>NC_063280.1:6875000-7500000 GCF_910591885.1 Bombus terrestris | reverse complement strand
GTATAATCTAAGGGAAAGATCGAGATAGCTCCCATGTTTCTTTCCAAACATCTTCCTTCTCGTAGTTACCAAAGTCCATTGTCAAAATGGGTCTGGCGAACAATGGGAACGTTGTTCGTAGATTAAACCTAATGTCGGTAGCCTGAGTATGTACACTTCCACGTAATATCTATCTTAACGATCTTCTTAACGAAAATATCACAAAACTGTTTCCTTAGAGCTATAAACATTTTGGTCGGCTACGTAACGATTAACTTAGAGAAAAAGCTCAGTCTCAGAACCAATCTTTGCAAACAGTTTTCGCTTCTACACGTGACTCTGACGCGGTGCCATTTAAATAGGCAACAGACTGACACTCGACTACCGAACTTAAAATACTCGATTGTTAACCGACTACTCTATTGATTAATTCTTTACTCGCTACTTTACTATTCATCAATGATTGAATTATTCGTACGATTAAAATCGACGATTGTATCAGGCCGCTCTGCCAACAAAACAAAGATACCAACGATCTTCCGTAACAACGAGGACGCTAACAAAATACTCGTTCGTGTCTCATCGTTATTTATATCGTTCGCGGTTGTTCATGGCTGGTCGCATGGCAGTAGGGAAAGTAGTTCGAAACGAATGGAAAAAGAGAAGAGGAAAGGGACAGCGACGATGACGATAATAACAATAAAGAGACGATAGGCACCGTGTGGCCTGGTGCAGCGAATGGCACGGAAACTCGGCGCATGCCCGAGCTTTTAGACGAAAGGCGGAACCACACAGCTTTTCGCCGACCAATGTGATGTTGTGGGTGGTTCAGGACGACCTCCAGCTTGCGCGGTGCTTTCCTCAACGGCCATGTCGCGCCAGCCGGTCCTATAACTCATCCTTCAGGTCCGCCGATCGCCGATAAGCGGCCACGATCGAACGGTTTTATTGTCGCTGGCGTGCGTCCGTTGTCGAAAATAAACGTTCACCCGGTGAATCGATACGATTTCAACACGGCTGGTAGACGAGGCAAGCAAAATGAAATGAACGGTGTAACGGTGGATCGGCATGAAATCGCGAGCCGAACCAGCATGTGTATGGTAAAACGGTGGTAGATATGGCGAGGGAACGTAGGGGGGACAACATGTCGGAGATAAAAGAAATAGTAGGTGATTAATGTTATTTCGAAGAGCTGGTTTCCATCGATTTGCACGCTACGGAAATTTCAAGTATAAACACCAGATTCGGAACAGTTGCAGCTCGTCGATGGATTGGAGAAGGATGCTGCTAATAAATGGAATCTTCTGGTGATACGTTTGTGGTGATTGCTGCGATATACAGATGAGATATTTTGAGAGGTTAATGCGATTCGTTGTTGTTAATCGGTCAGAGAGCAATGGTATCAAAGCAAATATTTGATCCCGGAGTATGCGTAGATTCGTTTCCATCATCAACCGAAACATTAACATTTTCCAAATATTCTTTGTTTGCCGATAATGCGTGGCTACTGCGTGTCAAAGTGACATACAGCAGATTCTATCGGAACACGAATTGTCGAATAAGTACCAGTGGCAATTAGATAGGCAGCGATGAGAAATATTATCCAATAGTAAATTGCATAACACTTCTTTGATTTATGATAATAAAATCTCGTATTCTACATATTAGAATGATATCGGTAAATACGCAATAAACTTGAAACGAAATCGGCGTGTATGCGTTCCAGGGTATTTAAAAACCGGCATTTCTTCAATTTCTCGAGCACGTCTTTTTCGTTGAGTTTTGTGAATTATACAGTTTCGTTGAAAGGACTGGGAAAGATCCTTTTTGCACTGGTCCGATATTGATTTCAGGAAGAGCATCGAGGAAAGTTGCGTTCGTAGAGGCGCAAGGGCGCGAGTGGCAAGTAGTAAATTGCCTCTCGTGACGACACCGTTTGTTGCAATTTATGGCCGCCATTACTATATGGAGTATAATAAACTAGTGCTACCGGTACAGCTTACCTACCATTCGTCCCTATTTATAGACAAATTCGACGAAGGTGAAACTAGAGCGACAGATGCGATCATCCGCGGAAGAACGGAAGTAGAGGAGGATATTCCTCTGATCGATAAGTAGCTCTGATTATTATCGTTGCTGCTGCATTTCGTACCTCTACGTTGCAGAAAAAGTTGCAGAAAAATTAGATCAGAAAGATACAGAGGCTTCGTATCTGTTGCTTCTCTGATTTTTATTTCAGTTTAGCGAGAAAAAGATTTCTGCGTTCATTTCCTACTCTTCTTCTACTTCTTCTTCTTCCGATATATTCAAGGATTTTCGTGTGGAGATAGTTTAGAGTTTAGAACGAAGCAAACATCTTTAGCGCGTTATACAAAATCGGAAGAGACCGGTATTTATTCTCGCGTTTAGCGACCAGTTTACAGTTATGACTCTCGGTAAAACCTTCTCTATACACCGTACGCCTCGGGTCTCTAGATAACCTTGTTTCCTTTCTTTCCTTTTTTCATAGCAAGAAAGAAATAGAAAAAGAAAGAAAAGAGAAAAAGAAAGATCCGACGAGTTGGAAGTTGGTCAAACTTCTTGCCGAATCGACCGTGATTAATCAATCATTTTATGAAAAAGAAGGAAACAGCGAAGGAAAAGCTGATCAACTTCCATCAATTTATCTAGTAAAACAGGTGACACGAACAAACATAATTACCGAGATATACTTCAAAAAATATATCTACTATCAGCCTTTATATCCTTGTTTTTTATTTTATACAATTATTACGGTATCTAGCCATCTTATACAGTGATGAACACAAACTCAGAATCAAGCTACATAATTTAACCGACGCGAAACAGACTTTACCCACTGCCCAAACAACTCACTTACATCCGAGAAGAAACGTTTCCTATTATCTATTCAACGTAGCAAAAAAGAGAGAGAGAGAGAGAACGTTTCATAAGTCTAGGCGGAACTCGAAAAATCGATTGTTTTGAAACTTTGCAGCAAGAATAGGATCGCGTCACGCTAATCGTATCTTTCTATTCAATGACGCTTGATATACGTATGTACATGGAACTGTGCACAGTAACTGCTGCATAGACGCATCCATCCACGTACGCAGTTACATAGCGTAGACAGGCGTGCACACGTGCACAAGCACGTTGCCATTAACGCTCATTTTGCGTCGTTGCGTCGTTCTGCACGGACCAGCGATAAGCAGCGTACAAATCAGGAAAACCGCTTTTGATTTTATAACACAGACGAGTAACCCTTTCCTAGATATATTGTACATACGAGATATCACGCAACGCATCGTTCAAACGATGTGTCTTTAATTTCCGATATACAGAGTGTTGGGTAAAATAGTGTAATTATAGGAATGTCAATGAGAGGATGAGTGAAAGATATGTAATCAACATGGATAGTAATATGTATCTTTTCGATGGGAAACGCAGATGCTTGTTTTCAACATTTTAATGAAATATATATTTAAGAAAGCGTATTGTAAAAAATAAAAAAATATTTCCCATGTGTTTTCTTCTCATTTTCATCTTTCTCTCGCTCGTAAGTGAAAGATGGATTAAATCGTCTCGACTCAAAGATTAATCGAAATTACTACTGTTGGCCGTAGTGAAACTTCACTCGGGTCTGAAGTCCATTTATTTGATCGAGATTTAAATCGGTATTCGATCAAAGTTCTATCCAGATTAAATAAGATCCATTTATCCGATCGTGAATTGCTACTATTTAAAAGAGAAATCACAGGTAGCAGAAATAATCAATGAACTGATAGAAACTTACGTACGTGTATACGAATTGTTTATTCGCCAGGTTCGAACAAATGGAGCTGCACTGTATTCGAACTGACGATCGAATGCAGAGATCGAGCTTACATAATAATATACCGCGGAGAGAATTAATTAGCAACGAGGAAAGTTCGCGCGGCTATATTTAACACAGCTATACTAACTTCGTTAGATGTTCTGCACGTCTTTCTCGCCGATCTTCGACGGCTTTCACGGCTATCGTTACGACGTGAGAAAGATCGATGGTTCGCTATGAAATCGGCGTGTTTTTTTAATTACTACGGCACGCTAACTTTTAACGTTAATTATCGTTTTCTAGACGATACGTAAACATCTTTAGATGCGCGAATGAGGATAATATCAGAGATATTAAAATCAGAAAAAATCTAGAAAGAACCGGCAACGAACCTTCCTGGCAACGAACGTGGCAACGAACAATTACTTTGACGACAATCGTGCGACTGTGAATAATAGCTGATAACGAAAACAAAAATGAAGTGAAATGTTGTCGATGGTGTACACGGTACGCGTTGTTTATTGACACGGGTTACGGCCAAGTATCGAGCTGTTAATTTCAAATAAACGGAAAAGCACGTTCACCGCTGCAACTTTCACTGTCTGCCAGCCACTGTGAGCACAGAGAATACTGGAATTGTTGGTAAAGACCGACGAATTGCGGTAATATCCGAGAGAGTTCGATCCATCCAGCGAATCTCGCCGGTCGCGCATCGACGTGCTTCTCTTTCTCTTTCCGTTGTACTTTGTGTTTTCCAAAATATATTAAAACCCTTTGATAGATTGTACAGTGGCTATGAAAAGCACGTATCAACGCGCCATTGTATCTATTCTATCGTTAACTAAATTCAAGTACACCGGCTCATGGACCTATTTAAACGGTTGCCATAGAAAATTTCTATGCCCGTACTGTATGTATTATAAAAATATTTTGAAATTTCATTAGCACTGTAATGAGACACGACCACTATATCGTAATACTTTCACGAGCATGCGTATATATTATAATAAATTTCGTATCATTTAAGTAATACTTTCATAAGATATTATGAAAATGAAATGTAGAATCTGATAAAAAGCCACTTCAACTGAAACCGAGTGTATGGGCCAATACATTTTCCAGTCATTGTATAGAACGTTATTAGATGTATGTAGTTAACTAAACGTGAAATCGTTAGAATACAAAACGATCTGGTCGGAAAATCTCGGCAAGGACCTTGAATCCACAGCAATTATTTGGCTTCGTGGAGATCGTATTTCATTTCCGTTCATCATTTTCGTTGCTTTTTGTTCGTCATTTCTAGAAACTGATAAAGATATTTTGTTAGCTATTCGTAGTGATAGCAGACAGATTTGTGCCAATTACCTTCTTTACATAATCCAAGTTATTTGTCTACCTATTACTTCACTGCCTGGTCCTTAACGAGTTTAAGTGACACGAATTAAAATTTAGTAGCCGTTGCGTAAATTCAAATTGCTTCAATGACAGGTATTCTAAACGAGATCGACCGAGCTCTCTAATTCACTAAAAATATACGTTGCCATCCTATGCAACAATACGCGCGCTATTCGAAATTAACGCTAAATATATATCAATAGTAATTGTCTTTCGAAGAATTTGCAGTGAAAGAGTTTCTTATGGACTCTCTTCGAAAATTCCGCTTAACTTTCGAACTCGAAGGAACGCGTAGCGATTGCAGGCTTTTGATTGATGGCGTATCTAAGAATTTTTTAAAATATCACGTTTTGACTGAACAGCTACGCTGTGAGAAACGATGAAACAAAGTATACTTATATTAAAGTGCTTGATACTCTGATACTAAAGAATCTTGACACGTTACGTTAACAGAAAGCGTGAGTCTACTGTCTATAATTTTTTAAATGTCAAGGTCAAGAGATGCAAATAGATGTTTTTCATCTTATAAGCATTGACATATTTTCTAAGAATGTACGTATGGGAAATGGGGTGAAAATTTATTTCGTAACATACTCTGTCAACGATATGTTAATATCCGACTTAATCTAATTGTCTATTTTCTCATCTTAATCACGTTCGACGCATTTAATCGTATTAATCCACGAACGAATGATTCAATGTAGTCAAAAAACAAGTTCTCCGTCTGTACACTGCTCGCGAGAGCATGCTCGTGGAAAGATCAAGTTGAACGGAGAGAAGCATTACATTGCAACCTCCGACCCAAATAAAGAGTGCTACGGTGCACTCGTTGCAGGTGAATGCACCCGGGAGTCCAACATCCAATGCGATTATTAGAAAAATGTCGTAAACATGCGAAAAAACGACGAATTTTTATGCAGATGCTATTCCACTGATGTTATATAACAGATAATTATTACATATTTCGATGACTCAGTGTTTACCTAAATTTCTCATATTCACGAAATATTTTTTATTCTGATTAAGCCATTTTATCATTGTGAAAGATGGATATCTTACAGAAAAGAATATAATTTTAAAAGATACAACTTACAACGTAGAAGAGATTTTCATGCATTTATAAAGGGTGTACAGGTATATAATTAGTTTCATTTTCTCAACTATCGTCATAAAAACTCGAACTCTGGTTAAACACGCACAACTTAGTGACGATTATTATAAGAAGAAATAGTAATTTCGTAACCACAATGTCAGAAAACTAAATTAAATTATATAGATTGGCTAGAAACGAAAATTACGAATGAAATGTTGCATTAACGCATCATTGATCATTAATGAATTAATTTCGACCGATGCTTGATACGGATGACTTAACGTGACTTCTTACGAAATTAAGAGATACGATGACTCATACGAGTTTTGGTTCCGAGGGGAAGAGTATAATAGCGGTTGTTGCATAGTTACAGTGGAATAATGGCAAGAAATGATGCAGCACGATGCATTGAACTAAACGTGTAACAGGTATGTGAAGGCGGTTTTTCCGCGAGCATGGAGGGGAGGTGCACAGTCAAGGCAAAAGTAGGGTAAATGTATCCACGTAGGCACACGACTCTCCTTTGAAGATCAATCAGAGCGAGCTAAGCATTTTGCAAACAGAATTCTTCGGATTCAAGCGATTCAGAAAGAATCTATGAATGATACTACGCGACAACAATATTTGAATTATTCAACAACTCCAGTGTACCGACACACCTACCACGTTAGCGTACATCTAAATTGGATCTATATCGACGCTATCTTTAGAAATATCTGTGTTCTTACATAGTTTTATTCAGTTACACTACATGTATAAGATATTTCTGGTTTGGATAGTTTTAGTACGTAATAGTTATAATAATTATGATAAGTTAGTAAAATATACTTATATTTGTATATAACTTAATAAAAAAAATAAGGATACTATAATGTTCCGCTATATTCGTTTATCTAAATGTCATGAGAGGTTAGTCCTGCAACTGTTTGAAGCATCTCCGTTAAAAACAAACTCCTCCATATTTACTACTTGATTCGTTGATCGGCCATACTTCGATCAAAAGTATCTACATAAAATCCAACAAATAATAATTCGCAAAAAGGAGAAACTTCTCTGATCATTTTCATACTCTGCATCACTAAAGAACAGGTTTATTAGACTCTAGAATATTCGAGCGGAAAAGAAAGAGAAAAAACGTAGACCGGGTAAGGTCAAACTGGAGCAGGATAACGCTGTTTATCTGGTCATCTGTTTGAGAGCAAGGAGGCTGGAAGACGAAAACGCACGATGAACCGTGTCCGGTGCGTTTAAGGTCAATGCACGGGGAACTCGAAGCAACCGAAGAACGCATTTGTATGGCGCACACGGTAAATGCAAGGTATATGGCGAACGCTAGGGATCCGCGACATTCCCGTGGCTGTCATGCTTGTCAATCGTCGCGAACCGTTCCACCGAGCTGACTGGCGAACGCTTGCAATTTATACATATATCATACACTCGAAACACAAGCGGTAACAAAACGAAACTCTGATGGTACTCACCGAGAATCGCCTGGAGGGTTTGCTCGTCCCCGTCCCCGATGACATCCATACCTCCGTTGATAATCGGACCCCTGAGATCTTCCGGGCCCGATCAACGGGCCCCATTTTGTCTCCAGGCTAGAATGTCACTCGACGCGACGTCCCACATAGTACGCAACGTTTAATGTAACTCTCTTCCGTTTTTCTCTCTATCTCTCTTTCTCTTACTGCCTCCTTCTCTGTCGCCTTTCTATCTGTTATTCTCAGTCTCGCGGTTGCACTGTCTGTCTCTTTTTAATCGTATGTTTCCCTCGAAATTTCACCAAATAAGATAAGTTCACTCCTTCCGTGTGGTCACTCCGTGTTTCCTCGCACCTTCGAACGCAGCGACACGATCTACGAGCGATCGACGTCGAGAATCGACACGGTGAACGACAATGAAAGCATCGCAAAGGAAAAAAAGATTACTCCAATACAGTATCCGAAAGAAGTCACTACTTGAACCGACTTTTGTATATCGTCTTTTTGTTGTTCCTTTTCTTTTTTTCTTTTGATTCTTTTGAATTCAACGAAACGATTTCTCTCTGCGTTATTCTACTGCTGACTCGTACACCCAGGAGCCGTGTCGAATCCCGAGGCGCGGACTAAACTTCAGTTCCGTGGCCGATACCACACGCACACAATACGTAATACATGCAAACGCGCCCCGTGCATGTCGCGCCGAGAACGAGCTGGTCACGTGATACGCGTCAGTCTTCGAACTGCAAGGTTTGAAAGAACCGCGCATCGTCGCTCGCTCGTGAAAATGTCCTTTGATTTTGTAGTTAATGGTTGTTGATTCGAGTTTTCGTTGTGGAGTGGTCGATGTTACTTAAGATATCATTGCGTGATGTATTTGTTGAAACGCTGTAACAATTTATATGGTAATTTTAAGGTGTAAACAGGCGTAAATGAAGCTGAATATCGATGAAGCAATTTATACGACTCAAGATGGCGGCACCAAACTTGTCGGCGTTTCGCGCGGTAAAACGAAATCAGTGGATTTGACGTCGGAGTGGTTGTTTTAAAAATTGCGAGTACATTTCGTACAGATTGAAAGGATTGTCATCAATTGTACGTGTTTGGAGATATGTAAGTTATTAATATATTTTTCATTTGTATACTCGAAAAAAATGCAATGTAGTTCTCGTGATTATTTATTTTTTTCACTTGTTAATGATAGTATATGTGAGTACGTATAATGGGATTTCTAGAATACAGAATAATTTCTGATTGGCTATAAAAATAGAATTTTATTCTTAATAAATAATGTTCAATGTCATTTCTCAAAGTAACAGTTATATAGAACGATCGTAACACATATGTTGTATATATAATATATACATACATTACATTTCTTATAATCTAGAGAATATTAAACAGATGATATGTAAGGAACGTTGGTATCATTTTTTTATAATATATACACTACAGATTGAATTAATTTCATGGTACATATAATGCAAACGTTTGATAACATTTTCTACGGAAATTTATATTTTAATGTATTAATCAAAATGGCGGAGTACGAGTTGAATTCACGAATTCAATTTAACGGACTTTATTTTTGGAAATAAATATACAAATAATTTGTTGGTAAAGTATAGAAATTTGAATAAACATAGAAAATAACTTAATGAAATTTTATTATAAAATCATGATAATTACAAATAATAATTCTTCGCAAACAAAATTTAACATACGTGGCCGCGATAGTACTCCACCTTGCCAAAAAATTACACGTAAACATTGCATGGGTACTATAAACATTTATTACGTCACATAAGTACAGTTGAACACCAAAGGGTTTCTAAATTATTGTTATTGTTATCGTTACGTTATTAATACGTTTACATTAAAGTTTGCCCAAGGCTTTATATGTATACTCATAAATAATTTACTCTCAATTTGCTTACACAAATACATAGTCTCTTAAATATATTTTGCTCTCTGTACAACATATGTACAAGTATATATATGTATATATATTAGTATATATGTATACATATCACAATCTTTCGCTCAAAAATACACGTTCACACTTGTTCACTTACAAAACAGAAAAATTCTGAGGCATTATATCGACAATTCGAATAATTGATGTTATAACACATTCGATCAACAGACTGTATATCTTAAAACAACATTTGAACTCGCTACGGCATATCCATACAGACAATTGTCAATTTTTCATACAATTGTAGCAGTCTGAAATCGAAACGCACAACTTAGTGGAATTACGGTGAGAATTAATTATAAAAAAGAACGAATCAAAGATTCCATTACAACGATCGATAATCATAGATCTTACAGAGTCTGCAATATATCTCGTAACGGTATGCGATAGTAATGAATATTAATAACTTTGATACAACATCGAAATCGAGTTATATGCAATATTTCTATGCAGAGAGACATTTCTGTTCAAACTATTGCCATTCTTGTTAATAAGTTCTTTTCAAATTTTGCCTAGAAGCTCGTAACCACACTTATTGTCACCTATAGACTAATACAATATTCAACCAAGCAAACCGATTATTATCAAGAAAAAAAAAGCAATGGCTTCTTTAGTCGCTAATTCATAACATTGTATTGGAATTTCATTAAATATTAATTTATTCAAGCAGTAAACAGAATAAATAATTATAGTTTTGTACATAATACTTAGAGAGAATGTTATACAACAACTATAACCTTGCTTTACTATATGAGGAATCGATAGTTTGCTTTTCGAGGTTCAGATCAACAAATCCATCCTACAATTTGCTATCTCTTTTTCTCCTTTCTTTTTTCAAGTAAAACTACGTTTCTTATGATCTTATAACATCATGGATTTTGTTTTGGATCAGAGAAACATATTATCTCTAGTTAGATTTATAACTTATATAATAAACATATTGTACTACCTGCATTCAGTCTTTATTGATAAATTAATTAAAAGTCATGGAAATCAGCGTGTAAGTTTTACCGTTAAATTAACTAGGAACTACAAATAGGATAAAAATATTTTAATCGACGTGGGTCCCAATTTTATAATAATTTGCTTTTCTGTATATATGGTTTCATTTTGAAATAATCATTAACAGCTTTTAGCATTCATTTCTTTAACTGTAGTGTTAGACAGCAACATCGATTTTGTAACAGTTTGCTGCATTGGAAGCTAACAAAGAACTGCTTGTAGAAAGTATAGGATTCTGAGAATATTATAGATGCAAGTATTTATAACTGACAAATCTAATTTGTAACACATAGAGAATGCATAAAAATCTGAATCGATACTCAGATAAACCCTGATATCTCGTGAGTCAAATTGAAATTTTTTTTTTTTTTTTCATTAGTCAAACAGTTTTAATTCCGTTTAAGAATATCGTACTCTTTAGAACATGAATCAATAAACCGTTTATCTTTATCTTGAGCTTTGTGACTGATATTAATTGTCAACAATTCGTCATGGCAGTATAGAAATGGCAGCTTATTTAGTGAGACAAAACTCATCTTGAATAGCTGAAAGACAGATAAGACATCCGCTGGTCTAAAGTTGAGATTCTTTCCATAGAATTTCCTCCATGGTATAGATATTCACACCTGGACGAAGTAATATGTTGCAGACAATATCTCATAGTCGTTTTGTAAATCTTTTCATAGTAATTCTCAAACGAATTTTTTCTTCTAGTGAACTGTTATCAATTCCCACAATTGCTTTGTTTATAGTTTCAATCCCCTGAACTCGACGCTTTACCACCATCAAGCGTCTGTTCGTACAGACAAAGTGCACGATGAACGAATTCGTACTGTTCTGCCGTCTGAACCATACCGCCTCTGTCATATCTAAAAAAAAGATATAATTTTTCAATATTCAAATCTAGCAACATATAATTTAACTCGCAATTAAATTGCCGGATTTCAGTTTAATTATAAGAAAATATCTTGTACCTCATTTGACATAAAATACCCAACACGTCAACATTTCCATCTCTTAATAGCTGTATCATTCCCGTGGCTAAAGCTATGAAACAACCAGTTCGTCCAATTCCTGCACTGCAGTGAACAATAACCGGACCTGGTAAAGAATTTATTTCTGCAGCTAAACTAACAAGAGTATCCGCAGCTTGAGGTACGGCATGGTCCGGCCATGAATCATACCTATAATTGTTTGTTAGTATTACATTAAGAGCTTTAATAACACCACTCGAAATAACCAAAACATAGCAGATTTAATCTAATTACCAATAATGTTGCACGTGTCTTCTGTCTCCTTCGTATCGAAGTTCTAAATCTCTGATTATGTAACCTTCTCTCGTATCGATAGAGTTAACGATGATGGTAAACGGTCCACTTTGCATGCGATTATTTTTGTCCAGCGGAAAGTATGCTTCGCATTTTGTTTTCGCGGCCTCGTATAGCTTCGTCATCATAACTATCGCGGGTACTTTTTCTGCCCAGACCATTCTCCAGAAATCACACACAGTGTGAGGTAATGGTCCCTGCGTTGCAATATAGCGAACATCTTCTCCATCATAACCCTGTTAAATTGAAATCAATAAACTTAAATTGAAATTTTGTATATTTAAATAACTTCAATTTTTGTGTATTCCATTTTGTCCTGAACGTACGTACCCGAATATAATTGGCATTAATATAACTAGAAAGAGGATCATCAGCAGAACCCGGTAAAACCACCCTCGACTGTGGGTTTGGTAATACGGAACAATATCTATTCTTCACCCCGGATCCACAAATATCTAATTTCTCAGGCAAGTTGAGAGGAACCTCCCAAAACTCTTTGTGCAACGATGCTGGATCACTGATTGCTTTTTTAAGTTGGGCTCTTGATAGAACGTTTCCGGCACTTAATAAAAATTCCTCCGCGGTACATTCGCGGGTAGGCGTGACAATGTGTGGTGGACTTTCCGGAGGAGGTGCCAATTCTATAGTCAAACTTGCGCTTGATCCACGTCGTTCCAATAATCCTTTAGCTTTTATACATATTGGTTCTGGTCTGCGTTCTGGTATCGCCACCGACATTACCTAAGGATAGAGGAATTCGTCAATATTGTAGTTGTTACTTGACGACTATCTACATTATTCTAAATAATGGAACATGCCTCTGGTAAACCAGTAGCTTGTGTGACTGATTGGACAGTCTGAACAGATTGAATGGATGGTTTTGCTGCAGGTTGATGAACCCATTCAATCGATCCTTTTCCAGGCTTGATAGGCTTTTCTGGATGACCTACAGCACCTTCCTCTACCAAACCTCTCCTGTCACCATCCTCTGTATCTTTTTCACGCGACATTTGTTTCCGCAGCCATAACAAAACCTGAAAAAGAAATGAAATTAAACATAAATATCTTGCCTAACCATATGTAATGGGTGGTGTAGAATTGAAATCTTACCAGGAATGTAAAGAGAATAGCGCCACCGATGGCGCAAAGTACTACGAACAGAGGCAATTGCCAGTCTGGCCATGATAAATTTGCAGTGGAGCGTACCTCCTGACCTGTACGGGTACTAAGTTGAGCTGCTTGCAAATCCATTCCAGCATCATCCAGTCCTGTTATGGACTGTGGGATCCTATATACCAAAAATTGATATCTTAAATTGATATCAAATTTATTGCTATGTGAGTTAATAATATTTATTAATATATAGTTAATAATAGGCAGAAAGTTTTTGATTATGTACCTATGATGAGATCTAGCGGACATTCCCTCTGTAGATGGTAATAAAGGAATAGGCAGCACAGTATCTGCGTGCCACCTTTGTCCAGTAATTAAGTAAAATTTCTCCAAGGGATCTGATCTGTCATCGTTGCTAGAGATGTCGTAATAATTTGCATCATTTACATAATGTTTAGTCAGAGGAGTACTCGTACTTCCTGCAACAAAAGTTTTAATTCGTTGGATTCAGATTGTTTTCAAAAATCCAGTATCATAATATATTATATTGCTATTTTATGTTGTATCATACTACGAAGATGGTTAAGGTCAATGATTAATATTGATATATTAAAAATAATTCAATTAATTTCTACAAAAAATCTTATCTATATCTCTATCACTATCTGTACAAAGAATGTTATTAGATATGAAATATCCTTTAATGTCATAATATAACGACACTCTTAACACACTCACAGTAATTGACATTCGTTTATCTCGAGAATAACAACCAATATCATTAAGATATACAGAATATAAATATAAAGTATTTGCGCGACCTGACACGTGGGGGGAGCACACGCGTTATGTCAGAACCTCAACAAAAAAAAGAGCAACACGTTTTACGTTCTCTCTTTTATTAACGCAATATCAAACACCTCTCCATGATTTCGTACGATCTATCATTTAACAACGACATGTTCCACTCGACGATAATTTGAATTCCTTCGAGTCTCATAAAGATATCCTCGGAAGCGATTTCTTCCGACTTCCGTGCGGTTACGCAGGAAGTAAACATCGCGTCAATTTTATGAACGAAACACCAAGGAAACTCTGAAGTGGGGAAGGGTAACAAACGCGAGCAGATGGAGTATACACCAATGAGAGAACTGCATGTGACAAGTGGATGAATAGACGTCGTTTCAGTCACTGACACAACTGTACACCGTGTGTATACATCCACTTCCCATTTACACACAAATACGAAAGCGAAGAACACGAATAAACTACATCCTGTTTTCTCGACCGTGTGTATAGAGAGAACTAACGTATACGTATCAATGTATGTATATGATGTTCACACAAATGAAAAAAAAAATAAATATTTAAAAATATAAAAAAAAATTCAATCGGTACCTCTCGTCAGAAACAAACACACGTAGAATACGAAGACTGTACGATTAAGAATAACGTACGAGCCGCGATTTGAAAGTAGCGGCTGCGTGGACATGTAAACAGCCATGTTGATATCGTTAACAGAAACCAGTCTGTCTCGTCTGCGCAAGCTTCTCGTTCGAACTGTCGAAGACATCGTTCGTGTACCCTGACCTGGGCTTCGGTTTACTTCGGCCTTGCACTCGGTTATGTACGGGAGTATATACCGGCCAATCAGCGGCAAGATACACGCAAATGACAGCCAATCGCGTGCTCGATTTACTACCAACGCCAGGAATTTGGCGGGAGGGACTCAAGGTGAATGAAAGCGAAGCACGTGCAACTAATGATAGTAAAGTGCATTCGGAATCAAGTTTTACGTTTGCCCATTGAGACCGGAGCGAGAAGCGTTTCTGTGTTGCGTCTCGCCATTGCACGACTACACGATGTTTCGATTCGTTCGATTTCGACGTCGCGCTCTCACGCGGTCGGTGTCGTATTCTCTTCCGGTAATACCGTTCTTTTTCTTCGCGTTAATAAGGAGACCTCTTTTGACGATTATGCGAGTACACTGTGATTCATAAGTAACGGCACATTCCGAAATACAGTACATACAAGTTTTAAGCTTTTGAAATTTCTACGATCTCTTATATTATGTAATATATAAGATTTTGATCTATTATGTCGAAAATATTTGACTTCTTTCGATATCTTATATAAGTTTCCAGGATTTTTACGATTCCCATGATGTTTCAAGATTTGTCGGAACTTTGCATATTCAGGATTTATTGGAACTTTGAAGATTGAAGATTTATCGATACTTTTGAGAATTTTAAATCACTCTGGAAGCGACTCAAACTTGCACACTGTCAAAAAGCTTTAAATCGCTTCGAAGTTGAGATTCAAATATCTGTCCCTAATTCATAAATTTCCAGATACTTTGACCGATGGCTCAGAAATTAAACAACTCGAAGACAAACAGTTTTTCAACCAAACAAGATTGTTCTACGAATATCACGACTTTATCGTTGCATATTGGTTTCTAAAAATGAACTTTATTTCGTTGTAATATACTATTACGTATAACTCGGCAAGAAGAAAATTATTGCAGACCTTTTCACTTTTAATTTCGTAATTCGGTTACACAATTACAAAGATAAACAAGTGTCTGATTACTTTTGAGCGCCAGTATACATATATCCACAGAGAGTTTGTCGCGATGAACAAAGGGGATTATACTATTTATATTACTTCTATCGTTAAGGGAATTCAGTTTATGAATAAATCAAAGCAAGAAGAACACGCGTATCTCCCTAAGAGCGTTTATGGGTCATGGATACCCGTCACGGTGGTTAACATTAAAAGAAATATTTTTCTGATGCGCTGACGCATCTTGGGGATGAATCATTCCACACACGTATACTCTATGAAATTAAAGTTTGTCACGAAGAAACGAAAGAATAAAAAAAAAAAAAAAAAAAAAAAAGAAAGAGATGAAAAATTCGATCATCTTGTAACGTATTACCGTGTATAAAAACTCTGTCGAAACACTGCCTCATGTTTGCCTCCATATTATACTTTTCCATCCGTTTGAAATCGTTAAACGACCGTGATTTTTCTACGATTCTTTCTTCACACAAGCAATTTCGATCGATTGACGTAAAACAAGCGATGAAGCAATCTTCCTTTATCTCGTGACAGACACATGATGCAAAACGGCGTCGATCTTGCTCCAAATTAAAAAGCAATAGTCTGTTAATATTGGCTCGATTTTATCAATTGTTCATCGGTTAAGACAGCATTGAATCGAGCGAACGTCTACGCGTGTGTCTTACGCGTTTCTCAAGAATATCTCAGTGAATCAGAAAACCGGATGTCGCCCATTCATCCCTGCCATACGGCCGACATCCAATATTCGTTCTGTCGAATTGGTTCTTCTGCTTCTATTTATTCTTCTATCTTCCAAATTTCTACAAACAAAATTCTACTATCGTAATTTATAATTTCGACATCTAAAATTGTCTTGTTCCTCTAAAATTGTATCCTCTGAAATATTTGTCTTCTTTCTTTCAATCTCTACTCGTCGATATGTATTTTTCTTTCTAACGAGTGTTTCAACGTTCAAGTCTTTAACGTTCTTCCCTTTAAGTTGAGTCAATGTTGAGTAGCAGCATACTGCAATAATTACTCATATAACACATTACCGGTACTGTATTCCGCGAAGCTGATGTTCAACGAACTGCGGTTTCTCTGAAGCTGCCTACCGATCCCTGTCACTCAACAATACTGATCAACTGCCATTGTTGTAACACCGGTACAGGCTGAAAAAATCGATAAACCACCGTAATAGAACCGAATCTTCGAAACTACCCCTTCTTTATCCGACGGATTCGTAAATTAATTGATTCGAGATCGATGTCATGGACGAGCGGAGCCAATTCTGCTATCGGTAATTACTCGTACGTCTTTTGGCATGATTGATCGTACAAAGTAATTCTTAACAGAAAACATCCGTGTTTTCCGTATTTTTCACCTTCAAGAAAATATATCTGAAATGCGTGCCGGTTGACTACGTTTACTCGATAACACTGAGTACGTTAATTACACGAACGATTTTACGACTAATCGACTGACCGATCGTACGACGATAATTGTTAAAAAAGAAAAAACATTCAGGTATTCTGTACTTTCTAATTTTCAACAAATAATATTTCGGACACACGTTGTTTGGTCACGTTTACCCGACAGCACTGAATACTTCGATTACAAAACGATCTGCCTTTTAATAAACACTTTTTCTGCTAACATTCGATAATGTCCTTACAACTGACTCAACGATAAGATAAATGGGCGAATTGTTAAAAAGGTTCGCTGTTTGCTTATGAATCACTCGTCGAATTTAATATGTATCTCGACATGTATTTTCAATAGGTTGAGAAATCGCGATGTGGAGTCGAGGTCATAAGTATAAAGAGAAACTGATGTAAATCCGCAATGAATGAAAAGAAAATCGATGAAACACAGATCGAAGCACTGGGAGGGAAAATTATTGGCAGAGACGAAGTTTTGCGAGTGTACGGGAGCGTAGAACCGTACGGATCGTAGGGCGGTCGTGGCACCGACTAAATTAGAGGCTCCATTCACCCTTCGGAGAGAGCTTGCGAGCTTTCGCAGGGCGCACGCAGCCAGACACGCACTTGCGTAAAATTGCGTGTCGTCGATTCGAACGAGAAACGCGTGGGCAGTATCGAGACGTCTCTCAAGGGTTCTCTTTTTTGTCCAATACTTCGCCGAGGGAAATGCAAACATAAGAGGGAGAAAAATTTAGAGATTCGCCGGAATAAAGTCCTCGTTGCCTAAATGTCTCTCGACTATTTATGACTGTTTATCATTTCGCAAATTCTTTCAATTTTTTTAAAAAGATCAATTCTGACTATATATGTAAAAGATTATTTACACGCCACATTTGTAAATTTAACGAAAGAAAATAGGGGTTGATTTCCAAATCGATTTTTCGACAAGATAATTGAGGAACATTCGATATAGAACATAAGAACTTAAGCGAAAAGTGAATTACAATTATATTCATACGGAGAATTGTTCGTAGTATAGCGCAATTAAAGAATGTTATCGCGAATGTTGAAATTAATTTTTCAAGAACAGTATGGAAGAATATTCCGGAGAATAACATCGTGTATATAAATTACGATTGTAAATTACGTAACAGGATGCATTGACGTTTCCCTTTGTTAAAAAAGAAACTTGGAATCACCCTATTAATTACCGTAGGGCGACGGGGCACGATAAATTGTCAGTCAAAGGATTTTACCTTCCTTGCCATCCTCGAACTCGATGAAAAGTCGTTTAACATTTACTACAAAACCTTGGTTATTCATCGTGAGTCATTGGCCGCTGTACTCGTGACGACCGTTGATAAAGCGCATTTGCAAATCGTCGAACGCTCTATCGATTACCTCTATAGCGTTAAAAATATGTAACATTCTTCAAATTATTTTACCTTATTTAAAAATTTTACAAAGGGAATTTTAAATTTCTAGTTATACAACTTCTATAATTTTACTTTTATCTTTATATTTATCGCTGGAAAATATTGAATTAATCGCGTGTTGCCAACCAATTAAGGGCAAATTTCTAGCTTTTAATTTTATAAATTTTACAGCTTTACTTTTATACTTTAATGCTCGTTAGATGGAAATACCTAATCTGGTCGCGATTAAGCTGTTTGAAAATTCGTAATTTTATCCAGCCAGAGAAGAACGACAGAGCGAGTGAAGATATAACGAGCGTGGAAAGAAAATCTGCGAAAATTGCGAAAGTTTTACGGAGCTTATTTTCGAAAGCGTAGGTGGGAAAGAAAATCGTGGGGACAGTTTCTAAGAGCAATAAACATAACCACTCTAAGCAGTACCTTGACATTTCCTTTTTGAGACGTTTTGCTTGGTCAGTCGGGGCTTCCTTCGTCCAGAAAAGCGGCTGTAACGCCGTGTTAAAAAGCAAAAGAAGAGAGGATAATCCTACGGCAATTTTCTCGATGCTTATTCGCCAAGCACGTGCGACGTGCAACTCCGCGACTTCCGTCCGTTATCTCTGACTTCCTTCTTTTTTTCTTCCTTGCACGCCTGCAATCGTACGAAAATCACGCACATATTGAATATCTAATGTCAGAACGAATATTTGAAAACATAATCGAATATTTAATATTAATTAACATGAATATCTAACGCAAATTCTCTGAGAAGCCAAACCGGTGAAATCCACGTTTCATTCGTTTCTAAATTTCATCGCACAAGTACGTAATTAATATATTCATTGCCCGCTAAAGAAATGATTTACTTCAATCGGTTCATTGGTCGTAAGAAGGTGAAACGAACAACGATAAATTCTACGGTAGCAAACAACGATGTTTGTATCGTCATATTCTGTAACTGAATGGAATTCGATACAAATAAGACATCGATTAGGAAAATGTATGGAGTAATAGTGACAGAATGTTCGGCTGGAGAATTGCTCTTGAAATATTAATAGTTAATGGTGATCGCGTGATTGCATTTTTAACAAAAGATGATACGAGCCGCCACCGCGCCGTTAAAGTAAATTAGACTATACCGAATCGATTTCCCGGCGGTAGGTTGTCTCATGGTAGAATGACTCATAGGAAATCTACGTGACCGTACTTCTGAATCGTCTAATTAAAACGTTGCTTAGCCTCGCACGCGAATGTAAATTTCAATAATTTCATTTTAATTTCCTAATTATCCTCAAGCAAATTACGATCATATGCAAATAGGAAAAAATTTACGATCAAACCTTCGTTTATATTTCCTTGGATCGTTTTATCGTTCATCTGTAACGACCGATCTTTAAGGAATAAATGGATCGCTGAAAAGCCACGCCGAGCAACCCCATAAATGATGACGCACAGAAAAATCAAAATTACAGGAATTATTTTTAGAAAAATTGATCTCAGAACTCGTAATTACGTATACTATCTGCTACGAACGAGTAATTAATATTCATCGAAGGAAACAATGAATTTATTTCCAAAGAATTGATTTATGTGTCTATAAATCCTATCGCGTAAAAATGGAGTTAGTCAATTCGCACGATTTAATGGAAATCAACGTACTCACCGCCTCGGATCGAATCAAAATCCGTGGGTAACGCCCGCTCACCTTTAAGTACACATAAAACACTGGTCGGTTAGTTTCTCGGTCAACATCGCGTTCCCCATTCGGTGTCCCCTATCAACGAGCGCGATCCTTGAAAAATTCATTGTCCCACGTCTGTCACGTTTCAAGCGGAACAAACGGCAAACACCACCGCAACGGTCCATTCAGAGATTACCAACGAAGGATCGTCGGCGTCGATTCACCCCTCAGCGTGTTGCGGTTGTTACAAGTAGTTGACCATCAGCCGCGCGCGTGTACTCCGCGTGAGACTACGTATATCCTAGATAAAACGGTGTTTTCGCGGCTTTTCTCTCCTATCTTTCCTCGATTTCTTGTCTCGTCTCGTCTTATCGGTCTTTGTCCCCTTCCGAACCTTTAAAACGATAGATATCGGTCAAGATTTAATCAACGCGTAAAGGTCTATTATGTAGCAGTCTACCAACGTTCGTCGTCCGAGTTTGGATCGAGGAACAACGTATCAATCAGATCTTGTGACGAGGTGGAAGTCGCGCGACGCCGACCACTTGCATCGGACGCATCTGAATGGCGTCTGAACGGGTTGCAAAATGACGGCCAACTGCATTCACCTCTTTCGGTGGCCGTGGAGGGTGGCGAGGTGGAGTGCAGACGCGCGCATTCGTGACACGGATACGAGGCGACCCACCTTCCCCTCTTTTACAGTGCACAACCACCAGCCAACCCCGCTTCATCCCCCGAATGAACCAGCCGCCACGATCGACAGGGTGCTGCGGCTACCGATGGTGTCGCTCTTTCTTCTTCCTCTCTCACAAACCATCCCTCCTGGTTACTACCTGCATACTTTTCCATTGCCTCCACCCCGTTTTCGAGGTTGCCACGCATCGTTCGTCTTTATGAGAGAGGACGGGTCCATGGCTCGCCTGTGTGCGCTGCTCCGTGTCTTCGTGTGTCTTTTCTTTCAGCTTCGACGGTAAGCAGTTTCACGCTATATTATTTTCGGATAGTTCAGGGACGGTTTAATCTCGCGTGGAGATTCATCGGTCCGGTCGGCGTTTTGCTCGACCTATTTTACGGCCGTTAGGGTAATTCGGTTTTCGAAGGCGTTCGACAAATCGCTGGATGGAAAGGCAAGGGCGGATCGATCGAACTTTTAAAATAAATCCTTGTTAAACCCTTGTAATAGAAAGTCACGCCTCCGGTTCGTAGTATTTTACGGTCAAAACGCAAAGGAAGTTGCTTCTATTTGAAGAACTGGCGGGAAAGTCCATTTTTCTTGATTCTTATTTTTTTTTTTTTTTTTTTCACGGGATGGACGAGAAGAAGTATTTCCATTTGATAGATTGAAAAATATAAATCTTTCGGAAATAGTCGACTTATCGATACTGTGTTTCGTAAGAGACAAGTAAGGCTAGTTTAATCGTAGTGTCAGCCGCTTGTTAGCGTTTCATAAAATGTTAGACGTACACACTCAGCCGCGTATTCAACTGATTTTAAAATCAAATACGAAGATAGCATTGATGTGGAATTGGTCGATAACATGCTGAATTTTAATGTTGCTCCTCTATAAAAGATAGAAAATGTGCATGTTCATTAATAATGAATTTGCGGCCTGGCTGTAAACTTGGAGTATTGAGTTAATATTAAGTGAATAACTAACAGTAAGTATGTTAATTAGAAACATGATACTAGCTATTCGAAAGATAAGGGATGAAATTTACAGTGATACTATGGGGTTAGTCGATGACAGGATTTCATGGAGCCAGTAACGAAAAAATTACCCTTCTTCGTGGCTGCTCAATTTTTCACCGGTGCATCTTACCCCTAAAAGACAGGGTGCGCAACGTTGTCTCCTCGCTACAATTTACGTTCCCATCTTACATTTTTTCACGCGAGAAAACACGAGGTGTCTCTTTCGACTCCCATTTTCGCCTTCCTGAACGAGAACGAGTCCTTTTAACGATGCATTATACTAATGCGAAGGGAAGAGCAAAAGATGAAAGAAGAAAAAGAAGAAAAGACAGAGAAGAAGAGAAGATACTCAACGAGTACATATAAAAAGGAAAGAGAAGAAAAAGCAACTTGGTGTCTTACGTATCAAACTTTTTGCAGTTTAAATATCGATTATCATCAGCTACTATCGGTCGTTCTCCAACCCCTTTTATTCACGTAGAAGAGAAAGTATAAAAAGTAACTTCGATCTAAATACTTTACACGAAATTTCTTGTATCGCATGATCGATTACAAGCCTCTACCGTCTATCCATTGTGTCATTCGTGTATGTACAAAACTAACATCGATGCAAGTATTTCGTGTCAAATTTCTTGTACCATAAACTCGATTACAATCTCCTATTGTCGACCTACTTTGTCCTAATTCGTTTTTCAATCCCCTTCATTCACGTAAAAAAGCAAGTTCGTTGCAAGTGCATTACGTCGAGTTTCTCGTACCATAAAATCGATTACAATTTTCTATCGTCGACCTACTTTGTCCTAATTCATCTTTCAATCCCGTTCATTCACGCGAGAAGGTAACTTCGGTCTAAGTGCGTTACATCGAGTTTCCCGTACCACAAAATCCATTGCAATCTTCCACTGTCCTAACCTATCTTGTCCTAATTCGTTTTTCAAGCCCGTTCGTTCGCGTAGGAAAGCAAGTCCGTCGCGCCAAAACTTTCGTATCATAGAAACGATTATAATCCCGTAGTAGCCATCTATCTTGTTCTCGTTCGTTTCTCAATGCCCCGCCCGAAAAAAGTAACTACGATTCAAGTGGGTTGCGTCAAGTTTCTCGTGCCATAAAATCGATTACAATTTTCTATCGTCAACCTACTTTGTCCTAATTCATTTTTCAAGCCCCTTCGTTCGCGCGAGCAGGTAATCGAACCGCGTTACATCGAGTTCCCCGTCCCATAAGATCGATCATAATCCTCTGTTATCGACCTACTTTGTTCTAATTCGCGTTTCAACCCCCTTCATTCAGCCAGACCCATGAAAGGAGCTTATACTTCTTTCAGTTATTCTATCCGAATCCCGGGGCTCGACTGATTCTTTGATTTCAACCCTCCCTCTCCCTCCTGTTCCGTTGAACCCCTCCCGGAAAGTCTGCGTTACCCCTCTTTTCGTTCATCCGTGTCCGAGTAGCAATTGAAAGGTAGGAAGAAAGGGGACGTTGGGGAAGCAGAATGTGGAGAGGAGGGAATGTTGAATGAGGACTCGAGGTTGGGGCGAGAGCTAGCTGGTTTAGAGGGAAAACGGGGTTGGAAAAGGGGAAAGTGGGGCGGGAGGGGGAGGGGGGGCGGAGAAGTGGGGTTGGTCGCAGAGGGATCAGACAGAGGAAAACAAGCTGGCCAAGAGAAGGGCGAAGCAAGCAGCAGCTCGAATGTAGGCTAGTCTCGTGGGCGAACCGCGTCCCCAATCGATACACACGCAGCGAACAACCACTTCTCCACCCCCTACCACGTTACCTTTGATTTCGTTACGATCTCGAATCGAATTGGCCCGGCTTTTATCGATCCCGCGCGATGAACCCAGTCGCGCGTCAAATTTCTAATCCGTTACTGAGAAAAAAAGAAGGATAGAACCGGGTCGTGAGTCTTTCTCTTCTCTCGTCGTCGTCGTTTCTATTTTATTTTTTGCTTCCTTCGCGAATATGGATGAACGTACTGGTATAAATGGACGAGACAAGAAAGTTCTTACGTATGGCGAAAAAAAAGGGAACGCGTGGTGACACTGCTACGTTTATTCTTCGTACTCGATGTACGTAAATCGTTTTGTTGCTTGGTTGTTGTCTTTTTTTTTTTTTTCTTTTCGAGAATACGTATCGATTTTCGCGATAAATGTAAACGAATGGATGAAAGAAGCTAGTTGTTACATATATCGAATAAAGAGATAGATTCTGAAACGTTGCATTTACCATTCGTACTCGATATAAACCGTGAAAGGGGAAGCGTTAAATTCACATTGATAACGAGCCAACCGCTGAGAAAATGTAGCGGTAAATAGCACGCTACAGTGTAGTATCTATCGGCGGACGTTTTTCGATAGACGGAACAATGCGACTTGAGTTTTATTTTTTAGTGGATACAGCAGCCTGCTTCGAATATGAGAAACGAGACGCCCGTTTGTAAGCTTCTGAACGTACATTATAAATAGCGTGGTATTTATTTTTTTCAACAATGATTCAATACGATTTTAATATCGTTTATTTCACGATCACAGGCTGAATATGAAAAAGAAACGAGGTATTTTAAAGAAGCTTCGGTATTTATTTCTCCATTTCGAGTACGTAATCACTTGGTTGCTTCTCGGTTGGGTATCATTTTAGTCGAAGAAACGATCGCCTTATTCCCAACAATGGAACGTAAGTACACGGTTCTATTAACGTTTTCTGTATGTACTCGTGTGTATGTGTTGCATACGTGTGAAATATACACACGCACATACATAGAAGGAACACCTACAACTTGCGACACGTAGGAAGGCAAGTTAATTTTATTTCCCCGTGGTAGACGAGTAGGAAAGCTTGTATTACATCGAAAGCTTGTGCCGAAGGAAAGAGTTTCCGGTATCATTAGGCTCGATCTATTATCGTGAAGGAAACGAGATCTTCGAACGATCGAATTATCGCGAATCTATCCATTCTCTATGGTTTCGTTCGTGAATTATTATCAAAGCAATATCGAAGCGAAGATCAATCGGGAACGGTATCTAATCGTTTCATTTGTAATTAACGTAATTAATTTCAGGAAAGTGTAACATTGACCCAATAAGGAACAGCGTTGCGTCGATGCAACATTTTGTTTTCAGAATTCTAGGCTCTTTAACTTGCCAACTTTCAAATCAGGTCTTCGAATTTCCAAATTCTCCAATTCATTTTTTTACGCGTTATTTCACTGTTTCATCATTCGGTGCATTTTTACCGTGAACAATGATTTTGTTCAAATCGTGCCTTGCAAAGGATAAATTAAGATATGGAAGGGCTAATGAAGACGTCAATATGGAAGAATTAATATAACTTGAATATTATAGAGCAGAAAACTGAATATTAGGGAATTTCTCGTTTCAAGATAACGCGTAGCGTGCATATTCGCTGTTCGATCTTAAAACTTAACTTATATGGAGGATATAAGAGGTCGGCAATTAGGCTGAGCCTAGTCTGACTCATCCATATCGTTTACTTTTATTTCCCACCTTTATATCCTTTCTCTCCTTGTTATTGCTACTACTATTATTGTTATTGCTATCCATATTATCATTTTTTATGTCTTTTTAACCTTTTTATACGACGAATACGATTTTATACGATACAACAAAAGAGTATTGTTAATTTAATTAAATTCTACTATCCATCTTAAATTCGAATCGAATTTATTTATTATTACATAAAATGTACTAATTTCACTCGAGTATTTTTCCTTCGATCGCCTCAGGTGTAAATTTAATAAGACCTTCTGATCGTGAGATTGGAGATTAGGTGACGCCAACTATGCTCGCGTCTGCAGTAGACAGGTGATTGACAAAGTGCTTTGACACGGAAGGACAGAACATGATGGTGAAAGAAAGAGGTTGCTGCGAAATTGCAAGTGTGCTGCTACCAAGTGCGACGTGTTAAAAAGGATAGACATACGGTTCTTTCAAGAAAAATGGTACCGATTGTGACAAGTATCGATAACGTAGACAGTTCCATGTTTTTCCGAACATCGTAGTTTCCATCGGCTAAAATAACTCCAAGAAAAATGAAACTAAAAAATATATGTCGGAGATGAAAGGACATCGGGGCCTTTCTTTTGGAATTTTTTGGAAGATCCCCAATACTTTACTCTAAACTATTTATTATAGCTGTACTTAAATAATAAAACTTTGAAGTAGTTGTTATGATTCAATCCGATTATGTTTGCCCGAGATTTGTGACAGTGGGCTTGGGCTCCAGGTGACACAACTGGTCGCTGAACGTAGCCACGGTCACGGGATGGACGTTTTTACCTAACAGAGAAGTGCCAATATTATGGGACACACGTTGTATTAACAATCAAACCCCGGGCAGAAACAATGTCACCGCTACGCGGGACTGCCTAGCAACGACGGTTGAAATTTTGTTGGTATCCCCAGCCAATATACAAAAAACGAATGCGATCGTAAAGAGAGGAAAGTTTCCATCAGTCTTTTATTCGTTCGATCTCCTTGGAGATCACATCGTCTTTACGTGCAGTGTATACCGAGCGTCACAGCAAACGTTACTTTGTACTTCAAAATATATTCTACGTTTAACAAAGAGTTACCCCATTGACCGTGGATTCGTCACTGAACCTAGGAACATTGTCACTAACATCTCGAGTGTCTAATCACCACGGTTATTTGTCAAACTCTGTAAAAATCATATTTATGTAAAATCATATTTAGCAAATATAATCTCTATTGTACAACAACGATGACTAGTCTAAACGAGGATTCGTTACACGCCCCTAAACCTAACGATAACCCGACATATATATACGCTTGTTAACAACAAAGTGCAGAAAAGATAGAATTTTGTTGAATGTCGAAAGATTACTGAATATGCTACACCTACTTGACGAAAACAGAGAGCTTATTTTTTCTGAACAGTATCTCTTCCTTTTCCAATGCTTCGTTTAGCTACAATTTTGTATCGCTTTATTAAAACGACTTTTGAAAATGATCAACTATTAAAATTATTATTTGTTAAAAATCTATCGAAACTTCAAGATTATCAATAGGAATCGAAATTAACAATACAAAGCCGAGGAATCCCCAAATAAAGAAATCATCGTATCCAACAAAATTGTCGATCCAAGTGGTCAATCAGTTTATCCATTCGCGGCTAACAATTTAAATAATAGCCTATCGGTAATTAAAAGAACGCCGATATTAAATTCTCCTAAAATTCCATACAAATTAAATACCATAGTGAAATGGCAATCACTCGTTCAAACGATACACGTACAATTACGTTGCATTCCATGCGAGCGTCACGGTAATTCGCGCGCGCGCATCACGTTCGATACTACAATTGGAGGCTGTCATTCATCTGTCGGTTATTTCGCAGTTCGATAGTTAAAAAAAAAACATCCGGGATCCAGACGATTCCGGTTCGGCCGCGATACCGTGGTTTTTATTCAGCCGTTAGTCGATCTGACCGCGTCATTTCCTGTTCCGGCTGCCAGTTTCGCGCTTCTACGTATACAGTGGATCGCCAAAGTATTTCAATACGTAATAGCAGCGATTTATGAATATATTGGACGTTTCGTATAAAACATTTTCAAATTTCATTAGCGCTGTGACGAATCACGACTGTCACGATCGTATTGGCAAAGCTTGAAGCAAAACGTATACAAAAGCTGCAGGGTATTTCGTGTAATTATACGATTGATCATGACTGTGGCGATTATATTGGTAAAACTTGAAACAACTCTGAGAATATACAACAAAAGCTACGGGATATCTCGTGCAGGTGTACGAGTCTCTCGGAAGCGAAATTGATCAATTCGGTTTTTTAGTAATCCGTTGATTGAATTTACCACAATCTGTGAGATTTTCTTTCAACGAACAAACTTATAGAAATAAATAACTTGTTTCTTAAGAACTGAATAATAATCGCGCAAATTCTAAAGTAAATTGTTAAAGTATATTTGTAACGTTGTCATTTATCTGTACTTTTCAATTTACGAAGCTGATCAATATCTTCGGGACGGTTCGTATATTTCGAAGAGATTAGGAAACTACTTAAACAATTAATTATCCATCGCATTGATAGATCTCACTTTTGATTTTGAATATTTTTAACATTTAGCACGTGCCTAAGATAACTATCCGCACTGTATACTACATATTTTCTAAATATACGTTCCGAGCAAGTATGCATGTTGTAACTCGCGCGTACGCTTTCAGATCAGCTGCAAATTTTATCAATGTAATCGCGAAACTCGTGTCTCGTTAGAGCGTCAATGAAATTTCAAAATGTCTCATATAACTGCGGATTTTTACGCATTTACGGAAATTCTTAAGATGCAGAAGTATACATGGAATGCACGTAATACGCAAAAATATGTCCAAGAAATATCCAAAGTGAAGTATGACGTTTAGTAGGTAAAACAAATTTCCGGTCGCGTATCTTCTCTTAAATTCTAGATATTCGTGGAAATATGAATTTCTACAAATATCAGCGCTCGGCTACGTATAACGAAATATACGCAATACATGGTATTCACAAAAGATACGTATAAGTGTTGGAATACCTTGATGAGCCTAATATTATGATGTTTTTCTCGCACATATTTCTGCTAATATCCCGCTGGGATATTATTAGATTGTACTGTACGTTATACCCGAAAAACATCGAAACGTAAATGGTGCGATAAAATACTCGTACTTTTGTGAGCCACTGTATACAGATACGATATACAGAGAGGACGAATAGATTCGTTCGCAGCCACGGAGGGGAAAAAATTCGGATAAAAAATCGCTGCTGGCTGGTGAATCGAAACGTCTAAAGGCCCCGGTATGTTTCTATTTTCACGCTCGACGCGCCGTAGGTGGTGATAAACGCTCCATTATGCTCGGTTCGCCAACGAAATCCACGATGTTTTCCTTTCGTTCGTTACTTTAAACGATCCACGATCGCGTCACATCCGCTTCCGGCCGTGTGCCGGTAACAGACACGACCTTCACGGTTCCACGAAAGATCCGTTCCAACCGAGCGAAGGTCAAGGTTCATAGAATCAGAAATTTTTTAGACGAGTTTCACAACTCGACGGGAACGCTTTCCTCCAGGAACAGGTTCCAGACGCTCGTTGAATGATTAATCGGACGCGTAACGTATTAACGGCCATCGTTCTCGTCATTAAGTACTCCGTGTTCGAATTGTTTGCGCACGAATTTCAGCTCGACGTTTGTAGTCGTCCGTTCGACATCGGTTTACGCGGCAACAACAGCCCCCAAGCCAGGTATTTCGTTATTTTATTTCGCTATGAATATACGACGTTTTCGTATAAAGTTCCATGAATTAGCAGATATAAATGAAAGTTCTACCGAACACGCGTTTCCTACGATTTATTCGAATCAAATAGAATTGCTCTTTCGTTCCATTTTCACGATTCGATCCTGAAAAATCTAATTGTACGTCGAGAATATAAATTCTCTATTTTCTAAACGATCTTTGTGTTACCGGTATAATACGTAACATAATTCGTATGGTATTCGATAAAATGATATTCGTTCGATCGTCGTGTTCTCTGATCCTTCTGAAACTTTATTAATAACAAAAAAAAAAAAAACGTAGATATCGATAGGTATTTGTAAAAAAAAACTGTTCGAATAGAATGTAGAGAGAAATTTTTTGAAAAATAAAATTACGTAACTGTACAATGGAAAAGCGAAGGAAATCGATAGCGCGTGTATTATTTAATAAAACGATAACACGTAGAATCTTCTTCTTTTACTACGGACTTCCAGAAGATACTAACAGATACGTACGCTGCTCAATTTTTCTCGGAACGATTCAATGAACCGTAATTGTAAGCACCGAAAGCGGAGGCGCGTGAAAACCGAGCGGATGAATGGAGAATAGTACCGTTGATATGTTCGCTTAATAACATTCCTTCCTCGAAAATAGCCTTTACGTAACGAGCACATAGAAGCATCGCGATTTCACTCGGTCGAACGACCGTACGATACCAGGTAATATTTAATTAATCCCTGTGCAACATCTATTGCCTGGCTATTCAGAAAGCGTCGGTTTTATGCATTTTTTATGTAAAACCCACGCTAAACTTTTACGATCAACGTTTCGTCAATTCACCAAACGACTTTCAACAGCTGCATTATATCTCTTTGCTCAATTTATCCCTCGTATTTTTAATTTAATTTGTAAACGATCAGGAAAGTATGTTCGATATATCGAGTTTTAGAATTAATCGTATGTTATACGAACGATTGAAAATTTACGATAACCGATAGAAATGAAATTTTCATTAGGTGAACGAACGGTAGTCCAGTCATCTTTTTAACGTTGCAACTATCATCGCAGTTAAAAGGATTTTAATTTGTATTTTATTCGTATGTTATAGATATTGTATAGAATTTATTTTTGATTGTTCTTTGAGAATTTGAGTGATGTTTTATAAAACGTACAGAAAAAAGCTTGTTTTTCTGTACATTGTATTTCTTTCTTTTTTTTTTTTTTTCCGTTCGTAGCCGATTATTCCATTCGATGAAAAATAACAAGTCCGAAAACGGAAAGTCTGCAACCTATAATTTGTAACTGGTCTATTATTTGCTGCTGTTATTGCTTGGTTATCGAATTGTTGTGCAAGAGAAGCCTGGTAAAATTGAAATATAAAGGGCGATGGAAAAAATCGAAATGAACGATACGATGAACAAACATCTACCGATCGATGTAAAATTGCATCTGCATTTTTTTGTTGGATCAACGAAAAAATTGCCTTAACAAAAATAATGCGCACTTATTCTGCGAACCCGTTAAAATTAAAATGGATCTCCGTTTGAAAGTAACGAGGCGGCTTCCTCAGCATCACCGTGAATGACCGGCAACGTCACATCCGGTTTCCGGTCGCGGAATGGAAAAAGCGTCCTTCGTCACGTGTACGGCACGAATCCGCTCGCGTAACCGAACAATCGACGATTAATCGGGAACGCAAGCTACACGGAATGCGTAATTGCGAAAGCGATGGAAAGGAGATCGCCTACGTTTCACTTTGAGAAACCAGAGTAATCGTATCGCGTCAGGCCATTCCACAATAGAAATCCATCGTGTTTTACTACGTTCACGATAACCAACGATTACTCATACGATACTTTTTGTCTTTATACCGATAGTAGAGTAGCGTACGTGCTCGCATAATCTCCAATCCACGTTTATGTTTGCTCGTGTCGTTCTCTTTTGTTGTTTCCAGATTAGTCATTCTTGTGAATCGTTTGCCCGTTTGTCGAACACGTACTTGTATTTACAGAGGCTCGCAGAAGTATCCCAACATTTGTAGAATCAGTTTGTAAATATATTACGAGTATTATGTAAACTGTTTGGGACTTTTGCTGCAATTGTAACGAGACTCGAGTATCGTGGTTACATCGATCAAATGTGATAGGAATTTGAGAATGTACGTAGAGGTTACAAGGTATTTATCGTTAGCATATACTCGATAGAGATTACCGCAGTATTTGGACGATCAATTATTCGCTTATAGGTCACAGTATTTAGTGGAAGCGTGTTCGACGCTATGCGTACGTTCAAGATAATCGCTTCAGCTGTTTATCAATTTTTTACTAAACGTACGTTTGCGATAGACGTACTTTTACTTGTCTACATTTTCACACAGCTTTCAAAATTTACCAATGTAACCACGATACTCGCGTTTCGTTACGGTGCTAACGAAATTTCAAAGCGTTTTATATAACACGCACGATCTACGCATAAAAGTTTCCTGCAACGAGAAACGTCGAAATACTTTCGCCAGCCATCCAAAGCGCAATTATCCGACTACGGATGTTCGTGCATTTTCGGGAAATTTAAGATTCCAGAAATATCCCAAGCAGACCGCTTACTGCGATATCATCGATGTTCGTGAAAACGTGAAATTGCCTGTACATCCGTGGACTAATAATTACAAATTCCAAATTTTTGGCCGGTAGTGTACGTGTATTTGTAGGTGTCGATGATTTATGCGCGAGAGGAAACGGCACGGCGGGTCGTTACGAGGGATTCCGGCAAAAGAAACACGTGTCCCGTCTTTTTCTTTTACCGCGGCTCGCCGACGCGTGATTCCTGTCTCACACGTAGACTTCCTTAAAAAAAAAAAAAAAAAGAGAAGAGAAAAAGAAGAACAAAGATAGAGTTCCGCGCTTTTCGACGGTTCTCACGAGGGGCAAATCTCACGAATGACGACTCGCCGATCGGAACGCTGCTTCTCACGCGCGTTAATTGCATTTTCACCGAGATCCCATCAGGCGTTGTACACGCTTATTCCTGACTTACACCGTGACCGTCTCGTTTTGCTTGAGAAACGGGTGACGCAAACGCGAAGAAGAGCTGCTCCGTCTCGTTCACCAGCTCGGCGATTTATAGTCGCTGTTAGGTACCCGATCCAGAGAGATCGACGTTATAATTAGATCGGCTAGCAGAGGAGTTTCGCTTTCAATCGATGCGATATTACATTTCGTTCGGCCGTGACGAAGTGTTTTATGGACATGTCCTTAAAGTGTCTTTTTTTATTTCTATTATTATTATTATTTAATTTGCACTTTATAATTTGTCCAACTGGACATTTGGTAAATTTTTCTAACTTAATTGCTAATTAATTTTGAGTTTGCTAAGCTAAGAGTTTGACTATTTTATTTATTTAGTGAGACCAACGGCGTGTTTTCTTTTTAGTCTTTTTTCTAGCAGAGTTTTGCTCGCTTCAGCAGCCAGCTGGTTTCGATGTGTCGCCGTTCTTTCCTTGTATTTTTCTGCGTATCTGCCGATTTCTTCTTTGACCGTATAAATTGTCGTTGAATATTTTTTAATTGGGAAATTGGGATCAATTCAAATATTCGAATATCCAAAAATAAAAGTATTAAACAATTTCGCTCGTTGGTCCGTCGAAACAGCGAGAGATCATCGATTGCGTGTACAATTGTCGGCAACGGATCTCTATTTTGAAAATCTCGGTCAGGTGGAAGGAAACTCCGTTAAAATTCATTTCCGGTAGGGAACGGGAATCGTGAAAGACTGTTTCCTTCCCCTGTTGATCGTTCCAAAACTGCTCTAAGGAGACAATACGAAGTAGGTAGCGTCGAAACGGAAGCAACGACGTAGGGGTTCTAAGAGGCAAGCCGGATGAACCTTTAAACGATGATTCGAAGGAAACAGGCCCTTCGACCGTTTTATCCTGCTAATGCTTCACAGAATTCGTCCATCTTTTGTCGTTACTTTTATCCTCTGTGCGTCTTTCAATAGAAGATCAAGCTTCGACCGTTAAAATAGTTTTTCTTGGTCGGTATTAAAAACCTGGCTAAAGAGTTGTGTGTTTTTAATCCTTATGAGATGGATGGTGCGATACGTTACAGGAGTATTTTTAAACATTTTTCGATACCTACTGGGAACTATGCAGAACTATAAGAATAGGCAGAATAGGCAGAACTATGTATCTGTATTTTTCAAATTCCGATTAACCCAGTTTTTTTTTCAAATCAAAGAGAAACCTTCGGATTCTTTAGAACTTTCTCTTTGATTTGAAAAAATATGGGTTAATCAGGATTTCAATAATAAGGCGCGCAGTTCTATTTATAACGAGATCGTCCGGCTTCTCTAGAACTTGACTTTAAATACATGTGTTTTATATTTTAAGTTTCCCTATTACTATTTTATTAGGTTGGACATTTTTTTATTTGTTTTTTTTTTATTTATTTTTCATTAAATAAAATTGCGTGTTATTTAATATTTTAGCAACGTTAATTGACAGCGTGTGAAACATTGAAACGTTTATATAAATATAAACTTATCGTATACTTTCCCCATGGCTCGCAATTGAAATCCACGAAAGCCATTGCTGAAACTTATTAACGTGAATAATTAAAACATTGTCTTGTCGTTAACGAAGGTATCCGGTAATTTTATTTATTTTAGAGAGCGGATGTCTGTTAGAATGATATGTTTAAGCGAGCACGGAAAGCGTAAATTTTGTAATAAACGAGCGAAATGCCGATTTACGACGATAATCAAGAAGGAGTATCTTTATCCTCGTTTAATCTCATTGATAATCGTCATTAACGAAGGAATTAGATATCGTACATCCGGTACGAGCAACGACGAAAAACCGATATTCCGGAGTGTTCATAATAAAAGTAAATTCAACACCACTGTAACGAACATCCTCCTTGACGTTTATCTTAATCGCTATTATCGCGGAATGAAAATTAGTCGACGTCGAAAATATCACGAGAACAGCTCAATTTTAATCGAAAAGCTCAACCCTCTTTTTGCTATGAAAATACTACGCTGGCTCGCGAAAGTATTTAAACAGTTTCCGTACAAATGGAAAAAATATATCGCAGTTGGAAATTTTATTGGCATCGTAACTGTGAGACTATCGTGACAATGTTGAAGTTATTTGAAACCAATTCGAAAATTTATATAAAAATTAGGAGACTTTTTCTGGAAGCGTGTATTTAATAAAAAAATTATTACATAACATGAATGTCTATATTCAGCACGTAACAAATGTTAAATATTGTCCCACTGTACGTGGGTTTATTAATATATTGCATAATCGATTGTTTAAATACTTTCGTGACTTTTGTATGCACTTGTATGGATACTTGTACCGAATACTATGTATCCTGTAATTTCTATATTACGTATATTTTTTTATTTCACTAGAACTTCACCAATACGATCATGATAGTCGTAGGATCATAATAGGATTAGAAATAGGATCTTCTATCGTTTCTAAGGTGATGCATTTTTTAAATTTGCACTAATTTCTCTAATTCTTTCAAATTGCAAATTTTTGCAAACGTAACGTGCATGCAGTGACGTTTACATATTGGTAATTGATTATAACCGGGTCTAACTAAAAATAAAATGTTCCAATCGCCTGAAATTTGAAGTTGAGTTAACAAAGGTGACTTAATTTTGGTTAAATCGATTAGCGGTAAAGCGTAAGCTGGATACGATACATTTTTAATACGAAAACTAGGAGACATAAAAATAAAAATAGAGTTTGAGTCAGGATTTGAAAGGTCGTTTGAAGCTCTCGCATTTTCGACTTGGTGACTTTCCTCCATCCGAGAAGATGAGGATGACTCAACGTTAGTAATTTTATTCCGAGCAATTATGCGTTTTTCCCCCGGATATCGTGTTATATCCACAAAGTGAGGCGGAAGTACGCCCACGTCCAACAGAAGGCTTCGTTCATTAAGCTATTCCTTCCGTACGATGTAATACCATCCATCGACACACTGATTACTCGCGGAGCATTCGTAATTAGTCACTAATTAGCAAAAGCGGGCGTAACGATTACCTCGTAAACGAACCGTGTCAAACGGACTTTTCGTCCAGAACCGGATACGCTTCATCGATCCGCGCGGTAATCTTTTCACGCAGACGTCTATGGTTTTTGTTGTAATTCTATTCGTTTGATCTAACGCAATACCATGTAGCGGCTATAAAAAATATTTGCACATAGCCTTTCCTTTTATTTTCCGATCAAGACATTTTTTTATTCGATTCTACGTTTCATTCCCAGGGTATCAATTTTTTACTATTATATTTTTCACTATTTTTCCTTTATTACTGAGTGATATTCAAACTAATCGTAAGCGAAATTTAGATACGTGATATCGCATATAGATATTAAGAGAAATAAAGATATACATAGATTTAAGATTCACAGTTCAGGTTTAGCATGAACATCGGAAATAGAAGAGTAAATATGTAGGCATTTGAGTGTTGGGTGCGATACGTGCATTAAAGAAGAGCGATGAAAATACTGGAATGAGTGGGTGTTGGAAAATACGTAAATCAAATTCTTTTCCAAGCTATGAAACTGGCGATAAATAAATAAATGAATATATATATATATATATGTGTGTAGATGACTTTACAAACTTTAAAAATAGTTGGATTTAATTGATTAATATATAAATGCAATAATAGAATGTAATGGTATCCAAATAGTTTCTCCAGTCATCGTAAATTATTCCAACCTCGAATTTGTACTACCGTGGTAAAACTAATTATACGAATAACTGTTGTTCCGAGTTTCTAGATTCATGCTCTTTAAATTACTAACTATCACGGCTCCTACAATCTATGTACAGCGTGAATTTTTAAATTGCCAGAAAATGGAGCTGACTGTTCGTCGCAGCTCCCTTTTCAAACCATCCTACATCCTCCAATTTGTATTTTACGAAATAAAACCTTGCGAAAGGCGGGAGAAACGGACGTACGATACCGTCGAAGGTACCGTACGCTGCAGGAATAAGCTCCATATACCTCCGCAGAATCCCCCCAAAATATGTTTCGGGTGCTGCGAAACGTTGCGAAACGCAACGACCGTCGTGTTCCATTCACCTGCACCTTGCGAAGGGTCGACGTGACGAAACGTCGGTAAATATCGCCGGTGAATTTCAGAGTTTCGTCAACGATGGGCAATTTACAGCGAAAAAATTCGGCCGGAAATAGGAGCAGGAAAGAGTAGCACGAGATGGAAATAAACAATAATCGGGTGCCGTTGTTTGACGGGGTGAGGGAGTGAAAAAGGATGAAAGAGACGGCGGGGAGAGAGACGCGCCTGTCGGTGGAGTAAAGGGAGGATGGAAGCAGGGAACGAAGGGGAGGATGAAGGAAAACAAGAGAGGAAGAGAGAGTGAGAGGGAGACAGAGAAAGAGTGAGAGGCAGGAAAACGGGAGGAAGAGAGGGAAAGGGAGAGACTCTCTGCTCGATAAAGAGAAACGTCAACCCTGCGCATACGCATTGCGAATATCCGAGGTATCTTCAATGGGTCGGTTGCCCATTCGCATCCGCTGCAGGGGTAGAGCTCTTTCATTGAGCGGCTCCGTCGCTTCCGCTTTTCGTTCATGCGTCACCCTCTCTCTCCCTCTCCCTCTCTCTCTCTCTCTCTCTCTCGTTTTCTGTCCCTGTCTCTCTTTCTCTCTTTATCTTTCTCCATTCCTCTCCTATTCCTCTGCTCTCGTCGTCGATCTTCTCTCTTCGTTTCTCGGTTCAACGAAGAAGTCGGATCTTCGAAGAAGAGCAACAGAGACGTGAGATTTCGTCGTCGACGACGGACGTGTCACGTTAACTTTGCTAATCTGCATGCAACATCGGTTGCCTGTTAATTGAGAGACTCGGGCAGATTGAGAGATTCGCAGCCTCTGGCAGGAACAGGAAGGGACTTTGGTGCTCGCGAGCTTGACGAAGGTTGGGGTTTGGAAGAGCGAAGATCTGGAGATTTGGCTCGAGGTATACAGGGTGCGGTCGGATAACATGTACAAGCGGGTACGAGGTGATTCCTTGTGGAAAAATAAGAGGAAAATGTGCAGCGATACTTTCTTATTTTAGGTTTAGTTTTCGAGAAAATCGAGTTTGAAAATTTATCAAGTACGCTCGATCTTCGCTTCGACTGATGCAAATTCTTCGAGCCTCACAGAGACTCTCGTCTGGAATTTTTCTGTCTCTTGCACATTCTGATCAGAATTCAAATGAATTCCACGGTTTTCAGAAGGTCCTGTCTTAATTCCCACAGTGATTTCTCATTTTCAAAGTATATCGTGATCTGACTCACATATTGTACCTACACTGACCGAGAAAAGAAATGTAAAATTTCATAGCTGCGCATATGTACAAGCATTGGCAATTTTTGTATTAGAAAATCTTCATCTCCTTGGTAATAATCATTTTTTCTAGAATGATTAATGAAATTGCCAATTACAATTTCATTTTTTACAATTATATGCTTCATCGTATTCTTTCGTCCTCTTTCTTGGTCCTTTGATCTCGGGGTATCTTTGGCCACATTCTTTAGCCTTGCAAGAACTTTGTTTCTCGACCTTCCTTATAGTATTCGCAACATTTTTGCACGAAACTTGAGGAGTTTCTTGCATATTTCTTTCATCGCGATAACACGTATATTCGAGCGAATATACTCTCTTTTGCAGCATAGATTATCATCCATTACAATTCGTCAACTATACGCGATATTGCTGGCTAGTTTGCATTTTCTTCTATCTTAATGATCTTTGTTTCCTGTCCTTAAATAGCCGCTTAGCTTCAATTCATACAGCTAATTAAATTTATATTTATCTATGCGCTTAATCTCGCACTTGCTTAATTAAATTTCCATTTATCTAACTACCACGTACCTAATAGCGACCACTTACGTCATAGAACATTTATTTACAGAACGCTTGTTTACCAGATTACTACACTTGCCACTTGCTTTCATCAAAAACATTGTAAAACAGTAGCCATTTGTATTAGCTCGTATAGTCTATGGCATCAACGATAATAAAAAGAACAAGTTCCCTCGGATTTCATTTTATATGTCGCGAAAACCGGTTCCGGTCTCGTCATTTTCTTTCCTTGCCGATGCTACGGCGCCCGATAGAATACAGGACAGAAAATTGATCGTTGAAAGAGAAACGCTGGATAGGCAAGAAGAGAGACGAAGGGAGGAAGGCAGAGACAGAGGCTTGCTCGCGACCTCGACGTTTATTTCTCACCGTTGGGAATTTATCGTCGCCCTTTTATTTCTCTGCGAGTCTGCTGCGCTCTCGTGCCCCTAGCAACAACCCTGCCTGGTAATTACAAACTCGAGAAAGAACGATTCACGAGAGAAAGCTTTCCAACCACCACTACTACCACCGCCACCAGTCGTCGTCGCCGCCGCCGCCGCCGCCCCTAAAACTGCCCCCCTTTTACTTCGTCCTTCTCGTCTACACGATCGTGTGCGAGTCCTCGTCGATATCGACTTAGCAACGTGAATTCCATTCACTGACCCTTCCGCCCTTGTCAACCCTTTTCCAACCATCCTTCTTTCAACTGTTGAAACACACCGACACAGAGCGAGATAGGATTATTCCAGTTAAATAATTTATAGAGCGTGGATTTTTACGTCTTTGTGGAAAATTTTGGGAAAATAGGACGCGCACAACGTGCAAGTGTGTGCAAGATATCCTAAGTATAGTCCCGCTTGTAATATCGTCGCTCTGTCTCTCAACCGCTCTATCTCCACAATAGCTTTTACACTGAGAAAACGGAATTTGAAATTCTTATACAGTTTGCTTATCGTGCGAAGTTGGGACTCGGAAGAATCGAATATTTGTCACCTTCTAATTATATTATCGCCAATCCGTACTCTTTATACCATCGAGACGTATGTGAATTGGTGGAAGCATCGTGATCGATCCGGAGTTTTTCCTGATAATTGACGCTGTCGTATCGAACAATACGCGGTAGAAATTCTAAAAGCGCGTGGGAAGTTGTACTAAACAAGGAAACTGGTTAATTCGGGTAAACAGATTACGGGACCCTATTACGCTTTAACAAGTATTTGTTATTTTGACTGGTATTGATGTAAGTAGCCACGGTACAACATTATTTTGAATAAAGACAAAAATAAGCAAAATAAATAAATTAAATTACGTCACTGCGGATAAAGATGTAACACGAAGTAGGAATTTTAGAATAAAACCAATCATTTTGACCGCTGTGGTAATTAATTATGTTTCTAGAAAATTGAGTTAGGACGATCAGTTAAGACGGTGGATCGATGATATTTAATAGATAAAACAATTTTTTGCTTCTATTCCATTTTTCCCTTATATTCGGAAATATTAATGTGACCGATGGTTTAACCTTCCGAAGAATTCTAAGGAAAAATTATAAGAGAAAACCAGCCGCTTTGTAAGACACGTTCGATTCACGAAGACGTAAATCGTTCGTCCTTCGAGGCGCGACTTTATCCGCGACTCGGCTGATTATCGACGGTCTCGTTTACGGCTGTTCACCCTCTTTACGAGCCCGGCTTGACCGTAACCGAACGGTTATAAATAATTTCACCGCTATATTCAGGCTTTTACGAGCTGCGCCGGATATACAGCCTTAAGCGATCTCTCGTATTCGAGTTCTACGGATATCGTTCGAGGATCCAAAATTTTCTTGTCTCTAAATTTAATACAATTTCATCATACTACGTCTATTGTCAATAATATTATTAGGTTGTCCAAAAAGTGTCTTTCTTTTACAGACACGTCTTTTACAACGATGCACCTTTATACCAAACGTGAAACCTAATCTGTCAAACGTTATGGTCTTTATCTTGATAGACAAAACGGATCGTACGTAATTCGATAAAATAATATAAAACGAAAAATGTTGTGTATCCATTATTTCCTTATAAAACGAAAGAAACTTGCGGACGACTTAATATTTTGCACGCGCCCTGGCTCTCTTAAGCTAAGTCTGCACCGACAGAGAAATTTTACGAGTCACGAGTTACACCTGTTTGGACCTATGGGACCCAACTATGGGGAACAGCAAGTAATTCCGACATAGAAATTGTTCAACGATTCCAATCAAAAACTCTAAGATCCTTAATAGATGCACCTTAGTATGTTACAAATGAAACAATACATCGCGACCTTAAGATACCCACAATTAAAGAAAAAATATCCAAATTCAGTAATAGATATAACATAAGAGTCAACAACCACCAAAACCCACTAGTTACTCAATTACTTGACACGACGGATCAGATCTGTAGGTTAAAAAGACATTAGCCTCTAGATCTAAACATTAGATTCAGCTAGAATCAAACATACGACGATCATTTATTATTCACGTTATAGTATCACGTCAGAATAATTTACTTTTAATTCTCAATGAGAATTGATTGTAAAATTCTTCGAAATAAGAAAAAAGAAAAAGAAAAACGAGTTACAAATTACTGGCGTTAATGAATTCTTTTACGTGACGGTAGTAGGTTCACGAACGAAACGAACGAAATTTTGAAAAATTTTACTGCTGATTATATTATCGGTGAAATTGTACAATTATAAAGAAGGAACGTATTACGAATTCAACGTATTACGTTGATTCGCTAATGTTACTAGTTTGCAAATTATCGTGCGAGTTCGTCTATACATATATTCTATCGCTTATCTTCTGAATTGCTCGAGAAACGAGATCGATAATATGAATCTCTGCGTGTGGTACACATGTGATTTCACAGAAATACAACAAGAAATAGAAGATTTTCTTGGAACTAGCTAACGGCGAGCAACGTTGCGAAATTTTATTTCCATGACTACGGTTCACGGAAGTGAAAATCTTGCTCTGGGACGATTAAACACCTTTTGAAACGCAGATATGACACGTGCATACGTGGATGAAGCTATAAATCTTCTTCGATGACAATGCGTTCCTTACGTTTATGAAATAAATACACGCGTTCGCATGGAAATCGCGCATTCGTTGGCAAAATCGGAAACTCAGTTGCGCGATTCGAGGAGCGATCATTTCAGAGAAGAAAATAGCCAGATACGAGAAATAAAGTAATGTAAAGATAGCGAAATGCTAGCAATTTCTCGCGAAATTAATTTCTTTTAAATAGAAAGTAATTTCTCAAAAAATGTAATCCTCGCCCGGAATATAAATTCCCAGAAAATTGGCAATTAAATAATAAAGTTTAAATAATAGAGAAAAAGGTTACAACGTAAGAAGATAAAAGGCTGAAAAAGTTACCAAGCAGTTTGTTTCGGCCCTTGGTTTTGCGAAATTGTCGAATTCGTGATATTTCCTTGCGATAATACGATAGAAAGATTTAGGTGAGTGAAAACGAAGGTCAGCGAGGGATGGAAATTCAATTTGCCAAACGCAAGACATTAAATTCGTTTATATTTAAAGGTTCGAGCATTTTGATAGCTGCGCTCGTTTCGACAAAGCTATCGACTCGATAAATATAAATTCTATGAATTTGAAAACGTCTGTTCGTTCGTAACAATTAACGAATTAAGCGCACGTACTACGCTTTTCGCCTTAAAACAAATATTTCATTTCAATTACTTGTCGGATTGTTTCCCTATTTAAATTGAACATTCGCGTTGGAAAATCCTTGCTTCTGTTAATTCGATAAGTTCGTGAAGGCAGCGAATCAAGCACTCGAAATGTAGTAGCACTTGACCTATGACAATCAATCTCCAGAATTAACATTTTTCGACTTTTCAATGAACCACCGCTGTGCCAGGGGTGGCGCAAGGCTAACACGAACTAAAATTTCCGGGGCTGACCTAGTTCGGAAGCGGTGACGTCGACTGGTCCATTCACCTCGCGTTTCTTTCAGAAACGACGCCGACGTCGCTTGTTCCTCGTGAGAATCGTGCTCTTTCTGGTCCGGTTTTCCCGCGGAATAATAGAAAATGACTTATAAGGATAAAAAAATTCGATAATCCGCTCAGATCGCTGTTATCTGCGTACTATTTATAGTACGTATGTTATAAAATATGTCTAACAAATGAAAAAGACATTAATGGCGTTTCAAAATTCAGAATGAAGACGTTGTTTCAAGAATTTTATCGTTAAACGCCCTCGCGCTGATCGAATCTACCATTTACAATATAAGATTCAGAGAGTATGAAATAAAAGGAAAATTCGTTGTTCGTTGAAACGAGTTATAGAAAAATTGACACAAAGAATTCTAATCGTATTTTCACGAATCTTATCTAGTTCACTACTACATTCAACAAACATCCGCGACTAATGCAAACAATGTTTTAAACGAGAAGGAGCAAATGTTTGCCGTGTCTTTTTTTAAACTCTATAAAACTCGTCTTTCAAACATCGATACTGTTACCGGGAACGCTCTCGTGTAAAGGAGAATCGATGGATTAGCGAAAATTCTGGGAACGCTCGTTTCCGTTGGACCACGAAAAAGCGATTCTCGCGTGTTTTATTCCTCCGGATAGGTAGCTTTGTTTATGGAAACGAAATACATACAGCGAAACGAGGAACGGAAGCGCGGATACTACGGTGACCTATTTCGAGAGCGAGCAATGTCGATGGGTTCATTCATGCCGGGGCTTCTTTTATAAGCGTCGAGCTTTGAAACGTTTCGCGTGACAGCGGATCTCGTGAAAGGACCTCGTACACGGATCGGAAAATCGAAGCTCCGACGTGCATAAATCGCGTCCCTCTTTGTCCTCGTATCCTTCGTACGGGTCTCCGATAATATTGAAAGAAAGCCAGACAAGAGAATGGAAAATAATAAAAATACGATGCACGTAGACGACGATATCAGTTGCGATAGCTGGATATATTTTCGAAAGTTGCTCTCATCGATTCTTATTGTCGATCGTCTCTAAAAATTACATTGACATTTTATCGATGGTTGTGATTACACCATGGATTTTTATTTTATTTTCATGGAACGCACGTTATAGGAAAAGGTATGTTAAATATCGAAAAGTACAGTGCTTTGTACGATACTTGGTAAATAAAGGAATTTTCTAGCTTTACGTACTACCTTTTTAATTATATCCTCGAAAGCATGAATCTGCATAAATACCCACGTTATAATTTATTGATTTTGTTTCATATTGTATCATTCAAATTAATCGAGATATGAATATGGAAATTTCAATTAAATTTAATCTGTTACGTTATTTATGTAACGTTATTCAGATTACATGTTACATGAAACGTTTATATCTGGCGTCGAGAAATAAGAATGCGCAGAGCATAGTAGCGCTCCGAATGAGAAATCGTTTATATCCCATAAAGTTCAAGTTACTTTAACCGTCCTGAGAAATGTAGATATGAATCCGGAAAACTGATCGTCACCGTGACAATCGATATGTTCGAACGTCGTTCTAAAAAGACATAAACTTATAGCCGTTAAATAAATAAAGGAAAAAAGGCATCGCGTTTTAAAAATCGTTCCTTGTTTCCTAACAGAACAGACCGCAGTCGAGTAGACCGATCGAAAATTAGTACTTGAAAATCACTGAACTCGCATAACTGTTAAAACCTGACCCATGAATGAACCGTAGCAGATACATATACAAATTTATAGCAACTTGTACAGTAAACTACGATACAGATATACCTTAGACAGATAAAGAATCAAGGTTTAGCTTCGAGGAATAAACTACGATAAAAGTAGAACGTATCGAGCGAGCACATAGACGAAAAGATTGTAATTGACATTAGTCTCGATACGATAAACGAATACGATACGATACGATGCGTATAACGAATACCTCAATCATCGATAATTGAACAAGAACCGAGCATCCCTCGTAAGTCGTGTTAATCGACGATTCTCTCTCGGTTCGCGAAACAATCGCCATTTCGGTTAATTCGATTTCGCGGGAATCGCTTTGTTAGACAAACGGTTTCCGCAACAAGCGACCCGCTTTTTTCTGACTGGGGACCGCTACAATACAGGGGATACGGAAATTCTATGGCGACCTAGTTCGCGAATAGTGACGTCGGCGAGACCATTCAACCAGCCAGTTCAGCCGGGAACACCGTGCCGCCACCGCCACCGCCACCGCCGCCGTCGCTGCTTCCACCGCTGCCGACGCCACAGAACTGGGTCATCCTCGTATAATGCATCCCTTTCAGCATCCTTGGATGCCGTAAAAATAGAGTCTCGCCTCTAAGAGCGATCGCCCCGATAAAAAGCTCGCGTCTTCCTTCTCAGACTCGTCGCTGGATCACGCGTCGCTATCGTCGAACGATAGTACGAATCTTACTTCGACTTTTGATTTCATTTCGGTTGATTTTCCACGTCTGACCTGCTCGTGTCCATGGATTTATTCGAACGCTCGCGGAAACTTTCTGGACGAATATATTACGTGTGTTATTCGGGACAGTTTGCAATCTCGTTAGGATTGTTACGATAGTTGAGTATAACGCGATTATGTTGGTAAAGTTTGGAACCGATGTGAAAGCGTGTAATAGTAATTATTTAGAAATTATGTTCGGTAAAAAAAATGGTTATATAAGATATTTTAAAGAAACGGTTACGTGATATTTCGTTGTATCATATTGGAATATTACGCTACGTTATGACAATTAGTAGCAATACGAGGTAGAAAACATCGCATCGATGCAATGGTAACGTGAATCCAAACGCAATGAAAATTATGTGAAACGTGCACGAAGATTGTTACTAATCTTTAAGCTTCGCTATGATGAACGATCGTTAAAAAATAAAATAGAAAAATAAAAATTAAGCAGAAATTTGTTTGGCTTGTTAAATATTAGAAGAACCGTTTTGGTTTAGATATTTTATATATTTTCCTATATTGTATGTATCCTGTGTATTTTGCACCTTAAAATTTCCCATAAGCGCAACATGGTAATATTATAATCACGAATGCAATTATACAAATTTTCCATCTAATAGTATATTCGATTTTATATGAAGAGAAGCAAGGGCAACGGATGGATTAGCAATTTAATAATATATATCCTTTAAATGATTTTGTAAAATGAGAACAACAAGGTTAAGATACGAATGTGCGAAGAATTTGGAAAAAACAAAATTTATTTGTAAATTTAAAAATTCACATTCTGACCCGTGAACGCGATAATAGCGCGCCAGTGTCAGTTATTTTTCCAAGAATCAGTGGCTAAGCAACATCCAGTCATTACGAAAGTAGACTTTCGAGTTTCGTCATCAGCAAGCCTCGATAATTATATCGAATGGAAAGAAAATTAACTAATCGACAACTCGTAAAATCGTATCTGTTTATTTATAAAACTGTATTACGAAATTTTATACATCCGCCGCGACGAAATATTTTGTCCATAATATACGTAAAATCGTACTAATAACAATCGCTGCGGACCTTTTTTCACATCACCGATGGAAATGTTTGAATAAATGAAAATATCCGTTTTTTTAATATCGCCGAGATCTTTCAAAATTAATAACTTTTAAAAATATTTCAAAATGAAGTAGACCTCCGGCTATACTTTTTTTCTTTACAGCCACGTAATTGATGGAAATTATCAAATAGTGAAAACATCCGTTTTTATTTCACGGAAACCTTTTAAAATTAATAACGTTTTAAAATCAAGTAAAAATCTCGTCGGTATACACGTGTTAGAACTGTACAAATATATACGTACGTACAGATGAGAAAAATATGATAAATTTTTTAATTAAACATCGGCGAGATTTAAAGAAAATTGAAAAGCATCGCGTTTCATAGAATTGATATTTTAGTGAATTTCCTTTACTTCGTGTATCGGGTAGCTTTGCCTTTTCAAAGAAATCTGTACGAGTTTCTTCAAGCGCTTGTCGATGATTCTCGATTTTTGAAATTGCGAAGCAAACGATAAAGAAAATATTAAATTTTAAATTCTACTATTCGATAACTTGACAATACAATTATCTAAGTATTCGACTTATCAGCCACCTTTTTCTCTCGATTAAAATAGCAACGCTCGAAATAACGAGGCAATTTTCTCGAACATCGTTTAAAAAATTGCTATCTGATACGTTCAACGAGTCGAGCATGCCTTTCACACGGTGTCACCGAGGCGAGACAACGACTCGCGAAGAATTCGAGCGGCTCGTACGTCCGCGAGTTTTATTCAAGGCAGTTGTTGTACAACGATGCTGACGCGACGCGACGCGTAAAAGGAGCGGTTCGTCCTTAGACAATCTTCCCGAGAAAACCGGAAACGCGTGGCCTCTTTTCTTTCCTGCGGAAAAGGGAGAAAGGCCCAGGATTACGAGAATAGAAACACAAACATTAGTTCGTGATCGCCGCTTTCTCTTTCCAGCAAACGCCTCTATAATTTTCAAATTCTTCAAGCTCCACATTGTTCGACCAATTCTGAACATTTTTAACAACAGATAGGTAGCGGCACATAAGTTAGAAGACAATTTGGATCATGTTGTTTTGCCTCGGAGTATCAACATCGTTAGGACGTACTTAATGTAATAATAAATAAACTTCGGGCAAAACAATGTCGCCGCTACGTGCAACCGTCAAACAAAGACGAATTTAAATTTTCCGGTATTCTCCGACCAGCGTAAATAAACGAACACGATCGTAAGGTTCTTCAATTTTCTCAGTCTCAGTCTCGAGCGATTTTAGCGAATCAGTTAGTACCGAACATCTTAGCGAATATTATTTTAGCAATCTATGGTTGACTTTGTATTTATTAATTATTTTTAAAATATATTTGACGGTTTCAACATCGAGTTATCTCGTCATTTAAACCTTACGACCAATCATCCTCTACAGATAGATTCAACGTTACACTTGTTACGATTGAAGGAAGATTTTTGCCAAGAATTAAGATGCTAAGTTTAAGGTAAATATCATTCCTGGTTCACGAAAGAAATCGATCGATTAAGGAGTCTTCGTTTCTCCATAAGACGTTAGACGATAGCTAGAACGTTCAATTGCATTCGTTCTATTCATAGAATATAATACGGCATCATAATCATCTATTCCTGCTTTCGACTGATTTCTTCGTCGGTGAAAAATCAAGTAACCGTAAGAATAAATTTCGTTACTCTCAATCTCAAACCATGAACTAGGTTACTTCTTAATTAGAAGTTTTCTATAAGTATGCTACTTAAATATTAATAAACGCCAATCGATTCGTGTAATTCGAATAAAACACCGATCGAATGGTAACGAATTAATGAAAAGAAAAATAAACTGGGACGAATTTAATAAAAGATTGGACATGCTTGTAAAAATAAACAATTCCCTAAATATTAAATCATCACGTTGAAAGCCGACGCATTCCAGCTGTGAGCCAAAAATGCTTCGAAAAATAGGTTTCATCAAAACGGAGAGACAAATCCAATTATAACGTATCGATATGTGGAAAGAACGTGATGAACAATCGTTGAAATCCCATGTACGGTTTGCTCGTGGGAGAACACGTAGGTGGCGGGCAAAGTGGTGTTTCGAATTCTTCCACGAAAGAAGAGTCGAACGTCGCGCTATCCGGAAATACGGCCGACACCTGCTCTCTTTCTCGGAGGATTAATTCGCAGCTAAACCACCTACGCCTTCCTGCCTCGTCCTCTGCTTCTTTCACGCTTCTTCCGTCTGGCCAACATCTGTTCCGTGTCGATTCTTCTACTATTTGCCATAAAAGCCTTTGTGCTGTTCCGTGTCGGACAACGATGACGAAGATTGCAAGCGTCTAATCGAGTCGTTGACGTCTGCATTAACCCCGATAAAACTGCTGATCCCTGGCGATCATGACAACACACGACTAAGAAAATGGTTACATAAGTCACTTACCGCGAACTTGAAGCACACTTACGCCACACGAGTACTTAGTACTTTTCCATTTCAGGTTACAAATCACGTGCATCTCGCACGATATGAGTATCTTCTTCTTAGTTTCTTCCGATTTTTCTCGCTCGGGACATAATAGAAGGTGAAGTGTTTAAATGATTTAACAAGTTCATGAGTAATTTTCTTTGTTTTTGTTTTACAGACACGATAAGATAATTCAGTTGTAATTGTGAGATACGGAAGTCTTTGGTCGGTAAATTTTCATCCTATCTTTTGTGCTCGAAGCGGAGTAGAAGATGGAGTGTTTAAACGATTTAGCAAGTTCATCGGCAATTGTCTTCGTTTTTTTTTTTTTTTTTTTTTACCAACGGGATAAAATAACTAAGTTCTATTTAGTATCTGATATGGAAGTATTCGTCGATAATATCTTCTTCTTGTTTCAAACAAAGACCTTCCCTCGTCAAAACAAAGTGAAGAATAAAGTGCCTGAATAATTAATTTTTGTTCGATTTTCTTTTTTTAGCTTCTTGAGGAGATGGTAAAACAAATAAGTTAGAAAACATGTAAGTTACAAACGTTGTCTCTGCTTGCTACCATGTTCTTTTTATTTTCCTTGGTCAAGAAGGAATGGAAGCTAAAATCTATTAGACTGATCAGAATATTCTATTGTTTCCTGTTTTGAGCAGATGATAGAGTAACATTAAAAAATAGAGCGATGAGTGTTTAGAGAATTCATTATGTTGATTGCAATATCTTAACGTTCTTTTCCTTGTAAGAAAATGATACAACAATAATAAAAGAAGTGCTTTAACGATTGATACATAATTCATCATTGACCTTAAAACTGAAATACGTGCGCTATACGTGCAAGGATACCAATTTGGAAGACACATCATATAATCGATCAATTAAAATTGTTGATCACGGATATAGTTCTAACGAAACGAAGAAGCCATTTGAATAGATTTTTTCAATTACTTATGAGTAATACGCAGTCATTAAATGGTAATATCGCAATTTGAATTCAATGATGCACGAAATGTAAAATTCATCTCGCGTTTATTATGCAGAAACATTACCTTCCTTTCTTTGTTCCATGATCGAAGCTTGTTCTTGCTGAATGATTAATCTCAAACTGATAGAATAGGAACTAGCTACTCTCTGCATCGTATGAATAGCTATAACGGTCGTCTACCTAACACATCATAAATGTACGATAAACTTGCTCCATCTTTATATATCAGCCATGTAATCTATGATTCGATAATAAATTGATGCAGTTTATTGAAATGTTTTATATGTCAACATCGACTAACGACAGCTCGCGTTAAGTTACTTAATTTTGAGACACTGTCTTTTAATTTGCATTTGAAATAAAAAATAGGAAAACATCGGAGATAGAAAATACAAATTAAGATTAGACGCTTTAAAACTAAGCGACCTAATTCAACTATAATCGTTAAAAAGCATCCATCTAACGTAATATCGTTATTTTTAACTAAAGAGAAGATAATAAATCGTTGCCTATCATTTATCTAACGTTATAGTTATCTATGATTCCGTAATAGCAGTCGAGGGTTAGTAGGCTCGTTAAAAGCTTAACGCTAACTGACCTAAAACTTTCTCCGTAATTAAATAATATTAACTGAGCTCCGGATATCAAAGAAACTGGCGTAGAAAGAGCGCAGCGTGTTTGGTACGGCGTTCAGAATTTTTTTTCAGTGTCGCTCAACGCGTATGCAGAAAATTCATTCATAGTCGGTAGAATGGCTCGGGATGAACGAGCGTCCTTCGATTCACGAGAAATTTCGGGTCAACGGGACGGAGCTGGGATAGCTAGCTGCACCGGGAACCGGAAATGAGGTCGGGAATGACGTCATCGCGTTCAGTGCCGTTCATTCAACCCCCGGGAATAAACTGGGTCACCGGGTCAACTTACCCCCTTCCCCCTCGATTGAGATCTCGTAGAAATGATACTCTAGCCGAGGAAACTCACGCGCATGGAACTCTTTACCAGGCATCGATTCACCGGATTCTTCACGAGCATCCGTTCACCAAGGAGATATACTCTCCGTTCATGGTGAATTTAACTGGTTAGAAATCGTCGACAGAAATGGTACAGGTATCTCGTTCATTTCCTTTTCCATCTTGTTATTGGTTCGGATATGTTTTGATAGAGGAATTTGTTTTTGTTAATAGAACAAGGCGAAGATGAATCTTCGAGTTTATTTCTGGCGAATTGAACCCTCTGCGGTTGGCATATCTTTCTGGTGACACTTCCAATTGAAGCAATAAATATTTACGGCGCGTATGCCGTAATGACGCTATCCAACTTGAACGCTTTTACTGCTATGCGAGTTTTCTATGTACCGTGTGGAAAATATGGACTTTCCAAAACGTTTAATAAAATTAACGTATTCTTCTTAATAACGAAGGTAAGTGCACTTAGTAAAACACGTGTACATATACCTGTTGGGTAGAAATATTTTCTATTACGAAAACTCATCTCTAGTCGAAATATTGGCTCAAGTTAGTTCTCGGGAAAACCGCGGAGTCGATATATCGATTCCGGGGTACCGGATTTTAAAATGTCGTTGGTATGGCGAAATTCCGCTTTAAATTACTTCGAAGACAAATCTTAAATGCTACATCCGACGACAAAGGGTTAATCGTTAATTGATAGGAGAGGAAGAGTCGTCTCGTTTACTTTTCACCATGTGTTTTACTTTACTTATTTCGAAGTGTTCTGATAAAAATTTTTGTCAAGATAGTAAGAGGACGGCTGGAGAGATTTATCTCCATCGAGTTTAATTGCGTGACGATGATTTTTCAGCTTTTTTTTCATTAAGTTTAATCGGGCTAAATTATACAGAAAGCTACCAACCCTCGACGAGCTGAAATTGAGCAGATTTAGTTTGAAGATTTTGATATAAAAAGGGAAAGGAGCTTTATTTCCGTTGGGTATATTTCTTTTTATCGTTTACGATGTTTCTCGATGGCTTACTTAATTATTAATTATAATAATTACTTACGTAATCGCGAGTAGTATAATTGATATGTGCCATAGGAGGCTTTTTCAAGATAACTGTAAGCCTAAAATAGAACTAGGGCTTGGTACTTTCCATAATTGTACAATATAAGAGTCGTCCTATGAGTTTGTGATTCTTTGCAAAATAAAGGTCACAAATTTATTGGATAATACAGACGTACTATGTTCGGATATGTACGTAATTTTGGTCGTTTTACAAAGATGTTTGCGAAAGATAGAATTTTTTAGTAGGATTGAAATAATGAACCAGTTTTTGAAATGTATTCTTGGCGAATTATTGGGTTGTAACATAAATTCGCCCTGTTTTATATTTGTTACAACACATTTTTCGTTTTAATATTACATCGAAGGTTTTCCTTTTTTATTTTCGGATTTTATGCCATATCGACTGACACGGTTACTAATAACGAGTGAACGAGTGACGTCATATTATTTTGTCAATTATTTCTTCGTATTTAATAAATTTTAATAGATCGGAAATTTTTTAAGAGCAGATACTCGTTTCTCCCGAAGTTACGAAACTCTTTTAACGAAACGTGAACGCGGCTGGAGTAAAAAGATCTTCTAAAAGGTACCGGGTGTTAAATAGGTTCCAGTTCGTTAAGAGTTGGCAATTTTTCATCGAGTTTCGGAATACACAGACGCGAATAACGTGAACGTGTAACCTTAATAAATTTCCGTCTATTTATTATATTCGTCTTGCAAACTTCCTTATTAACTTACTATAATTAACTTATTCCCACCGACTGAAACATATTCCTGTTTAATTAAGCATTAACGGAGCACCGTACGCGTTTAATTACACCGCTTTTAATTATAATCTCGAAAGAGTTCTCCAACCTCTCTATCAACGAACGAAATCATCTGAAAACTCGTATATTTATTCCAGTTTGTTTTCTCCAAAAAGCCGACTTTTATTAATCTCCTCTGATAAGCAAAGCCACAGTAATAAACCTACTTATCAGCTTATTTATGGAATTTATTATTCCATCGTAGATTTTAAACTATGCCTCTGTGATAAGACGAAGTAGGATTAAAAATCATAGTAACGTAAAATCTGATTTTGTGGATTTCAATCTAGTCACGTATTTCAAATCTTGAAAACATCGTTATCATAGTTTCATGATCAATGAAATTGTAACTTCATTCTCTATCTTGTTTTTATGATTTAGTGAAATATAATGAATTTTGCATAACGATGAAAGACGAAAGCAGAACGCTATTTTATGAAACGTAGCAATGAACTGATTTACAGTTATTTTTTACTAATTACACTGTAACTTACTAATTGCGCTATAATCTTCAACCGATCTGAAACGCAGTTTATGATGTTGTTTTTATTCGAGTGGCCAAAACTGTAGACTATTAGAGTAAAAATAATATTTTTGCCATCTCGTTGAGAAAGTCGCTGGAAATGTAATTTAGAAACGCAGAAAAAGTATGTAGCACAGTCGGAGCTATCGTATAATCATCTGGAAGGATCTCACTTTCAGAATTTGAACCTTCCTCAACAGATTTACATTGTAATGTGATGTCTTTTGTCCACGGGGATCGCTTCACAACTAAAGATTTACATGCTGTAAATTAAACGAAATCTTCCTTTCACTGTCGTAGTCAGAACATGTGACAAAAATTCACAAACAGTTTGACACTCTTTTGCGACGCTTCTTTCTTCCATTTAAATATCTTGAATTTAGACATTTAAGGATTAAAACATTTAAATTTTTTAACTCGTAATAATTCATATGACTCGATCTAACGATTTTAACACATTAATCAACGTTTTACAATTTACTGCGTCTTATGAAAGGAATTCTCTAGAAGGACATAACGAATGATAAATGAAATTTGCAATAGATCTCGAACGCCGATACGCGTAATCGAGATTAATGAGATGTGTCGTTGAGATTTATTGTGTAATTGGAATCGAATAGATATAAATATCCGGTTGTAATAATAACCGTGATAAAACAACAATAAGTAAAATTCACATACAGTGAAATTACAGAGTACGAGCGATCTAAAACGAAGCTTAAGAAAGTATGCATACGTTAGAAGTTCCAGAAAATTAAAAATGAAACGGCGAGTATAATAATAAATCTTGGAAGCTGTATAAAAGTTCTCAACTTTCACACTAAATGTTCACGATAAATACTTCACGCTATAACATCGCAATATTGAAAATCTTTAAATATTGCTCGTCTTAATAATAATATCTTTGGCTTCCACAAAACTTGGTCAACTTATCAGCTACTTTTAAATCTCTTTCATCTTCAAACAAAACAGATTATCTTCGTTCTTAAGTATATGTTATAATTCTCTCGTTTAATCATAAAACTACATCAAAATCAAAAAATCAACAAAAATACTTATCGTATGTTTGTCTTGTGTCTTCCATGTCTCGGTGTATCAGGTACACAAGTTGGAAGAGAAAAATTTTACTACATCGCCGTATCACAGGTTTGCAACTTGTTAGCCAGAAACCTACGAGTCAGGCTGAGTCGTTTCGAGGCTTTGTTCGTTAATGAAGCCGATTGTTCGATGAAATGTACACCATGAATAGCGAGAGTACCTGCTGAACCATTCATTCTACCAAATGGTGCAGGTGTCGACCGCAGGTACACGAGTGGAGTCCACAAATCACCAGCATACAAAATCGAACACAAGGATTCCTCTGCTGGGACAGGCATTCTACAGGGCATTGTCGATCTTGAGAATGGAAACTTTTCGAGGACACGTGGAGCTGTCCTCGAAAAATTTACGAGCCCTAGCCATGAGATTCACAAATTTTAGCGATTGGTACGCGTGACGAATATCCCGTAGCTTTTCGACTGTTCGTAATTTTATTCGCAGTCCTGCCTCGACTCGAAGCTTCGTTGAATTCTTTGCTTTGCGCGAATAATAGTGAACGAAAGACGACACGGACGGCACAACGGAACTGTCGAAAGAATATTGCAGACTACCTGGACATTTTTAAGAAAATACCAATGTTAAAACGATTAGGAATACGTTAGAATCCATAGTGTAGTTTCGATACTTTTGTATGAATGAAAAGTTGTTACGTCGAAAATTGTTAGCGTTACAATTGATTTTTTCAACCGATTTGATTTTCCTAGTATTTGGTCAGTTTCTTTCGATCCAATTCAAAAAGCTGAATTTTTATTGGAGTTGGAGTTTGAAGTAAATTGTTCTTTGATCCAAATTGAAATGCTATAAGAATTTATGGAAAGAATAATTAAATCGATATAAAATACGGCGTTCCAATTTTTTGATCGTTATTTTGCTAATCGATAAAATTAAGATGAGAGAAATAGATCAGTGAAATAGTTAGTATCCTTTGAAATGTGAACGATACTGATTTTAAATATTCCGTAGCATTCTGTTGTGTTTCACCATGCGAGAAAATGGGAGCACTAGTGAAACACGTCATGGTTTAGATGTAAACACCATTTTACCAGATGCTGGAAATAGTGTCTGTATACTTATCAAGATTTATCGTTTCTTTCATGAATATTACCTCGATCCTTTAATAGGAAAACTTTCCGTGTTACGCGAAACGTTCTGAAGTTTCACTGCTATTGTAACGAGAAGCGACTGTCACGATTATATCGATAAAATTTGAAATCTGCATAATCTGGCAATCTATATAAAAATTAAATTTTTAAACAAACATATATTTAGTAAAAAAACAACTATACTAAAAATAACTATAGCCATCTTAAACATGTAACGAGCGTTAAAAATGATTCCGAATAATAAATAATCATAAGTAACAATATGTAGATAATTCGCTATTTCAATACCTCTGTGATCACTATGAAATATATACTCGCACCAAATATCTTGTACAAATTACGTACAAATTTGTCACAGTGCCAATGAAATTTCAAAATGTTTTCTGTAACACGCGTAATATATTCATAAAATATTTGTACAGATGTTGGAATACTTTTCGTGAGCTATCGTACTATTTCTGTATTAATTTTCAAATTCGTTTCGATTTTTGCCGACATAACGACGATCCCGGTCTCGTTACAGCGGCAAAGAAATTCCAAAATGTCTCGTACAATGCACGTAATATATTCATAAAGGATTTCTACAAGCGTTCAACACTTTCAACGGCCACTGTATAGCGAAGAAAGTCATAATACCAGTTGATAAACACGTTAAAAGAATCAATCTCTCATGAATATCTGCTCATAAATAAAAGAACCGAACCGGAGTACCAAACGATATCTGTTTCACCTTGGACACGTCCTTTTAATTCCATTTCCAATCGACTTATGCATCCGTCGCCGAACATTTTAAATCTGATTCCTTAATTTTCCATTCGGCGTGATCGTCTCAACGACTGACGCGTTACATACTTACACATGCGACAGCATTTGGCGATTAAATATCGGCGCACGGCACCAACATATAAACATAAACATGTCGCAACACGTATATATAAATGTTGGATAGAGATATCGTGACGCTTTATAGTACGATACGCGACAGCACGAGTGAGATCATGGAATTCCTTAGTTTCGACGTGAAGAACCGAACCCTTGCGTTGCGAAGGGCGGAAATACCGACGCCAGGGCCGAACGAGGTTCGAATCAGGGTCGCTTATTCCGGGATTTGCGGCACCGACCTTCATATAATGGAAGTACGTCGTCATCGTTATGCTTTCTCTATTTCTTTATTGTCACAAGTCTGGAAATGCTTATGCAAATTTTATATTATTCATTCATTTATTATTTTTTACTACATAGCGTTTCCTTTACAAGTTTCGACAAACTTTTACGACATATTACAGCTGAACTATCGTTCACCTGAACCAAGCTTTATCATTATTCTTATTTATTTAATTTAAAGTCGCATCGACTACAACTACGATCATTGGCAACTATTTTTATGAACGCTGGCTTATCAAATTCTTCTCAATATCTTAATTTCTTTACAGAAGGTGATAATCTTTCTGTTGGAACGAGATCACCGCGAGGATATCGTTAAGATTATCGTCGACATTATGTTTTTCTCCTTGAATTGTTCTATATAGAACGCTCTATGATTACGTGGGTGATCGATAGCCTCACACTGCGGATGTCACATTTAACAGGACTGTTTTCCAGTATGTACATACGTGTCAGTTGAGTATGCCCCGATCCTATCTTGGTTATCGCGGTTCGTTCTTCACGGTTCAACTCTTGGCTTGTCTACAAATCATTAAAGTTTGAGATTAATTTATGCAGTGAGTTTATGTTATCGTAATTTTATATGGTACGTTGCGATTCTCTTTGTAAATGCTTCGATACGTTTTACGACGTCCGATGGTTGTTCTGTGGAGACAAAGTTTCACTTACCACTGCTTCCTTATTACGATTAACTTTTTCTGGTTCGATTTGTTCATCTGAACGACAGCTTCTGTTATGCGAGCAGAACGTAATTGCAGGGATGATTGGCGAGCTTCTGTTATATGAACTGCAATTATATAAACTGCTTGTCTCCCGACGAGCACAGATAAATCGAGTTCTATCGTACTTACTTTAAACTCTTTGATTCTCGCTTAAAATCTACGTCTCTCGCAAACGACGATATGTAAAGTGTAAATGTTTAACAATCTCTTTATACAAGTTTATATCGTTATATACGAAGTCCTATTTAAGCCTCAGTTAAGGTCTTATTTACTCTAACGTGTGCTTCATTTCGTGCATTCTGTGCGTTCCTGTATCATCAAATTGCCTATAAATGCATAAAAATCGACAGTCTAATTACGTATCACGTTTCGTTGTACGACCTCACGTGTACACGAGCTTATCGGAAAAGTCATCTATTATGTAAGGACCTATTAGATACAGTATACGGAAAAATGATTTATTATGTAAGGACATATTACGTGGGTGCACGTGAAATGTCATTTTTTGTTGAGCAGAGTGTTGACTGTATTATTCTATTAGGATTTTCATTAATTCAGCTTTCAATTGAGCTGCATTTAATGCATTAAAATTTCTTTCATCGAAGTACCTTTGTTTTATTTAACGCTAGAAACACCGGACCAGTTAAAACGATCGCTATCAGATGTTTTATGTTTGCAATTACCATGAAATGCAAGTGTTCTTGTCGATATTAACAATTTACTTTTATCGAGGCAGAAACGTGATTGCAAATACTTGTTTCTTTTTATCGTATTGCTTTAATCCTATTTGACCGGGTATAACGTATTTAAACACACAGACGATCCGCTTTTAAGAAAAAGCGAATAAGAAATCACTTTGGCAGACGCTAATCGGATATGGACCCGAGATATACTGTCGTTACATGACAATAGTAATCTATTTCTTCGCATATTTGACAAAAGAACGCCCTTTTTTTCTTCTTCTTCTTTTTCTTTACCTCGTAAAGCAGACTTCGCTACGAGTCTCGTGCGCGGTTGCATTCCATGGTCGTGCCACGAGAATGTCGCATAATTTCTTAACACGTACAAGTATTTCAAGAGATAGAGGCTATGGCCGCGTGATATAACGCTCGCTTTTGACAAATATTCGCCAAACACGATAGCAACTGTACACTATGCACTTTATCGATCACACGCGTTGCCGTGCATTTAATCTCATTATACTGATTGGAATATTACCACGAGCATGGCAATAATTCTCGTTCTTTTTCAAGCGATCTCTCGTGATATGTCAATTTACCATACAAAACGGTTAACAGAGGAAATAGCCTAAAGAAAGATCAGCAATTTCCTGCGTTTGTTTCTTTAAATTTTAATAAAATGCAAATAAAGAATTTGCTCTTTTATGAGCAGTATTATCGTTGATATTTCCTTTTTGCGAGTAGCTTTGTAAAAAGCATAATAACTTTAACATCGTTACATGCTGTCATATATTGCCATAATTTAAACAATTTTATCTTTGAGGAATAAAGAAAGGGAAAGAGGAAAATATGTTTAAACTGTTTCCATTATCAAGTGGCTATAATTAAGCAACCGACGAACATATTTTGATATTTGATTCATCAACCATATTATATCCACGTTCTCTTACTCTAAACAGTCAACTGCTATAACTTTATAATCTTATAATATTTTTGCATTTATACTAAGGTCTAATAATAAAATAAAAATTCTATCGTTCAGGGATCATTTCCGTGCAAGAAGGAAGGCTTCCTGACTCTTGGCCATGAATTCTCGGGGACTGTCGACGCGGTTGGTTCCTTGGTAAAAAGCTTTAAAGTCGGCCAGAAGGTGGCTGTCGATCCTAACAAGGGTTGTAATACTTGCAGCCATTGTCACGATGGCTCTTATCAGTACTGTGAAACCGGTGGCATAAACAGCACGATAGGAATCTACAAAGACGGTGGATTCTCCACGCACGCTATCGTACCAGAAACCCAGGTCCGTTTACGTTTTCATTAAGCCTTCTACGGGTTTAATCAAATCCTTTGGAAAATCGTTAGACCATGTTGCATATAAAAAATAATGAAACTTTGTCCTCTATTTTTCTCGCATGACTTCCACCTATGAGAGAAACGAAGGCTACTTAGAAAATTGGGATTTTCCTAGCTTTTTTTTAATTTTGCTATTCTTGGCCTTTTTAACGTACGACGTTTTATAATTTCACACGGCGAAAGAGACGAAAAATCGTACAAGAAGCTCGTGAAATTCTAGATGGCAAAAAAACGTCTAATTATAGTTAAATCTTTTTTAACTTTCGTTATGAATTTTCTGAACAACCCAATAGATATATAAATGTATGGAAAGAAGCGTAAAAGGAATTATAAAGTTGCACGAATTTTGAATTATTATTATTCCTTATCGTTGTTGTTCATTTTTGAACTTTTTTCAGGTTCACGTAATACCCGATAGCGTCGACTTGAAGCAAGCTGTCCTTCTCGAGCCTCTCTCGTGTTTGGCCCATGGATGGCAGAAACTCAACGGCGTTAACGTTGGTAGTAACGTGCTCGTAATTGGCGCCGGAATCATTGGCCTTTTATGGGCCTGCATGTTGCACTTACACGGTCTTAGGAAATCCGTAACGATCAGCGAGCCTCAAGAGAAACGGCGGAAACTGCTAAACAAGCTCGGTAACAACAACATAATTTCTTAGTTTCCAGTTACAAAATTATTTTCAATCTTAATCAATAGATAAATAGCACCATTGATCGGTCATTGATTTCAAATTTCATTGATATAATAGATTAATTTATACTGACATTAACTAATGTATTACTAACGTTATAATAGCTTAATGATTTTACCAATATAACAGTCAAATTTCGTTATAATGAAATTTCAAATGTTTTTATGACATACACACAATTTTACAAGTATATATAAATAGTTTCGTGAGATTTTGAATAGCTAACTGCCTAACAAAAATTGTGCTGTAAGAGACAGTTTAATTTTATTATTTATATTTATATTTGCCAGATCTTGATTTCGAAGCAAAGAACCCGGAACAATTAAAGGAAACATTCGACGTGGTGGTGGACTGTAGCGGTTCGGCTGCAGCTGTGCAAGCAGCGATTCCATTATTAGGACCAGGTGGCCGCTTATGCATATTCGGAGTCGCTAATCCTAACGCGAAATTCAGTATCGAGCCATTCCAGGTAAGTTAATCACAACCGTGTATCATTGTGCTTCCATGTTCCTGACTCATTATTTTTCCACTAATTGTTTATTCATACAACGTCACGAACAGGTAAGCATAAGTAATTAATTTTAATTTACTTCTCGACAGATCTACCTAAAGGAGCTGACAGTTTTAGGTGTAAACATAAACCCTTTTTCGTTCCCTAAAGGGTTGGGATTGTTGCGTGCAATGGCCGATAGATATCTTAATTACGATAATTTAGGTATTAAAGTATTCTCGTTGTCGCAGTATCGCGAAGCTTTAGACAGTTTGAAGAAAGGCGAGATCAGTAAAGCAGTGTTCAAATTGTAAGCTTGAAAAATAATTGAAAGGTTCGGATGATTATGAAATCAATAAAATGCAGTCCTATCTTTTGACAATGTTTAAACGCGTTTCATTATTCTTTGCCCTGGAATATAAATATGAAAGGATAAGTATTGATATAAAGGAACATGATTTCCACGCAATTCTCGTTTATTAAAATTCATATTAGTCTAGAAGTAAATATAAAATTGCAAACTCGTAAAAAGGTCATAAAAAATCTTACTTATTTTTGAGATTCTAAGTAGCTCTGTACTTGTGATATGTGGAGAGTAAAAGGTAAAATAAGGAATATCTGTTTATAGAGATTTTCTTAGATGCCTAATTAGCTAAATTCATTAAATCTTGTTTCTTTAGTGATAGACTGGAATAATCAAAATTGATTTTCTCAATGAAGCTGCTTTGCGACATTCTTTATTATTTCCCCTTACTCTTCGTGTCAAGTCCCCGGATGTGTAAATTGCCAATAATTCGCCCCAACATGAATAAAAATCCTCGTTTCTTGCAAACGCAAATGCTTCTGCCAATCTTCGTTTCTTCGTATATAAATTTCGTCAAATATTCTCTCGTCCCATACATTTATACAGAGCAAAAATGCGCTATGTATTATAACTCTAATAACGAGGATCTGACTGCGGTTCAAAGTAGAGAAACCTCGTAAATTTGTAGAGCCTTAACGGTTGGCGGAAGCGGAAGCGAGGACGACCAACACCAATGTTTTCGGGGCGACCGCAGTTCCGAGGGACGTTATAAATACTTTAAGTTAGTCCAAAAAAGACGAGAAACGATCCCTGTTATGAGTATGCAGTCTTTATGAGTTTGTTAACACAATAAGAAATATCTTAGTAGCGATCATCATAAATAATTTCATCTACAATATACAATCGTTGAACTAGATCTAGAACAAATTTTTACATGCTTTGTATCACGATTAAGGTATTAACATTATAATAATTTTTTTTCTATTGCCAAACATTGTGTAACAAGGCAGCTATAGAGTACTGTTATCGTTCGAGTTCTTCTAAATAGCGCGTTAACAAGTGTTCAACACACTCGAGACTAAGGACCTATGAGACCAGTCAGTTAGCGTCGTGTTAGAAGAGCACACTTTAAAGAATGTGTTTAATTTTAAGATCGAATGAAGGATGAATAATCCACAACCACAGCTATTAACATGTCAGAGTGCAAGAAAGAGAATCAAAGAAGTGAAGATTTTATAGTGTAAACAAAATTGATTGCATATATATCTGGCAGGCAGAAGAGTATAAGTCAAGTTTTTGTCAACATAATGCTAATATTTTCTACATTGCTGTCTTTTGCTTAGGGTTCTAACAGTACTAGTCAATTTGACTCCCTTTCCGCTCTTTTATCTGAAATTTTAATATACAAAATTTAACACCTGATTTTATATGACACATTAAATATTGTAAGTGTAGCTGAGAAGCTGCAAAATAATTCTAAACTCGACATTATGCTCCTTTGCTCGCCCACCAGAGATACTATAGACATAAAAGAGTATCTGAAGTGTTACTGGGAAGCATAAAGAATAAAATACAGCAAAAAAGTGCAGATGATGTCATGTTAATGAATCATGCAATATACTAGTATACAGACTATGAGGATAAACCAGATTTATGTTTAGACGGTTCTCTTAAGGAATACTGAAAAAATTTATTATATGTAGTACTTACAGATAATTTTCTTATATTATATATGTGCTTTAGCAAAGTTATTCTGTTGTAGATTCTTCATACTTTCACAAACATAAAGCAGGAATAACAATATTTATGTTCATGATTTCATAATTATCTCTACATTAATTGTGCTCATTTTTTTGGAGTATTAACCCTTGTACTGGAAGTACTTCTCCCAGGCACAGATAATATTTGGCGTCGTTATTTAATCGACAAAAAACTTGGGTGTAGAGGGTTAACAACTATTATTCTATGCTTACAACTTACGTGATGATTCATCACCTATCTAGTATGAAAAAGATTTCAATAACTATTGACCCACTATATGGGCCGTAACGCTTTTTAGACGAAAATAATCTTAAAATCTGTTCATCTTGTTCTTACGCTATTTAATTTCTTATTATAGCTGTAAAAATGTTAGCTGCCACTAAGGACGGTCTTGTCAAAATATATCAGTCTCGAATGTGTCAAATTGTATGAATTGTATGAATTGAAATCCTACAAACTATGTTAAAGGCTGATATATGTTCGTAACATTATTATCAATCATTTTTTCACTTTTTCAGGTATATATCAGTTGTGCTGATATATGAAAAAAGGCTATATATATATATATTTATATATATAAATCTCAAACTATTAGTAATATCATTAATTTTTTCACTATGTATCACTATGTATTTTTCTAGAATGCTGTTTGTACCTTGCCAACATCTACTATATTGTTGGCCCCTAAAATTTTTATTCTCTAATAATTATTCAATTTCATTATTCACAACTACAAAAATAATCATCTAATAGGAGTTAAAAACAAATTAGGCCCCTAAAGTTGTTGTATAAGTAATGTTTCTAATATCTATTCACAATGGTGAACCATAGTGCTATTAGCAACCATTTCGATAAGTTGCATTGACTTCCTGCTGCCCACTGAAGTCCGGGATAATTAATATTTGGCGTAGAAATTTCTGCAAATTTATAAAATTTGTTCATACATGAGATAGGGTGGATTTATATTACATTGAAACTGTGAATGCTAGTGTGCAAAAGCGAGAACAAGTTGTCTCCAAAAATTAACATACCTCATAACAACTGTAATAAATAAAACTAAGACTACCAAAGGCCCTGAAGAAACTGGTACTACTCCAGCCCCATAATAAAGGGCTTGACCACAAGCTGGCGGACACACAGGGACAGTAGTTTCTGCGCAAAAAACAAGGAAACATCTAGAGCATGCTAACTACTAAACTTAACAAATGAATACACTGTAAATTAAATAAAAAAAAAAAAACATAAGAGGATGAAATAAACTGTACACAGAATTATATAAGAATAACAAATAAATGTTATCAGATTATAGTATCATGCACAATCTATAAATGCATACATGTTTATTAATTCTACAATTTGATGTAACTATAATTACAGCTAGAAAAATGGAAGCAACATTTCATGAATGATTTATGTTATTAAAATCGTACATATGTATATACGTATTTCAGAATACATACCAAATAATTCAACGCTTGTTTCTGCAGTTCCTAATTTATTAGCAGCTCTGCACACATACTCTCCATATTGTCTTTTTTCAATTGTGATCACTCTAATCGTTGTATCAGTATATTGATCCGCAGTTGCAAAATGTGATATACTATAATGCTGATTATTAGACAACTGAACATCATCTTTTAACCAAACGATAGCTGGTGGAGGATAAGCTTCTACATGGCATTCTAGATCCATGTCATATTGTAAGGCCTGACCAAGTCGTGGTCTTGGTGCTGTGATGACAGGAGCAAATTCAACTTCAACATTAATATTACGTCTAGCTCCACGACCTACTCCATTTTCAGCTACACAATAATATGTTCCACGATCTTCCTTACGAATTGTAGAAATTTTCAATGTGTTGCCACTGTAATATTTCAACTTGTCAGAACAGAATTCATATAAATGTCTAAAGTACAAGAGGTAACAAACCTACCGATAAATTGATCCACCAGTTGGTAAGATGGCATTATTTTCTCTACGCCATGAGATTCTAGGTGTAGGAAAACCACCAGCATAACAGTCAAGCTGCACAGGCTGCCCTTCAGTGACAACCAGAGCTCTGGTTGAATTATCACTAATAATAGGTGGTCTACGAACTTGCAATTCAACATTTGCAGATACATAATTATTCAAAGATATCAGAATTTTACATTGATAAAATCCAGCATCAGTCTCTTGAATATCTTTTATCTGAAGTATGCATTATATTAATATTTAAATTACACTATTAAACAATAAAAGCACAATATGTATTAAACATAATACCTGTAATCTAAAGGTAGATAGGGCATCATCATATTTGAGGGTAAATCTAGTATCTCTTATAATTAAAGTACTACCATGCGAAAGTGGTAATTGGTCATTAGCAACGTTTTTATTAATTTTTGTCCATACAACTGGAAAGTCAGGTGCATATAAAACTGAGCAACGGAACTCTACAGTTTCACCAATATCTTTAATTTGCTCTTGTGAAATATAAGATATTGTCGGTGTACGTTGACTTTTAACTGAAAAATGTGATAATAATGTTTCTAGTTAAAGATGTTAATTTAATTAAATATAATAACATTATAATATTCTATATCCTAATATCAAAATACCAAGCACACATGAGATGTAACATGCTATACATTCTCTGATTTTGTATGAGTAACAAATTAAATTAATTGCGTGTAAGGGTGTTCTGTAAACATTGAATTTTGCATAAGGGTCATGTAAATTCGCTTCATTAAGTAGATAAGAACAAATTTGTAGAATCAAAACATTTATATTAAAAAACAGTACGTACAAAATAGCACTGGAAATAAATCTCTTTGTTCTTTACCTGCATATAAAAAGGCGAACGCCAAAAATGTATAAAAAGTCTTCATTATGACACACCCCTGTTGTAATGTTCCAGTAACGCTGGAATAATAATAATCTTCACCTTTCTTCACTAATATTATTTCCACCTACTAACCTATGTTAGTAACATTTATAACATTAGATATCGTTGTCGATGCTGTCACACAGCAGAAGTGTATAATAATGGAACTGAGTAATACTCACAGTACAGGTGTCTGTTGATCGAAAATAAATATGGCGAATGACGCTATATCTCTAATCAAACGAAATACTGTAACCGAAAGATTTAGAACGTATAATATAAATTAAAGATATCAATTTTTACATATTTATAACATTTGTTTAAATATTTTATTTTATTCTTACCTTATTTTTGATATAAAATCTTCTATCGCAAATAGTAACAATTTTAATTAAGTTAATAGTTGTACACATGATTTATTATGTTGATTCAAAAATTTCTAATGCAGTCATATTACAGTATATATAAAACGATAAATCCGAGTTAATTTCTTCTTTTATATTTTTTACAAAAAGAAAATATTTTATTAAAATATTTTATCAAAAATTTATTGTTAAAATGATCAAAAAGAAGATTTCAGAAAAAGGCTTCTGTTTTTCTTCTTATTAAAAATAGTAATGAAAAGTTTCCTCAAGGAAGTGCATAAGAATAATGATATATACATAGGTTCAACGTCAGTAAATTTTGAATGAGGATTAACATAATTGTTCTTATATTTTTTAAATACGTTTAAGAGTCACGTTTGAAATAATAATATTATTAGTTTACTACTATTGCACTCCTCTTCCTTATTTTTCTTTATAACGAACTTTCCTCCCCTACTTTTCCTTGTTATAAGGGTGAATCGAAATACCAGACAAAATTACGTAAGTAGATATTAACAATTATACTAAAATGTCAAAGTATTATACAGTTAACAGACCTTTTTCTATTGATTATCTTTTACTAAGGTTTCGCTTAGGTACGAAGGTTACGTTATTTAAGTTATGGACAATGTCAAGAATCTAGTTCTGTACTATTTCAGGAAAAGCGAACACTATTAAACCATGTAACTAGTTCAAGACAAATTTTTTCCATAACGTTATCTTACTAATATTTGAGATAGAAATCAGATTACACCGAGAATAAAAGTATGTATATCTTTCAATTATATCATTATACTTTTCTAGTGTAAATTATTTTTACATAAAACATATCTAATACAAAAATAGATATGGTACGTTAAAAAGTCGAGACAATAAAACCTTTTATTACGTATAACGGTTAAAGAGGAGCGTAACACGTTCATTATTCTTAAGTGACGATGTTGCGTGCAAACTTATATCCATCCCTCTGTTGGTATTTCAACCTCATGAAAGAACCTCTCTATAATATGCATGCTATACAGACATGATACGTAACATATGTTGTGTTCATTCGGTAACCATAGCGATTCGAAAACCTCATTGTCTCGTGCACCTACATGAGGGTTAAAATCCTTGATAGATTTTTACGTGTATGAAACATATACCATTCCATATAGTAAATACAAGTAATGCACATGTCGTGCAATGTACAGGATATATACCGAGTATAATGTGTTTGTACGTGTGTGGATATTTACAAAAGTACTTATATGTATTAATACAAAAATAAGACAAAAAATAGTCATGAACAAAGAAATATTTAAAGGAGAGACATGATTTTAAAAAAGCCTAACTGTTGTAACTGTTCTAGGTGCTAAGAACCGTGATACTTCGACATGATGACAAATCTTTGAAAGAAACATTCGTAGTCATCCGTTACGCTTGCGAGTAAAATGATATATACGCTAAGTAGATTGTAGTAATGTACGTAGATATATGCATGTAGTTCAAATGTAAAAGAATATCAAAACACGAACCAAGCTCGCAATTATATGTGTGTTCTATTCGTGCAAAGGCATGTGTATAGCTATCATTCGTAAATAACACACGCATGGTCATGTGTGCAATATATAAGCACTATCATCCTACCACGAGGAAGTCAGTATGTGTCACAGTATTGCGGTGGAAGTTACCGGCGCGGTCACCTGACAAGCATGAGCGCAGTGTCTGACAGTTGAGGGTATCTTACCAAAATTTGAACGGAGTGTACACTATACAGTTAGGTACATCAAGAATTAACAGTTCAAAGAAATAACATTAACTGCAATTACTGTCTGTCAAAATAACATTAACTGCAATGATTGTGGCCAACATGTTTTGATGTTCTTTAATGTTATCAGTTACGAAAAAATAATTTATCCACATGAAAGTGCTTCTTCTTTTTTAAACAATTACTCAAAGTGAAGGAAGATCGAAGAATTGACGAAGAGAAATTTCTGAACTATTTCGGAGGTTCAAGCACCGTTGTTTGTCTTCCGAACGAAATACGATCATACTAATTATGTATTCAGATATATGATCCATGTCTTGTCAATATACACTCCATTTTCTGACAACTTTCTGAATATATTTCCACGATACTTGTTAAAAATTGCCATTGTGAAATTAGGTCGTCTTGTTCAATAATGCACTGCTGTACAGTTCGCAAGTGTACAGAATATCAATAATGACATTTGAAATTACAAGTCAAAAGAAAAGGAATCATAGGCCACGATGAAATCACGTAAATAATAATTGGCAATTAAATATAAGAACAAAATGGAAGTTTAAAGGAAAACAGAAAGAGCAGGTCACGAGTACGAAGTAAAATGTTCTGACTAAAAGCATACAGCAAAGTATCCACATGCATTTTGAAGCATCAATTACAAAGGTCGCGATTGATTGTCCAAAGACATCCCGTTTCGTGCCGTAAATTTATAGATCCGTCTTAGATCTGATAGGAAAGACTGTTAGCATATTTGTTGATGGGCCAAGGGCATTCGGACCTCTTCAGATTGGGAAAGGTGATAACTATAGACTATCCAGCTGTCATTCCATTCATAATTGAGAAAGAAAATCAAAGCAAGGCTAAATCACCGCCTCAGTTGACTTGGCAATAAATGATCTTCCGTGATTGCTGCGAATTTTACATACATATGAATGTCAATTGGAATCGGAATTTTTGTCGATCCGTTTTCATTTCATGTAATACATCATCGATCGATTAACGACTGAAATAAAGTTACGAAGACACTTATCGACCGATTTGCCTGCTTTGGTCATTACACGAAAGAAGTGATCTTCTTGACAGAACTATCAAGAGTTTATTGTCACTAATATTTACGATACATATAATGATTCAGCGGATCTCTTCTCTTTTTACCAATCTGTAATTGCCACGGTGACCAATAGAAGAATTTATAAACCCAACGATATTCGACGCCGATGATATGATACCTTTGTAGGAAATTGCGTCGCTTTGGGATTTTCGTGCGAGTAATGATAATAATTTGACGAAGATTAGCGTGTTGTATAGTGCATCCATTTAATGCGAATCGTTATCATGAAAATAGACAGATCGAACTTGCCTCTCGCTAAAAAAGGCAGCATTTTATTATCGTTCCGATTTACAGAATGTCAGGATTGATCAAGATTGCCGCGGAACTTGTATTTTTCTTAACTGTCACCGGCGACAGGGAATTCTTCTCGACATTGTTTATCAAGCATTTTTGAGCGCAATGGATAACAACGAACTTCAAGTCGAGGATGAGACACAGGTATCATATACATATATCCTTTTCTTCGTTTTTCTAGTCAGTAAATTTTCTGATTTTGTTTTACAATCCGTACGTAAGAACCGGTTAGCAATAGAATAAATATGTACAAATGAATGTGTACATTACATATTCTTTTTAATGGCGCATTATAGACAAAACTGATGAATATTTTAAAAAATTGCATCGTACTCGTTTTAGCTGTATCTAATCGACGAATCTCATCAATATAATGTATTTAAATAATTCATCTGAACTAGTCACAGATGATCTAGATTATTCACTTAATTACATGCCAGGTATATAAACGAAAGTCTCGTTACTAAATTATCCAGAAAATTATGAAATATTTACACGGTAAACTTCCGCCACTAACAATAAGTGTTCCGTACTTCAACGATCTCTGCGAGCATTGAAATTGCAAAAAAATGAAGTTCGATGAAATATGCGCGATGCGTTAAAGTATGCAACCAATCGAAATATTTAAATTAACAATAAGCCTCGGTATTGTTACGTTTTACGTTACTATGAAAATTACTATCGACATGTAGTGAAATGTTCGTAATAATAAATAGTTGTGCTAGCTTTGAAACGAACTTTTTACACTGACGAAGAAACAAATTTGATCCTTCTAGAACACTCATAACAGACGAGTGAGTATATCCATAAGCAACACAAGTGTTACCGAATCAAGTACAAATGAATCTCAAACGAACGTGAATGCGGTGGGAACGGAGAATTCGCCATCGAAAGCGTCATCGACAAGTTCCTCGCCCCGAAGAACCGCTACGAATTCCACAAAATCGAATTCTCCCAGTGTGAACGAAAACACGAGAGTTGAAAATAGCAAGGAAATCATTTACAAAATGGATAAAAATGGTATTCAATCGAATGGATCGCCGATGACGAACAAAAAATTTTCCAGAAGCAGCGTTTACCCCTCGGGAACAAATCTGACTGCTCGGGATGCTTTTGGTAGGATTCCAATAAATTATTTTTCTTTCTCTTTTTATGTCTTTTGCGATTTTTTCCTTTCACTTCCTGACATTAAGGAAGGAAAAGGGAAGGAACTCTCGATCTAATTTGAATAATCGAGATATGTATACCATACGTATATAGCGTGAGTATTCGTAATGGCACGTTAGCCTTGCAATGGTTGAAATAGGCCTAAGTCAATAAACTACGATCAATATGCATATGAATGTCAGCGTGACACGAATAATGGATATTAATAATGAGACTATAACTTCAGCGGAACCGTAAAAACTCTATAACTATCGAACCATTGTCGAGCCAATACGTGTCTTCCGTTATTATCCTCCTTCTTTTACAAAATGTGAAACTTTTGATAACGGTAATGATACCTCATATTTTGTAATGGTACTTTAATGTTCGTACAAGATACATGACTTTATACGTTTCTTCTCCTATGTGGACCTTCAAGGTCAATGGGTTTTGCATAGTTCGTCGTATGTATAATCAATTCACTAAAGACATAGTAACAGAATACAATTTCACGCAACAGGTGCTGAGTAGCCTATTTACATATATAAGTACGGTCAATAGGAAGCTACTAGGGTAGTCCATAAATTTCTATGTTTTTTAATATGAATATTGAATACAGAAGAATGTTTGTATTATTCTTTTAGAATGAATATACTCATTTGATTCATATGTATAATGTGTCATTCATTAGCTCCTGAATGATGCTTTGAAATCTTTGATGACATTTAATTCGATTAATTTCTTGTACTCTATCTGATTATTTGTTTGGAAAGGGATATCAAAAAATTAGAAATTCGTGTACCTTTACGTCACTACTGGAAGCAGAACTTCAAAATGATAGAAGCAACGAAGAAAATATAGTATTTTGAGAAAAAATATTGTGCTTTGAAGTTCTGTTCCCAGTAGTGACATTAAAAAACACGAATTTCTAATTTTTTCATATTCCTTTCCAAACAAATAATGAGATACAGTACAATTAAATGCTTATTAAAAGATTCAAGGCATTATTCCTAGGATACATAATGACATATTATACATATAAATCAAATGAGTATATTTACTCCAAAAGAATAATACGAAGAAATACATTAAAGAAGCGCAGCTAATTGACCGCTCTAGTATTAGCACAGAGTTTGTTTTATACATACGTAGTCAATTATTTATCGATCTATTCAAAGACTTTGAGTAACTATATTAGTTAATAATGATATTAGTATGATGATTTTAACTTTAGAGTTTGAAGCCTCAAATTAATTCGAACATATTTTTATTCTTCATAGGTCCCAAGCTTACAATACCAGCGACACCGGAAGACACTCCACCCTTATTGGAAACGCCAATATTTACTGAAGATATACCGAGAAATTCTTTATTGCAAAAGGATTCATCCTCAGAGGGGGAAGTGGATCCCGAAACACTTTACTTCCGGTGTGTTAACTTCTTTTCCAAAATATATTAAATGTATTAATCACATTTTTAAACAGACAGTACCTATATTGCAAAAATTTTAGTACGTACAGAGTAGAATGTATTGTACATTGTTCTATCTTTTATTCCGGTACTTTACTGTTTTGAATAATGTAAGAAAAATGAACAACAAATTGTAAAGAATTCCTTGTTCATGTAGATATTAATCACGCATAGTGGGCAAAAATAATCCATAGAGAGTCAGTTCATCAAGAACGTTCGTATAATTAGCCAGTGTGCAATGTTACAAAACCCAGAGCACATAAAAAAAGAACGTTTACATAATTAATTTTCTCATCGCGTGGCCCCTGCCAGCATATTACATATTGCGATTTTATCCCATAATAACTTTACGTCAGTCGTGACTTCTTCCGTTCATGTCGGGTTTAATTTTAGACTCGGTTTCGTTATGGTCGTGCTGTTTGCTTTCCTATTAGGTCATCCCGAAAGACACCCTGTAAATTATTCAGTATGTATATTTCCTAAATAAGCCCTATTATTTTTCAATTACCTTGTCAAATAAATCGGATTTTCAGATAATCTTGAACGACTTTGAAATAACTTTGAAATAATGACTTGTAACCCTGAGCCAATACTGAATGGTAATTAATCTGAAATGAATTTGAAAAGATCTTGGAATGACACTGGCTGACTTTTAAATGTTTTTGAATTGACTTTGAAATAGCCTTGCAATAATCTTGGAATGATCTCGAAAAATTACCCTAAAATTTTAATACATTCCCTCTTTTTTCTATATCTGCTTTATGAATGTTCTGAATTATTTAGTACAATTAATTACTTTTTTTTAATTGATTGTATTCAACGTGTCTCGACACATTTACCGACAATCGCTAGAATGGATCAGTGTTCTGTATGTTTATATTATTGACGGAGCGTGAGTAAATCAGTCGTCATATAAAATCATTATTGATCTGAAGAAGTGGTCAATGAGCCAATTATTATTTGCATTATAACTTATTAAATAATATACAATATCGTATACTATATATTTGCAGAGATGGTCGTAGACGCATTGATATGGTGTTAGTGTATCAGGAGGAGTACACTGGAGTGATGACGGAATTAGAAGCACGTCGAAAAGAACAAAGACGCGTTTTCCAACAGAATCTATTAAAAGAGGGTTTGCAGTTGGAACTGGAACCAAAAGAAAACTCCTTCGACGGGAAAACTTACTTCTTGAAGTTGCACATTCCATGGAAGATTAAAGTTCAATACGCTGAAGTGATGAACTTGAAATTACCCACCAAAAGGTTCATTACTATTTCTGTTAAGGCTTGGGTAGGTTCATGAAATTTCTCACAATGAAAAGTATACGTGTTCGGTGTTCCTGCTTCTAACTAACATTGTAGTATTTAGTAAGTAAATTCAACATAGAATAATCCTTCATTTTATTATTAATTTATGTTATTTTGTTATTAGCAAAGTAACGAAGACGTGAAAGAAAGCCCGAAATTTTGGGAGAAATGGATACAATGGGTAAGAAAGATACATACTTGGGATACGAAGAAGTATCCGGAAGAGCCTAGCTTTTATAACAGCATTGATTCTGGCGATCGAGAAGAGAAGTACGTATTTAACTGTATAAGACAAAATAAATTAAAAATGTATAAGCTGATTATATTATATATTATCATATGTTATGAGTTAATTATTCGATATTTTTGTTTCCTTTTTATAGATTCGTAGTAAAGGATAGAGATACAGCTTATACACCTGCACAAAGGTCTTTGATAGTAATGCAAATATTATCGAGGGCACGGTACGACGAAAATCACGAGAAAGCAGGTATTCGTCGACTTTTGGCGGATGGCACTTATCTCGACTGCTTTTCTCTGCACGAGGGCCCGTATAATAGACCTGGATTCAATGGCGAAATTCTCGACAGATATTTACTGTACTTGATATGGGCTAGACCTTCGCAATGGTAATTTCACTAGCACTTTCACCTTTTTTTAAATAAACATTTAATTCTGTATTTTTAGGTACAAAAGGCAACCCCTCTGGTTGATTAGACGATATTTCGGTGAAAAAGTGGCTCTTTACTTTGCATGGCTAGGATTTTACACAAAATGTTTATACGCTCCAGCGATTGTTGGCCTTTTGTGCTTTATGTATGGTGTAGGAAGCATGGATGGACCTGATAATATACCCAGTAAAGAAATATGTGATTATAATATAGCAGGTATTTTTGTTTCATACAATTTTTATTTTATTTTTTCCGTTCTTCCGCTTTACTAAATAACTTTTCTAGGAAATATTACATTATGCCCTCTCTGCGATAAAGCATGTACTTATCAAAAGCTCGGCGAGTCTTGCATATTCTCAAAACTAAGTTACTTGTTCGACAACCCTGCCACTGTCTTCTTTGCCATCTTCATGTCGTTTTGGGGTATGCTATAGACATAATTTAATGTTTTGACGCATATTTCCTATCTTCTCGTTCCATCTTTCAGCCACGACATTTCTTGAGTTATGGAAACGAAGGCAAGCTGTAATAATTTGGGAATGGGATCTCCAGAACGTTGAAAGTGACGAAGAACCTCGACCTGAGTTTGAAACTACAGTGAAAACATTTCGAATAAATCCTGTGACCAGGGAAAGAGAACCTTACCTACCAGTATGGTCTAAGGCTGTACGTTCTTGTGCCACCAGTTCCATGGTATTTTTTATGGTAATTAAAAGAATTCTCGTCACATTCAATCAAATAAATTTGTTTTGTTGATGCTAAATTTTATTGGTAAATTTGTATTCAGATATGTGTTGTTTTGGGTGCTGTTCTGGGAACCATTATTTCTCGAATATCGCTGGTAGCCGTATTTTATGGCGGTGGAGGTCCATTTTTAAAGAAGCACGCGAAAATTTTTACCTCCATGACTGCCGCTTTAATTAATTTAATTATAATCATGATTCTTACACGAGTGTATCATCGTTTAGCGCGATGGATGGTGAACATGGAGAATCCCAGAACGCAGACTGAGTACGAATCCAGTTTCACATTCAAGATATTTCTCTTCGAGTTTGTCAATTTTTATTCATCTCTCATCTATATAGCCTTCTTTAAAGTTGGTAACATTCTATTTGCTGCACGTATGAAGTGAAACAAATTTATTGAAGAGTGGCGATTTACAGGGTAGGTTTTTTGTTCATCCCGGAGACGCAGACGCACGATCTTCTGAATTCTTTCGTATAAAAACGGACGTGTGCGATCCAGCTGGATGTCTGTCGGAAGTTTGTATACAGCTCGCCATTATAATGGTGGGCAAGCAGTGCTTCAATAATTTTGTCGAGATACTGTCACCAAAACTGTGGAATTGGTGGCGTAAAAGAAACCACGTTGCGGCTACGAAAGATCACGGCAGACCGTATACTTATTGGGAAAAGGATTATCAGTTGCAGGATCCCGGAAGACTAGCGCTCTTTGACGAATATTTGGAAATGAGTAAGTATATTTAAATTAACATAATCATAAGTAAAAATTTAATTAATTTAAAATATAATTGTCAATTATCTTCTTCATGTACTTGTTTTATAGTTTTACAGTACGGATTCGTGACCTTGTTCGTCGCTGCATTCCCATTAGCACCATTGTTCGCGTTATTAAACAATATAGCTGAGATACGGCTTGACGCATACAAAATGGTAAGAGAGGCGAGAAGACCATTAGCAGAGAGAGTGGAAGATATAGGAGCTTGGTATGGTATACTACGTGGAGTAACTTACGTTGCTGTAGTGTCGAACGTACGTATACGTAATAATAAAAGTTCACGATTCAAACTTGCAAATTATATTACAAAGTCTAACAACAATTTGCTTGTATCATACATAGGCGTTCGTCATCGCATACACGTCAGATTTTATCCCCCGTAGCGTTTATGCTATCGTTTACTCTCCCACGGAGGATCTAGTGGGTTATATCGACAGTTCTCTATCGGAATTCAACACATCAGATTATAGAGATGACATGAAAAGTGATATGGATAAAAAACATCCGGTAACTTGTCAGTATAGAGGTTACAGAAATGGACCGGATCATTCAAACGATCCATACGGACTCAGCCCGCAATATTGGCATGTTTTCGCAGCCCGTTTGGCCTTTGTCGTTGTTTTTGAACATATCGTAAGTTTCACTGTACTTTATCTTCTATATGACTGGTTATGACACCACTATAGCCTTCCATACATCTTACCTATAAAATTCACACTTTAAAAAGCTATTAGTAAAATATAAAAATTGAAATTTTAATTAGGTTTTCGCCCTAACTGGCATTATGAGTTATGTGATACCGGCTGTACCTCGTTCTTTAGCGACTCAATTGCAACGAGAGCGTTTATTAGCTCAAGAAGCCAAGTATGAGAAAGGTATAAAGGGCAGAGAAGACGAAGATGATATTTTATCGGTGCTTAGAGAAGCAGGTAGTATTGGAGGAAGAGCTGCAGGCGGTGGTAGAGGTAGCTGGGCAAGACGTTTCAGCAAATTGAGCGACGGCTTAGATGCCCACGTCGACGTAACTTCCAGGCATAACAGAAACAGTGATGGTTCAACCGTATGGGAAGTGACATGATGTTGAAAAGTGTCAATCATATTTTCTCCTCGAGGAGTACATCTGTATTTAAGAACATTTTAAAAATACCACTCTCATCTGTATCAAAATTATCTAATTTTATCGTTGCGTAAATTATACTTGAGCGAAGTTCTACATAAGTAAATATCGAGATATCAAGTACAAACAAATGAAATGGTAATTGTGATATTTTAGAAAATCGTGTAAAATACGCAAACACGAGTATTTACGAGAAACAATCAAACCAACATGTGATGACATAATATACAAATGCCAAAAGTATATCGACACTTTTTAAAGATTCATCGAAAATTTATTTAATAAATTTTTAACATTTGATCGCGAGATCAATAACATATGTGTGATTTTTAGCATAAATACTATCAGTATTAACTTACACAGAATTACCTCTTTTAGAATATTTAAACCAGATACTCTATTTTCTAAAATTATATTTCATCAAAATAGTCTTAAATCATAATCACCAGTCACCGGTGATAAGCATTTTTAAAAAATTTATAAAACATATTTGTATACTTGTACCATATAAAAAAGCGACATGATGATCGAATTGAATAGTGTCACGTTTGTGTTTCTATAGTAAGGACGCTACTATCGTTTAGTTCCTAAAATTTCTGAAAACACGGAAAAGTAAAAAAATTCTCTCAAGATCTACACAATATACTCTTTATTGTATATAATTTCAATATTTCATTCTCCGTCTTACGCTTAACATTATTACAATAATTACTATAGAATATATTTATAATAATATACATGTACATATTTACTTCTTTCTTTTTGCTATTGATTCTCGACTTATATGTATAATTCTATGCTTATTGGCCTATGATTCAATCCATACTGCACTTTCTTGCGTCTTCTGCGTCCTTTTTAAAATCTAAAAGTGTATCACAGTTGTGTTGAGGGATAGATAGGGATCATTTTTGCTTTTTTTCTTGTTTTAAAGAAAAGGAGACCGTTCGGACAACCGAAATCGATACATAGTCCATTCAGTCAGATCTCCTCGGATCTGATGGACGCATTAACTCAAAATTCATTAGCCATAGTTCCGATAAACGGCTGCGATGAAATGTACCCTACATTCCTAATAGTCTGTAAAAGCGGTATTTATCTTATTTATAAAATGATCTACACACATCGTTTCGAAACATATGCCATGTGTTATATGTGTCCTAAATAACAAATCATAAAAATATAATTCATGTGAAATTTTTGAAATAGAGACAGAATCTCCATGTTTCCTTAATTGTTTTTCTTTTATCCTAAATCGTTTGCAGGTAAAATCATTTGTAGCAATCCGTCCTACAGTAACATATACTCTTGTAATATTATTGCTTTTGTGCTAAAGTTACGTTGATTATTTTTTTTTTTTCTTTTTTAAGGGAATCTCGTAGCAAAAATCTTGTACATTTTTATGCTCTTTGCAGCATAGTACTTTTTCTAATACAATGTATATGTGTATGTGTATGTATGCGCGCGCGTATACGTGATTCACAAACTTGAGTGTTAGACAAAATGTTTTTATTTAATAAAATTCCTGCTGCTACATTATTGCAGAAATAATTTTGGCTTTCCTTCGCTTATTTTTATCTATATGTGTATTAAAACTAACATGCGTTATGCTACTATACGAGACCCAGATATGCAAAGTTATCAAAGAAATTCCATTTCGTTTATTTATAAAAATATTCTGTAAATTCGAATAACAGAGGTTGATACACTTCTTTTAATTAGGCGAGCTGTACAAATTTCATTTCTTTGGGTATCTCTCAAGGATAAATAGCTTCAACTGAGTTCATTCAATAGGATATTCAGGATATAAAGCCTTACATTTACTGATTATATATATTCACTTGGTAAAAAAACCTCTAAAAATATACTATATGCGATAAAACATTCTATATTCTCTCGAAAAATAAACTTTCAATAAAAATAGCGTCACACGTATTAAAAAGACAAATCGTAAAAAGGAATGTAACAGCATCTCATCACGTATGGGCCGTGTCGCAAGAAAATTTTCGTTGAATTTCTTTGTCTTGTATTAATGCATTTACCGACTATGTTTCAAGTATCTGGCTAAGAAATCCCGGTAGATACATTAATACAGATAAATTGAATAAATCTTGTGCTCCTATGAAGTTTCCTGTGAAAATGTTACGTAAACAGCATGAACTTTACATTGTGAAACATACCGAACAAGCAAAACATCCGACTCGACTAATCCTTCTGAGTGGACTAAATCTCGATTTCCAAATGATGCATTTTAATTTAGGTAAGAGGTAGGAAGATGTAACACTTAACTAGATCCAGGAGGAGCATTGAAATTAAACATGGTGGTTGGTGGACGTCCCGGCATCGGTTTTGGTGGTAGCCTTGGAGTTACCGATCCTAAAATAGATTGCAACAAATGGATTGATAAACAATTGGACAAAAGCATTGTAGATGTGACACGAGAATACACAATTATGATAAACTTTCTGATATTAATATTTTTACCATTAGGTTGCGTAGGTGGAAGTTTCGTAGGACTGGGCCCATTGAAAGACATGTGTCTTCTTGTATGAACAACATTCGAACATGTGTTCTCCAACGTGGAATTCCGCCTTGCGAGTAGCGCTGAACAGTTCGCATTCAACGTTGTAGGAAGGCGAGGCGGTAACGTCACCGGAGGCAAATCTCTTCGTGGTGGCAATGGTGGTGGAGACGTACCATCCCGTGGAGGAAGTATGGGCGCATTTGGAGCTTGTCTGGCCTGTGATAAATAATATAAATCACACGATATTATAAACTACGAAATTTAAAGAAAAAATAACTCAAATCTTTTTTGACAATTTACCTGTTGCGGCGACTCGCTTATGGAACTCTCTCGTTTCCTATGAGATCTTGGTGGCAAAGGGGGCGGAGGTTGACAGGGAGGTACATGGCTAGGAGACGGAGGAGGTGGTATCGCAGCACCAGGACTTCCACCCGACGATGGTATACCGGTCAAGGCTCCCATTACACCAATCGTACCAGAATTAAAGCCAAAGTGACTATTTTGCGGTTGATGATGTGGGATAGGCAAATGACCAGGTGATCCTAGTTGCGGGCTGCTACCCGGAGAGCTGATCGAAAGTCCTGACATGCTAAGAGGACCTGGTGAACCTGGAGGTTGAGCTGTACCTGTATTAACAGTAAAGTACATCTACTACCTATCCAAGCATACTATGCAACAAAATAAGAACGATTCTTGTTTCTGTAGAATGAATAAGAATTGTAAAAAGCGACTGATAAGCACATGCTAACATTCAATATTCTGGACTACAAACCTCCTAGTAAAACAGGTGCAAAGACAGTGTGGTCCCCTATGTGAGAAACTGTAATATGTGAAGCATGCGGAGGGGTTTCTGGTAATTCTGGAGGCGGAGCCTCCGAAGGAGGATCGTGTAATCTTACACTGGAGGCTACAGCTTGCAATGGAGCTGGTAATTTGCCGCTCAAACTTCTAGCTTTAATTCCCGGCGATTTTAAATTTAAGTCCGGCCATTTACGAGACTACAAGAACAATAATAACTAGTATAAACAGTGTTATTATACGTGTGTTATATAATTTCCATTCACTTACGACTCTAGGTGGTTGTCTACACCCTCTGGGTTCTACTTCTAGGCTTTTATTGTACAAATAATTGCTTATATCGGCCTCTTTCATATTAGGATCAAATGGTGATAAATTTTCAATGAAATGTCTTATCCTAGGTTCCACTGAAAGGCAATAAGGTTGATTTTGGTACTGCTGAATTTCTCCGGTTATCTCCGCCACTTTCCGTCGTTTGCTAAAGTTTATAAGTTCTGGACTTCCTCGCAGATAATCCGGATTCCCTTCTTCAATGTGTAGGATGTTGGTCAGGTACATGCCTATGAAAAGAATATATATTAATAAAAATTGATTTAATAATTTAAATCATTAATATTTTATTCTTTATTATTTACCAAAAAATGGTACACAAGGTGGATTAATGGATCGCAATTTTTCTTGATACTTCCGGAAATGACCGTTGTTTAGTTCTCTTGCTTCTTCTAGAGCCTTTTCCAGTCGTGCTGGTATTTGCTGTAAATACAATAAAATATATACTCTGTTTGGTTCAAGTTAAAATCGATAACATTAAATAACAAAAGGACATACTTGAAATGTAAATTTTAACCTAAAAACGGACGCAGATCCCATTGCGCTAACAATTGCTAATACGCCATTAAAGTTATTAAGATCTTGAAGCACCATCATAATTTCAATTGTTCGTGATACAATTGCAACTCTCTCCTCTAAATTTTCAGCTTCTACTATGGTTTTTTCAAGCCACCGTGTAAACTACAGAGTAAAGAAGTGATTTAATTTGTTAAATTCAAAAAATTCATACAAAATAAAAACTAATATAGAACATAATGTAGGTAACTTACATTTGTTGTGTGCTTTATCATTTTCAGTAAATTTGGTGATGTCTTTTCTTTATCTTTCTTAGTCCATACTGATCCAACTAATTCTGAAGGCTTTACAGTTCTGTACAATTCGAACTCCAGCAGAGTTAATTGCCTTGCTAATTCAATTGGATGTAACTGTAATTATTTGAAAATAATTTACTTGTCTACATAATACAAATAACATATTAGTTATGATTATGTTACCGTATTATCCGTTTTACATTGTTAATGTATTACCGTTAATATTCCCCATTCTTCTTCAGGAACTTTTAGGTGCCACTCAATAGGTGGTGGAGATCGTTCGAAGCTAAATGTAATAGGTCGTTGTTCTGAAGGTTCGCATTTCCTTTGCACAATTTTTATTACTGAATCCACCCATTTTCTCATTGATTTTCCACTTACTGTGTCTAAAAACAACTGCAATCTTTCCAACAGATTTCTATCGCGTTCAAAATCATAAAAATGATGATCAACCTAGTGTGGGAGGCATTCAAGAAAATATTATGATCACTTAAAAAATGTAATACAATAATTGAGAGTAAATATATTTAAATATTACTAACCCAATGTCTTAAAACATTTAAAACTCTAAATTGAACGGGTTGACAAAATTCTTTTCTATATCTTTTCCAATCTTCCCTAGCAGTTGTTTTACAACCAGAAGATTTTTCTTCCTCACCGTAAACTAAAGAAGGATCTGGTATGTCGAATCTTTCGATTAACAATGTCAACAGTTCTTGAGGTGAGCAAAAACTCCTACAAAAAAGGAACACAATTTATTTGTTAAAGAATTCATTTTTATACATATACAAATCCCAAAGGTATGAATCCACATACCTATAAGTAGTAAGGAATGTTCGTACAAAAGCTGGATCAGCATATATATGATAAGTTAATCTTTCTACCAATTTAACCAAAGTTGCACCCTTAATTAATGGAACACCTCCATTTTCTCTCGCTTCCAAAACAATATTTTCTGGGCTATCTTGTTCGGCAAATTTATATAAATGTGGTGGAGGTAACCTTAAGGGATGTTTCCTTTCTTCATCCAAAAGGATACTGTCCAAAGTTCTTTCTAACATACTCTTTGTATTCAACATTACAAGATCCGCCATCCAACTATTTTTATCTTCGACGGATTTGGCAACAAGAATAACATTAGGGTGGTCCCTTGGTGCAATTTCAAAGGCATTTTTTAATTCTACAAAAATAATTACATGTAATCTAGTTATACAATACAAATATTTAACATTAAGATTATTACTTTTCAAAATTTACCTTCAGTATCCTCTTTGTCGATAATATCAACTTTTCTAATAAAAAATCTTTCTTTTAAACGCAGTTCGCCTTGATGAGGTGGATGACCCACCACACCAACCGCTGCAACCGTAACACTAACTCTTTTGCCACCACTTGGTTTACAAAGAACTAATAAACCATCGAAAAGAAGAGCTCTTCGTTCCGTTAGCCTCCTTCCATTACTTACTTTCCACAACATATCCTCTATACATAAAAAATAATGAAAATATACTTTCATATAACTTATGTAAAAAGTAATAAAATAATAACGTATATTTTTTTCATACCACGTATAAATTCATTACAACATTGTCCAACGTCTCTCTGATCCCAACCATCAACAGTTTTTTGTAATTCACTAGTTTTCTCTAGTGCAGCTTGTCTCCTTGCTCTACTCTGCATTCGCAGACCTGTATCTTTTTTTGGAAGACTCGCCATAGATTGCAATAATTCCATCTGCAGTGGATTTAAAAGACCTTGTACTTGTTCCAATGTTTCACCATCTTCTATATTTGGTGTACGTTTTTGTAATACCTAGATGAAATATGATCAAAATATTATTCAATTGTTAGAATAATGTGTACAATAATATGTAAATATAAAATGATTTAAAATGTACCTTTATGTAATGGAAGTACAAAAAACAATGCCATATTGGTTGTAATAAAAGTTTTGGCAAATAATATTTGACAGCTTCCTTAAAACCATGACCTGCTGCTCTTAACGCAGCATTAGCTTCAGGCCTTGATAATAAATTTGTTAAAACTTCTCGACTAGCTAGACTATTAATGTCTTTTGCATACCTAATATGAACATTCTCATTTATGATTCAAAAGAAATATATATAATTATACTTATTAAAACCAGTAATTTCTTTTTGCATACTTTATATAAACATCAAATTCTGCTGCTTCTGCCAGTTCTTCAAAACATGACCCAACAGTAGGTGTTTGTTTCTCTTCAGTAATTTCCATTATATCTTCTAAACTACCAAGTAACGTTACAGTAACTTCGTAAATGTCCATAATGTTACTGAAAAGGGTTTCAATCTCAGTTCTATCTTGTGCTAATTTTGCGATTTCTTCCCGAAAAACCTATTTGAAAAGTGGGATAATTTCATTTTTCATGGATTAACAACTACGTTTCACTGACTAATAAGATATTTCACCTTAATGATCATATGGAGATCACGTAAATAGTGACGTTCGTCGTGTATGAGATCTCGAACAGATTCTTCATAAGTCTGAGAAACCACTGCACCTAAACCACTTTGTGGACCCTCTGCATAATCATCTTGATAAAATAAGTCCATTAATACCTATTAATAGATCACTAAATTACTCAACATTCATCTCGCGATTATTGATACATTTAGTATACAAACATAGCACAAATATCGTGCTTTTTAAAAATGTTACCATATCTGCACACATTGCAACCCTTATATCTTCACAAGATATCTCTACATGACGTATATTCTTGACATAGTTTCCAGCTAGCTGAAAAGAAAATAGTCTTAAACATTTTCAGGAATTAGTGTTAACGAATAACATATAAAAGAGTTATACAAAACAGAATATTGATAAAAATAAATGATAATAACTTTTACCAACCTTCAAAATATCTGCTGAAATATATTCCAAAACTCCTACTACAAAAAGACTAACTTGTAAATCAATTTTTTGTTGTAATACTTCCTGTCAATGTAAAAATACAAGATTATACTATCTGCGAATAAACATATAAAAATAAGATATTAAATTTAATTTCCTAATTACTTTTTGTAATAGTTGATGAATTTTGTCAACTGGAAGAACTAGTGGTGATTTCTTTTTTCCTTTTTCCAAGGCATCTCTTGCATCTCTAAGTGCCCATCTATCAATGGGAGTAGGAAAAGTACGCCTTACTCTTTCTTCCACATCTTGAGGTGTGTGTGGTGGAGGATGACCACAAAGCATTCCCAACAGCCTTAAGATTAAGCTCTCAACGTAGTCTAAGGCATCTTGTCGTGCTTCAAGACTAGGATGTACTTGCTCTAGTACCTATTTTACATAAAACCTCCATTAAACAGAGAAGACTATTATTTAAGGAAAAAAAAGGGAAAAAATTAACGAACGAAATGTATGGGATACAAAATGATATATGATACATTGACACGGACAAAGGATATTGTTTACAAACTAAACATCTATTTGATAATCAATATGAGCTACATTTCTATTTAAGTAAAAGATATAATATTCTTACACATATACTGTTTAAGAAGCATAATTGATAATTAATGATCTAAGAATAGAATTTTTTATAAAAAAAAATATTTCATTAGCAGTGGCATTTTAGAACAGCCTTTTTTATGTTTGCAACTTATATTTTTGTTATACAATATGTAAATATTTATCCTATTTTATCCATTGTGAAAAAAGCTCCCGCTAAAATTCCGCAAACTTTAATATATTTATTGTATGAAACAAGAATAGTAAGAAAATTAAATTTCTCATTCACATGGGTTTATTCTTATGAACAGCGAGGACAAGCAACATAACATTCTGTCATTATTCTATGAATTGTTCATTATATGAAGAAGGTATCCTTTATTCAGATGCAAACACAGTTTTCAAGAAAGCTACCGATCACTGTATGATAATACATGATTATTAATTTCCATGAAATTTATTTCACGTCGATTATGACGTATATATTATGTTGTTATTGTTATTGTTATGTTGTTAGAGTGCAACAAACCCAGTTAGAGTTGAAAAGGGCATGAAACAGTGGCATATTAGTGACAATGACAATAGAATCGACGAATGTCGATCGGACTAACATCAATGACATGGGATGGCATCAAAATCTCGCGAAAAGCGAGACCAACTCACAAGGGATCATTATAAATTCTATAATAAATGATTCGGAAAGTATACCTTGCGTAGGGAGTTGACAAACACCCCCTTCCACTTAGCGGCGTTCTCCTCTTTCTGAAAGTCGTAGCCTGACGGCTCGCCCACCACTGACGCCGGCGACGAAAACATCTCTACGTACTGGTACAGGCTATCACGCACCCGACAGAATAACGCGCACTAAAGTCGGTACGGCCAGAATTGATATGTGATTTTTACCACCACTCAAACTCAGTGGTTTTTCCTGGCGGTGGGAATTAGTTCACGCCTTTTTTCAAAACAGAAACACATTTACAGACTTCCTTCATAATTCTATCATACGACTTTTCTCATATTTCCATCGTACAATCGTGTAAAATGATAGAAGGTAGAAAGAAATTTTCATTATTGGTTGGGAGTGTCACATTTACAAAATCGTATGTACGGTCGCTCATGAAAGTATTCAGACACTCGTAGAAGCATTTTACGAATATATTACGCGTGTTGTGCTTCCACATTTTGGCAATTTTATTAGCACTGTCACGTAGACACGATTGTCGGGACTATCTTGGTCGAGTTTGAAATTGCTTATATGTACGTCTAAATTACAAGGTATAGTAGTTCATGAAAGTATTCGAACATTTATACAAACCTTTTATGAATATAATATATGTGTTATAATCCCACATTTTGAAATTTCATCAGCACTGTGTCGTGACACGACTATTGTGAATATCGATCAAATTTGAAACGGAACATGAAAAACGTACATGAAAAACTATACGATACATACTGTAGGTATATATTTCGTTGGGATCGCAAAAGTATTGAATCAGTCCATTATATTAATAAATCACAATATTCAATAGGACCATCTTTAATATTTATTAGATGTTTAAAATGGCTGTTCACACTGTATACTAATTTGTTACTAAATATACGTTTGCAGTCAATGTTTTGTAACTTGTATACATATTTTCAGATTGGCTTGAAATTTCACTAATATAATCATGACAGTTATGGCTCATAACAATACTAATAAAGTTTCAAAAAAATATGTTCTACATAAAACACATAGTATGCAGACAAAAGTTTTCTACGGCAAGTGTTGAAATGCTTTGGCGAGCCACTGTGTGTATCATGTAAGCATCGCGAGAACGGGACGAAGAAAGCGAAAACGGGACACACATCGGGAGCAAAGTGATCGAGAGCAAATCCCCACCACTCACATATATCAACTCTGGCCGTGTTGACTATATACCTAGAGAATACGCTCCGGAGAGTTGCCGAATTTTCCAAACAGCATTTCGTATCGGAAATCAGAACACAGAAAAAGTTGACAGAGACGTCTGTCTGTCCGCCAGTCCGTTTCTCAGGGCGCAGACATCTCTGTTGGATAAATGCGACAGCTAAGCCACTCGGTGATATCCCCCTGGGATCTGGATGCTTCTTTCACTTATCATAGGAAGCATCTTCCAAGCTAACCCAAGAGTTCCCGAGTTAGACCGTTTCTGCATTTTATACACCGTTTTTAACGCAAATTTTTGTCAGAACCTAGCGCGAGCACCACTACTATCAAAGGATACCATTGCGCGACTCGCATCGATCGATAACTGCGATTGTTACGTCCACTTCGAGAGTTCCGAGTTCGATATATCAAGCTTTGTTAGAGTATCGATCCTCTTTTCGAGATATTTTTGAAATTCGTAATGGCGATTCATGCGCGAAAGCTCTGCTATTATGTCGTGTAATAGATAATAAATTTGTTTCTCAGTGTTATACTTTGAGAAATATTATAAGAATATTGCTTGTGTTATTTACAACGATACAATGGATGACATAGAATAAATATAAGAGATGAATCTCGCTTATAATTGCATCATTTAATAACAGTGGTGGACGTTACGAGTGTTCGAGAAAAGAATTGTTTGATTTAAACATTTCCTTTAGAATGTGAATTTTTAATGTGAATGAAAAATAGAATATATAAACGAACGATATAATGTAACCTTGCAATCGTTTGTTTTCGTAACCATATAGAAATCCATTCATGTCCCATGTTCTGCAATACCGACCGTCCAAAAAGTTGGAGACAGCGATGGCGAGTAAAATCAGAAATATATGTACTAACGTTGACTAGGATGAGATATAGAATAAGACTGGTATTCAACGATGCTATCTCGCGTTGCTTGTGTCTCCAATGTTTCGCGTTTTATGTTTTAAGAATTACTTGACCTTCTTACCATTTTATTATCGTCCCTGACGTTACCGATTCAATGTTAGTCCCTCCGTTGATACTTAAAGTAATGACCGCTAGATGACGGCAAGGTAATGATTAATGTACATTCTTTTGAAATTCGAAATTTTTAATGTTATTGTTATATTTTTATATCTGATGTTATATTTCTACCATAAATAGAAAACACGTATACATAACGTCGATCAAATGTCAATTATAAAATTAAACTACGTATTTGTAATTGCAAATTGGAGATTTAATCGTGCACGAATTACCAGCATACAAATTTCAAGTAATCATAGGTAAACAAATATATAACGATATAAGTATATTATATTATATAAATTTATTATCAGAGTATAAGAAAGAATACATTAAGAAATATCTCACAAGAGGATTCGTATCAGTTTCCCATTAGGTATAATAAATAAATAGTTGTACAGCAATTGGAATTTGTATTATTCCTGCGAAATACATAGGAGATGATAATAATTTTTTATGAAACGCCTAATTCGTGATTCGTCAATGGTTTCGCAGACGAATCGATACACGAAATTTCTTTTGTGCCAGGGTCATCCTTTTTTGGTTCGATGCACTTTCATGGATAAATAAATTCACGCCAATACATTCTGCATGATTCTGTGGCTTCAACTGTAAATAAATAAGAGAAGATATGTTAACGGTATTTTCTTAACAGGCGCTTAATTATTTCGGACGAATGATCAATATTTTTCAGAATTATAGCATCATGTAAGTACTTAATAAACGTCTCGTAAATCGTACATATTTTTAAGATTTAACGTATATTTTATAGGATATATTTTCTAACAGGGGAAGAGAAGAGAATCCGAGAAGAGAGAGAGAAAAAGATAAGAATAAGAGATTAAAGCTATAAAAATTATATGGTGCTGAAAGAAGGCAAGTAGCATTGTTAGTTAATTTAACCGATTTCTTTTGTCTAATTTTCGCGATCAGTATGACAAACAACGTACCATTCTGTTATTTCTATTCTACAATGTTATCGAGAATGAAATATCAATGAAAAGGCAACTCAGTCACCGCGAGAAGAGTAGTAAGTATGTACTATTTGGCCGCATTTAAAATACTACAAAGATATCCGGGTCATCGAGTTTATCTCACGAGGCTAGCTACCAATTCTACCGTACACGCAATTTTCTGAATGAAGACCAGAATACTACGAAATATTCGACATTGAAAATATTTTCACGAATCCTACTGTATATCGTTTAACAGCTTTATCGAGCAATTCACTATGAACGTTATAAAAAATAAAATTGATCATCTCTACAGATCTGGTGATCCTGGGCATGTACGACATTTCTCGCGTTCCTGGTTTTCACATGTATAGATAAACAACAGACGTACGTGCTTCCAACTTTGCATACAAAACAGAAATTAATAATTGCTTTACCGAAGATGATATTCGACTCTCGTGTGTCCTATTCGGATCATTTTTCACACTAAATTGTACTTTTCTATCGTTGGAAAATTTTGCAAGTTTAAGGAAAGTACACGAGCATCGTAGGAGAAGCGTTACTGATATATCTGATTCCTTTCTTGATTCAATTTTATGCAGAAAATGTTTTGAAAACGTCAAAGGTACCTTCTCGCTATTGAGATGAAAATGAGACCGAAGCATAGAAAATTCAAGAGTGGCGGCAGCCTGTGAAACTGTGAAAATAACGCGATATAGAGTTTCCCTTGGGCTACGCTGTTAAATGGTTCAAAGAAAGGGAGTAAGATCGAAACGAATTCGCGTGCCAAGTGTATCTCGTCTCGTTAGACGCACTATCGTTGAATTATTTTTGATGCGAATCGGACCGATTGCGACATATCAACGACAGATAAGATGCCGCGAGTTCGTCTCGGTTCGACAAGGATTTATCTGGACTAACACTACGCTCGTCTTACATCACGTTTCCGATTCTCGTTACATATGCACGCGTTTCGCATTGCGAATTTCGAATACGCGAACGTGATCTTATCGAGGAAGAAAAAAATGAAGCGAAGCTGAGAAAAAGAAGTAGACGGAAAGCCATGGCGCAGTTCGTTCTACGCGATATCTTTTTTCGAAGATCAAGCCTCGAGCAGTTTCGATCCGTCGATTTTACATCGATCGTTCACGCGCAGAATACGTAGCGAGTGCGGTCAAAGACGATAAAATGTGTGAGCACCGAGCACGAATTAGTTTTACTTGAATTTCATTGTTAGAAATTTCGAACAATTCTGAAGAGATTTGTGCACTTCATTCCGGGGATAAATCACTGACGTTCATCGAAGACGCCGATCGTAAGCTTTACGACTTACTTTTTAAACGTTGTACGAGTATCTGTACGTTTCATTTATTATTAAACAAAGGTCGTGAAGATTAGCGAACTCTGTGGAAGTGACTAGCCGAGTTGATTAGTAAACTTTTCAAGTGCTTTATCGATACCGTTAATTACGTTAATCCTGCTGTGATTCCTGAATTTTTATATCACAATCTTTTAATAAACAAACAGTCTCTTCGCGATCCAAAAACACGTATATTCAATATAGAATCGAGACAAGAAATTCTGCATATCTATTACGATTATTTCGTACATTCCTCGAATTCGAGAAATTTAAAAAAAGAATTTTTTGTTTAGAAAGGTAAACAACTGGGTCGAAGATGACCGAAACAACGCGGCAGGGTTATTGCGTAAATAAATAGAAATCTTATATAATAAATAGAAGAAATAGAATCTTGCGTAAATAAAAAGAATTCGATCGGTCGAATCAGCCGTAGTAACATCTTCTATTACACGAACGTGTCGATATTTAACGGCTGTAGAGTTTCTCATATTCGTCAGTGGTAATGGTAACTCTAGATTTTACTCAAAAAATTGATCATACGTCTTCAAGTTGAACGAATATGCGATGTCAGTTGCTTACCTAATAACGGGAAATGCCGCGTTTCCTTTGTATCCCAATTTCTGCGACAGTCGGAACAGTCTTTGTAGATTCTTCACGTTCATGTCGAAGACCGAACGTTTTTCCCTTTCACTGACGATAAAGCGGAAGATTAGAAAATTTGATAGAAGAGGAGGACAAAAGCTGTAAGTTAGAAAATTTGTCATTTATACTACTCACGTCTTGGTTGGCTGCAGTTGACGTCCTCCCCTGATCACGTTCACCAATTTCCCCGTCATTTTCGAGAGTGCCATCAGGGTCTCTAGCTCTGCTCGCCTTTGATCCGATAATCGTTTGTGCCGTCTGTGTGTGTGATACAAAATTTGTTAAAAAAAGAGAAAGTCTGCCATTCGGATAGGGTCAATCTTTTTGCGAAGCCTCTTTATCGTTGAAACTGAGATTTTTTGGTCGCTCTACTATGATCTTAGTAGTTTCGTTAACGAAATTTTTAACTCGAAAAACCTTCGTTTCGACAATTTCTATCCATTCAGAGAGAAAAAGAATTTGCTGTGAGTTGGAAATTTCTATTGAAAATTAGACTCTAATCTTCTTTGGTTTAAATGTCTTGTTCAATAAATCTTTAGAGTGGAATCTATGTTGGAAAGTTGTTGAGAAGCGTGATGAAAGATTACTCACTCTTTAGTCGTTCTTGATATTCCAGCGCTCATTTCTTCCGCCATACCTTTGTCCCCCATTTTCGCAAAATTTAACAGAGTGTCGTGGATGTCGACCGTGTTCTCGCGGGCAGTTCTGTTGGAAAATAAATAAATATTAAATAAGGGAAATTATTGCTTCTTAGAAATTAGTACACCACTCTGTTCACGAATACTCCCAAACGACAATTTTGAAGCACAAATAAGGCCGTTCAAATAGGATAAAAATCACTTTGAGAAAGTCTACTTAATCGTACTACAGCTTGGACTTTGTTCCCTAGAAGCTTGAGCTTAGACTTTATTTTTCAAAATGTTCGTAATTGTTAATAAAAGATTCGTTATCTTAATCATCGTCAACCCCTTGCTCTGTAACATCTTGTCACATACGCGTTATAAATTATAATTACGATACGCTACCGATCAAATTTTTGTAAAAAAGAAGAAGAGGTTTCAATTATAATTCCAAGTTGCGAAATGCAAATTATTAACTAACTGGCTAACGATCGTACGAGTAAACATTAGAAAAATCGTAAGACAAACAGTCATAGAGGAAAAGAAAAGAAAATCCTCTTAAAAGACAGTAAAGTATAATGCAACATTTACCTGTCATATCCAGGTTGTGCGGATACGATTTCACTGAGACAAAGCGAAACAAAAAGTGCAACAACGACTCTGATCCAATAGTTGGCGGAAATATTTTTGCTCGCGCTACTATTCATTGTTCGCGTGGAGGTAAAACGAATAAAATGAAAGAAAACGTAGAAAGAAGACAAATTCGAGAAGAAATTCGAAATTTTCGCGAAATTTTCAATATGCTTGCGCGAAACTTTCTCGTCCAAATTTTACAAGTAGAATCGACCACAGGTCGCCCGAATCGTTCGGTTTTTGCTTGAAACTGTAACGTTACGAGGCTCTGGTGCGCCTATATATCCTCTTGCTCGAGGAACATCTTCCCCCTCTACTTGAAAAGCCATTGACGTGGTTACACCCCCTTTCGTGGTTATCGTTCCTTTCGTACGATAAATCGGTATCGGTAATTGATTTTCAGAAATGTCCCCCCTTTGGTCGGTTTTCGGTGTCTCCTATCGCCGGTGTCAAGCGTCTCAAAAAATAGCCAGCCTTAATACGATGTCAGTGTACCAGAATACGCTGATGATTTCTTAATTGCCTACACGATAACGAGTGAAAGCCTGAAACTATCTGTTTGCAATTGAAAAACTGCAGCGGTGCTTTCTTTTACCGATAGTCGTATAATTAATATTTTTAATTAATTATGCAACAACTGTCAGCCTGTATCGTGTAATCGTGGAATTAGCTACGCTAAAAAATAAATAGAAGAGAATCTCATGACCGCGGAGTATTCTAAATAGTCCAGCAAATCGTCCCTGAATTATTGAAAAATTCAAAATTAATGCCCCAGCGAGAAATCTACGACCGATAAGAACTTGTAAATGTATCGTTGAGTGACATCGATGAATTTCAAGTGATCGGTAATTCCGTATGACCTGTTAGTATTGAAAAACCTACTTTTTCCTCTCGAGGCTCCCTTAAAATAATAAAACTCCCGATAAGTACATTCTGCGCTTTCTACCGTTCGTCGATTTCAAACTTCGATCTCCTCGATACTCAGAAGCGCTTCCTGAAAAGATAAGTAGCCGAAAACTGTTGCACGATACTGTACGTTTTGTCTTGTCTTGACTCCTTTTCGACACAAAAATAAGAGCGTTGCTGCATTAATTGGGATTGATTACAGTTTCTTTTTATTCATGATGTCTTTGAATCTCGCGTGTGTCGATGAAACGATAACGAAGAGTGGTGGAATTTTCGATGATAGAAAGTGGCTATTTCGGATGCTTTATGTAAGGATAAGCCGATGCGAGTTCATCGATCATAAAATCTCCCCCTTACAGAAGGTCATGTTCATCTTACGTTTCAGTGATTTCTTCTCTTTATCATCTTGTTATATTTGCTTTGATTTATATTTGGAATTTGGTCGATCAAGAAAATAGGGCCGGTTAATTAAAATTTTACACGAAAATACATGGATTTTCTCACCGCTTTATTCAAACGAATATTATTACTTCGCTCGAATATGCAGGATTTCTCGTGTTCAATGAAATGGAAAGGGACGAATGTTTACGTACAGTTGCGAAACTGGAAATGGAAGGAGTTAACGTCGTTGCTTTCATCATAAAATACAATAATATAGCTATCAGGCGGCACGCGACAGAAAGAAAATGCTTACTTGTCTCGATAGTGGCTTTTTTCACGACTTTTCTCCTTCGTATTTTTTTTCTTTTTTTTTTGCGACATTTAATGCGACGCAATGATGCGCGTGAAAGTTTCTTCCTTGAAACGCAAGACGTACGGAGAATATCTGACACGAATAAGCGTTTCAGCGTAATTAGATTGCTAGTTTCGTCATTTGCGTTTTACTTCCTATCTCCTCCCACGTGCATGTCAGGAGAATTTTGCATGCTTCGTGGATAAGAGAAGGTTCACAAGGAAAATTGATCATTCTTGGGAAATCGGGGAACTATTTTTATTTGTTCCTTTTATGTTCGATCCTGTTGCCATACATGAGAAGGAAATAAGAGACGATAATGGCACAAGCATAAACCACTTGACTATGAATTCAGAGAAACAGCGAATGCAGAGACCGAAAAGTTGCGAGTTAATTTAAGAATTGTTTTATAACGAATATTTAACAGCGCGAAGAGCAATGCCATAGGAAATATAGTTTTTCAATAAGAAAGGAAAATTGATTCGTTTGCTAGGTTTCATTTTAGAAATTTGTACGTATGTGTATTGAATATTACACATACATCGAAGAGAGTGGGGATTCGAGGATGAAGCGAAATTTACAGAAATGAAATTGTACGAAATTAAACAAATGAAATCCGTTGAAATTGTAATCTCTCTGCTGGAACAATTTAGATAAATCTAAGTAAAAACGGAAATACGATAAAGCATGATCTAATTACCACGTTGTATTTCATCATTCGAATCTAATCGATTCGAGCAATCTATCCGGGGGACTTATCCGATTTACTCAACGGATTTTCCTATATCTTTAGAAAATACATACATATCCAATATGTTCCACCGATCATCTCAAACCAATACAGCAAAGATCCGGAGTTAACCGAATTACAATTACATTCCAAATTTTAGAATTTTCGATTTTACAATTTTGTCGATCTAAAATTTGATATGAAATTTGCAATTTGCCACACTGTAGATGTTTATGTACTTATGGAAAATTTCGAGATGCAGAAACACACATATTGGCAGCCTGGCTGACTGACGTACATAACAGGACCAGAAATATTCAAAGAAAGGATAAAATCAAGTTATAATTCATAAAAAAAAAAAAGGAAAAAAGCTGGTGAATATCAATTGTGAAGTTACGATTAGCAAAAGCCAGCAGAAATCTAAAGAAATTTCTTACGTGGCTTAGGATATATTGATTTGAGATTTGTAACCGTACGATGCGAAAGAAACGGAAGAGAGATAGCGAGTATACTAATTAAACGAACATCGGATCAGATGATCACGACGCGATGTCCTCGACCATTCATCTCACGCGCCAGTCTTACCAAATGTAACATTGTAAAATGTAATCAAAGTATACGCGCACCGAGCTCAGATAACAAATTATTTCGTACATGTTTCTTCTACAAATGGTCCAGCTGGGCGATAAAAAGTTACGAAATATGAACAAATAAAAATTATTCAGTTATTACGTCAACGTAAATATTATTGCTCATCGTTCTGCCTCTTGTAGATTATTTGCTGACTTTTTGGAGGTAGTCACGATCGTGTTTTCTAAATCGTGATTATAGTTCTTTCGATATAAGGTTACTTCTTCTCTTTCATTTCTCGGTATAAGAACCGAATTAAAAACTCTGATAATTTTGACTCGTTAATTTCTCTCGTTAAGACTCGTTTATCCTCGTCTTTTTTTCTTTTGTTTTTAAAAATACTCGACTGTTGAACTTGTCCTGTTCAATGCACGCGCGAAAAATACGAAGAAAACAGGAATAAGATTAAAACGAAAATTTCGATTACCTCTCCTTGGATTCTTCCATCATTACCTTCCGATCTCTATTCCTCGTCATTTCTTCGTACCTCAAACATTTCTTGATATTTCATAAACGATCTCTCTTATTATTTATTCGTATTATTTACGATCTACTATCTTGTTCTCCGATCGTTAGACTGCAGTCATTTGCACGGATTGATATTTCTACGAAGCTAACCAAAGAAGTGAGCTGCAACCAGATATTTGTTTCATTTACATCGTTCATTATAATCGGTACTATACTTTCAATATTTTATACGTAAATATATTTCTTTGAAGTTCTCGTTAATGCAGGATCTAATTCTTATCTCCCCATTCTCTAACCACTAAACCCAACACCACCCTCTTGAACCTACCCAATACGCGAAAGCTCTCTTTTCTCGAACTCTTTACTCCTCGCAATCAACATATAAGCTCTCATTACCCAAACCTCAAAATTTGGAAAGAATCTCGAAGAAAAAAGAAGAAGAGCATTGCACCTCGTTCGACTTCCGAACGCACGTTCGTAGCATTTTATCCATTGGCAACTGCCAAACAGAAAAAGAGACAGAAATAACAGGGACGAGATCAACGAACGCTGATCTACCCCATTGCTCGGGCTGCATCATCCGTCCGGGCAAAAATAGAAGAGAACGCTCGGTGAAAACAAAGTTTCGGGCCAAACATTTGAAAGTGTCGGAGCGATAGCGACGTGGACGTTTTTCGCAATTCAGTCTCCTCCCCTTTGAAGATAGGGCGGAGGAGTCGTGCGTCGAACGAAATCGGTCGTCGGTTTTACGTAGCGAGATAACGAAAAGCAACACATAGCCAGGCTAATCAGAAATTCTGTTTGATTGTGCAACTTTGGAGGCCCGTTCCTCGCCAACGTGTAATACACCAATGACATATACGTATATATAATGTACGTCTTCAAATTTGCTTCATACTTCACTAACACAGCGACGATAGTCGAGTCTCGTTACAGAGCCAATGAAATTTCAAAATGTGTTACGTAACACATGCAATGCGTGCATGAAGATTTTCAGTTATGTAAGAGAGGATTAATACGGCTACCTTCGATACTTTGCCAAGAGAGAGCATTTTTGTTGGAGCATTTTTTGTGAATATATCACGTTTTATAGGGAACATTTGGAATTTTCATTAGCGTTGCAATGAAACACTAATATGGTGATAATATCGGTAAAGTTTGAAAGAAATCTGAAGGTGTACATAAAAGCTATTGTGTGATATTTAGTGCGAGAGATCGTCAAAGTATTTGAACAATCAATTAGCCGTCGTATTAACGAGTCACGTTACTCATATTCAATATAATATTCGATATTATATGGTTATACACAGTAGGATCATTCTTAACATTTATTATATGTCTACTCTTTGCTAATTTCTTATGAAATATATATGTTTGTAATAAAGATCTTGTAACTTCTATATATATTTCCAAACTGGTTTCAAATTTTTCCGATATGATCATGCCACTCGCTATCTCGTTATAAGATTCGTACGAAATACACATAACATATTTACGAAAATTTTCTATGGCACGCGCTCAAATACTTTTGTGAGCTAAAGTGTTTGCTGTACTGCGCAATAAGACGAAGTTGCGAAATCAGCCACCCACGCGATCTGTATGTGCGTATTTATGAAATAATTTCATATCTATCGGGCCAATCACGTTCGCCACGAATGAACTACTGCACGAAGAGCAACCATACGAAGCCAATCAGAACGATAGTCGACAACTGCAATCCAATGACTTGTCCTACGTTTCGCTTTCCTTTCGCGAAACTTCCGTTTCCGCGAACGTTTGATACGAACGTTTCAGGTCGAGTGCTTCATGAAGACGTGACAGAGCAATCACGCGTTGACTCGTGATGGAGAGAGTTTTCCTTGTTCCGTTTCACGATCAACTGAGTTTCGAGAGTCACGCGCAAAGAGAGTTTCTTTCTTCGATCGGTTTCTTTAGTTAAATAAAATGATTGGCATTGTGAAAGTAGTTGGGACTTTTAATTGGAAAGCTTGCGAGATTTTGTCAGATTGCAATTGAGATCGTAACTTTCGACAAGTTATAAAGCTATATTTTTAAGCAAGTAGGTATTGAAGTTCTGAATTATTTTCTGAATTCTGAAGTCAAGGAAATTACGTATTCGAAGGCAAATGACTTGAATAGTAAGGACGAATGTCGAAATTTGAAAAAATATTTCAAGCCAGAGAAATAACAGATTCACCGATGCATTCACTTCAGGTAATTTGAATAAAGTTTAATGGATAATGGAAGGAAAATGGTAAGATATCTAGTAACGATTTTTCTTTCTAGTAAAGTACACTGAAATTAAACAGAATTATTAATCTTCCCTCCTCTATGCGAATTTAATAAATGTGAATTATAAAAAGTATATATATAATTCCTTCCATTCTTCTATTATTAAAGAAAACTACGATTCCAAAACTTACTTCCCAACATTTGAATTTCCAGAGTTTAGTTTCTACTATTTGAAGCAATATTTCATCTACTGGTTTATTCTAGAAGGTTGACAAAAGTGGTCTTTTGAGAGAAACAAGGGTCCCGATCAGATCTGCTTAGAACAGATAGACTTATTCCACTAGCTCCACTGTCAGTAGTACGAGTCGTCTTTAGTCAGACCATCGGAACAGGAAATATTCCCAAAATAAAGCAGGTACATCTAAATAATCTTCTGCGCGGTAATAAAGTTCAAAACGTTAAGATTAATCGTACGAAGTCCCCCGTGCAAATATATCATAATTTCAAAAATATTTAACCTTATTAGTTTCTAAATAAGCATCGTGTTGAAATGGTTGCAAAGTAGCGTAGCTGGTGAAATGTACAATTTCTGTGGAATTACTGTTTTGCACACGGCTCCTAATTACGTTAGACGGTTTTTTATACTTTTTACTTTTAATTAAATTGTAAAGTTTAATTAAACTATGGCATTTTAATATTACGAGGTAATTAACTTACGAAGTATTTAATTTTTATTACTATCTACGGAAGTTCGTTTTAATACACCGTTCGCGAAAGCTTTCCTCGTAGAAATTCCACCAATCTTTCTTCCTACAAATTTTTCATTTTCCTCTAGAATTATACAACCAACGAATCTACATTTATTTACAATCATTCGACGTACAGTTCGAATAATTGTCGAAATAATCTCGTTTACCGACAGCATGGAATAATTCACCTAAAGTTTCTCCAGAGGGAGCTCAGATGCGTATTTTTAATTAATTTACCAAGGTAAAATAGAAATAGTAATTTTTGATATTTTACGAGACACGTAAAGGAGAGATACTTTCGAGGAAGGATGAAGGTTCCGGAATAAATTGAAGGAGACGATTCTTCTTGTATAGCTGATTACTATTCTTTTTATTCTATTTAAATAAACAAAATAATACGCACAGTCAATAAAAGAGTGAACGATCGGTGAAATTGTCTCGAACGTGTTGATCTTGATTTTGATCGATCGAAATCGCGATACTATCACGACATTGTCTTTAATACTTTGTTGGCTCCTACGTACGACGTAAACTAAATAAATAAATAAATAAATAAATAACATATAGGAAATATACAGTGTCGAACAGATATACGATAATTACATAGAGCTTGAATACAGCAGAAAAATTCGATTGTTTCGTGAGAAGGATATTAATCTTAACGATATCGTTAACATTAATTACATTTTTTCCTTTCTCTTACTTCTATTCCTTCTTAGGTGCGCTAATAAATTAATACAATAATATTCGTATTAACTAACTTTACAAAACAATAAATAAAATGAATCACATCTTAATACGAAATGGAAACGCAATGAATCACGTTTGAAAATAATTGATCCTTCTAATTAATACATTTTCTACGGTGGCCCGCATCATCCATAGTTCTATTCGATTATTATAAAATCATATTTCAATGCTAAAGCAGAAATTGGATATCCGGGGATTTACAGATCACGATCGTTAATCCACCTAACGAAAGATCTAACGAAACCTAAGATTAAGGCGCGTTTAAAAACCGCGAGATCGTGAAAACAAGCCAGTAATTATCCATTCTCCATCCGTACAAAAATCATTCATCAGTATTTTGTCATACACGCAAAATTATTCTTAAAAAGAGATTATTCTTAAAGTATAAAACAAAAATGAGAAAAAGAGAGACCATAGACGCGTTTTCCTTACACGCAACATAGAATAGTCTTTGCAGACGCTTAGAAACGAATAAAAGAAAACCAGTCTACAAATAATACGGTCAACAAAGAATAAATAAGGCTACTTAAATAAATATCATAAATTACTACGTTGCTAAATTATAAAAAATAAATGAAAGAAACATGGAGAACGCACGCGTTAAGGAACAAATTGAAAATCGAAGGAAACCATGAAATTCTTCGAAATTTTCTCTTCGATTTCTTCATCGAGACAAGTATGATCGTTGCTGTCTTTTTCCTCTGCTCCTTGGTTATAATTACTTAGTGATCTAATAGTTTAAGTTCGTTTAAAGAATTTAAGCTCGGACGGAGGACGGTCCGTAATACTGTTCAGGCGGATTTTAGGGTCGAGAGATCGTATATAATATTTTCTTTTTGTAATTTTCCTTCGTCTCTTATTCCTTCGGCGATTTTTCTTGATGTTCGTTTTCGATTCATGTTTTTCTCTCTTTTTTTTGTATTTTTCATTTTTTACTCTTGAATGCTTTTCGTTCTCTCGACTCTGTCTTCTTGTTCGCCCTGTGCTTTAGCGCGATTTCGTACCATGGAATTATATATACGAATATTCGTCGTTAACGCCTAGTCGGCTCTCTTTCAACTTCTGAAATTCAAAAAAATGTTCTTGATTAATTCAGGCCTTAGACAATAATTTTGGCGATTTTATAAATATCTCTCTATACCTCGAGGGACGTTAGTTTGAAGTATCATTTTCGATAATTAAAAAAATAGGGACTCGTTAAACTTTCTTTTCCTAATTACACTTTGCAAATAAAGATTCGTTACTCTTAAAATGGAACGACTCTTGTTACTATTATTTGACACTATGGTTCTGAATATTAACCCATCAACGACCATATTTCATCTTTAGTTTTATTTCATTCAAATTATCGGGTTTTATCCAAATCCTACAACTTTACAAAATTTGAAGAAATCGAAGTATTTTATACCGATAGAATAGACTATTTCTTTTTTTATAGAACTTCTTTTCGCGCTTTTTATTTGTAATGAACTTCTGTGGAGGTATCTATCATTCTAATACGTTCTTTTGTAGCTTGATCAATAATAATTAATAATGTTACGCTACACAACTTTCGCACACTTCATTGTATGGTTCTTAATGGATTAAAATCAATTCTGCATAATCAATAACGTGTATAGTACTGATAGCGTAACTCTCATGCCATCGATTCAATAATTCAATTATTACAAGTGCAAGATTAAAAAACATAAGTATTCTATTGCATGTATATTTCCATAATTAGCTTCGGGCAACAATAAAACAGTAATGTACATAATATATTGCGATACTTTGACGTTATCTATGTGACTGTTAATAAACTGGTTAACTACGTTCTAATCTGAGGCACGATCAATTTAACGACTATGAATATTTCTCTTTGACCACGAACGATTACCATTTCATGAAATGCGAATCGACGATAAAACAAACATTAAAAGAAAACGTTTATACATGCCGAAGAAACGAAGAAGGAATATGAATCTATCACGAGAACACAGCACGTTTTACAATAAATTTCATGACTGACACTTAGGCGCGTGCCAGTGAATCGTTTCATTTTTCTTTCGCGGCAAATTATCACTAATTTTATGCCATCTAGAAAAATAGGAATTACGTTGCTATACGCGATAGATTACCTCATGACACGAACTATGCAACTTACATAACCATGTGGAAATAGTGTTGCACGATGTTTCAATAATCTAATGAAACTGTTAGTCATTTCGAGGCGTAAATGTAACGAAAAGATTTCAGAATGAAATGAAATTTATTGGAATTTCTATTCGAAAATAGGATATTTCTTATTTCAATTCTGAACGAGTGTCGTATAATTAAATGACAAGAATCGCACTCTGTATTACCTTTCTTTTGGGGAAACATAGAATGGCATAAAATTCGTTAAAAAATTTAATATATATATATATATCGGAATTGATTGATTAATATTCAGAATACTCGATGTTAAAATATTATACCTAACGTACTAAAAATATGTAATCTACGTAATCTGTAGGATTTATAGAAAATCAGAAACGTTCATAGAAAATCATTTCTTTCGCTTCGTTTTAAATCATAGATTCGATTATTTCGAACTTACCGCTGGCAAAGAGAGCATCCTTTCTCCGAGCATGTTTTCATTAAACGTGTCAGGACGGTTACCGATAATCTTCATCATACGTTGCAGAGTTTCGAGTCTGTTATTCGTGGCGGATCTTCGTCTACGACCTCTGCAATGAGAAATAAATCGGAAAATTAGAAAAAATGTTATAATCAAAATGAAAATTTGCACTAAAGAAAACGTGATATAAGTTCTATTGATTTTGATGGAAATTTCACTTTGACAATTTCAATTTGTATGGATCAGTTGTATCTATAATTAGAAATTATAATGATCAGCGGAGGATCGTAATAACCGGATGGCCCACTAAAATAACCGTCTGATAAAAAATTTTCGAGATTCAATGGAAGATTACGCGCGGTTCAACGTTCCCGCCATGTGTTCGAACGGAATATTCACGCCTTTCTTCTACACGGCTCCTTCTTGCTTCGTATTTCGTTTTTTCGCCGTCGTTTTTTCGTCCTTTTCTTTTTTCCTGTTCGAAGAATAAGCGCTTGGAATTTCACGCGATCACGCGTTTCACACGTGGTTAAAAGTAAAAAAGAGGGTGACACGTGCTGATGGAATAAACTGTCGAGCATGCATTCGTGGAGAATCATTCATCATCATACGAATTACGAATTATTCTTATCGCCGGGACTCTCGATAAGTCGTGGGAATGATGCAAGCCTCGATAATAAAATGCAACAACGCAGCGCCACATAATTAAGGCTCGATCATCAAACTGGTGTGCGAAAGTTAAGATTTCAACGATGATTATTACATTCACGATGTTTATGTAAATTCTTATTTTTATTAAGGTAATTAACAAAACGAAACCTACATTCCAGATTCGTTTCATATATTCTGCTTTATTTTGCTCGTGTATTTTCTCGCGTCATGCGACTTTTGCACATTTTCGCGCCTTTGAATTTTCCATAAATAAACAGGGCACTAAGAAACAAAAAAAAAACAGAAGAAAAAAAAGAGGCCTTCAAACCATAACTATCGAAATTCTAATGATAATGGCGAGATGAAATTCTCCTGTAGCATAACAATATCAAAGATCATAGATATACGTATATCCGTGAATCTGCGTCTAATCAGATATTCCACGTAACAGTTCCAATCCGAAATGTATTATGTATAATACACGTAGAATCTAGAATCTAAAATCGACCTGTAAAATATTGATCTCGATACTACAATTCGGTACTAAATGTTTAAGCGCTTTCGAAAGAGCATTTAAAGAAACAGATTCCTGAATTCTCTCTAAATCTGTCTAAATTCGCACTGAGCATGTAATTTCCGAATACTGATAGCCGTCTCATCCGCGTTCTTTCAACCACTCGAGCTTCTCCGTGGCTCTCGTCACGAATTTCGACGATGAATAATTCTACACGCGGCGAACCAGATTAGAAGAAGCCCATTGGCTAGTCACGAAACCGAGGAACACGCGAGTCCAATCGAATTTGCATCGCGAATTTCTCTCGATTCGCGCGGCACGAACTCACTCGATCTAAGAATATAAACGCGGTTAGAACCTCTGGTTCACGTTGCAACGAGCTTGCAGTCGAAGAACGAACGCCAACGCAATAGGACTTGCTCCTTCGTTCTATCGTCCTTTCTCTTTTCCTTCCACTTCGCGAGGAAGATCTTTCGACGTAGAGAGATCTTTTCGAATTTCAATGGTTCATTAAAGAAGGGAAGAGATTTGACATGGTCAGCCCATTGTTTGGAAATTTCTATCTTTTCGTGTATTTCTTCACGTTTACACGCGAATGTTAAATGAAATGACAAGTAGAAGAGAACGAGGGAAATTTCTATGGACACATTCGTTCAGAGTGCGGATGTTGACGTTACGAAATTAGTAAAAAGGGAAGAGCTGTTCGTTTTAACTTTAAAGCGAATTTCCCTGAAGCCGGTCGTGTTAACGTCTGAATAAGAATTTATTCGGAAGGCATTCGGAGTAAGGTAGCAGGGTTAGACATTCTATTATCGTTTCCTTTTCCGTCGTCGCTTTTCTTCGTTCTTCCTCTACGAGGATCTCTTCGATCGTACTATTCCGCCTACGTATGGGAGCAAATATACGGATTCACGAAAGTATTTGGCCACTTTTAGATACCTTTTATTAATATACTATGTGTGTTAGACGATAATTTTACTAGCATTTTCGTCGGGCTCAACTATCACGATTCTTCTGTAATAAACTAGAATTTTAAACAAATTTGAGGAAATATATACAAATTTATAAGATACTTAGTATAAATATTTAAACAAACAATTATTCATTATATTAATAAATCTCAAGTCTTCATATACTTAAGATGACTATTCATGCTAAATTTACTGATCTTTTATTAAATATATATTCGCAATGAATATCCTGTAATTTCTATATACGTTTTCAGATTGGTTTCAAAGTTGACCAATACAATCATTGCACTCGTGTCTCATTACAGTGCTAATGAAGTTTCAAAATATTTTATCCAACACATACAACACGGACATAAAACTTTTCAATGGTAACTGTTTATACTACTTTTACTTAAGAATTATTTCTTTTGACTGGAATAATATTACTGCTTTCATTTCAACTTTTTCCAACAAGCTCAAGTAGACGTTCCAATTTACACTCTTGCGATACTACTTTGTACAATAAAATTATAGTAATCTATTATCCCAACTTTTCTTTGCTCATATTCTATTTTGTCTCCTACTGAAACAGAACTGTTCTACCTGAGCTTGGTTAGGTTATAGTATGGTGCAATATAATACTCCATAGCTACATAATTTTACATAAATTTGATACGGTATCCGTTTACATAGGACTGTGGATATTGCTTGGAAAGTAATGTCTGACATACAAGAGGAAATGCCGGTTAATTCGAAAGAGAACACACGAGAAGAATAAACTGTTAAGCGAATTCTTTCTCTGTTATTCCATTTCGCATTTCAGTCTCGATATTACTTTCGATATTTGCGTTGCTGTTTTTAACGCACAGTGGTCTTTTTTTAACAATTGTTTATTTTCGAACTTTATTCTTGCAAAATACCAACGGGGAGTCCATTCTTAGAACGATAACAAACGTTTTCTTTGTATTCGATTTTCAACACCTGTTCGAAGCGAATGTACAAGTAGAAATATTTTCGTACAACGTCCATTCGAGTAGATCCCTGTGTACTTTTATATTATACGACGTTTCTAGAGAAAAATTTAACATCAAAACTATCAAAATTAAATCCACACCCCATGAAAAAAAAAAAAAATAAAAATATCACTTCCTGTAGTGATAACGTCAGTAACATCGGTAATAGCAATATTACTAGTAACAAAGAGTAATGTCGAATAAAATAATCAAATCATCCGTATATTTCTATTATCCCGTACGACGCAATGCTCCACATCACCACCCGGCGAAACAAAAATCATTTTTCTTAAGAACGGTGGTGCGAAGTTAATAACGTCCTGAGAAACAACCAGTGTCCTCCGAAGATTTTTCTGATGACATGTCTTTTGACGTTAATAGGCCGTTCTTTCTTATTTTACGTGACTCGCCCAACCCTCTATCAGTCCGCACGTTCGAAGGTCTCGTTTGAAGGTGGTTTCCGCCCTCGTCACGCGAACACGAAGCAACAAGTTGAATTTCAATGCCGAACGTGCCATACATTTTCCGCGTGTTTTTTCCCTTTTCTTTCATTCGTATTTACCCTCACGAATCAATTGATTATTTGACATGAAAATTCGCATCGAGAGAAATTTAAAAGCGCATCCCTAGCCGTTTAAATACTTTAGTTAGTTTCTAGCTAATACTCTAAGTTTTTAGTCCAACTATTTATTTTTGAACGAATATTATAGAATGAATATCCCTTCTAGATACGAATTACAAACTTTGTTCCAACAGTTTGTAATAATACAATTATACCGAATACGCATTCTGTTTAAATTTTTGTGATTTTTGAACAAGAACAGAATCTCAGAAACGTTTAAGACTTATCCGACAATTCGGTAGTTGCATCGAATAGACGACGAAATGAAAATTTCGTGAAATATGCGGGAATTGCTTATTGACAATCCCATTTGTGTTTCCGAAGATATTAAAAAGAAACAAATATTCATGTCAAAATATCGTCGCATGATGGATAATTTTGTTCTCTAAAATTAATATAATTTACTTATTCACGGTAATTTATGTTACTTTATATTATATTATATACAGTGGAGACACGCGAAACCGTGTTTCACGAAAATCGTGATAGGAACAGAAGAGATTTATCTTTATTTATCTTCTATATCTAACAGAAAATATTTGTCTTTTATAACTGGCAAAACAATTTTATGCGTACGATTTTGAGTTTATACGAGCTTCCTTTTGCCCACTAGACCCTATTGATACGCAGTATAAGTTTTATCCCGACCTTTTCAGACTCCCTATATTTATATCATATTTTTTGCATTTGAATGGAACGTAAAACTGTGTGAAAATGTACCCGTGTACCTATGGGAATGAAAATAAAGGATGCTTGGCAAGCGACATGTTTTCCACTGGGAGATTCCTGAACCTAAAGCCAGACACGTTGCACCACCAGAATAGTTATTTCTTCTTTACTTTTTTCGTATTCTTCTCCTTTTTTTTTAAATAGATTGATATTTTTGGCACGTCTGTGTAGACGATGATACAACAGGGGCGGTTCTGTCTTCCTTCTGCTCGAAGAATTAGCAAAATTCATTCGTTTCGCGTCGTACGATTCATTCGTAATCATAGTCACTGTTTCTTTTTTCTCTTTGTTTTTTTGGGGGAGAAGAGAAGGAAGGGGAAGCGGAGGAGAGATGGAAAAGAGTTCGTGATTCATAGTATTGTCACTCGATGATAAAAAGAAAGATTCTTTTCGTATCTCGTGGTTAACGATCACGTTGAACTCGAATGGCGATCGTTATGTAAAATCGAGTCGTGGTTCTTTCCCTTCGAGGTTATCGTTCACATAAACCAAATTTTAGAGCGATTCGTTTGTGATATATGCCACATATATATATATATATGTGGCATGATCTAATTCTCACGGTAAGCGAAGGATTCTTGAACGAACTAAACAAAATTTGATGTTTGATAATGGACTGGTATCCGTCCAAAATCGTTAATTTTGATTTCTCATACTCAAATTTTAATTTTGAAGACGAAATTATAACACTTCTTACATTTAAATTGTAATCCTGAAAATGGAATTCAGAAGTTACTTCAGATATTGAAATTATGATTTGCAATGTGAAATTGAAGAATTGAAAATGGCAGGGATATTTTTTAAAATAACGGCGAATGCATTGCCGATTGAAACATCGAACCTCAACTTCGTTTCTTCTTGCTTGTTTCCTTGAACTTATAAAATGACCTGATACATTATCTCGCAGTTTCACGATTATTATCGAGCAGCTCGGAGAAAATTTGATAAAAGTGACTTGTGAATGAATCTTTAATTTTAGAATAGAATCGTTGATGGTGTTAAACTTCAATAGAAAACTCAGTACGTTTATAAATATTAAAATACATTACTAAACGTACTCGTAAAGAATTGGAAAATTAACGACGAGATTCTCTAAAGGAATAGTAGCATCTTATAAATCGTTCGCTAGAAGAAAGCTGTATTTTTGTTATTTTTTCGTTGAACTTCTCAATCTTGCTGACCTATAGATACGATTTTCTTGATCTTTTTATTTCCAATATACAAAATTTACTTTCTTTCTATCAAAACGGTAAAGACGAAATTAAAATTTATGATACAAGAAGAAGAAACGAAAAACGATCGAAATTTAAGAGTCAAGCTGGAAAGCGTTCGAATTTTGAAACGGAGATGAGCAACTCTTTGCTTATCTAGTCGTTTTGCAGACGTAATAGGAAAGAATGTTATTATTAGTAACTTTGGCTTGATAAGAATAAATCAGTAGAGATAAAAGGCGAGTTTAAATAATTACAGGCTATTAAAGTAATTACTCACATCTTATCTGGATCCAACACGCCGAATGCAACTGGAACCGTCACTACTTTTCCCCTTACATTTTCCAACCCCAGAAGTGTCTCTATTTCAGCGAGTCTTTGATCCGATATACGCCTCTGACGACTACAAAACAAACGAGCAATGACTATTATTAATTATATTAACAATTACTTATAATTCATTGTCGTGACAAAGGGAAATTTCAAATAAGTTTGGATATAGACAAATTAAGAAAATTGATTGAACGATTTAGATCACCGATGATGATGATACAAGGAGAAAAATGGTCGATGATCGAATTGAAGTGTGTATTTTTGACTTTCTATAATCTTTCTATAAAGATCGAATTTATCGGTAATCTGTCTTAAAAACCGATAAATTTAATAATCAATAAGAACACTCGTTTCTAATTAAATGGTTATTATTCAACCGCACGATACAATGTAGAATTATATAGAGTATAGGTAGAAAGTGAAAGTAGGAGAAAGATTGTAGGAAGAAGTTAGAGTAGATAGAGAAATTATCGTATAAGAACTATATGATAATTTAATATAACAGATGGTTAGGTATTATTTCGCGTAGCCTTCAGAACCGGGAAATCCTAAGAATACTTCCGTGTATCCTTAAATATGCGCGTATTCCCGGAACAGGTGTCTATAATTAACTCGACTCACGGTTCGGACAGATACGAGTAATTTTCCGTATCATAGAAACAGGAAAAAAAGAGAAGAAGGGAGAAAAGTCGATATAAGATTCCTTCAATCCCCAAAGAACGAGCTTCTATAATTAAACTGGTTGAATAATTTTCACGTATCGTAGCGTAACCTACATACTGACTCATCACGCGAAACCTCGTGTTTCCGTTCAATTTCAGGTATTATACGATTAATTGTGCGAAGTGCAAAACCAACTCAGTGGCACAGTACGATAAGAATCTTTACAACTTGTTTCAAATTATTTACTTCCTCTCCATTTCTTTGCCTCTCTCTCTCTCTCTCTCTCTCTCTCTCTTTTCTCTTCTCTTTACGGAAGCTATTATCTAAAAAAAAGAAGAAGAGGTAAAATGAAATAAAGCATTGAACAATTGTTGCAACTTATTGCATTGAATTACACTCACTGGGCGCTGTATGATAAAAATGTCAATAGTGTATAATATTTCAAATTATCTATTTTCTTTCCTTTTCTCTCTTTCATTCCTTTTCTTTTTTTTTTTTTTTTTTTTTTACAACGACAGATATTTAAATTAAAAACGGAAAAGTTGAAACAGCAGTTGAAACTATTGTTGCGCCTTGTTTAACGAATCAGCCAACTAACACGCAACCGTGACTTGCAGCATGCGAAGACCGCAATTACATCAGTAAGCAAACTTTCACGCGAAGAGCTGCGAAATCAGTGTCGCAAATCATTCTTGCAAGATCAACTGCAACTGTACTGCAGCCCCGTGGAAACTATCTTAATTGGTTAGCAGGTCGTTGTCCCTCGGCCACCTCTTTTCTTTGCAATCTGTTGCGAATTCTGTATTCACGGGGCGATCATGTAGTTTCCTTGAAAATTTTACGTTCGCCCTCGTTTCTGTATCCTTGTTTTTCTCATCTGCCATCAATATTTAATCACTTGTCTGCGGTATTCACGCGCGTGTCTTGATTCAAGAATTAATGAGATTAATGCGACCCAAAATTAACGAAGACAAATGAAATCTGTGATTCAAATGATCGGAAAATTTCCAAATTTTAGAGTCCGTTCAAAATAATTTTTCTTTTGTAGAAGTTTGTAGAAATTGGATTGGACGAGAATAGTTTATTAATAGCCTTTATATTAACTTCGTTATATGGTAAAGATACGATAAGTATAGACGGAAAGTAGAGAAATTATTTAACATTCGTTTAAAGATATATCGAGAATTTTTGAAATTTCAATTATTATTAAAGTTTCTTTAATAATTACAAAAATTTCAGTGTTATTAAATTTTACTATAAAGAGTATCGCAAACAGTGAAATTCTTATTGAACACTGACAAAGATAATTTTCCTTAGCTTTAGCTGTGAAATTTAACATTTTATGTGAATAAAAAGTAACGAGAATAATAGATACACATAGTGTACTAACAATTTCCAAATATTTTACCATCTTTGATTCTGATTCTAAAGACCATTCGAAATAACTAAATTTTTAACAGATTCTCCAAACGAAAATAATTTTTCTGAAACTCTACTATCTTTAGTTCTGAAACAATATATTTCTTGTACTCAGTTCTCAATAATAAGATCTCAATGGAGATGTATCGAAAGTACTATGTAACTCAACGAAGAGTAGCTTCTAACAAAAAATTCATGAGATTCACGCCCCATTCCCACGCGTTTTCCCAGCAAGATAACAGAGGTAACTTTCCCACTAAATCGTTCGACTTAAAACCCTTCGTTTCCTGTTATTTCCCGATATCCGAGGTTGTCAACGCGATAACACGGAATTCATATTGGCGGCGAACGCGTAAAAAGAAGAAAAAATGGCGCGTGGTTGGTGATATTGCAAGCTGCCAGGGAATGTAATATCGCGTTTGTCGATCGTCGTCAATTTTGCCTCCTTAATCGATATGCTAATCTCCGTACACACGTGAAACAAAGCTCTCGTTATCTTCTGACGGCGTTATCGTTGTGCATGGGAGTTGCATAGAGGAAGGCAGGCATTAGAGGGAAAAGGGGAAACAAAAAAGAAAGAACACGGCCATAATGAAGATCCGTCGATTTATCCTTCAATCATCGAAGATTCCCCTTTTGCTAAGCTCTGAGGAATTGGTCGATATGTAACGCGATTTCAGCTGGATATCAGATACGACAAATGTAACCAGTCGAAAATAGGTCGATAAAATTAATCGGGCAGATAAAAATCGCGATCGAGGATCGGTCGAGCTCGTTTGACGTCGTACTGGAATTTTTCCTCGAACAAAGAGGGCTTTTTGGTAAATGCATACTTACGATCAGATGAGCTTCGAGATTACATTTTGCGTTATATGTTTGGTTAAAGTGGATGATCACTGATTTCGTTTAGGATATTGGAAGAACAGAGTGATGAATAGAATGGAAGAATAGGCGTGATCTGGATAAGCTTATAGAGGGTTTTTTTGTAGTTTCACGTGGGCGTGCAACAAGTTGAAGAAGGTTTCCATTCTTATGGATAAAGTGGCGAAACTGACAATGAGGAGATTTCTGCTACTAGCTTTGTGTATATACGACGAAGTTTTCATCGCTTGTAATATTTCATCTTCGTGACATTGCTTATTAAAATATCTGTACGTCAAGGAATAGAGAAATATCGTTGTAACAGTCCCTTTTGGATTTCCAAAGAAAACAAACGTCTAAAAATTCACTTCGAACATATGGAGATACTTTTGCACGAAGAGATTTAAAGGCTAATCGGTTTTTCGAAAAATGTAAAGGAAGTTTGCTTAAAGTTAAGAAAATCCCGATATCTAAGTTGCCCGATACATCTGCGATTCCACGTTCTAGAACCGTTCCAGAAAAGAAATACACGAAACCAGCAGAGAAATCCGCACGCGAAACTTTTCTCACAAAGTTCTGATTCTTACCTGAGCAAAGAGGGTGGCCTGGCGTGCGTCGTTCCTGGCATCAGGATCACGTTTAGGACACACAACACCATCAACGTGACAAGCAGACTTGTATTCGCTGCCATTATTCGTATCAACGAGGACGAAAATGAAAAATAATTAAACAAGAAACGAAACTTAACCGAAGAATCGGAAATATTCCTCAATGGTTTGACTCGATTCTTCTTGCACAATATCTCCTCGCACTTCTATTTCTTCAACCGGTCCACAGAATCGAGCTTGCCTCGAACAACGGTTAACAACTATTTAAATGCCACGTAATTCTCGGCAATTTATCGTGATCGCGATTTTTTTCTTTCTACCGATATCTGATCCTATTCTTGTCGCTTTTGTCTCTTGGTGAACTGTAGCGTAGCTTCGTCCGCTTCCAGCATATATACTCGAAGGAGAGTGCCGGCTGCGCCCCCTCCACTCAGCTCGTAGCCTATACCCCACTCGATCCGAATCCTCCCTCGCGTTTCTTTCCGCGAGGGACTGCGACCCTTTTCCCTGGATCCACCTTTTCATCCTTCTGTCTCGGTCTTATCGTCGTTCACCGAGCGAGAAAGGAAAAGATACGAGATGATAATCAAGAGAGGCTTGACTTCCACCTTTCGTCAGATCCGCGTATCCACCAATCACGCGGGATGCTCGCTCGGTCACGGTGCAACCACGTGACCTGACCAAATCTGCTCGAAATTTTTCGAGAACGTAATTGCCCATGACGATACGTTCCTTAAATCTTTAGAGTGTCATACGTGCGTGGAGGAGGTTGGATCGCTCGATTTTCGTTTCATTCGGCTTATATTCTGATTTCGTCATGCCGTATTCGGTTCGATCCTGCCATTTCTCCTTAAGATTTTGCACAGACTTTTGGAACATTCTATAGAACTTTTTCGGGGAGCGTGATTGGCCTCGAACCGTTTTTTAGATCTCTAGAGCGGAACACAGTATCGAGCTTTGAGGTTGGACTGTTCGATTTTGGTTTCATTCGGCTTTCATCATACCGTGAGGGATCTTTCGGTCGATCTATTCCCGCTTGAAATTTTTTAAAATTCCGCTGAGAATATTAGGAAGTTTCATGGAATTTTCAGGGACGATTGTTTACGATGAGTTTTTTAAATCCTTAGAATGTCGAGATCATGCTGTTCGATCTTCTTTCGATATTGCGCTGTGATAGTCTGGTCTTCGGTCTACTTGAGGTTTCTAGGAATTTTACGAAGAAATTTAGGTATTATAGAAACAGAATTCAAGTGAAGCTTCTCGTTACAGCAAAATGGGACTGGTTTAAGGTTTCGTTGGATGAATTAGTCGTGATGAATCATCAAAGAGACTTATTTTAGACCAAACTTATAGTTAGTTGGAGTCTTAGAGAATTGCTAAAATTGACGAGATAATCTACTCGGGATGTAAAAGGTGAAAGTTTGAAACTCGCCTATGACGTCCATGAGTTACGTCTTTGAAATTCGAAGAAAGAGAAACGTAGGTGTTCTGAATGACTCCTTGCAAATGTAGATTGATTGTCTCTGAATCTAGGATAGTCTACGAAAAAATAAGGTGAAAGGCATTTCATAATATCAGACGTCAACGTGCCAGGTGGCTCGATGATCGGTGTCCACTTATCTTACGGAAAGATACGCCTCTTAACATGTTCTTGGTCGTGTATTAATTGCGTTCAGGAAATGATATAATAGTTACAGACTTAATTATGTTCGAATTGAACGAATATCATTTGTCACATACAATTTATACACATTACAATTGGTTGGTAAACTATTGTGCAAACCCTGATAAAATTTCTTTGGAAAAAAGTATAATTACGTGTCATACGTAATACAATTGCTGTACTTTTCAGTGTAAATGCATTGTGTCTCACGTGAAGAATCTCGTGAATGATTTATAAATTCGTCTGAAACAACCACATTTCGTCATTATATTATTTATGCGATATAGAATTGGAATGCGGAATTGAGATAGATTGTCGTTGCTCGTCTGTTAACTAACTCATTTTTCATATTTTTCCATTGAACGAATGGTAAGAATGATGCAATCATAGTTGTTATTATGTTTAGTTCCGACTCATTTGCTTAAAACAGCGTTTTCTAATTGTCAACACTCAGCTGTTTCCTTATGTTCAAAACAATGACTTAACATGACGTGACAAAGTAATTCTTTGATATTGAAATATTAAGTTTCTAAAGACTCAAGTCCAAAATTTCGCAAGTAATAACTAAGAGCATCTGTCTAGATCATTATTTTCATAAATTTCTCATAAATCCATAAATTTCTATTTATAAATATAATCGCGCGTAATATATAGCAACCTTCAATGCAACCGAGATATTTTTCTACTCCAGTCGCGAGCTAAACTGTTTCACATTAGGAGCACCACTCTATCAGACTTAAAGTAGCGAGTCACGGAGATTCCGTTGTGACGTTCTATGCTCCATAAATCGCAACCACGTTGCAACAGATCCGTTCGTTTCTCGGAATCGTTTTCCGTATATTCAACGATCGACTAATGTAAACGCTGCAAGAATAATTTCTACGAACTAGGGAAATCACTGTTCATTAATCAGATATTCGATGTACATACTTATTGATCCACTCACCATCCGTCCAGCTGAGTTTTTGTTCGTCGATTTTGTTATTTTTATATATATGCTTTCCCTGTATTCTTATATCTTTACTTTTTACTCTTTTATTGGTCTATTACTCCTTATCATATGATTCCATTATTTTTTTATTTCTGTTCTTTTTGTTTCCTTTTTTATTTCGCTGCTCTTTTATTTTTGTATTCCACTGTCTCTTTCATTTCTTCATATCTTCATTTCTTTTGATTACATTTCTCATGATAACGTTTCATATTGCGTACCGAATGAAAAGCTACTAGAATGGGCAACCAGGACGCACAGATGCGAATGCAGAATCGTTCAGCCTTGTAATCGACGATATATTCTTAAGGTAGATTATTTTTGGGGAAAAGAAGACATTGTTCCTTGCCAGATGACCTTTCTGCCACGAACTTGGAGGCGTCGTGCATTTTCAGTGGTTCATAGAGGCAAGTGCGTCTCTGCCGTATTTTTTCATTCCATTTTCGAGAAATCCATGGTAAATATGGCGTTTCCCCATGAATCCTTCCGAGAGATTTCTGTGTATCCGATAAACAGCGTAACTTTTTACCCAATTATTTCTGGGAACGATATCTGGTTTTGGAACGCACTGCAGTAATTATAGAAATACTTCAGTGCCGGATTTCAGCTAAGAGAGAGAACGATAATAATTTTGGCAATTTGGAGAATCATTTGAAATCGTGTTAAAGGACTTAAATCGTCTGTATAGTTTCGAACCTGGCATGAACAGTGCTTTTGTATTGTATAAATGCATCGTATAATTAAAAATGATATTTATTTAATTATTTTAATCAATTATAAATTAAATTCACTCTTCCAAACGATATTCAGACGCGTCTAAATCATTAAAAAACATTGCGAAAAATCTTCTTCATTTTCTTAAAGATATTAATTTGTATCACCTATTGCGATATTCTAAGCTTAATTTGTAATTAAACACTTAACTCTAACATACTGTATGTTAGTATGTAATTTTGTCACTTGCCTTGTTGTAATTTACACTCCATTTTTTTTAACAACATAACATACTCGTATATTTATATCTTTAATATCTTACATTATTAGCTATTTATCACTGCAGTCTTGTATTTAATTATTATATCGGTATCAAGTAATCTACGAGTATTTACATAAAGCAATTTCAATAATACAATCTTAAGCAAAGAAATAAAATTGTTAACATATCGATATGGCTTCAAACTCACACACATATTTAATTTTGAAGTTCCATCGTATTATGAAGGGTTGAAATAGTTTTAAAAAATTTGTGTTTCATGCTTTGCATTCGGCTATATTTTTTTCCTTTTATTTTTTTAATAAAACTATCAATTATTAATGACTAAAGGCAATTCAATGAACTTAGAATGATGGAATGGGCCCAAGCTTTTACGTCATCGAGCTTGAGAAAAAGCTTGAGGAAATTCCCCAAATTATTGGAAGCAAGTTATCGTCATTGTTATTACATAGACATGATTCATTCTCGATTACATAGTGAAGTGTTAAAATCTGAATGTTTTCTTCGATATCTACAACGTGTAAACGTTTGATTGAGTACATTACTCTTCAAACTAGGTAACTAAAATCACATACGTTTTTCACGTAACTTGATAAAATATTGATAATCCTCTGAAATGTATATAACGGATAAAGTTTTTTCATAATCGTAGTTCGATTTTATCTTTCACAAGGTCTTCGAGATTAACTAATTGCCTATAATGGTTTCTTCCATGCTCTTTGAATACTATATTCCGATAAATGCAAATGCTCTTGGAAGATAGGAAAAATATACTTAGACTTCAGTGTTCTGGTTTATTGAACCACTCTCTTCTAGTTTATTGAAAGCTAACTGTACCTGTATTCATCGTTTTCATTATTACTTAATTACCCCGAAGGAATATTTAAAAGTGATGAACTTGTGTATTTAATTAAACTACAGATAGAACTGAAAGTTAAATTGTAACAGAAACATTTATGTGCCTCCGGACATTTATAAATACAAAATTTTAACTATATGCATAGTGTTTCCTCATTAATTTATTTCTTGAAAAAAAGATGCATTTGTGTCGTTCTTACGTTTTACGTTTATATTTTGTTCACCGAGCCCTTCATTGAATTATTTTGGACAGACCGTATCTCATATTTATTAAACTATTAAATTAAAACTATAGAAAATCCCAAAAGCGTAGTAATTCAAATTACCATAAAATTCTTCAAAAATCAAATTACTACAAATAAAGTTTACATGCTCGAATGATAGTATATTTCAAAGATATATCTTAGTATATTTTATTTTCTAAAAACGAGATTATAATGGGTCGAAAATGGCCATATTACCCTTAATGCGACCGTGCGAGGGCACGAATTAACGAAACTGATGCGTTTCTTTTGCAAAATGGTTTTATACCATTACGAACGAAATTCACTTGAACGAGAGGAGTTGCTCGAAGTTCGACATTCGATGGTTAAGCTTATAACGTTCCAACCAGCTCCGTAAGAACTAGAAATCGGATAAAAGTCTTGTGCAATGGCTTTCCTAGCCGGCGATGTACTTGAAATTCCTCGCACGCGTTATCTGCTTCACTTTTAGCATCGACAATCGTTAATTTCCTCAATTACTATGATCTATGTTAATATTTCGCGACACTGTTGCGCTCCGATATTTTAAACGACGGCTCACGCTTAATGATTTCCTATATGAAATAAAAATAATCATGGTGCAACATAGATACAAATATCTCGAATAATATTTCATTTTTAATAACGTTACACGAATTGCGTAGAAATAATTAACGAAATTCTTTGCAATTTAATTGTCTTGTTAATATTTTCGTCGGTCGAAAAATCGGGAAAAAAGAGGAAAAAAGGAAAACATTCTTTAAATTATTTATTCTTTCTTGGAGAAATATTGATTCTCTTCCTGCTATCCATATCCCTTTACTATTTTATCGATCTTCTAAAAAAATTAGTCGGCACGAAATTAATACAGATAATAATCATATAGATAATTATGATAAAACTTCTCAACGGATCGCCAAACATTGGACCCGCAGAGATGGATGAACTGACTGTATATTCAATGTCGGAATCTTAGAGCGCTTTAAATATGCGTTTCCAGCTATGTTCTAACAGTTCATAAATTTTCTGGAATGTCAGTCATTCATCATAGACACGAATGGTACCGAGTTATACAAATGCACATGAGTGATCTGAGCATGTTCCACGTTTCAATTTAAATTCAGTGAAGCATTTGATCCCAGTTATAAAAAGAAAACAAAAAGGAAACATTCTTCTACCATAATGTTGAAAATATAACGGAGAATATCACGTTTGATTGAATTACTTGGGATGTTTAAATATACTTATGTACAGTAGTATATCTACTCAAAGAGATTGGTAATTCGTGAGAAACGAAAGCGCCTCCGAATTTCCTGTTTCATATTCAACCTTCCTTAAGGCGTCCCAAATCATCTACCCGGATTTCCCCATGAGTAACAACGTCAGCGAAGCTTATAACGCGAAACTCCCGCACTGTCCCGTTGGCAGTTTCTCCTCTATGATCAGTGACGTAAAAGACCTCGTGACAAGAGTGGAAATCACCGGTTTACCTTCGATGGAATCGTGACCAGCCGATTGTGTGATTAATGAGATATGGGATGTCTACGATAAATCGACACCGTTATTTGCCTGTTGCTGCACTCGTATTCTACGTACATACGACGTGTACGATAAGCGACCATCCGTTTCTCGTTCAATGGTTTCCCGACGATTCTAAGCAAGCGCCACGATTATGGTGTCGATAATCGTTCGAAATTTCAAGTGAGATTAATCACCAATAATGATAATACATTTTATCGGTGATAATCAAGTAAGCAATCGTTACACATACTTCATTTTTCTTATTTTTCGAGATTCTACGTTATTACTTGATTAGTTCCCGTCACAGATGTTTAGTATGTTGGCTATCATTGTACGTTGCCTATAACAGTATATATCAGGAATATCTGATAGATTCGAGATAAGCTTGGCTGCGTTTGAAAATTTCATTTGTCCATTGTATTCAATGAATCATGCACATCGTAATTCTTGCCAGAAGAAATCTATTGCCGATAATTGTTATGTGAACATTTACGAAGTAAGTTAATCGCCATTAGGAAATTCCTTAATTTTATTATCTGCTTTTGGTGATTGGCGTTTAATTTTCCAAAAAACAATATTTTTGTGCACATGTCTTTTTAATACGAAAGTATAAATAATTGTAGGTATTCTGTGATGAATGCTGAGCAACAATGTTTGTAACGTCATCATTAGAATAAACTTTAGACAAGTTTATACTTTCATATCTAATTAGATAAATTAACTCTAGATAGAGGATTGTTTTACATAATGGTAATAATGAGATCATACTATATTCGACGAATGAGACAGATACAGTTGAATATTCCAATTAAGATCCATCTTCTTAGAAGAAATATATTTTATTAACAAATTTAGTGTGTTTCTCCTTAATTTTCTTTGGTATTCCATACAAGATAGTACTTATTCAAAAATTTAATCATTTGGTAGAAGTCTCAACTTTATCTTTTAATTCAATCATCCTAGGACAATCTTTATACTTGATAGATAATAAAATTTCATATCAATATCATTGATGTTACTATAATGACGTACAGGAGTTTCACTGAGGCAATTTATGTCATCCACATTTTTCTTATGCGGTATATCTTCATTTCTCGAGTACTTCCGGAAATTGTTGAAACAAAATCGTCATATTATGATTATTGTTCAAGCTTCGTATTAGACAGATGTTACGACTAACATACTGAAAACGATAGTAGAGGCTAGTGTCTCGTACATTGGAATTTTACAGGAGGAATGCCTCGGAAAAGTTGTGCTCGTCGAGGAATGCCTCGGAAAAGATGTCAAATTGAGTCTAATGTTAAGAAAACCGAATATTTTAGATGCACCCGAGGACGGGTGATTGTTAGGATGGCCGTGTCGGAGATGTAGGGACATCGGGCCTTTCTTTTGGAAGATTCCCCAATACTTGGGCTCGAGGTGACATAACTGGTCGCCGAACGTAGCCACGGTCACGGGATGAACGAAATGTCTTACAGAGGAGGTACCAGTGTTGAGGGATACGAGGGATACGTGTTGAGGGATAAACAATCAAGTCTTCATCAGGAGCAATGCTGGTTTACGTGGAACTGCCTAGCTACGGCGCTTGGGAATTTGTTGATATTCCTGATCGATATGTATTTGACATGTGTGACTGTATCTGTTTTTTATTTTGCAATCTCCTTGGAGAGTTTTCTGTCATTGATTTAGAGTCAGTCTGAAAGTAACCCAACGTCTGAGTTAACGTGTCTGCGTGATACAAAATGTATTCCATTGTACAAAAAGTTTACCCGTTGACCGTGGATTCGTAATTGAGCCCAGGAACATTGTCAATAGCTTTTGTTATACTTATTAATTATTTCACGCCTAAAATTTCTAACGAGATCCGACATTGTTACTATAATTGTTTCTATTATTGTTGCTATTATTGTTACTATTATTGTTACTATAACTGTTTCTATTATTGTTTCTATTATTGTTTCTATTATTGTTGCTATTATTGTTACTATTATTGTTACTATCACTGTTATTATTATTGTTTCTATTATTGTTTCTATTATTGTTCCTATTATTGTTATTATTATTGTTTCTATTATTCTTACTATTATTGTTACTATTATTGTTTCTATTATTGTTTCTATTATTCTTACTATTATTGTTTCTATTATCGTTTCTATTATTGTTTCTATTATTGTTACTATTATTGTTTCTATTATTGTTTCTATTATTGTTACTATTATTGTTTCTATTATTGTTTCTATTATTGTTACTATTATTGTTTCTATTATCGTTTCTATTATTGTTTCTATTATTGTTACTATTATTGTTTCTATTATTGTTACTATTATTGTTACTATTATTACTATTATTATTATTACCTTATTTATAAAATTTCTAATGAAATCCGACATCAGAAGTGGGATCAGTACCGGATATGACAGTGCTAGAGCTTACGACCATCGTGCGCGAGTACAATCAATCGCTAGAGCTAAAATCGAGTGTGGAACCTAACAATTTCCGTTTCCACGTTTCAACCCCTAAAGTCGCGTGCGCTGACCCCGCTGCATGGTGCGCAGCTGTTAGTCAGATTATGAAGGGAAATCCTTTACAAAGTAGTGTCCTGAAATTAAACTATAATTTCAATAACGAGCAGCGCGTCGACTTCTACGTAGTGGAAGCGTCAATAGGTAGATCAAGTCATCTGGGTGAGTCGTTTCCATTTTACTTCGATTTTGGAGCCGAGTGTACACTAATTAAAGAATTCGTAGCCCCGTGGTTTTCTGGCAAAAGAATGACTGGTCGATCTTGGCAAGAGGCGATTGGCGAAATACAATTGGCTTTAAATTGCACCACCAATCGTGTGACTAAATCAAGTCCTTTGGAATTATTAATTGGGAAAACAGCAAGACCTTATGGTTTATTGCTTCCCGACAACTTTGTAGAAAAGGAAGTAGATATCTCCAATGTAAGACAGCAGGCTATCGACACTCATCCGGAATGCGAAGTTATTCCATTTAAAAGTTTCCGATCGACTTTACAACGTTGAAATAGTCAACGTAGTTTCCCCTTCAGTGCAACGTTTCAACCTTATACGATCTTTGTCTCCTATCTTGTCATTGACTCTGGAAGATCCTATTGAATTTTTCTCATCACAAGGGAACAATTTTCCAATCTTCAAATTTTGTGGTATCTTCGAATTACTTTCCAAAAATCGAAAGAAATGATTCTCATCCATTTGGAACTTGAATTTCTTTCGGATCAATGAAGAAGTAATTTGGAAAATTCCGTCAATAAGAGAACATAACTTTTCAATCTTCGAGTTTCACTCAATCTCCAAATGATTCCTTAGAATGGTGATCAGAATTTTTCAGAAGATCACGACCATGGAAATTTCTTAGGTTAAAAATTCTTGTTTCTTACACAACATCCAGACTTGTCACGTCTTACTCATTCAACTCGACCAGTTCTCCGTGGGAACGTCGATTGATAAGCCACTAGAAAAAATATAGAAGATAGTAATTACGTAAAATATACACATATTTATATATATCTGCTTTGCTTCAAATTATTCACTGTCCAAAGTAATTCAGTTCCAACTATATTTGGACTAGACTCTTTGATCTTTGGTACCCCACCAAACTTCATCAAATTATAATACCTATTATCTAACGATTGATTTATAATTTGAAATATTTCATTAGACGTATACTAGACGTAACTAGGGAATACGCAATCGTTATTCATTCGACTTAAATAAAAGTCGGACGGCACTTCAGTTCGAAATTCGTAGCGTTATTTTGTCCTATCATGCCTCTGTCAAGTGATTCCAGATCGCTTCAACGATATTCTATACACGCTGTTCATTGAAATGGAAATTTCAAACGACATTAATCCATTTCTGAATTCAGATATGCATAATTTGGATGCAATTGTTTCAGTACAAGCTGTTAAAATATCTGTTCTGTATTTGGACATTGATTAACATTCTACAAAAGAATTTCTGCTCGATTGACGTCTTTCTAGAGGCAAATAAAAAATATGAAACAATAAGATTCTATACGTTGAATGAAAAGTACATTTGGAGAATTCCTAGAAAACTTTAATAAAAGATGTGAAACATCGTATTGGAACTCGCCACTGTTCGATATGAAAATGTTCGTAGGCGTGCTCTGTGAAGGAATTCGAAAATGTTGATGGCCTGTTATTGGCGCACGTGGTATCCTCGTTGGAAAATTGACTGCTAAACGGAACACAAACTCAAACGTTAAAATCGACGGTTCAATCGAAGCCATCGAAAGATTACAGTGCAAAGTATGGATTCATAGCTCGCGACGAAACATTCAATTACTTCCTACAATGTGTGTAAAAAACGACTTAATTAAAAAAACAAAAATACAAGAGGAAGAATTATAATGTTTGAACTAAAACTCGACTTTACGAATTTATATCTTTGAATAATATTTACATATTCGCTTCACAGTGATCTCTAATAGAAAATAAAATCTGGACCTTTTACCCTTATTTTGTATCAAAATAACCAGCCTATTTTTACTTTCGTGTTTTCCCGTTTTCTGGAAATTCATGAATATACCCATCCTCGTGAAACAGCGTGAAACCGCCATAGTGACACGCTGCACGCGCGAAGGCGTCACAGTTTTAGCGGTATCGACGTGTAAGAATACGTAGGCTCGTTAACACGTCGTATCAACAAACAGCAGCGTGTTATTTCTCGGCATACGTGACTTCTTTGGCGTCACACAACGTGGAAGCTACCGATCTTACTCAGAAACTGACGTTGTAATGTGGAAAACATTACTATATGGATATAATATTGTGCGTTCAAACAAGTATTCATCATGGTGTATTTTTAATCATTTCGTTGTATTGACGAACATTTTTTAATACTAAAATTGCAATCTTAATGATCCCAGATTTTTCCTCTCGCCATCCTGTGCCCGTAAAAATTACTATAAAGCATGAATGGCCATTTTCAGTATGTAACAGGTGCTGGTAATAGGTGTGATAGAGCAAATTGGCAATTTTCAAACTGATAAAATGTTTGAAAATGTTGGATTGTTTCTGAGCAGTATGAAAATACTTGAAGATATTCTGACGTAACGAGGTGGGTATGTCGCAATGATGTACAAAATTGAGTAAAATAACTAAATAAATTGCATCAGATTGCACTTGATGATGACAGCTGTGTATGTTGAATGATATACGAGAGCGATATTAAATTACGTAACGAGATTGGAAGAGATTGTTGTCAAAAGCTATAATTCATCGAGATTAAGAAGCGATGGATTAAAGGTATTAAACGATTAAAGTGTGTAAAGTGTTTGAAGTGAAGTATCTGAGAATTGCGACTTACACGACAATGTGATTATGTTTAGTGATAATACACACGAATTTTTTTATCGAGTGTTTAAAGACACATGCGCTTTCTAAGATTATTAGTGTACAAGATAAGAATGTTCGAAGAATGGCAGATATATATTTCTGATTGGTGCTAGAGCAGCGATTAATATACAAATATTGTTATATATAATAATTAATATTCTGCTAGAATATAGGACGCCACTGTTCTTCCATCTGAAGATCACTTCAACCGAAGTAGCTGAAATATTTTGTATATAAAGATAGAGAGTATCTTGTCACATGTCGAGCTTCAATGTATTTTTCTATATTGCACTTAGCAACCTGATTTACACACGTCCCGTTAATAACACGCATACATCGATCCATTCTAGCGGTTGTCAGTAAATGTCATCGACGACACGTCGAATAAAATTCAAATAAAATAAAAAAAAATTAATTATACTAAAAAATTAGGAATATTTTACAAAGGAGATACGAAGAAAATGTATTTCGTCAAAATCTTTTTGGAAATTCTTAATATTGCGATATGTAGCTGATTAAAAGCTAATCAACTTTTGTTCGAAACATTTTGCTGTCCGATTATAGGAAGTGCGTGAGAACTTGCGGGACTGATTTTTAGACCATCCTATATATATCAGATACTCAGCTTTTTATTATCAACGAATCCTGCTCCAAAACTACTCGGCGATCTCAGACTTGTAAATCATTTACAGAGATCACGAAAATGAAAGTTGTAGAGACATTCGATTCTAATGGACAATAGTAATAAAAGGATGAGCAAGAAGGAGCAATAAAGTTCCTCATAAAAAAAGAAAATTCTGCACACTCGTTTATTTAACTTGGTAAACCCATAAACGTATAAATTTTCGCGAAATTGTACATAATAGCACGATTGCCGTTACACCGCAACTTTTATTATAATAACTCCTTTTACAACACATAACGCTGAAATAGGCGAAAAACAATATACCGAAAACATAATCGCAATATCTTCAAATTTCCTGTTAATGCACAAAAATCTACATGACGGAACAGTTACGATGTCGAAGAAGAAATTGAAAGTAACCATTTATGTTGGCATCGCGTGAGAAGAAAATGACAAAATAAAAAGAAAAGCGTGGAAATTTGCAAATAGAGCGAGATTTATCATCTAGACTCTATTGTTTATTTATTTACACCGACGTTATCATAGCTGAATTATCACACGAATGATACAAAGAAGTCGGAGTGCATGTTTATTTGATTAAATAGAATAACCCCCAGCGTTGCAGATAAAGTGGTAAATAGGTCCATGTATATCGCTATGTTTAATATTTACAATAATAGCTGCAACGCTTGTTGTTTTTTCGATTTATCGAAGGAATATAGTAAAATGGAACATCTCGACAGCATAGATTTTATATAACCTTGTAACTAACAAATAATTGTAAATAAGACTTATTTGTATAATTCTCCAAGGATAATCGATTAATCTTGTAAGAGTAATTGACGTGGTACATTAAAGATCTGTGATTACATTTCTCATATATTCTTCATCTTCTGCGTAGGTAATTGTAAAATAACGAAAAATGATAGAACGTCATTCGTATGTAAAATGCAAATAGTACCAATGACAAAAATGAATGATTAAAGAATCGGTTGTCTACTTAACAGTAACTCGTAATGTAAAGTGTATGCGAATGTACTTTTGCTTAAAATTACACGTAATTAACGAACTGTTACACATACGTAATCAACGACATGTGAAATACACACGTTCTTCCATTTCAATGATACGTAACATGTGATGATCGTTATCGTTTCACATATTACGTGATCGATTACGTTTAGTTACACCACGATGTCGTAACAAGAATTTATGTACTTGAATGTCTATTGACTATCCAAATATTCGAAATTAAATATGTCGCGTACGTGATTTTGATAATCGTGCAATCTCGTCTGAATCAAAGTACCAAGAAATTTATTACATGAAAAACATAATCCTCGTCTGATTGTTTATTCTTCTTTATTTCCCTTATATCTAAAAATTATTTTCCTCGAGAACTTTTGCACCTGATGTTTAAATAGATAAATTGCAAAAGAAGAATTAACAATTATTTGCACTTTTAATCCTCTAAGAATAAAACGTATTTATGTAGAAGAGATAGGACAGACAAGACTCATTACAGTGCTATTGAAATTTCAAGATATTCTATATATTTATTTATTTATATTATTTACATTTATCTATATTGTATTATATATCTTGAAATTTATGTTATATTATATATATGAAAAAACCACAGGAAAAATTGAAAATGTCAAGTTCTAGCATTTCTCAAAAAATGGAAATTTATCTTTCAGTATACAATGTCACAACTTTATATTTTCTCATAGATAATATTTTTTCATTATGTTAAAAAGCGTTCTATTCCACGTTTTATTCCGCATCATCTTCAACTTTCACTTACAGTTTTAAGCAATACACGACACATTAAACTGTAAATATTTTTATTCAAATTTTATTCAAAATTCGTTAAAATTGACATTCGCCTTTTATCCCGTGTACATTTCACATACGTATCTAATATATTCATAAAAGATTTCTACAAGTTTTGAATACGTTCGCGAGCAACTGTATAATACCAGCTGTTATATCTTCATTATAATTAGTTTTTGTCATTTTTTAATTATATAATTACTAGCCTTTATTATGCAAGATGAGACAGAAAATGATATCGAAGAACACCATAATTTCGAAGCAGACATAAGGTCAGAATGGTGGCACTCGAGCACCGAAGCTCGATCGCAAAATCCCTCGGTTCCCAATGTTACCAGATTTCATGTAAAATGGCTATTTTAAGCGCGGCCGCTAATGTTTTTTCCCGCGGCCGATGCGCTCGAAAAAACAAACATTGAAGTAGGACAAGGAGCGATTAGGTAACACAGAAAGCAGATCGACGTCGACGCGCGAGAGTAACTACGTCACGACGCCTCTCGACTGCCGTCTCTGATAATCGTCGTCTCCAGATTAGAACGCAATGACTTTACACTTTTCTCAAGACACGTTACATGCGAATCTTGAAAAAAACGATTCCGTGTTACGTCATCCATTACGCTTGCATTCGTTCGACGACATATACACACAATACGAGGCGTACCCATAGAGCAAGTTCCGTTAACAAATATATTACTGTCGCGATGCTGCAATCGCGAATAATCTTCAAACTGTAAAGGTGGATATTTTACGCGCGAACAATTTCGACCGAGTTGAAGATTTCTCGAAGTCCCGAAGTTGATCGTCGTTTGATTGGTCACTGGAATAATAGTACGGAAGTCGAATATAATGGAGCCACGGATGTTAACTTCGATCCATTGTCTGTAAAAGATCGATGACCTGTCCTAGATCCATGTCAGATTTCGAAGCCAGACGATTCTATCGGATTCATAAGAAGCATCTTCTGAATCCATGCGCGAATCAAAAGCATCGAGCCGTGTTAGGAATTTCGAATTATCGATGGGCTGTGATCTCCGAGTCTACTCGATGACGAGAATGACATAACGTGTTAGATATCCACGTTATTCTCCCTTCCCTGCGAAAGCAAAAAGAAAGAAAGAAGAGAAGAAGAAATGACAGAGCAAGAATTTTAGCGCAATATTTCTTCTGGTAGTTTCTTATAATTGACGTTATCGAATTTCGTTGAATTTAATGTTACGATTACGAGAAGGAAATTTTTAATGAATTTTATTTGTTTAATATATTTTTCGTCGCAATTTCTTGCCTGCTTCTCTAAAGGTTCCAAAATTATCCAAAGTTCGAAGAAATAAAAATAAAGAGCGTGAAGCAATTACTAGATAAACATCTAAGTAGCAGAATTTAAATGAGAGATTCGTCTTGAAAAGGCTAACGAAATTAAATTCCCAACTATCCAATATAAGCTTAATCGAATTTAAGTCGCGATAATTACCAATAATTAAACCACAGGCGTGGTCTAGTGTTGAATGTAATGAAGGTTTAATCAACTTGACTGCTACGTGGAATAATTACTTTCAAGGATACGTATCCTCGAAACGAGACTCGTGTTCCAATAATGTGTCGTCGTGCCAAATTCGAGATTCTCACGCGTTTTAATGAAATCGACGCGTTGGTGTTGCGTCGACTACTCGCTCTATGGATATAAATTTAAAGGATATAAATCTGCTTTCGTTTATTTTTATAACACTTTTTGCCGTGCAAGTGTTCGATGTTTAACAATGTCGAAGAAATGAACAGTAGATAGCAAGGAAGAAATAATCATAGAAAAACAGAATGATCATTATTTAAGCAATTAATTATTCGATGTATATAAATATGCATCGATGATATATGATTCCTATAGATATTTATGGGGATTCGTGATTTTATAAACTGACTGGACAACTCTATAGATTGAAAAATAGAAAAAGTAACTACATTGTAAACTTACTCTTTAATTAGAAATTATTCTTTAAAATTCTCATTGAAATTTACTATTATTTATACGGAGTGAAACAGTAATAATATGTTTCTGGGCAACGAAATTGAGAAATCCACAAAAACGAAGGGACGAACTGAAGAAACGAAACTTGGGCAGATCTTCGTTTCACTTCGAACTTTCACTTTGTTTCATCTTCGAAATATCTTTTACATTTTTGCGCGTACAGCGTGCATTTTTGCAACTTTAGCTCTTCATTAAATGCCCAAAAATTCGCACTTTGCTAAATATTCTAATTTAAAAAACTTCAGTTCTTCGCCGATTCGTTTTCCCTATGCCTCCCCGAAGAATAAAACTTAAATCGAGATCAGTCATTCGCGCGTATTTTTCTCGAAGCGTTATTAAAGAAAAGTAAGAAGCTTTTTTTAATGGCTTTTTAAATACAAACATGGAATATTTGTAGCCACCGGTATCGCGCGTTCTTCGATAAGTAAATATTTAATAAGTAAATAATAAAGTAAATATTTCATTTTCCATGCAATGCTCTGATTTATTTGTCGATGACTTAGTAGGAGATAAAATTTTCGTCAAAGAAAAAAACATCGATGCATCGATAAAACGTGCATTCAATGGAAACCGATATCGGTTGTATGAATAATCACGACCAGATGCAAGGCAATAAATGATCGCTTCGCGGTTTCATCATGACAAATAAGAGCTTTCGCTCAACGATATTTACAATTTACTCTTATATTAGAGAATATTACACGCGTCGAATGACACATATCAAACAGATATCGGAATCTATACAATATGTGACATTCGTAAATTATCACTTCTGCGAACACTTTATTCAGATATTCCGTTATCCATTTTCTTGGGCGTAACGGTGAAACGAAAAATGCCAAAGATACGAAAGCAACTGTAACAAATTTATTATGCTATAAGATGAGGTTATCATGCTGCAAAACAATAATAGGTTTATCATCACTCATCAACGTAATCATTGCTTGTTAATATCCCATTTGAATAAAGAAATTAATAAGATATTGAATTTATTACTCCAAGGAAGCTGATTTTAATTTTACTCCTTATCATACGCGTTAATACTCATCCATCATACTTTCACGTATCTTGGCACTTTGTCAAAGTTAACCACGTATAACATTTCAACGGTGTAAAATTAAAGACGACGCTAAAAGTCAAGGTACTGTTCTCTCTTTATACTTCCTACTTTTATTACAACTTATAAAAATCATGATATATACTAATTAAGATGTTGATTGCTAAACTGTGGAAAACCTATAAACCTTAGATATAATTCAGTTTTACTCTTTGCCGAATAAGGCAAACTATATATGCATCGAATGAATAAATATTCATATCTTTGCTAATTACGATAGGTGTACCGACACAATTAAAAAAGAAACGATTAACTGAATAACGCTATTACGAACAACTCTGTAAAACGATGACCTTTCGAACGCCGTGAAGACGCAAAAGAAGATGAACAATTCGATCGTTTGCAGGGTGAAGGAACGAAGGAAGAGAGAGAGGAAAATTTCGAGAAACTGGGAAGTTACGCACGGGAGACTTACCAATCGTAAGGAAGCTTACAATCAGCGGATTTGCTCGGAATGCTGAAAAACAATATTTATATCAGACGAAACGTGGGCAAGAGACTGTTCGACGAAGATACTCGTACGAAATATTATTCGAACGAGGGCCTACGTGATTCCGTGTACGTGCTCATCGATTCGTAGAGAAGGTGTAAGGTCAGTTTCCAGCGATCTCTATCTCCCACTTCTTCTATTCGGATCGCGCATTCAGAATGAAAGTAGCGACTAAAAGACGTAAAAATAATCCACGTTGTTTTATTTATAGACTGTGAAACTCGTAGACTGGCAGAGAGGCCGATCGACGGCCTACGTTGCCTCTCTTCTGCCGAAGAATCGAGCGAATGACGAGAATCGAAAAGAAGGACGGTTTTATTCGATTAACGTGTTACCCGATATCGAAAGTACTAATTTCTAATTAATTACGTGTAAGTGTTAAATTGTACTGCGGATTTTTATGCAGATACATAGATTTTGTATATCGAGTTATCACGATTTGCATATTTCTTTCTAAATCGAGTTTTATCTGCAGCAATGTATGATTCATGAATGTGATTCACGATACCTTGGTATAATAATCGTCGTGCAATCGGCTTATCAGTTTATATCAAATATAACCGTTTATAATCTGAATCTATATTCATAGTACCTTGAGCAAGTGTACACAACGGTAAGAATCAGATAAGAATGAATTCTACACCGATTTATGTCACCGAAACAAGAAATAGGAGAAGAGTTTAGCCGTATTCGGAAGAAAAATGCAGTATTGGCCACGATGCAGTATTGAAGATTTCAAAGATTCTGAGGCATAGATACGTCCGTGAAAGGACCGGAAAAGATCAGATTTAAATATGTACATTTCAATTATGTTTTGTGACGATCTCTTTCAGTCTATACGTTCGTTTGGCCAGATAAACGGTAAAAATTTACGGCAGAGAACCTTGAAGAACTATCGTTGATTCTTGCAACGAAAATTGTGAGAACTAAATGTCGATACGTAAGAACATAATAATTTGTATTTCGTAAATATAAGTATAATATGCATGTGTTATGCGCGTATATGCAATCTGCATTATGTGGCGTATATCCTTACATAATATGGTATATTTTCTACACATAAGTTGAATATTCGAACACGCTTTAGCTGCATAAAAATCCGCAGTCTATTAATAACGCTTACATAGTTCTTACAACAGCTACATGAATGATTTTAATTAAAGTTCTGTGTATATCTTTTATTATTTTTCTCTCCTTTAAAAAAGCAATACTTATCTCTTGTTTAAGCATGCAAAATGATATTTTATTTATCGTTCTATTAACGTTCATCTTGTGATTGCATTTTCCCTGTTGAAGATCTATGCCTCGTAGAGGAAGAATCTGGTTTAAGGAAAATTATTATTTACCGCGTCTAAAGCTTCACAGTGGACTTCAAACTTTTTTGGATATCCCAAGTTACGGTTACAATCTGTTCAAGATTTTTGCAATTACTAATTATATGAATTACTTTAGGACGATACGCAAAAGTATTGGGTCATTTAACTTTTATAGAAGCAACCTTATCTTACCGCATTGTAGTACATTAGTACATTATTATACTTTTGCTGACGTATTCTTCCCATTTATTACTTCGATCGATCGATAGTTTAGTCAAGCGTCTAAAACCCTAGGTAAAGTTTTAAATCGTCATCGACGTGAACATTATTAAAACTATCTATCCGAGTATTATAATACTATCTGAGTATCTTCGTTACTAAATTAAATGCGTATCTAGATGAAAGAAATGTTAATCGTGAGATGTGAACTAACAAATCATTGAAGAGATATCCTCCAAATTGTATAAAACGAAACAGAGGATATCAAAAGGCAGAAGAAGGTAAACATCGGTTACGTCGCCTCGTTACCCGAAGTATATTTCCAGAATATCATTAAAACATGGGACGAAAGAATTAAGCGCTGTGATAATGAATGAGATTGTTTTCGGATGAAGAAACTTGCTTACAATTAAGAAAAGGAAATTCAGCCAGAATTAATCTCTAACGGAAAGGTAGCGCGTAAAACATTAATTAAATCTATGGAACAGGTGATTCAGTCGCGTTTCTCGGAGCTTGAAAAATAGCGTTTCTTCAAATTACTCGTGTCGCTTCCTATTCCTGCGAAGGATCTTGCTGAAAGATCCTAAAAGATTAAGAAGACAACGCAAACGGCGCTGTAATGCATTTACAGGACCATATAATTTCTTGCAATTATTATTTAAGTATTAGGTTGTACCAAATGTTTCTTTCGTTTTATAAGGAAACAACAGATGCACAACATTTTCTGTTTTATATTATTTTATTGAATTATGTATAATCATAATAACAGAAATAGAACAAAATGAATCACACATAATTCAATAAAATAATATAAAACAAAAGATGTTGCTCATTCGTTATTTCCTTACAAAACGAAAGAAGCTTTTGGCACATTCTAATACTTATGCGAGTTGGGAACAAGACCGAAAATCTATACAGGGTGTTCCGTAACACGTGTGATTCGTTTCGGTAGTGGACAGACATAAGGGCAATGAAAAGTCTTCGTACGAGCGTATGTCCTATCTGACCTTGTTTTAGAATTATAGTCACTTTTGTATTAAAATAATCCGCGACAGTTTATCATCGCAGAGGGTGGTCGAAATGACCACCCACGGTTCACACGCAAAATTGCAGTTATCGTGTCAGAGAATTTCGCAGTCTTTCAAAAACTCCAGGTGTATGTCGAATAATAGAGACCGACGATAGCCACTTCGAACACTTTCTACGAAGATAAGCAGTTGCGAATTAATGATACAGAAAAATGGCTATAAATTTCGTAACAAGGTCAGACGGGGATATCATACATGTCGGTATGAACTTTCCTCGTTGTTTCCATGCCTCCTGTCTACGCCTGAAATCGGCTGTCCATGTCATGAAACACCCTGTACAAATATACAGCGCAATACAAATGGAACGCAATACGTACGTAGTAGTTTTCTATCGCAAATGTTAAAATACTTTCGTGACCCAGAATACATAGCACTAGCAGTAGCATGCATAAAACAATATCTCACTTTGTCTCGACATTTTCCTTTGTCCCGCTTTTTCCTAATCGTTAAAATTACGTACCAACGATGCAACGTGCCTGTATGCCGCAGTGAAATGAGCGTGTAGAGTCAGTATGGAAAAGTACATAATATCCACCTCCCGTTATTTCCACGAATTCTATTTTCATTTAGGAATAAAATTATAATACTTATTATTTAAACCATCGTTGAATATTGTTGAGTCTCGAGGGTTGCTTTGAGAATCCGGGATGAAATGATAGCGAAGAAGAAGATATATGGAGGGTGCGACGGAATAACACGTACAAACGGGCACGAGGTGATTCCTTGTGAAAAAGTAAGAACAAAGTATTGAATAAAATTTGTTCATTTAAGGTTTAGTTTTTGAGAAAATTGAGTTTGAAAATTTAGCAATTAATGGAAAAAATAATGCGGAATAAAATAATGAATGAAATGTTTTATTTTGATATAATACGTACGAAAGAGTATGAAGTTGTGACATTCTGTGTAAAAAAATAAATACTCGATTCCCTACAAAATGCCAAAGCTCGATATTTTCCCTTCTTCTCCTAGATCCTTCGTATGATACGACAGAAAACATTCCAAATTTCATTAAACGTCGCTTGTCTCATCTTGAGTCTCCTTCGCCCTAAAATCCTCTTAATTCGTTTAGAAACGAATAAGTCTCGCGATTAATCCCTGGAAGATTGCGATTCAGTATAAATATTTTGGGAAAGCAACCCCGGCGAGTGTCGTCATCTGCTGGTTATCAACCGGTATAGCCAGCCAGGATCGTTCGACAAACGTCGACAAAGCCAGTCTCGACTCTTCCTTCGTTGCGGAACGTTGTCGATCGTAAAACACGCGTGCACGCGAAACTCCGCCTCAAATATCGCGAAACAGATCGCAAATGAGTTTGCAAATATACATACTCTAACACGTTGACAGCAGTTTCATGTTCATTCTAATTAGATTTTTTTGTTTCTTTTGGTGTCAGCAAAAGCATATTGGGACGAGGATGAAAGTTTAATGAATGTTCTTCAGGTTCTTCCCTTCCTTCAGATGGATACGTTTATTCGCAGTTTCCTTTAGGAATATATAATCGGCAGAATGAGTAGTTCTAACGATACGCATACCTGGTTTGTCAATCCTTTCGTTTGATGTTTGTTCTTACTTTTAAGTGAATCCTTTCGAAAGTAATTAATCGCGTTAACTCTTTCATTCTCAAATAATTTAATAGCTACGAACACTTTTATCTACCATTTCTGTTTCTTATTCTATTTTTTTTTCTTTTCTTTTTTTTTTTATATATCACCGTTGTCATTTCAATTTTAATCGTTCAAATACGAATAAAAGAACAAATCCATCTCTCCGAATTAAACGAACAAAGATGCACAGCCGTTTGAAAGAGAAATTGATACAGATTTTCATACGTGCTTTAACGACATGAATTTCGATTATCACGCGCGATGAAAGTAAAACATTTATAGGCTCGATACGAAGCTTCTTTCTAGAGCATGGTCACTCGGCTGTACTATTTCCCCCGAGGACCTTCGTTCTGCCGATATAAATCGATCGGTCACTTAAGCATTCATGCAGTGCCTCCACATAACGGTCGTATCTTGTGCATTATAGATCACACGTGCAAACGAAATGCACAATTTCGATATTTGCTCGTGAGATCTATACGCGAGATACGCGAACACTATATCCAGATATTTATTTACAATAGAATGTAGAAGTTATATCGTAATCTTCGTTCAAACGTTTCTCCATCCATTTGACTGCTAATGAACAATGGAATGTCTCTCGCAGAAGACAGAGGGTCCTGTAATATGGGTACAATGAATACAGAAATCAATGAAAATGAGATTAACGAAAGATTGAACAAGGCGAATTCCATCGAGGAATTCTACGCCGGTACCGGCGTCCTTGTCACCGGAGCGACGGGTTTCGTGGGGAAAGGTCTCCTGGAAAAATTGATGCGCGTTTGTCCGCGTGTCACCGTCATCTTCTTGCTGATCCGCCCGAAAAATAACCAAACGATACAGCAACGATTTAAGAAGCTCATAAACGATCCCGTGCGTAGATGAGGTTCTCGTTGTCTACGAACGCCTTCACCAAGCCGGACTCATTAACTCCGCGTCTTTCTCTTCTTCTTCAGATCTACGATAGCGTGAGAGCGAAATGTCCCTCGGTTCTCGGCAGAGTACAGCCCGTAAGGGGTGACGTGAGCCTGCCGAATCTAGGTCTCTCGCCGGAAGACAGGAATCTGTTGCTGAAGAAAGTGAACATAGTGTTCCACATGGCTGCCACGGTAAGATTCAACGAGCCGCTGAGCGCGGCTGTTAATATGAATACGAAAGGTACTGCTCGTATCATCGAACTGTGCAAGGAACTGATACACGTAATTAGCATCGTCCACGTTAGCACAGCTTACAGCAACGCGAATCTACCGCAGATCGAGGAGAAGGTATACACGTAAGTACGAATGTTGTTCCGCGGTTCGGCTTGCGACCGTGGCATGTGACGAGTATGTTCGCTTATTGATAATTTTGCAGCACGAGTTTGGAACCTTCTACGGTGATCAACATGTGCGACAAACTGGACATCGAATTGATCAACATGTTAGAGAAGAAGATCTTGGAAACTCATCCGAACACGTACACGTTTACGAAGAATCTAGCAGAGCAGATTGTAGCTAGCGACAGCAAAGGTTTACCAGTTGCGATAGTACGACCAAGTATAATCGGTGCCTCGCAGGAAGAACCGTGTCCTGGTTGGCTAGAGAATATCTTTGGAGTTACAAGTACTTCGACAGATTTTAACGACGATAATTTGTTTGATACTCTTTGCATCTCGCATAAGTAGAGTTAATCAATTTGCCCTCTGCACGAGAGAAATTAGCTTTAACATTCCACACGTCGTTATTAACGATTTAAACGTATTCAAGATCACCGTTGTTATCATGTACATATACGTATTTTCTTTTTTTTTGCTGACAATTGTAATTATCCTTTCTAAATATCTATTTATCGCTATATCTCCGATAGTCGAGAATCGCGAGTAATTTCTACAGAAATTTTATGTTACAGATATCTTTCTGCAAATCAGCAAAGGTTCTGCGAAAGCTATATGGGGCAGGAAGGACGCGAGATTGGATTTAGTGCCTGTGGATTTCGTAGTCGACACGATAATGTGCGCCGCGTGGCACGTCACGCTACATCATCGCGATAATGAAGTTAAGGTTTACAACTGCACGAGTAACGCGTACCCTTTTAAGTAATTTTTATTGCGAATTCTTATCGGCTAATGTGATTCAATTATCATCAGAGTATCCGACACATTTTAGTTCATTCGATTGACACGAGCAAAGATAAAATACAAAAGTTCACTTTTACTCACAATACCTCAATTTAGAAGACTAGAAAGATAATTAAGAATATGTAATACTTTTTATTCCCAAGTTACTCTGATGGTAATGAACTGTATTTCAAATATAGTTCGATCAATTCTATATGCATAAACGTTGCAATTTTCAAGATGGGGTCAGATGAAAGATGCCATCGTGAAATGTAGCATAGAAACGCCGCTGAACGGTACATTATGGTACCCGGGTTGTCCGATGGTAGCTAACAGATATATTTACAACGCCCTCAACCTAATCCTGCACGTTCTACCCGCGTTCGTCATAGACATCTTTTTAAGATTTCGCGGTAGTAAGCCAATGTGAGTGTTTTATTGTTTCTGCAACAACGAGAACAGTTTTTCTTTTTGTAGTAGTAATCTTTGTCCCTATCTATAATAATATTTAAAAATGGTGTTTCAGAATGATGAAAATTGTCAAATATTGCTATCAACTCGTAACAGTGACAGCGTATTTTACCATGCACGAATGGACCTTCCAGAGGGATAACATTACCGACATGGTAAAGAAAGTGAAAACGTTAAAAGACGGCGATGTCGTGAAACTAGACTTGCAGCATATGAATTGGGAGAAATATATCGCAACATACATGATGGGAATTAAGAAATTCATTCTGAAAGAAGATCTTGAATCTATGGATGCTGCCAGACAACGATTATCAAAGTGCGTATAGAATGTATCTACGTATTAAAAAATAGGAACGAATATAAATATTTGTATATTTTCATTTATTTCAGGTTGTACTGGATACATCAGACAACTCAAATATCCGCTATAAGCTTTTTACTGTGGATAATATTACGCGTTACGTACTGATCATTCGAACGTTATTTCTTCTACTTGAATGAAAAAAAAGTAAATAAGAATTTATGAAAAAAGGAATCATTATCCGTTTCATTTATAATCAGGTCACTTCATTTATAGTATTGCTTGTTTTGTCTATAAAATTTTAATAAGGATATATATATATTTATACACATACGCTTTGAAGTTTGTAAACAAATCATACATGACAATTTCGATACTTCATGCTGTTTGTTGTACAATATTTGCGAATTCTTGTGTGTTATCTCTGAATGCACGTATCTTCGAAGATCCTTCCATTAAATTAAAACAAAAAATAAAATGTGCTGAAATATTTAATTATTAATTTGTTCGCAAAGATTCTACGTCATGCCTTTGTGTAACGCTAAACAACAAAACATAATTATATAGGGAAAAATAATAATATATACAACTAATATTTTGTATATTATATTTATTCGCGAAATATAAACATTTTTCCGCATGATAATATAAATTTCTTTCATTCTCCATCAAACAAAAGCACGAGGAATAACTATTCGACGACAACAAAAATTTCCCGATGAAGAGTTTATTGTAGAATAAACAGTGATAATAAAAAATAAATATCTTTTAAAATAAAATCGTTCTAAATTAAAATCTTTCTAACCAATCATCATTTGTCCTAAAAACTTGGTTTGGTCTCTAAATTATTTGTTTGTAAACCTTGTAACTCTTTGACCAGTTTACATTAAAATATTTACATTATAAATTAAGAACCAACGCACTCGTGCGCACAACTTCACACCGCTGTGGAATAGCGCGACATTACATCGCTTGTATGCCCATGTATATCGAGCCTAAATTTATATGTTCTTTATCTTATCCATAGTTGTATTGGTTTAACACCGGTAGCACAGGCCACGGCCATGGATACCACAGACCACAGTCTGGAATATAGAGGTTGGAAACTCCCGTGGTGGGAGTAAAGCTCATGATGTCGAGAGTTGTGCTTTACAGGTCGGCCGCTACCATGATGCGTCGATCTATTTCTTAGAATTTTACATATAGCGCCATCCTACAGTGAGAATAATAACTATATACATTGAAGGTAAAGAATATAAACTGAATTAAATGACTTCATAATCTTTCATAATTTATTTAAAATACTTATACAGTATTTCGTCCGATATAGAAAAATGTTATTTAATTAAATATTAATTATGTGAATCATCAATAAGTATTATTATTTCGATTAAAAGAATACAATTTTTGAATATATATATTTTTATACATTTATTGTATGTACATATTACATATATATATATATATATATTATACGCATCTATTGGAAAATAAATTTGTTTTTAAGTTTTGTTTAATTCATTAAAAATGTTGTAACTATTAATATTGTACTATGTAATGCTTTTTGTTTCGCACGAAGATACTCGTTCTTCACTACGACAACAGATAGTTTTTTACTATATTCGCTCTAATTTGACCGACAATTTGCCACAATACATGGCCATGGAGCAGTGAATTGAAATTTATTATTATCAAATAATTATGATTATGATATATGTATTATAATTGTACGACGGGAAACCGCAACCACGCTTCAACCTGCTTACCAACTGAGGATATATACATGAATTTACCGACATAACATATTGATATTGCAGGTTGTAGACACGAGATGGCGCTACACAACGAATCCTAACAAATGGATTAAAGCGCCATACCGCGGACAAGTGGGCCAACATTATCCGGTCATTAAGAGTCTGGTTCCGCTTATCCCTTACCGCGGTAGTTACTAGACTTTTGTATACGATAACAACGAGTATATACCGGTATCAGTACATTTTTATCAATGATTGAAATCAGCCGGAGGTGTAAACAGTGTTATATGAATTCGTATTGTAATTGTAGCAATGTTAATCGCATGCAGAATCTTTATCAATATAATGAGCACATGGAAATTATTACAGCGTCGGTGTTACGATCTACTTTCATATAAATATTCGCTGTTAGTGATATTGACAGCATTTACTTGCATATTTATCGGCATTGTTCATTTTGGAGAGGTTAGGAATTTCATTTTCCCCATTGTTTTTCTATCTATCTTTCTATCTGTCTATTTTGTTGATTATTAAAAATTTGTGTTTTATTGTTATCCATAGAATATATTTTATTTATTAATTAAGTGTGAGATAATATTTTAATGTAAATGTCAAATTTGCATGTAAATTTCGAGTTACTGAATTTCTTAAATTCAAAATAAAAATTTTTATTCTAATTAAATACTAACGTTTCAGATGTGGATAACATGGAGTAAAGAGAAATACGAAGCAGTGTTTCATTCTTTCAATGATAATATATTAGGTATCTCTTTCCAAAAAAAATTATGCCAACATGTTCCAATAGATGTTGTATATACGTGGGTCAATGGGTCAGATCCAGTCTTCTTAAAAAATCTTAAAGAGCATGTTCCTATCATGGACGTTAATACAGCTACTTCCAGATTTAGTGATAAAGATGAATTAAGATATTCATTACGTTCATTGGAAATGTATGCACCTTGGGTGAGACACGTGTATATTGTTACAAATGGTCAAATACCAAGTTGGTTAGATATGGATAATCCTAAAGTTACACTTATTACTCATGAAGATATATTTTTAAATAAAAGTGATCTTCCAACATTTTCTAGTCCAGCTATTGAAAGTCATATTCATAGGTAGTATCAAATTCATCATACAATAGCAGTCATAACAGTTTATATTATCTGGTTAATAGCTATTTGTAATCTTCTTAACAATGTAATTTTCTACTTTTGCAGAATTCCTGGAATTTCAGATAAATTTTTATATTTTAATGATGATGTAATGCTTGGAGCAGAAGTGTGGCCAGAAGATTTTATTACACAAGCAAGTGGCCAAAAAGTGTATCTTGCATGGTGGGTTCCTGATTGTTCGGATGTTTGTCCTTGGGCCTGGGTGGGTGATGGATCATGTGATCCTGCTTGTAATACAACATTATGTGAATTTGATGGTAGCACTCATTGTTTATATTTGTTTTGAAATAACAACTATTAACAAATTTAATAACCTAACAATATATGTAAACTTAAACTAGTATCATTAATCTTTTTTACAGGAGGAGATTGTGATAGCACACCAGTTCCTACTGACAGTGAAGCTCTCGAGGAAGAGGGAGACTATCCACACAAACTTTTACAAGATCCTCTAGAGGATACTAACTATGGATTAAAATTTTTAAATATCTTTAGAAACAGAAGTATAAGTACTATGTGGAATGATACACAATTGTCTGTTCAACAAACATTTCCAAACACAGTCACAAATCTAAAGATGCATATAAATAAATCTTATAATTTCAAAAATAATAATTACGTGAGTTCCATTGAAAGATATTTTAATGAACAATTGAATGAAAATGATCAAACCGTACCAACCCAAAAATCGATGATATCAAAAATGATAAATAAGATAAGACATCAAACATTGAACGTTACTGAGAGACGTCTGCAATTGAAACGTTATTTAAATGATGATATCATGAACTTACCACAAGTTAGTAGTACCACAAAAGCTAATCATAAATCAACTCATTCTGATCAATGGAAACTTCGAACAAGACAACTTGATACATATGCCGAATCTTTGCTATATGTGAATAGAATATATAATATGGCATATGGTTTCGAACGTAGAAGAGTACCCGCTCATATGCCTCATCTAATAGATAAATGGATCGTTGCTGATATGCAACAAAAATTCGAGCACGAATTTAGAAAAACATCTAGCCATAAAGTTAGAAACTCCGAGGATATGCAATTTGCTTTCTCTTACTTTTATTTTCTAGCTAGTGAAAAACGGAAAGTACCAATTGAAGAAATATTTGATACATTTGACACGGATAAATCAGGGTAGTTATACTATTTTAAAATAGTAATAATAGTAAAAGAAAGAAAATAACAGAAGTATTATTTAAAATAGTAATTCTGTTTCAGCACTTGGTCTGATAGAGAAATTAGGACTCTTTTATCTAGACTTTATCCACTTCCTCTTGATTATAGTCTAGTCGTTGAATTTGAAAATGCAATAACGAATTGTTCAAATTATATAAAAGTTACTAAAGTATTAAATCCACCACCTGGAGAAAGATATTTGGATTCATCTCTTGTGAGCAAACACTTTGTAAACTTTACATAATACTTAAATCTAAAAAGAAAATCTTTTATTTATAATAATAATTTATGTTTTTATAGCCGATTGTAACTAAGGAATTGATAGCAAAATGCGAAACGGTTTCACGCAAAATTAAAAACAAATTCAGTCAAGAAAAACTTTATCCACACGAAATAATTAAAGCTGGAAGAAATGAAATATTCGAAATGTTAACAAGCAACGTGTCTTTAACAGTACAACTTTTAGACGAGATACGTAGAGATCCAAAGTAAGTAGTTGTGATCATTTTTATATTGTTAGGATTTTAAGGATTGTTAGGGATAATTTTACTTTTATTTTAGAAAATTTATTTGCTTAAATGACGATATGGATCCCCTTCGACGTTCTGAGAACGAAATAGTTCGGGCATTACTGAACGATTTTTATCGCTCACTCTATCCATTACGCAGTACTTTTGAATTGCCTTTGCAATATCGAAATCTTTTCACTCATCGACATAAGCTCCTTGAGTGGAGAACTAATCGAACAAGGGCCAGGAATTTGTTGTTATGTCTTATCCTTTTATTACTTCTTACGACTTTCTATCACTTATTTTATCATCAAGTGCGTCGATTATTCAGAATACGAGCACTACCCGTATTACTCGTTTAAGTCTAAGGTACAAATGCAAAAATAGGATAAATATATTGATATCTTTTAAACAGGACAACATTTTCTAAACATTTTATGTGATATAGGATTGTGTTTTATACAGATAATTCCCATACAAATTTGTACTATTTTAACAGATAATTCATCTATTTTATTGTGTGTTTTACATCTACAAGTCCATCCACAATTTAGAAGTGATATTTGAAGAAACAAAATACAAATCTCTTTGTTTGTTTTAAAAAATTCATTTAGAAGGTAACATTCATTGCTAAGAGTCGATACATTATAAGGTATAATGTATAATAAGGTATGAACAAATAGATATTTAGTGTCGCGTTAAAATTAAGTAAAACGTTCCTGTGATATTGATAAAGTACTGATTGTCTTTATTTGTTTCTCTCTTAACAAAATGGAAGATTAGATCTCATAAATTTTTCTCCAAGATGAGTGTATCATGATATGTATATTAACTTTACACTGAAATTTGAGAACTTATATAAGATTTAAAAAATGTATAGCAATTTTAAAGTGTTATTAGTTTATAGTATTTTAATATTTCTCTATCCTAATGTGTAGTACAATTTTTTACTAGAAAATTACCCGGTTAATAATTGTTGAAGATATGAAATGTACCAAATTTGTACTTACTGTTAAAATAATAAGGATATTATTGCAGTAGAATGCCATTAAACTGAATATCTTTTTAATTACGCAGTTTGTATTTATTTTATTTCCAGAAAACCGTGTATGTACATAATTTGATTCGAATAAAGTTATATGTTATTTCTTACTAGTTGTACATTATTTATACACAACTCGAAAAAAGAGATAAAAGATATTTTATGGACTATAAAACGTTAATGTTTGATGGAATCACATATTGCGTATGCAACAATGTACTCAACAAGACGAACTGAATGGCGTTAATTATTTTCTCATAGTTCTAATGAGTTCTTCTATACTGTCAGTATTATAAATTTATAATTGATAAAATATTGACATTTAACATTGGATCATGGTTCATTTATTCTCTCGGACTGTATGCCCTTTCTCTGTTCGATCATCATCGAACTTAGTTCACATTTAGTTGTGATCATAGGGAGTACGAACACGTGACGCACACAAGTTGTGCGACATTCACCAGGACATTACTTCATTCAGCCGCAAACTAACATAGGGGATGGGGGATGCTGCCAAAAGATACATCTGAATTCTTGATTGATAAGGAAATAAAGGAGCTCATTTCTCTCGCACGCGTGCATAAATCATGATCGAATGACATCGCTTGGACTTGTCTAATCGTCCTTCGATCTTTATGTTTTCCTTGCGAATTAACTTATGGAAATTTCGATTCTGATTTATCTTCAACGGCAAATTCTCTTGCAAGACAGTAATATATTAAACGTACTATTCTCGTTTACTACGCATGTACTGTGAATTATGAAAGTATTTGAACATAGTTTGAAGCAGAATAAGTTTTCAAAAATTGGACCAAATGACTTAAGCCTTTTTGAGAAGTTAGAAGAATTAGTTTACTAAATGATGGGTAAAAGAAATGGCTTAGAATCGCAAGGAAAATGGTAAAGTTCGCTTTTTACAATGTTTTTATTTGTGTCCGTAAAATAATTGTGGAAGAAACGAGTACGATTACAAACGAGTAAGATTTAAATATAAACATTCGATTATCACAATTAGATTAAATATGTATAACTCGTCAGAAGAATCGATCGATAAAGAAGTTCTCTTTTTATCATCGTTATCATTTTTCAAGTTGAAAAGCTTTATTCTCTGGTTTTACATATAATATTATTAATAATAAAATTAAATTATATATATATCTGTAAACTCGTAAATCTCGGAGTAATTCAGGCAATCGATTCTGAAGTCTGAAGATCGAGCTTATTGTAAAAATACTTAAATGAAGTACAGGAGTAAACAACAATTAATAGCAATCTATAACAGTAAACAATAAATAACAAGATCTCTACAATGTCTATCTGAAAATCAAGAATCGATTTTCAACGTCTTGAGATACCGATTTAATCTTTATTCTGTGGTCTTGTCTACATCAGACGTTGCTCTCTGTCCGTCTGTTCGGGAAATGAGTGTCTCTCAAAAATGACTGTTCGTAAAACAAAAGAAAGTCGCTCTGTCTGTGAGACAAAGTAGTGCTGTCCGTAGGCAGAGAAAGTCCCTATCACACTTGAACTCTAGGGAGTTTACATATATGTTTTCAATATGAATAAATACCAAAATATTTACTAAAGTATTTTATTTCATACAAAATAATTAAAAATAACAATAAAAATATCTAGATATATGAAGTAGAATAATTATATTTAACACATCAACAGCCGCTGTTACAGTATATATTACTTTTATTATTCAAATTAATAATAATAACTAGTAGAAATATTTTTCGATTACTAATGTATAATAATGTTACCAATATATGTTTATGTACTTATATTTAAAAACATTACAATTTTTTACTACAAAATTTCTATTAAATTACTGACTGCAAATGCGTTTTATTCAGATTTATGTACATCTGAATTATCAGTCATCGTAAACATAAAAGAGTTATTTCGAATACTTTGATACGACATTTGTTATCCAATGACAAAATTAGTTACATATAATTGCATACAATGTAATTCGTATAAAATAAGTTAAAATATTAATGCTTATAGATGGTGCTACTTTCGTGATTTTGGAGGGACAACATTATTCAATATGGTAGCGATTGGTGTTATTCGTTTGTGAACGTTGCAGTGAGAAGACCGCGTCTAATGCACCAATAATTGTAATTAAGTCAGGCGCGTATTTAAAATAAAATAAAAATTAAGTAAAATTAAAGCGCGGATTCATTTTATACATACAAGAAAATATATCTTTTCCAAAAAAAAGAGTAAAATGTCGAAGCCAGATGAAAATGCAGACACAGGGGACACAGGAGATAATTCGAATGGATCTTCGGCCGAGACTACGTCGTCCCGAGGTGGTGATTTCGAAACAAAACTTGAAACCGATCGTAGTAAACGATTCGATTATTTACTAAAGCAAACTGAGATATTCTCACACTTTATGACGAATAATCAGAAGGACAAGGCTGGGAGTCCCTTAAAGATAAAAGCTGGGAGACCCAGAAAACAGCCGGAGACCCAAGTGAAATTCGATTCTGGTGACCATAGGCATCGTAAGACGGAACAAGAAGAAGACGAGGAATTGTTGGCTGAAAGTAATGCCAGTGTCGCGCCAACCACTCGTTTTGAATCATCTCCGCACTACATCAAATCTGGTGAGTTACGAGATTATCAAATACGAGGCTTAAATTGGATGATATCTCTGTATGAGCATGGTATAAATGGTATCTTGGCTGACGAAATGGGTCTGGGTAAGACTCTACAGACTATCTCATTACTGGGATATATGAAACACTTCAGAAACATTCCTGGTCCGCACATAGTCATTGTTCCCAAGTCTACGTTGGCCAACTGGATGAACGAGTTTAAAAAATGGTGTCCGTCGTTGAGAGCAGTTTGTCTCATAGGAGATGCAGAAACTCGAAACACTTTCATCAGAGAGGTTATGATGCCTGGAGAATGGGATGTTTGTGTAACATCCTATGAGATGGTTATAAAGGAAAAATCAGTGTTTAAGAAGTTCAATTGGCGTTATATGGTAATCGACGAGGCTCACAGGATAAAGAACGAAAAGTCCAAGCTATCTGAGATTCTGAGGGAGTTTAAAACTGCTAATCGCCTTCTGTTAACGGGAACACCTTTACAGAATAACCTTCATGAACTGTGGTCTTTGCTCAACTTTTTGTTACCAGATGTATTTAATAGTTCGGATGATTTTGATTCTTGGTTCAACACTAACAGTTTCTTAGGTGATAATTCATTAGTCGAGAGATTACACGCTGTCCTTAGACCGTTCCTTTTGAGACGTTTGAAATCTGAGGTAGAAAAAGGACTGAAACCTAAAAAAGAAATCAAGGTCTACATTGGTCTCAGTAAAATGCAGAGAGAATGGTATACCAAGGTACTTATGAAGGACATAGATATAGTTAACGGTGCTGGCAAAATTGAGAAGATGAGGTTGCAGAACATCTTGATGCAGCTGCGTAAATGTTGTAATCATCCATATTTATTTGACGGTGCAGAGCCTGGACCGCCTTACACGACCGATGAACACCTTGTTTATAATTGCGGTAAGATGGTTATCCTAGACAAATTATTGCCAAAATTACAACAACAAGAGTCTCGCGTTCTTATATTTAGTCAAATGACCAGAATGTTAGATATTTTAGAAGATTATTGTCATTGGAGAGGTTTTCAATATTGTCGTTTAGACGGTAACACAGCCCACGAGGATAGACAACGTCAAATCAACGAATACAACGCACCGGAAAGCGAAAAGTTCATTTTCATGCTGTCGACTCGTGCGGGTGGTTTAGGTATTAATTTAGCAACGGCGGACGTAGTAATTATTTATGATTCCGATTGGAATCCTCAAATGGACTTGCAGGCGATGGATCGAGCTCATCGTATAGGTCAACAGAAGCAAGTCCGCGTATTCAGGTTTATCACAGAAAATACAGTGGAAGAAAAAATCGTAGAACGTGCGGAAGTTAAATTGCGTTTAGATAAACTAGTTATTCAACAGGGGCGATTAGTGGACGCGAAGCAGACAGCGTTGAACAAGGACGAAATGTTAAACATGATCAGGCACGGTGCAAACGAGGTATTTGCATCGAAAGACAGCGCCATCACCGACGAAGACATAGACACTATACTTCAAAAAGGTGAAGCCAAAACCGAGGAAATGAAACAGAAATTGGAAAGTCTAGGTGAATCTTCTCTGCGTAACTTCACTGTGGACGCACCCACGGATTCCGTCTACCAATTCGAAGGTGAGGATTACCGCGAAAAACAAAAGATTCTTGGAATAGGAAACTGGATAGAGCCACCGAAACGCGAACGTAAAGCCAATTACGCGGTGGACGCTTACTTTAGAGAAGCTCTCCGAGTATCAGAGCCAAAAGCCCCAAAAGCACCTAGACCACCAAAGCAACCGATAGTTCAAGACTTCCAATTCTTCCCGCCACGATTATTCGAATTACTCGACCAGGAGATATACTACTTTCGGCAAACGGTAGGTTATAAAGTTCCAAAAAATCCAGAGCTTGGATCGGACGCTGCCAGAATTCAAAAAGAAGAACAGCGTAAGATAGACGAAGCTCAACCATTAAGCGATGAAGAAGTTGCAGAAAAAGAGAAACTGCTTACTCAAGGCTTCACGAACTGGACGAAGAGAGATTTTAATCAATTCATAAAAGCTAATGAAAAATATGGTCGTGATGATATTGAGAACATAGCCAAGGAAGTAGAAGGAAAAACTCCTGAAGATGTGATGGAGTACTCGGCTGTTTTTTGGGAAAGATGTCATGAGTTACAAGATATAGATAGGGTAATGGCTCAAATTGAACGAGGAGAAGCAAAAATACAGAGACGAGCTGGGATTAAAAAAGCCTTGGACGCCAAAATGGCAAGGTACCGCGCACCTTTTCATCAGTTGAGGGTGGCGTACGGAACGAACAAAGGTAAAAATTACACCGAGGAGGAAGACCGATTCCTCGTGTGTATGTTGCACAAGCTTGGCTTTGACAAGGAGAACGTATATGAGGAACTTCGTGCCACGGTCAGATCGGCGCCACAATTTCGTTTTGACTGGTTCGTAAAGTCTCGTACAGCTTTAGAACTTCAGCGGCGGTGCAACACGCTAATTACGCTCATCGAGCGCGAGAATCAAGAGCTGGAGGAGCGAGAGAGACAGGAAAGGAGAAAGAAAGGCGGCAGTATTGGAGCAAAACCTGCGTCCAAGAGAAAACAAGAGAACCTACCAGCACCACAAGACAAACCACGGAAAAAGAAGAAATAAAAGACTTAAACGGAGATACGTTTCCAGTTGTCATTTGGAAAATCGAATTTAATCACGATATAATAATCTTTTCATCGTTCATTCTCCAAATATTAAAACGATCTGTTATTGTTTAAATTTAAGGAGAACCTGTAAACTTTTTTGCAGTTTCGCCACTTTTTCATTGCCTGCGAGATCTATATTTCAGTACGATTACGTTTGACTCGCTTTTTCTTAGTAGCCATCGATTAATATTTGGAGTTAACGGGAGCAAGCTACTAACAGAGCAAAACAGAAAAACGGCTTACATTTCGTTTTGTGGCACATCGAATTTTTCATTTTTTTTTTTTTTTCTTTTTTATAATGTGCGATAGTTTCTGGCGAAAGTATCCGATATATTAATTTTATATATCCATGACTTTTAAAGTAACGCTTCACGCAACTTAAAACTAGTTATTTTTAAATTATACTCGCCAAAGCCTATCATACATCATGATAAAGAAGTCAAAAATTCAGTCTATCCCAAAACGAAGTTCAGCCGGAGAACATATTTATTAATATCGTTAATAAACGTATTATTGTAATAAATGGATTTTTATCTGTGATATTAAGAATGATAGTTTTTATATTTATATGTACCGGATGACCTATTTCCATTCATCTTATGAATGTTGCACCATAATAATCTGCCATAAGAGTACGAACTCGTCTATTTGTGGCACTACATAACTATTTACAAGATGAACAACGTTCTATTTTATGATTTCGTTTATGATTACAGCAAAATTGCCTTTGTTATCGAAAACACTTTTCTTATTGAATAATACTAAAAGCCATTGAAACGGAACAGTAACGATTTCGATTCTGATCGAAAGAACTCTGGTTCTGCAAGTCCAGTGTCACAAACCACAGGCAGCATGTAAGAAAAGGATCGCGTAGAATTACGATGGGCTTTTCTGGTGACAATCGCAGAATCTACTCAAGTCTTTGATTCGACGTCAATTCCTTCGAACGAGCTGTCCGAACTGTGATCCATACTTTCTTAATGTTCTAACATTATATGTTTTTCAAGATCTCCCTTTCCAATGAAAACTAACCCACATAACTCTCATCTATACGATATCATGCGGTCCGTATGCAATCGTATGTGTTTAGCGAAATTATTGGGGCCTCCGAACGATCGCGAACAACATGGACACTTTAAAGGTTTGTAACCAGTATGAGTTCTGGAAACCGAAAGGATGTAAAACTTGGAATTTGTTTCCCAGATCTTAGTCGTTATTTGAGAAAGTTGTTAAAGTAAAAGAATCATGTCTTTCTTTGAGAAGAAAGTAACCATCTTAATGCATAAGTTAGATAATAGAAAGAATAAAATGTGATATTAATCTGATGTGGATCTTTAGACCATACTTTCTTGTATAAACTTTTCCACGATGGAAACAAGAGTAGTCTTGTTTCGATTTTCCGAGATTGCTGATTATTATTTTCGTCTACTTCGCATGAGGACAGTCATTGGCCGGAACAGCCACACTTACAACACTTTACTTACTACACTTACTACACTTACACATATTGTGCGGCCTTATCGTTAAATTAAATTCATTCTCTACCTCGGTCCAGAGATGATTAATGTCTAGTTGATCACATTTTAGAGCAATATGTACTTTCAAGGGATTTGAAAACTTGAACCGGTTGTTGCAATTGGGACAAACGTAGCGATTGTAACCTTGAAACGGTATAGACATTATTTACGTAGAATATGGCAGGATCGCTTAAATATGCGATTCGCATTTATGTATTTGGAGAGAAATGGGTTACTTTGTATATTGAATGGTCTCACAAATGATATATCCAACATGGCCAGGATATCGTCAGCAAACCACATCAACAATGCTCCGCCGAGACCTGTTTCCTTTGTTTTCATTATACCATCGATACCATCGATGATAAACATCAATAACACGTTGTAGCTATGACAGTTATTTGCAAATGGAATGACTTTTAGCCAACAAGCAGTACTCGTTAGACCATTTATGAAATAAAGGCGTCCATGCGCAGCGTCAATTTCAATCTACAGTCAATTTATACGGTTTACAGCTCTTCTGTTTCAAGAGATTTTAACGAAAATTGTATTTTTCCTACTTACATATCGAATTATCGATGTAGTCTTCTGAGATAGTTTACTCACATCAACGACTTCCGTTGAAGAATTTCTTGCAAGCAGTTCCGTAGCTCTCACGATGTGTCGATCAAAATACTTTTGAGACGAAGAGATTTCCTCGAACCTTTGTATGTTCGTCACGGCGTTCTCATTTAACATGGAAAACATGCTCGTATCATTCGATGTCGATACCATTTGATCACAAGACATTTAACCTAATATGTATAATAATAATGGGTGATCTTCGAAATGTCTAAATCTAACTTCCATTCTACATGTGGTTTAAATATATTCAATTGACTATCGGGGATGAAAAACTCTCCCCTCTCCACTCTCATACCCACATAACTGTTAACACTTACTGTTACACTAATAATCATATAATAAGAACTGGCTGAGAGTAGATCAGTCTCGCTTGCGTTTCGCAAAGTTTGCGAAATTCAGATTAAGTGACCACTTCACATTGCGTACGTTTAACGCTCTATTTCTCCACTGGTGAAAAAGAACCGTGTAAAAAGAAAAATCGTGATTTGCAACAAAGTACTAAATTGGCATTGCAATTGGCGTTGAACTGAAGCAAACAATGGAAAAGGCAGTTTAGAATGTAGAACTGCATTCGATAATAATATTTCATTCAACAAACATACGAAAGTGAAGGTACTGCGTTAAGGAAAATCAGAAAAATATGTTTTTCAAAGATCGACGCCTCATTCATCGTCACTCTCTATTACATTACAACAAATACGTTTTCTCATTACTGGAAAAATATATTTCCTTCAACTGACCGTTTTGAATCAGCTGTGACGACATCTATTTTGTTTTTTCTTGTAATAATAATTTTTTAAGAAACCATACGTTTCTCAAGTCCCTGTGAAGTCGTGTAGAATGTTCGAGATTGGTTTCACTTACAGTAAAGTGATAAAACGTGTTTAAAAAAGAGCAAAGCGAAATTTAATTAGAAATATGGAGAAAATAAAAAACTATTTAAGAATTTTTATAGTCGGAATACTCTCAGAATATAGAGGGTTGAAGGTATTATAAATTATAGTATTATATATTACTATAATAGTATTTTATATATATTTTTTTTTAATTTTTTTTTTGTTTTAGTAAGGAGAAGTAAGATTTCATAATTTCATTTCATTTGTTTCATTTTGTTACTTCACTCGTACCGTTTCTAAACGTCTAACATTTCCCATTTCCTCAATAAAATTTTAGTCAAGTAGGTATAACATGTTATTTATACACATACGCTTTTGAAGTCGTAACAAATTCATACAAAACGATTTCTTGTATTCCTTGCTTTTTATTGTACAATAGCATGTATGGATGTTTTGTGTACTTTCGTGTAAACACAAGCGCCCTAAAATCGAAGCATAAAAGATATAAATCTAAAATTTGCTTTAAATAATGCTACTTTTGAATATTTCTAATTGTTTTCACTCGCTAGTGCCATATATTTAGTATTTAGAAAACTTTCGCAGATTCATGTCACAATCATATTGCGTCTTGTCATGACTCCGATATCTCTTGTTTGTCTAAAGGAGGACAATTCATATGCCGGAGATTTCGCGGGCCAACCATGCCTTCTTGTACTCTTGCGCATTCGCTCAACCATATTGCGACACTAGCTACCTCTTCAGCTGATAGACGAGATCCAATACCTAGTATCGAATTATAACAGAAATCTTATAAAAATTAATGTAATGATAATCATAGCAAAGAACTGGTTTTGTACAGAAACCGCAACGTAAAAGTCTCAGATAATTTTGCAAGAAACTTGAAATTTACAAAGAATCATAAACGTAACATAAATAAACTCGAACAATTTTACAACTCGGCTTGTATATATGTATGCATATCGGTTTGTAATATAATTAAGGATTCTTTGTTATCTCACCAGGAACATTCGGATAATACTTGAGCAATTTTGCGTCTATAACCTTCTTCTTCTTTTTCCTTTCAACCCTATCTTCCGTACTTCGTATGCTCTGTTTCTCGCTATAACTTTCTGCCGAAGTACTACTAGTCACACTTTTTGCAGATGTATTTTCACCTTTCAACTTTTGTCCATTAGATCCCGGTCTCTTGCTTGACTCGACATTGCTAGCGGATATCTCGTTAGGTTCTATTTGTGAAGTTTCTTTGCTAGAGAAATCTTGTTTCGCTTCATCTTCAACCATCTTCTTCTGGCTAGCGTAACTTTCGCTTAACTGCGGCGTTATATCAGCTGTAGAAGAATATTTTTGTAGATTATGTAACAAATGTGCGAACGAAATAATAATTTCTGGTAAGAATGTACTTCTCGAAGAGTCTATGTCCTTTCTTGATACCAATTCTAAGTCTAAATTCGCGTCAGCTTCCGTGTCTTGGCTCGTAGCTGAACAAACCCGATCTATAGAAAATTTTCTTTTGCTCGATTCTTGATTTTCTGAGTATTCAGAATCGTATATAATGAATTCTGTCGGATCCTCGTCGCCAGGATCTCTTTCGCTCCCGTCACAACAAAGTCCAGCTAAATATCTGAAAAGGTGTTATTATTAATAAATTAATTTTCTCACATTTAATAAAATATACATTGAATAACGCTAAACATTGTAGAATTTTTTCTATTATTATGATATATAAAACTACAGATTTCAAGATCTCTATGTATATACATACATATAAGTACAATATATGTATATCTTCCATAAATTCCTATATGTATAATCCTATAAATATCATTCATATCTTTTTCAACGCCCTATATAAGTACATCCTTCTTCCCTTCAGTTGTGTTTTATAGCTTCACGGTTTATTACCTATATCAATATGTATTATACATTTTGTAAGTCTTGTATATACCCATATATCTCCAGAAAGAATGTAACTGGAACCATAGCAGATCCGCCATCAGGTTCGTGAGTGAATAACTCGCAAATCATAGTCATTGTTTCAAAGAGGCTGGAACCTAAAAGTCCAACAGCGATTGCCAAGAATTTTTTCACTTGGCATTTTCGTCGAAATTTCCCGATCATCAAGATCAAATTTAGATCCCGACGATCCAAACACAAGCAGTCCCATAGCCTTAGTATCGTTTCCACAGGTAACGTTTTATTGTAATCTATTCAAGAAATATTATTTTTCAATGTCGGTGAAAGATGCTTATCTAAATACACAGTTTAAAAACTTCTCCACCCAGATCACAAAGTTCTACTTTAAAAAAATAATAACTAAGAGTTATCTTATATTACATATTTTGTTTAACATACCTAAGAAATATCTAAATATTTGATATTTATAATTGATAATTCTACGTCCAGTTAATAAGTAATTATATTTAATATAATTATTTAATTCATTAGCATCAATAATTAATAATTAGAATAATTGTATGTATTAGTGATTAGTATGAATATAAAGTACAGACCAACAAGAACCGGTGATATTAAATATTAAATATGGATAATCGATCAAAAATAATATATTGAAACAGTTAATAAAAAATTCTATGTTGCTCCAACAATTCATATACCTATACATATATATTCGAATAATTATTATCGATACCTCCAAATTGACGAAGTAAAATCCTCAGAAAACCGAGAGTCAAACCGGAAGCGGTATTCGGTGGTGGATACTCCAATCTTAATTTCGTCGGTGGTTCCTCACCATTGGCCAACGCTTGAAAATACGAGCTAGACCATCGAAGTAAATCGTACGGTTGCGTTCGAATAGCCGCCTTGCAAAATTCCTTCAGAATTAATGGCAAACTCGGTGGCACGATAACTTCATGTTCTGAAACTGATTGTTCTGCAACAGACATATTTTTCAATTTTTCAAAGTTCAACAAATTATTCGTATATTAAGTACTGTAACTTTCGAATAAGGAACGAGAGTAAAATCTTAAGGGGGAATGCTAGTTGATACGAAGTGAAACTATGATTAACTTGAATATCGTAGTACATTACGTCAAGTATACTGTTTGTTGCCATTTCGCGGGATTTCGTCGTCTAGGAAACAACATCGATGAAAAGTGATCAATTCGTGGTAGGAATAGTGTCGCTCACCTTCACTTGCATTCTATTTAACCCGCTTGTATTCTTTCGGTCATTTTCAAACCAATTGTAGTTTTCTAATATTAAAAAATATTTCAAAATAGATATGGAAGAATTGCTATTGATGTGTATCATTTTTTCATTTAATTTTATATTAAATATTTTCTTAAAATATTGAAAACGTTTTCGTTTGCTAAAGTACGAGTAAGATTAAAATATAAACATTCGATGATCACAATTAGATTAAATATATATAACTCGATAAAAGAATCGATCGATAAAGAAGTTCTCTTTTTATCATCGTTATCATTCGTCAAGTTGAAAAGCTTTATTCTTTGGTTTTACATATAACATTATTAATAATAAAATTAAATTATATATACATATATCTGTAAACTCGTAAATCTCGGGGTAATTCAGGTAATCGATTCTGAAGTCTGAAGATCGAGTTTATTGCAAAAATACTTAAATGAAGTACAGGAGTAAACAACAATTAATAGCAATCTATAACAGTAAACAATAAATAACAAGATCTCTACAATGTCTATCTGAAAATCAAGAATCGATTTTCAACGTCTTGAGATACCGATCTTCCTCCGTCAATGTTCGATGTTTTAAATATTTAATCTTTATTCTGTGGTCTTGTCTACATCAGACGTTGCTCTCTGTCCGTCTGTTCGGGAAATGAGTGTCTCTCAAAAATGACTGTTCGTAAAACAAAAGAAAGTCGCTCTGTCTGTGAGACAAAGTAGTGCTGTCCGTAGGCAGAGAAAGTCCCTATCACACTTGAACTCTAGGGAGTTTACATATATGTTTTCAATATGAATAAATACCAAAATATTTACTAAAGTATTTTATTTCATACAAAATAATTAAAAATAACAATAAAAATATCTAGATATATGAAGTAGAATAATTATATTTAACACATCAACAGCCGCTGTTACAGTATATATTACTTTTATTATTCAAATTAATAATAATAACTAGTAGAAATATTTTTCGATTACTAATGTATAATAATGTTACCAATATATGTTTATGTACTTATATTTAAAAACATTACAATTTTTTACTACAAAATTTCTATTAAATTACTGACTGCAAATGCGTTTTATTCAGATTTATGTACATCTGAATTATCAGTCATCGTAAACATAAAAGAGTTATTTCGAATACTTTGATACGACATTTGTTATCCAATGACAAAATTAGTTACATATAATTGCATACAATGTAATTCGTATAAAATAAGTTAAAATATTAATGCTTATAGATGGTGCTACTTTCGTGATTTTGGAGGGACAACATTATTCAATATGGTAGCGATTGGTGTTATTCGTTTGTGAACGTTGCAGTGAGAAGACCGCGTCTAATGCACCAATAATTGTAATTAAGTCAGGCGCGTATTTAAAATAAAATAAAAATTAAGTAAAATTAAAGCGCGGATTCATTTTATACATACAAGAAAATATATCTTTTCCAAAAAAAAGAGTAAAATGTCGAAGCCAGATGAAAATGCAGACACAGGGGACACAGGAGATAATTCGAATGGATCTTCGGCCGAGACTACGTCGTCCCGAGGTGGTGATTTCGAAACAAAACTTGAAACCGATCGTAGTAAACGATTCGATTATTTACTAAAGCAAACTGAGATATTCTCACACTTTATGACGAATAATCAGAAGGACAAGGCTGGGAGTCCCTTAAAGATAAAAGCTGGGAGACCCAGAAAACAGCCGGAGACCCAAGTGAAATTCGATTCTGGTGACCATAGGCATCGTAAGACGGAACAAGAAGAAGACGAGGAATTGTTGGCTGAAAGTAATGCCAGTGTCGCGCCAACCACTCGTTTTGAATCGTCTCCGCACTACATTAAATCTGGTGAGTTACGAGATTATCAAATACGAGGCTTAAATTGGATGATATCTCTGTATGAGCATGGTATAAATGGTATCTTGGCTGACGAAATGGGTCTGGGTAAGACTCTACAGACTATCTCATTACTTGGATATATGAAACACTTCAGAAACATTCCTGGTCCGCACATAGTCATTGTTCCCAAGTCTACGTTGGCCAACTGGATGAACGAGTTTAAAAAATGGTGTCCGTCGTTGAGAGCAGTTTGTCTCATAGGAGATGCAGAAACTCGAAACACTTTCATCAGAGAGGTTATGATGCCTGGAGAATGGGATGTTTGTGTAACATCCTATGAGATGGTTATAAAGGAAAAATCAGTGTTTAAGAAGTTCAATTGGCGTTATATGGTAATCGACGAGGCTCACAGGATAAAGAATGAAAAGTCCAAGCTATCTGAGATTCTGAGGGAGTTTAAAACTGCTAATCGCCTTCTGTTAACGGGAACACCTTTACAGAATAACCTTCATGAACTGTGGTCTTTGCTCAACTTTTTGTTACCAGATGTATTTAATAGTTCGGATGATTTTGATTCTTGGTTCAACACTAACAGTTTCTTAGGTGATAATTCATTAGTCGAGAGATTACACGCTGTCCTTAGACCGTTCCTTTTGAGACGTTTAAAATCTGAGGTAGAAAAAGGACTGAAACCTAAAAAAGAAATCAAGGTCTATATTGGTCTGAGTAAAATGCAGAGAGAATGGTATACCAAGGTACTTATGAAGGACATAGATATAGTTAACGGTGCTGGAAAAATTGAGAAGATGAGATTGCAGAACATCTTGATGCAGCTGCGTAAATGTTGTAATCATCCATATTTATTTGACGGTGCAGAGCCTGGACCGCCTTACACGACCGATGAACACCTTGTTTATAATTGCGGTAAGATGGTTATCCTAGACAAATTATTGCCAAAATTACAACAACAAGAGTCTCGCGTTCTTATATTCAGTCAAATGACCAGAATGTTAGATATTTTAGAAGATTATTGTCATTGGAGAGGTTTTCAATATTGTCGTTTAGACGGTAACACAGCCCACGAGGATAGACAACGTCAAATCAACGAATACAACGCACCGGAAAGCGAAAAGTTCATTTTCATGCTGTCGACTCGTGCGGGTGGTTTAGGTATTAATTTAGCAACGGCGGACGTAGTAATTATTTATGATTCCGATTGGAATCCTCAAATGGACTTGCAGGCGATGGATCGAGCTCATCGTATAGGTCAACAGAAGCAAGTCCGCGTATTCAGGTTTATCACAGAAAATACAGTGGAAGAAAAAATCGTAGAGCGTGCGGAAGTTAAATTGCGTTTAGATAAACTAGTTATTCAACAGGGGCGATTAGTGGACGCGAAGCAGACAGCGTTGAACAAGGACGAAATGTTAAACATGATCAGGCACGGTGCAAACGAGGTATTTGCATCGAAAGACAGCGCCATCACCGACGAAGACATAGACACTATACTTCAAAAAGGTGAAGCCAAAACCGAGGAAATGAAACAGAAATTGGAAAGTCTAGGTGAATCTTCTCTGCGTAACTTCACTGTGGACGCACCCACGGATTCCGTCTACCAATTCGAAGGTGAGGATTACCGCGAAAAACAAAAGATTCTTGGAATAGGAAACTGGATAGAGCCACCGAAACGCGAACGTAAAGCCAATTACGCGGTGGACGCTTACTTTAGAGAAGCTCTCCGAGTATCAGAGCCAAAAGCCCCAAAAGCACCTAGACCACCAAAGCAACCGATAGTTCAAGACTTCCAATTCTTTCCGCCACGATTATTCGAATTACTCGACCAGGAGATATACTACTTCCGGCAAACGGTAGGTTATAAAGTTCCAAAAAATCCAGAGCTTGGATCGGACGCTGCCAGAATTCAAAAAGAAGAACAGCGTAAGATAGACGAAGCTCAACCATTAAGCGATGAAGAAGTTGCAGAAAAAGAGAAACTGCTTACTCAAGGCTTCACGAACTGGACGAAGAGAGATTTTAATCAATTCATAAAAGCTAATGAAAAATATGGTCGTGATGATATTGAGAACATAGCCAAAGAAGTAGAAGGAAAAACTCCTGAAGAAGTGATGGAGTACTCGGCTGTTTTTTGGGAAAGATGTCATGAGTTACAAGATATAGATAGGGTAATGGCTCAAATTGAACGAGGAGAAGCAAAAATACAGAGACGAGCTGGGATTAAAAAAGCCTTGGACGCCAAAATGGCAAGGTACCGCGCACCTTTTCATCAGTTGAGGATAGCGTACGGAACGAACAAAGGTAAGAATTACACCGAGGAGGAAGATCGATTCCTCGTGTGTATGTTGCACAAGCTTGGCTTTGACAAGGAGAACGTATATGAAGAACTTCGTGCCACGGTCAGATCGGCGCCACAATTTCGTTTTGACTGGTTCGTAAAGTCTCGTACAGCTTTAGAACTTCAGCGGCGGTGCAACACGCTAATTACGCTCATCGAGCGCGAGAATCAAGAGCTGGAGGAGCGAGAGAGACAGGAAAGGAGAAAGAAAGGCGGCAGTATTGGAGCAAAACCTGCGTCCAAGAGAAAACAAGAGAACCTACCAGCACCACAAGACAAACCACGGAAAAAGAAGAAATAAAAGACTTAAACGGAGATACGTTTCCAGTTGTCATTTGGAAAATCGAATTTAATCACGATATAATAATCTTTTCATCGTTCATTCTCCAAATATTAAAACGATCTGTTATTGTTTAAATTTATGGAGAACCTGTAAACTTTTTTGCAGTTTCGCCACTTTTTCATTCCCTGCGAGATCTACATTTCAGTATGATTACGTTTGACTCGCTTTTTCTTAATAACCATCGATTAATATTTGGAGTTAACGGGAGCAAGCAACTAACAGAGCAAAACAGAAAAACGGCTTACATTTCGTTTTGTGGCACATTGAATTTTTCATTTTTTTTTTTTTTCTTTTTTATAATGTGCGATAGTTTCTGGCGAGAGTATCCGATATATTAATTTTATCTATCCATGACTTTTAAAGTAACGCTTCCCACAACTTAAAACTAGTTATTTTTAAATTGTAATCGTCAAAACCTATCATACATCATGAAAAGAAAGTCAAAAATTCAGTCTATGCCAAAGCGAAGTTCAGCCGGAGAACGTATTTATTATTATCGTTAATGGACGTATTATTGTAATAAATGGATTTTCACATGTGACATTAAGAATGATAGCTTTTATATTTATATGTACCGGATGACCTATTTCGATTCTTCTAATGAATGTCAAAAAGGTGCTTGTTTCTGACATTGATGAAATTAGAGGAAAGCGAGATTTTTTTATACATACATTATAATTATCATAGACACTCGCAAACATGTATGTATTGTATATAAACCACATGCGTACCTTGATTCTATTTTACATAATTGTGATGCAATATTACGTGATCGATTTTATTTATTTGTTATGATTTTAAAAGGCATTGTAATTCGTTTTATGAATAAAATATCATGTGCCGTTTCATATGAAAATCTAATGTGTTTAGTTGTTGATTATTAATTACCTTATGTAAAGTTGAAATGACGATAATTAAGATACGATTATGGTGGATTAGAATGTGAAGATTAGAACGATATAAATATAATCAATTCTATTTTCATGTTTTCGAATATATAATTATATATATAGAATTTCGGAATTCTTAGTACTGAGTGAAGAAAAAATATTTAGGTTTATATATAATATTAGGTTTATTTGTGTTTAAATCAAATGTAATTATGAATAATATAATGATATAATCACACATACATACGTATATTAATTTAAACGGTGAATGTATTATTGTTCGTATAGTTTACGAAATCGATTATCGAAATGAGATAAATCGCAAATTCTTTGTTGAACAATCATCGGGTTTTAAAATATATAGATGAAACGATTACATTTCAAAAACTTACATTCTCTTCGTGCTACAACTTGAAAAAAGTAGTATAACATATATATCAACATTTATACCGAAATGCTTAAAAAGCAATTTTAAAATTATTATTCTATTCGTTTTCTAGAAGAATTTTTTATATTCTAATTTTCATTAATCCAGTTATTGGATACGATTTACAAGAGAACAAAGCGTTGTTACTTTTAAATGCATGGAAAAGTCGAATTAACCGATAATCGGTAAAATATGCATACAAGAGTTTCGTGATAAATTTAACCACAAAAATTGTTCATTCATTGTGTACATACAATCATTAATTCTACTAACTGTACTAGTATTTTATAACTATATTCGATGACATATTACTAGAAATTATTGATTTTACAAGGTCACAAAAAAAGGATATTTTACCGAGTATGACAATAATATCGTAATTTAATAAATTTAATAAATTTTATCAAATAATTTAGTATATATATTAATAAGATAGTTATATATTTTTATAAATGCATACTAATTATTAAAAAATATTGATTAACTATATCATGACTTTATGAAAGTACTATAAGAAACGTAGAAAACATGTAGAAATATGACTTTATTTTTCTTAAAATAAAACCGTAAAAAGTATTTTTTAAAATAAAACAGAGTTCTTATTGCTGCATTATATCAATGTTAAGAGAGATAAATTTCAAATAAACTTAAAAAAATAAAATGGGACTGTTAATAGAATCTTTTTTTATTTGTTTTTTGGATCACTTTTTAAGGCCCCGGAGTTCGTCATTATCACCACAGAATATATGTAATATTATAATCATATAAGTATTTTGAATTTGGTGTTATATTTAAAATCTATTTAGACTGAGAGAACTATTTTTTTCCCGATCATAATAAAATTTCTGTTTAGTTAAACGACTTTCCTTAAAAAGCAAATAAAATAATCAAAAACTATAATTGTTTCTTCTTATTATTCTATACCTATGTTTGAATTCATAAAACAAAAGGGATCCTTAAACAATTTTTTTTCATTGTCTTTAATTTTGTAACAATGTAGAATATCATTTGAGTAATAATGCAGCTGATAATTTTTGTTATCCCGTTTTTTTCTAGATGTAAACTTTCCACCATTTTTTATCAATAAAATGTTTCAAAGACAACAAAATAAGCTACAGAATTAGTGTTTTAAACAATAATGATCATTTATAAGCAAACAATTTCGTATAAACGAAATTTATAAATAAATCCTAATTTTTATATATGATCTTAATTGCACATTCATAATAACAGATTACATGTAATCAATATTGTTAATTAAAAATACTCATATGTTACATCAAAGGGAATACAGCAAAATTCGCAAGAAACTGAAGTGTCCCAGTTTATAGTAATTGCTCATCTTATCCTATTCTTTTTATTTTTGTCACTTTTCTTTATATTTTTTATTTTTTTCTGTTTTTAATAATTTTTTTAATATATTGCTATCTTATTCTATTACACATACTTTCGGAAATCTTACAGCAACATTGTTCTGTCTGAAATTAATCGGCAGTAGAGTATATTTAGTTTACAGTGAATATATGTTCATCATTCGGTAATTACAATTATTAGAAATAATATGACTCCTCTGTAGCGTTATTATAAATCACCTATGGCAAGGAGCGGCTCAAGTTCTTTCAATATACTTATATATATATAAGTTAAAACTACATATATATGTATATATATAGTTTTCTTCTTTTTTTTTTTTATTAAAATTATCAAATAATTAAAACAAGAGTTTTATAAACAAATACATTAATAAGAAAGACACGCACTTAATAGAATGAATTAATAAATGTAATAAATAAAATTCAACGACACCAATAACTCCTTAAACAGCGTATCAATGGACCCAATTAAAAAATATGAAAATGTAAATTTATATTTCTGATCAATTACACTTCTTGTTGTGTCAAATCACGATATACGATCGTCAAAAGTTGGTGTCTCTATGAATTCATTATTAAACTTCGCTTCCTAGTATACATATATTATTGCAAGTAATCACTCGACTTTATTAATATCCTAAGATTTAAAGGATTATATCCATCTACACTTTGAAATTTGCAATAATAGCAATAACAATAGTAATACTGGTAAGTTATATGGCGCGGTAAGCAATTTTTTCATCCCGCTTACGTATCTATTACATGTATGTATATATAATATCTGTTTATACATATATATATATACATATATATATATATAGATATATGTATGTATAATACATACATATATATGTATATATATTTGTGTGTATGTGTGTATATATATATATATATATACTATATATATTTCTTCCTACCTAATACATATACTACAATTTATTATCTGAAATCTACAACTTGATTATAATTTTTTTTCTGCGATACCAAGAGATTCAGTATGCACGCAGTATTCACTTGCACGATATTTTTTCTTTTTACAATTAATATTGTATTAAACTTTTGGTGAATTTCGATTATATTTGTAGATAATAATTATAACTATGCATGCTTAGAATAATTATTTATTTGGAATTTTTTCGGTTTTTTTCCAAGTAAGTGTGCACATAAAAATTCCTAAACTTTTTTTTGTTATATATCATTTTATTTTTAGTGTTTTTGCAAGAAACCGAACTCCTTGCAAAGATATACCACTTATCATTTTATCGTTCTTACGTACTTTTCATTACATACATAGTACGAGTCTAAGACAGAGAGAGAGAGAGAGAGACAGAGAGAGAGACAGACAGACAGAGACAGAGATTTTACTCAAATTCAGTAACGTTTAGAAACAATCAACTGAACTAATCTTATTAGTTAACATTATAAAATATGTGATTGTAATATATTCCAAGATATATCAGCACATATCATAGTCTTAATAATAATAGTTAATATAACAACGGTTCGATATTCACTGAAGAGCATAGGACACACAACATGTTTAATAAATAAAATGTGTGTATTATTTTAATAGTAAAGGAGTGTATGCGTTTGAAAATAATAAGTAAAATTATCGACTTGCGATTGTATCGCAGAAATTGAATTATAAGTTTAAAGGAACTTATAGTGTAATCATATATTCATAAATGAAATTCTTTAATTATAGCAGATTTAAAATCTGAAAAACTGTTGAAAAACAACGAAACATTACGAAATTACGTCTTGTATTTTAACATTTACCTATAAGTTCGCTATCATAAAAGTTTCTCTAAACTAAAAATCATAAATTTATTTTGTGACCATTATATAAAGTTATTTCGGTAAAAAATAAAAAGTTTCAAACGTAAGTTAATTATACGTTAACAGGTACTTAAACTGCGACGTAATAATAATAATTAATAACATTAGCGATGTACCGTTATGGAGAAATTTTCATTAGTCCACACTATGAACGGCAAGTTATTTGCGGTTTTTTAAAATGCTCCAAGACTTTTGCGACAGATCACAATGATTATAATATCACGCATAAAAATAATTCTAAAATCAATAAAAATCATTGTGGATAACACAAATTCAACTAAAAAAGAGAGGTACAAAATAGATAGTGCTGCAAGTATATAGAAATTCAAGACCCTGTCCGTATTCCTTTATAAGCAAGACAAGAGGATCTAAGCGAAAGCTTTAATTCGAAATCAGATGCCTCCAAGGGGGTGGATCGGGGGGTGGAGGCAAAGGGACTGGTTACGGTCGGCAATGACCTCTTTTTCTACCACCTTCGTTACCATCCTCCTCTTCGCCACCCCTTCTTACTTCAGTGTATCGTTCACCCTTCACACTTACGATCTTATTATCTAAGTAACGTACTAATTTTTTTGGTTCCGTTTTCGGTGCGACTGGACGATGCTCACGTGAGTCATCGTCTCTATCAACATAACTATACCGTGCAATGATACGTGATTTCAATTCCTCGTCGTTCACTCTGGCCTTGTTACGACCGTTTGGCTGTAGAAGATAATTACGCTATTTTATATCGTTTAACTCATAATTGATTCATTACTATGAAAATGCACGTACATGTGTATATACATGTATAAATTTAATAACATTTTAAATTAATAGTATAAGTTTCAAATATCATACAAAAAATAAATTATATATTTTATAAAAAGTGCATACATGTAAAAATAGATACTTACTGTTAGAAAAGTAAGATTACTAACAATACTTTGCCCTGCTTCTTGTCTATGAAGTGCAAGTTGTGCTGCCTTTGCTATATCACCACCAGCAACTGCCAAGCAATGTCTGGCTTCTGCTGGACTTGCAGCTGGGAACATTTCTTGTAAAAGTGCTACTTGATGCCAAGATGATTCCTGATAAATAAGACATTCATGGTTTAAAATAACTAATAGTTACTTCAAAAACAAAGTAGAAGGAACTTACTTCTGAAAAATATTCTCCACTAGAATCACTTCCAGCATCACTAGTTTCTGAGAGATGATGAACTCTCATTCTCTGTGTACCAGGAGGTAACAGAGCTGTTAAACTAATATGACTCAAGGGATCTTGAGGTTGGCAATTTTCATTCCCTTTGCTTTCTTGCCGTAGTTTACTTTCAACATCTAATAACCACTTGGACACTGCTTCTTTTTCAATAGTAGAAAACTCAGGAAGACAAGCAGAAACCATTTCACATAATCCATCAACATCCAAGTCTTCCTCAAGTGCACTTTCTTCTACCATGCTCACCACATAGCTCAGGACAATGTCATCTATTAAGCTGGAAGGGATATCTTTATAAAGTACAAAAACACATTAAATGCAGTTATTATATAAGTTCCACATATACATTTGCTGAATTATGAATAAGTTCCATCACTTTTTCTTTCTTGTTTTTACCTTAATTGGGCAGTTGGTACCTCTTTCCTTACAAAACTAAATAAAGACTTTTTGACCAACTCTTCCTTTTCATCCATTGTACGATTCATCCTAAAAAATTAATAATAACTAATTCAAGTAAAAGTCATCCATCACTGAAAGATTTCTATATATTTAATTTGATATTTATAAACTCTAAAATGTTTCAGTTAAATTTATATTCTTTAAAGTGATCAGTTTATTAACAAAAATTAATATTATACAACCTTATTAGAACAATATTTATATTCAATAATATTTCTAAAACAATTTAACAAGTGTCTTTACAAAAAGTCAATGATGACATATAATGTTATTGTTAGAAAAAATTATAGTTAGAAAAAATTATATTAAGGTGTAAAAGCTTTATTACAAAACATTTACACTGCAGAGGAAAAGCACATTAAAAATACATAAGTCTAACTTTTTTACCAGTTTACATAGGAAATAATTACAACAAACTATTAAATATTAATTCACAAATTCTACATTTGCAACATGAACTTTATAAACCAAATTGACTTTATTACACAGTACATTAACCGCGTCGAATTTATGCTTAACGTTAAATTTAATTCGCACAGAAATTTCATTTGAGAAATTTCGTTTTCGAAAGCTACTGTCGTCCAGCTACTGTTAACTTTTCAGTTAGGTTAAGAGAAATAAGGCAAAACCAATTACAGGTAGTCCAAAACAGGATTGTATTCAAGAACTGACTTTTCTTGAATGTCTTTATCTCGTGCAAGAAATGAGAATAAAATCATTTTTCGTGGTGCATGAAAAAACAGAAAATGAATAAGTATCGCAAAGGAAAATGAGAAAGGGAGGAGAAGAAATTGACAGAAAGGTAGTAGCAGCGCCGGTCACATCCAGCTTTTAGCATTTCCGTTCATCTGCGATGAACAAACAATTTCGTAAGATAACATTGATATATTTTATCATGAAAATAGGCGCGAGTACGAACCTGATCTTATTCACTTGCTCCAAGTCCTCGGATCGTACTTAAAGTTGAAAACTGATAAAAATTTCGTATACAAACAATGTTGCTCGATTTGACAGTCCGGTGGGACGGGTAGGGATAACGTGGCGCCATCACAGTCCGCGACCCACTTCGGGATCAAATCAGCAATCTCAGTGTTGTAATTTTAATATTAAAACAACCCAAAATAGAAACAGTTATTCTATAAAATAAAATAATTTTCTACTCGAAATATCGTTTACGATGAATGAAAAAAGTAAATATCACAAATTATATAGGATTAGCATAAATGCAGAAATTCGATTTACATAGGAGCACTAATATCGATACTGTAACCCCCGAAACTTATTTGTTACATAAATATTAATCTGTACCTGTTGTATGTATAATAGAACTGTCTTTAGAAATAAATAAGATGAGATGGATTATTTAGTAGATTCAATCATTCAAATGAAATTTATTTTATGAATCATTGATAAGCTACAGCTCCAAAACTGTTAGAATAAAACAAAAACTTGGGAATTGTGCTTTTTATTGGGAGTATTGAACTTGAGTGCTTGAAATTATATAATAAAGTCTGTACGATTAATTATGTTTATATTTTGAAACTCGACAATATTTTTAGCAATAAAATGAGAACAAGGAATTTTTCTATCTATTCAAAGAATGTAACATATTAATATATGTATAAAGATGCTAAACATAGAAGGAACTTATATACAATTACAGTTCCATTAATATTTAGTTACGATACATAATAATTTTTCGAATTTTCCCAAATAATCGATAACATATTTTTCTTTTTTCAATTTTATTTATAATTCTTTATTTTAAAGAAAGGTGATTTGCCATAGAAAAATAGTAAAACTAGTAAATTTTTTAGAATAAACGCATATAACGTTTTAACGCATATTATTTCGCTGTGTACTATTATAGCAGTTTATTTATAACACAATTTCACATGTTATACAATGTGCATATACTTTTCAATCATACATAAATTTTTACAACAAACGTAATTTTGCCGCTAGCTTCGATTTAATATATACCATATACGTAGAATGTTATTTTTACATAACGCTTACATACTCGTATAATGCTAAAAAGATAATTCTTTTTTCGAAGTAAAATTTACGCAATAATCTTTAGGAACCTACGATAAAAGGTAGAAATGTAATAAAAAGTATGATATATCGAGTTATCACTTTATTAATTTTGCAATTTTATTTAATAATAATGAATTTTTACGATTAATGCATGAATGTATTTGATTTTCATTAATGTATTAGTAAATTCAGACATCTTATTCCATATAATGCCTACGTACAGATTTAAAAGGATATTATTAAAATAAACAAATTTCATACAACACAAATAACAAAAAATATTAATCCGCTGTACTGTTTATCATTATATTATACTGCAAACGACCATGAAAGTTAACAGGTACAACTTTCTTCTTAAGAAGCTATATCTTTTTTATGCTGTTAGCATATTTGTTATTAAAGTAGGAATAGGTAATCTCCGAATTTTCATTAATGATTCAAATTGATTTTCATCAGATTCAAATGTCATTCGAATTTAAAATAATCGATCAATTTCTACTTGACTAATGAAATCGATCTACGATTTAAAAAAGTATAATATAAAAGTTTTTGTTCAACAAATAAATTAAAATTGTTTGACAACGTAGAAGTCATATATCGTATTCGAATTTCTAAGAACTATGCAAGAAAAGTAGTTATAGGTACTCTTGTAAATATGTGTAATTAATTAATAATGTTCACTTAAATATCTCTCTCATACTTTCTGGCATAGTTGTTTGTATAGAAATATCAGTTTCGAACAGTGAACTTGAAGAAAATACTCGAAAGGTATACGTAGCCGCTACGATTCATACAGTAAGTGATAAAAATAGTTTTACTTTTTATCGTTTACGTTCTATTTACAATGTCGACGAAATATTTGTCATATTACTCTGAGAACAAACGGTAAAATCTCAATATATGTATAACTTCATGTTGCGTTGCGTCTGATTAAACACAAATAAAGTTAAAATTGCATATATTGCATAATGATTTAATGCTAATAATAGATTTCATAAAACACTATCACAAAAATAATATATAGATATATGTATATATACATTATTCTCTCTTGTATTAATTTCGAAGAAAAGAGGAAACCATTGAAATCAATACTTGATTAACAAAATAAAAGTCTCGTGGCAATACTGGATAATTCCAAGAATTTGTTAAAAATCCGAAACGACAATCTTACTCCATTTCCGTCAAACAAACCAAATACTGAATTCAGAACATCTCACTAAACCGGCTTCTTTTCTTTTGAACATTCAACTCCGTCTCCTTCACCGACCTCGAGTTCAACAGAATTATAATCCTCCCTAGATTCTTCTTCTTTGCAATCTTTGTTTGAGGCTGTATCCGTTTCTTCGACTATGTCTTGTTCTTGTTCTAAAAAGTCCGTAGGTACAAATTCCATTTGATCCTCGCTATCGTTTATATCGGGTGGGTCGGATATCTCGCAGAAATGAATTTCTCTTTCGCCATCGGTAGCCTCGTTGCCACCTGGATCATCTTCCTCGTGTAAACTCATGAGTTTGTCAAAATTCGACGGAGTTGAACTGTCCTCGTTATTTTCGGGGAACATCTCCGTAGGACTGAGAGGGATATCTAGGGGTTCCAACTTAACCGTAGTAATCTGTGACGGTGTAACAGGTCGTTGTAAGCGTATCTTTGTAAAAGGTTTTGGCTCGATCGGTTCCGAGTGTTGTCGTTTTTGCGCGCGTTTAGGACTAGAAGGCGTAGAAACTCCAGAAGTGGAAGGTTTCTCTTTGGTCTCTGAAGCGCCTCGAGGAACTTGCTGAGATACTACTGGTTTCGATTGCGGAATAAGTAAAGGCGGCTTTGGATTCTGTCAAAAAAATATGCTTTGTAAAAACTTGTATCAACGGAATCTTAGATCCATTAAACAATAAAAAAATATTGTTCACCCGTGAAGAAGGATTTGGACCGGCTAATCCTTTTACTTGTAAAGCCTCAGCTGCGTTCAACAATTGTGGCAGTTTATCGTGGGCGACATTTACTTCTCCGCGGTACATGAATTTGACTAGTGCTTCTACTTCCCAAAATTTAAGATCCTTCATTAAAATGATCGGATGCTGACATGGATTTTCGCGTAATAGATCCGCGAGATAATCACTGCATGCTGACAGTATCATTTTATGACATTTCAACGAGCGGCCTTCGCAGGCCAGAGTGACATCGACGAACTGTTCAGAATCCAATAAAGATGGGAAACTGTTCTGCATGTTGCTGTGATAACTGTTCCATCTTAAACAAACCTGAAAAACAAAGATATTAAATATTTAAGTTATTGCTATAGAAACTGATACGTAATAATGTCACTACCTCTGTAGGCTGTTGATGTACGACATTATGAGGCACTCCCTGATTTATCTGTCGGGGTGGCATTTTAATGGTCGTAGGTGCAACCTGCTTTACTTTTAAGGGTATTGTTTTTAACACAAGAGTCTTTGGTTGTCGTTGCTGCTGTTGCTGTTGTTGCTGTGATATAGGTGCTGGTGCAATATTTCTAATATGAGATCTTACCAAGGACTGCGCTGCTATTCTTATAGTCTTGCCAGTTGAATTGGTCTGAGGTGATTGTAGTACTGTGAAAAACAACTATTATTACTTTCAGTTCATAAATATAACTAATACAGCATATAAAGATACAAATAATTCATGTCCACTCATGTTCATTAAAATGATTCTCCAGAAAATGTCAACAAGATACATTAAAAATGGATATATTCCCCAGATTGTTCACTACTCAAGTAATAAAAAGTCCTCTGATTACAGAGATCCCAATATTATTCATATAATAAATATAAACCATATTTCGAAGATTATCTTGCATAAACTCATACACATAATAGCAATAACCATTAATAGCTTCGATACAATTATCAAATTACATACTATCACTCTCTTAGTATAGAAGTACTAGTACATGATCAAATCATTCAGAAACCACTCTGATCAACTTCATATATGGAAAAGTAGAGAAAAATGAGTATTACAAGCATTATTTCCCTGAATTCATCTTGGAATTTTGGATTGTTTACATCATCTTACTGCAATATAACTAGCTCAGTCAACAATGCACTACTGATTCTGAATACTTGTACTGTTAGATGCTTATAACCTGTTCCTTATTGTGAGTGAATTACTGGTCATACTGATGAATTACTGAGATGAATAGAGCTGGAATTAATAGTGGGACCAAATTATGGTATTAAGTATATAAGTATTATATGCATTCTCATAAATGTATAAACATCCACAATATAATCATCAGTTCGGCTTCTGAAAGGTTCGACCGACAACTATTACCGTGATAGCGAGTGCCAATGAGTCTGCCACCGTGATGTACCCTGAGATGTCGATGAAGGTTCGTTGTACCACACTGTCGTGGATTTGCCCCGCCTCTAACCACCACTGCCCCACAGATTCGACACAGTGCACGTAGAGGATCGTTAGCACACAGATCAAAATGTGCCCAAACCGCGCTTGGGTTCGTCATAGAACGTAGACTACGTGCATGAGATCGAACACGATGTGCTGCACCTGCGCTCCTATTGCTGGATGACGAGGGCGATAGAGACGGCATCTCGACTGCCTCCAGGTAGGAATCCTCCTCGTCCTCGGGTTCCTGCTTCATGGTGACGTCCTCGAGCCGGATGCCCTCCACGATATCCGCGTTGGAAGACGTGATGACTTTCGCGTGGCAATTTCGGTCACGTTGACGCTCCTGCAGGAGACGGCGGGTAGTCAGCTTCACGGTGTCCTTGCAGGCCACCAGTACAAGCCGACCCACCGTCGTAGCCGTCGTGCTCGTATTTGACTCGCTGTTTTGTCGATCGCCAATTCCACGCTGATCGTATTTTCGTTCCAATGGCGTGTTTTCTCTGTGGGACGAAAACGCGATACAGTACTGCCGCGTTAACCCACTAAGAGCCAACGTTGCGTTAATGCAACATTTATACAATTTTTATTTCAATCAATTTATATTGTTAAATTTTAGTTTTTAACATTGTGGATATAAAGAAAGAATTTCAAGGGTTTGCTTGGTAATTTTTTCAGTGCTATTTTGTCCACATGTATTCTACGAGTTTATGAAATTTAAAGAAACTGAGATATTTGTAACGTTATGAGTTATGATAGATCATGGTTGGATACTTAAACAGGTATGAAAAAGGTATGCGGCTATGAAAAAAGAATTCTGTGAAATCCATGGTACTACAATACCAGGAAGGAAACTTGTTTTATTAACGAATTTTGAATCTCTCTTCTTAGTTTGGATAATGAAAAAATGCTAGGTAAAACATTTTTTGACTAAAGAGGACAAGGTAATGCTCCACTAACTGACCACGGATCGGGACCTTATTTCTAGGAGATACGTTTCTTCTCCATTAAATGTGAGTAAAATAGAATACCTGACACATTCGTTTATTTTACATAAGTACGTAACATTAGAAGCTCAATGAAATTATAATAGTTTCGCGAAGTGATGGAGATAGCGACGGTCAGTTCATGTAGCAAAATGGTGATTACTTAATGCAGAACTACTAACATGGATATATATGTAAAATGAATAAATGTGTCAGATACTCATCTTTCACTCTCACTTAACCTATTAAGGACCAAGCTATGAAATATAGCGTAAAAAAATAAATAATATACAACACTAAAAAATGCACAAATTTGAAAATCTGGAGGTCTGAACATTTGAAGATTTAAAAATCTGAGAAGTTGAAAAGTTGTTGAAAATAAGAACTTTAAAATAATATGTCGTATTAACGCAATATTGACTCTTAATAGGTTAATGGAGAAGATATTTGAGATTTCCTAGATCTACCTCTTTGAATAATTGGCCAAATAAGGTTCCCATCTCTGGCGAGTTAGAGAAGTATAGCTGTACTCTACATTCTACACAAGACGTAAAACAACATAAAGAAACGACATTTTCCCGCGTTAATTCACAAATCGATTACTCGTAACAACATCTTGGCATTGGTGTCCTAATCATACTTTTTCTTTTACTTCATAAACGAGCGATAAGTTGAAAAATAAAAAAGGAAAGATGTATGGCATTATATTGTAGATTAATTTAAATTAAATTATGAATATGCAATTCGGTAGATCCGAAATGATGAATCAAGCCTTAGAGTTAATAACTACTATGCTCCTGTTACTACACATCTGTTATATTACACTCGTAAATACAATTCATATGAGAACAAAAAGAAAGATATTCAGTCCACTTCTTTACTGAAAAAGTAAAAGTTTGCACATTCATGATTTTGACATAAAGAAAATGATGTGATGGCGAGTAGTGAGTATATCTCGGTTGTAAGTGAATCTATGATGATGTTCGTTGATTTACCACGTTTGGTTAGTCGAGAATTATCATATCATGTAACCTATTTCAAACATTGAGTAGGATGAGAAATTAGATCGTAGGATCGTTATCCAATAAACAGATGATGTTGAATTCTTATTTCTGACTGTGTAGAATAATTTTGTAAGAGAATAAGAATAAATAGATGAAAAAAATATTTTCCTTTATTAAACTCTATCCAAAATAATGTATTTTTTATATTATGTTAAAAGACCTTATAAATAATAAAATACTTCTGCTCTACCAATATAAATACCATAATTAAATTTGAAAGTATTAACAAGTATAAGTAAATATATTTCACAATCCTAAATACTAATACTAAATACAATAACAATAATAAATTTAACACACAAGGTGTTAAATTTATAAAAGGAATAAATATTGAAATACTATAATATATGATATAAATTTTTCGGTATAGTGAGATACTGTAAAAAAGCGCTAACGATAATCATACTGAGTAGATAAAGTATACATGTATATAGTGCGTTCACGCACTATCTTTCTCGTCTCTGAATGCCTCTCTATTACTCCCACTCCTTTTAGCACACCGTATCATCACTCAGTAGACGACACACGGATAATACGTATTAACGATTTATCCGATGAGAACGTGCGATAGTATACCACACGTATATTACGCAGGCCAAATCGATATTGCATTACAACGTGTTAGTTGACACAAACTATCAAAAAAAAAAGTAAGAAAAAAGAAAGAAGAGAGAAAAAGCTTCATTCCCATAAATTTACACGTACGTATGATCGAAAACAATCTAAAAACATCTACGGAAGTTCTACTCCATCTGCGAAGTTCCTTTCTTTCTTCTCTTCTCTCTCTTTCCTACTTCAATATCTTCCCCTCCTTCTCCCCACTATCAAACCACGTTTCCCGTCTCATACGCTACGTTCGCTCGATCCTTCTCTCTTCTTTATTTTCTCTCTCTCTCTCTTTCTCTCCCTCTCTCGCTCCTTCTACCTTTTTCGCATTATCTTACTCGCTCTTTTGTTCTTACTCAATTCTCCCTCTCCTTCTTGCCTCCCCGAAGAACTCTCGTGAGCGACTGACTATAAAATGGCAACCGTTGGGACCAAGCACGATATCGAGTAGCACACGCCGCTGCTACGTCGTTACGTTTACTCTACCTCTCTGTGCTTTTTTTTCCTTTCTTTCTCTCTCTCTCTTTCTCTGTTTTCGTTCCTCTTTTTTTCTCTGTTGTTCGTTACGGTGTCACTTAGACTGAATCCAGTTCGTTGGTCGATTCGCGGCTACGAACCGGTTCGATTTTCGGTATTGTGCGCCGCGTCAGAGAACCGTTGTACCGACAACGACCACGCGACAATTTATCGACCCTCGTACGATATTCCCAGGAGTGATATTCTAAACTACACAAATGAATTGCTCGATTTCTCGTCCAAAATTCTCTTCTCTCACTCCCTCTCTCTCTCTCTCTCTCTCGATACTTCTCTGCTCGATCAGATTCTTACCAAAGATCAACACTGGTTTCCTATCGCGTTATTCTCGGCGTGTCTAATCTCGCTGGCCCGTGTAAACGTCTGACGATTAAACCGGTATTGGGATACGATCGTCCGTGAACGACGACACAAGGAAATAATCGCCCAAAAATCTGCTTCTCTCTTTCTCGTTCCTTCTCTTTCGTGGTATACGTCGAAGCGTACAAATATATATGTATATATATATATATATATATATATATATATATATATATATATGTATATATATATATATATATATATCTACTCGTTGCGAATAGGAAAAATTGTCGAATGTTAGAGAGTTGTGGCTCGTGTAGGGACGCGTTTGTATTTCTACTCGATCGACCAAAAATCGCTACTAAAATCCGTGCGAGTTTTTTTCACGACGCGTCTGGACGAGTAAGGCTCGCTACGAGAGCGGAACGATTTTCCCCGAAGCCGAACCCGGGAGTGACTAAAATCGAAATCGGTGGACGAACAGGGGCGCGTCAGGGCGCGCATGTGCGACGGCGCCGCCGGTCGTCGACGCATATTATCCGTACCGTGTTTCGTGTTGCTATCGTGTGCGCGTTCCCGGGTCTCTCTTCGCTAAGGAATTACTAACCGACCTGATCACGTTCGACTCACTCGAGCCTCGTCCGAGCGAATTCTCATCGATCGGGAGCCGCTTACCACAGCTCCCTTTTTCTCGCGCGCATCTTCAAGATGCCCGCCATCTTGGACACACTGTACACGCAAATTGAAATGCGTCTCTTGCCCATTGGGTCGCGTTCTTTACGCGGTAATTAACCCTCCGAGTACGGACTTTGAAATAGAGCTAGAGAGATATTGATAGTCACAATCTTCGATGATTATCGATTATTTTCGATAGTTTAAATTCCACGAATTTTTCTAACCAATGAAATCTATGGTAGAATTGGTAGTTAAGAATTGCAATCTGTCATCTGATAGTTAGATTTTGATTGACTTCTATTTTGGATATTTATGAATGAATATGTGCTTATAAATATAAAACAAAAATATCAAAATTATCGATAATGACAAAACAACATCGATTGTTTTAGATAGCGAGGGTTATCGATAACAATCGATATGTCGTCGGTATTTCGCCATCTTCACCATGAGATCTACCACTCGAGCGAAAAATGGGAAATTATAAATAAATGATACTGTAAGAAAAACAGATAAATATTCCTTTGTGTTTTGCTCTTATTTAGTTTTACTGCATCTGTTGTATAAAACTGTTACATTATGTATAAAGCGAATATTGCAAATATAAACGAAAATAAAGATAAATGCAAATAGAAATTTTTCTCCTCTTATTTGTTAACTCCGTCATTTTACGACTAACATAAATAGTTTCTGAAACTTCATGCGTTATTACTTTAGATTCGGCAGATCTCCAATGATCTGGCTATAGAAATGCAAGGATTGAGAGCATATTCACACTGATGGTTTTCAAGCGATTACTTTACCGCTACTGTGTTTCATTTTAAATTCCGAGCAGTTTTATTTGTCTGATTTCATTTATTGTATTAAAAAATGGTGAGAAGATCTTATTACAATTTTAATACTATTTTAGAATATATTTTCTCATTATAAAAAAACTACGTTTTGCCTTAATTATTTGCACAATGATAAAATGTTTATTAAAAACAAAACAAATTATTCTATAAATTAGTGTAATATGATATTTATCACACAATATATTCTCCTATAGTATTTATTAGTAACTTCATAGTTAAACAAAAATAAAGTTAACGATCCAAACGATTGCAGAAATAATGAAATAATTATAATTTTTACGAACATTTCGAATATTATGTTATATAAAAGACCGTCTATATGTGTGAGTAAGTGTACGTAAGTATATATAAAATAACTGTTGGCTATCAATCGCGTGATAATACTCCCGCCTGATTTTAGACGAACGATCGCTAACAATAATTTGTTTTTGAATATGTGAGATAGTGCGGATTTATATACAGCGATTACGCTGGGCATTAACATTAACCCAACAGAATAAATTCATATATTTTCCACGTAATTGTTAGTCCTGACTGATTGAAAGATTCAATTCATCATATTTGTAATGCTAGTCTAAAATTATAGATCTAAAATTATATATTGTATAAATTCCCAAACATTGAAATTTATGTATTCTTAGTCGTTTTAATTAAAATTAATATTTATACGATGATTTATATGCTAGATAATTGAACACGACTACATATATTCAGTATTCTTTTTATAGTAGAATCATTCGTACATCTCATTGTAAATGTAATAAGAGTTGCAGTGTTTAATTCGTTATAACTTTCCAATTCATTCGTAGTAATCTTAAATCGATAGCTAGAAATATGAATCTCTTTTTCTTTGATTGTATCTAATCGCTCTACTGATTTTTCTATTCCCTATTAATCTTCTGGAGAATCATTTAATGAGTTTCATTAGTGTATTAATTTAAAACACAATAATTTATTAAATCACATATCAAAAAGAATAATCCATTCTACACAATACTATATAACATATAACAAACCATTTCCAATATTGGATTTCCAAGATTGGATTCTGATTATTAATAAATTATTAACAATTATAAAAGTCTTCAAAACACTTACTTTTCCTGGCTGTAGCTCGCGTCTTCGGTCTCCTACCTTTCTGTTCTGGTACATTATTCTCCTTGTGAAGCACTCGTTGTGGTACGTTCATAGACTTGACAGTATTTCTTTCTACGTCTACGAAACACACAAAGTTTAAACGTGATATTATGTATTATGGAAATATCCCCTCAGATGTATTTTTGAAAATTCAGGCAGGAATCGATAAACGAGCTAAATCATAATCAATGGAAAAGTTTGTGAACCTACTTGTTAACACGCTAGGTTTGCCAAGAGCCAAGTACCGTTTCCTGGCAACCTGAACGGCCGCGAAGTCTGGCTTATGATTGTGCTCCATACGCACCCTTGGCTTCGTCCAACTCGTGGTAGTGATAAGACTGCCTCTACAATGCATAGTTCTGCGAACACATCTCCATCGGATATTGTACGGTTGCTTCTTGTGCAATGTATACATATAACCGTGGTGAATTAATTTTGGCCCGCCTTTATTCGATAGTACAACCTGCAGAGTTCGGAATCTTTAATTAGACGTTTCATGTTCTATAGTCATATGAAAGTACTATTAAATATAAAATTAAATATACTTAGATCTATTTAATTAATATTCTTACGATAAATACGATTCCTACGATAAATACAGTCGTGTTCAAATACCTTTTGCAGTCATTGTATATATTATTATATGTATATTACTACGAAACAGTTATGTAAATATCCAGTTACATCTGATTTTTTGATTCGCATAATAGTGAAATAATAATTTTATTTTATACAAACGATTCTAATTATTTAAAAAAACTTGATAATTAAATATTAAGTGATTCCTAAATTCTTTTATTTTATACTTCGGCTACGTTCGGATCATCATCGCTAGAATTCCCGGCAAGAACGGACGATGTGGAAGCTTCTTCCTTGATCTGCGTTTTGTTTACGTTGGACGCACTTTTCACGCGTTGTGGCATCCTGCTCATTCTTTTTTTATTTTCCCCGGTGCTAAGTACTGTAAACTCTCAACGGCCTATTTTTCGTGATACTGACCTGAAAAGATAATTAGCATTACTAAAAAGAAATATTATTAGAAACATTCCTATATATGTATAAGTAATATAATTTCAATAAAGTGTTGTATTTTAAACTGTATTTTGAGTACATATACTATTTTTCTTTTTAATATCAAACTTACGCCTCATTAGTAATATTTATATATTATAAAAAGACAATTATTAATATATCAAAAATTTCTATTGAATGATAAACAAAACTTATTAAATTATCAAATTAATTTACTACTAATTCACATTTTATTTGAATAAAAGGTTTATTAAAAATCCTGTTTATGACATATATACGTATATTAAAAAAATTGCTAACATTCATTTCATTTTATTCGCATAAAGCATTAAATTTATCAAAAATTATGTTCTATCATGTAGAGAATAAAGATATCGACGCGTGCCAAGCTTCACTCCCAAATTCAGACGCGATTTTTCGATCTGAGGCATGCACGGCCGTCGATCTCGAGCGATATACCGGCAAAACGATTTGCGCAATTGCATCTGTTAGCTCGGCTTCTATTACTGTGAAATCGCCTAAACGTCTCCATACCTATGCACACGCCAAAAATAGTACGGAACAGAGAAATGAACAGAGAGTCTATAGAACCTCGGAAATCGTGCGTGCTAGAAATTTCAGTCTGCCTCGTGTTCGTCCGCAGGCTGACCATTCTTTTTTCAACCTCTGCCTTCCTTACTTCGTCTTTTTTACACTTCGCTTTCGATTACATTATTTCATTTGGCTAGATCTAAAATTGCATTCACGGCGAAGTATGCGGAGAAATCGTCCGTCTCGAAATTAATTGAGACAAAAATCAAAATGTTCGTATTGTTTATTATTAAAGAAGTAAGATTATATCGAGTTCCCAGAGATGTAAATTTTTTATAATAGATTGCAATAATTGTAATAAATAAAAAGTTTGGAAATTGATTGTAAAAAATCAGAATTTTCGTATCGTTCATTTTATTATTGGTTATTAAAAATTAAAATTATTTGGAATATCTAGATCGATAATAAATTAAATAAATTATTGAAAGAGCTTATCTTTGTAATAAATGACGAGTTTCATTCGAAAGAAGATAAATGTACACATTGCTTAGATTGCGTTTCTATCTCATATCAGTGCGAATATTTAATTTGTCCATCCTGTCTCTTTTTTATCGAATATGTTTGCACATTTATTGCTTTTTTGCGATTTTCTAATATTATTTTTGTCAACCTTTTTATGTACCTTTTTTTTACTTTACATTATTCCGTATTACTTCATGGAAAGTGTGGAAAAATATAAGATAAAAGTTGGTTCGAAGTACTCATCACTTCATTGTACCAATATCAATATTGACGTCTATACATATCACTGTTCGAAGATTTTATTTAGTTTGTTATGCAAAGTGTGAAAATTTGAGAGACATGTAAATTTATAATAAAAAACACATTAGTAATCAATGTAAAAAAATCCGTGCGTCATTGAACGTATCTCTGCTGCAATTTTTACTTTTCGTTTCCACCATCTTCGAACTAGCACTTCCGGTAAACAAGAAAGTAGGAAAATTCCGTAGAAGTGAAGGTTTAAGTTCCTTTTTCTCATTTTCCAGGAATATAATTCCAAAAGAGTGTAATATATAATAATATAATAAATAAGTTATAAGAAAGGAAATATATTGACAATAGAAACTTAAACAAAATTATAAATTAAAAACAACCGTGGCACAGCCTTTCTCAACATCAACGAACGCACGGTTGAAGAATTAAGATGAAATTTTTATTTACTCCGTCATCGAAAAGAGCATCATTTTCTACATGAATGAGAAGTATCAAAGTAACAATAATACTCACGTGTTGTCGATGCGTAATTCTATCACAAAATTCGTAGGAACGTTCAAAGTACAGTTATGTATATGTACATTATACATACATAAATTGAGAAAGTAACGAGTATAGTGAGAAAAAGGAACGGTAAGAACTCTATCGTTTATTCTACGAATCTAATCGCGATTCTGGATCTGAATCGAGATGAATCGATATTTAGGTAACGAGCGTGATCACTTTTGCCGGACAGGCTGCCTTATAGCCGTTTTCGCGGAATCTACTGAATGGTCAACAAAAATGGCGAAACGCTAGTGATTGGATTTTGCGCAATAAACGCCACACTCTGGAACAAGGAATATGGCACCGGACAAGCGCAATCAATGAACGGCACTATGGCACCCGTCTGTGGTTTATTCACGCGCCATCGTTTCACACTTTTACCATTTACGCACGGATGGCGCTTTCCACGAGATTGTTACTAAATTATCTCAGTGTTTGTCTGTTTACAATGTTACGTATTGGGCCACGATTAGCGATTAGGATCGAAGAGCAATAAGCGGTAGGCGGTAAGCGACAATCTTTTATCGCTGGTCGCTCAGCTGCTATATATGACCTATTCCACATATGTAAATCTATAAGTTTGATTTAATTTTTGCGGCTCCATCGTCACTTGTTTTGTCGCCCTGTCGCTTATCGCTCACCGTTTGCCGCTTACCACACTTTTGTATAACCGTCTTTGGTTTATTAACTCGTTTCGATGGGCGTCAATCTATAAAAATAATGACAATAGCCATGCGTTCATGTCTTTGTTAAGACGACTATTCATTCATGTTGATTGTAGATATATATATATATATATATATATACAGTATAGCGTGTTTCAAGGCGACACAGAATAACTTTTAATTTTTCGTCTGTTTTCTGACATTCTATAGGCTTATTAAGCGGCATCGATGGACTGAACACCGATCTATGGAAAAAACTGACAGTAGCGACGCTCTTGTATCTCTGCTAAAACAACTGTAGATACATGTATATACCAGTATACACACAGATATTTATATAGTATCTCAAAATATGTGGAGAATATTTGTAGGGTCAATTCTAGATATTGAGATAATGAAAAAAAATTTCATTGCAAAAATTTAGTTTGAGGATTTTCGTTTGAGCATTATCTGCAAGTTGCAAACAATTTTATTTCACTCTAGAAATATACTCGTATGGTAACTTTTCTTGTTATCTTATGCTTCATGTTTCTTACTCTGACAATAAGATGCACGAACTGAAATAAATAGCATAGGATCTGGATAGGATTCTGATTCAATTAGAGCGAGAAACATGAACAGTGAGTAAAATGAGAAAGTTAAAAGTATAATTGTTAAGCCACAAGGAATATTTTTTAAATTACAAGAGGGATGGAAAACATATTTAATTTAAAAATCAAATAATTTGGAAACATAATATTAATTGACGGTAAATGTGTTGAATTTTGTGAATTTACTGAAAACGTGACTTATTATATTTAAAAATATACAATAAAATCTCAGTAACTAAAAACGAGGATTGTTTCAGCGTTGGAATCATGAAAGACACAACATAGGTTAAAATGCATAATAACTTAATTAAAAAAGAACGCAGCTATACACGCTGAACAATTGGCAGCATTTTGAACAATTATTTATCTGTATTATTAAAGCGAATCTTCAAAATTACTTATTTTATATAAGGATTTCAAAATTTGTTGGAAAAGAAAATTTCATTTAAAATAATTCTATTCTACTTTTTCGACTTATTTTTTCATGTAGAATCATTCACTTCCTATAATTGTATCGTAACTATTAATGTATACAGAATATTCTATATATATACATATATGTGTATATCGTGAATTCATCGTGATTATCGATTCTGTAGTAGCATAAAAATATTTGTTTTTCATGGAAAAGCTGTAATGTAATATGGTCATGAAAATCAATACGCATGGTAAGACATTCTGGATTGGTAAAATTGGGAACATCCGTATCATTGTAGATAAAAGCCTGTAACTATCCGCAATGATCACTTGTATAGCATAGGAATATACATATGTATATCAAGATTCATTGTGTTCTGAATCTATAATAATCTTTTAAAAAAAGCCCAAAAAGAAGATACTTTTTATTTATCCTATACATAATAAAATCTCCCAAATATTTAGTTGCATGTGCTCTTAATATGTTATATTACATGTTTAAAAAGTACAACGTATAGTACTGTAAAATATTGAACGAAATTTATGTTGGAAACTGAAGTATGAAATATTATAAAACAAAGCTCTTTTTTTGGTATAATTTTATTTGCTACATTTCAACACTCCAAACGTATTATACCATCTTTCTTTCTTTTTCAAGAATGCTCATTTTTTGTTTTTTCTTCTTAATACTATTTTACTGCGTGAAATTCGATCCGTCACGTTTTACTACATTCTTGATAGCATTTAAGTACTATACGATCGTATTGTGTTGTTCTTACACCACCTTCCCGTAACAACTCGTCCTTTTCTACTTTGACTTGATCGACTCCAACGCGTATATTTCTATCCCATTCTACTTTTATGTTTATCTCTTTTATCTTATTTAGAATCTTCGTTCGCATATTTTTATCGTATATTTATATTTTCTTTTAATGTAAAGATTTGTTAATTTAAAAAATTAATACAAAAGAAATATCATGTGCTAGATTATATAACAACCAATTTTTGTAATAAAAATAAGAGACGAAGAGTGTTTCGTTTTTTTTCATTAATGTTTTCGTGCTTTAATATTTTACATTAATAACGTAAATTTGAAAAATGAAAAATAATAAAAGGCTTCGAAATATAATTTGTAATTCTATAAATGTTATAACTTTATGAATTATTCAATACACCAGCGAGACTGTTTCTTTGAATTATTTTTATTAACCGTTCCAAAGGGCATGTTAAAAGATTCGTTTGTAATGGTTCATTGTTTTTAATGTAATTTATAGAAGTACAATATTAATTAAATCGATTATATTAAATATTGTTTCCTTATATGCACTATGTAACCGAATAACAATATAGACAAGACTAGCAGGCGGTGACCTTCGGTGGCATTACTCCTTCACATAGTTTTTCTTTCTTCCTCGTCTTTTAGTCATTTTTTCAACGTTCTATTCGATCGACTTTTCACAAAGGTTTATTCATTCCTCTTCTCTTCTCTTCTTCGTCATGATACTTTCCTTGTTTTCGCTCTCTTCCTAGCATATGTAGTATGTAATCTTTCATTGTTTCTTGGCAGCATTTTTGAACGATGGATAATAATAAATATCGCAATGAAATAAATATCAAAAGGAAGCCCGTTCGAACTTAAGGACACGAGATGATCAATTTAAAAATGTCATATGCTCTTTTCAGAAGAGAATTGAAGGAGAAGTCGGTCCTTCTGGTCGAAAAAATCATATACGCGTTTTCAAAACTGGCGGTTTTAACATAACCCTCATCCGGCCCTCATTTTTACAATTTAATGTATCTCTCGTGTGTCAAACTGACACAATCGTAAAACATCAATGAAATGAAATAATTATTTTTTTCTCCTTGTCGTTTACATACATTCACACTAATTCTTCTTTACAAGTATCGGATTTCATTCGCACGTGTTCTACTTCGCATTGCTTCGATATTAATGTTCTTAGCTTTGTCTCGTGACAAAGAGAACAAAAAGAAGACATAACGCCTCTTCTCTTCTTTATACCCATACGAAATTTTAATATGTAAAGCTATGCATGTCTAATTGCATTCTGCATGGGATGTACAATGAATGCATAATTGTTGTGCAACAATAACAAGGCAATGAACTAGTCGCCAATGGACTTGATCAGAACTATGTGTGTCAGATTGACAGATAGGGCCATTTTTGTAACAAATGTTGTCACACCCTTTTATCGCATGTTTTGCCCTTAATAATACTAAATATATACATATACATATATATTCCACGTTAAAAAAATAAAAATCACAAGGTCAGATCAATTTTCTACAAATAGCGGATTAACATCATCTTTCACGTGAAAAATGTGTCAAATTGACACGAGGTACGGATGAGGATTAATACAATTGTTTTAAAGACACAGGCAACAAGTGTAGTATTAAAAAACTTTATCACGTGTAGATTTGTGTCACATGGGATTTAGTATTGGAGATAAAAGATTTTTATTCATAATTAACCCTCCATGGACCATTTCATATAATTTATTAACTTACAAATTTCAATTTCACCAAGAAACATTTGTATTTTCTAACAGTTTTATTTTATATCGTTTAAATATTAATTAATAATCAGCTAAAGATGTCACAGAATCGGTTATAGAGGGTTAACGAACATAATTAAAATCTGCGAAATTATATACGCTTTATGCAAATTCACCGAGGGCATTATTGAAATAAACGTATCAAATATTAATTACCAAGCACACATTTTCAAATTTCTCTATTATGTTGATAGCAATATAAAAACGTAAAGATGCGTATGTATATATGCGTATGTATCTTATCGAAAGAAGAGTGTTGGAATGTGTATTGTATAAAATATAAGTACAATAACGCAATAATATACATAATTATATAGTATATATAACATATATAGTTAAGGGCATAGCGGAAAACACGTGAATATTTTTTTGGATCATACGAATGAATAACAAAAATGGACGCATCAAATCATCGTGCATACATATAAAATTCTTTTCACGCTAATCATCGATAACTTCGTATATATATAAATTTGTTGTCTCTTTCCGCCTATATTTGATTCTAATGTAATCACATTGGCCGATCGGCCGCTACTGGAAGTGTTTTCGTATATGTATGCACGTGGAAAAGTTGATCGAAACAGAAAAACGAGTTGCCAATGCCTTCAAAATTTTAGCTTTGATAACGTATTGTGGATGTTATACACCTTAATATACCTACCGATATTTCTGTATCTTGGCTCACGTTTGGATGATAAACGTTTTAAACGTAATCATTTCTTCAATCAGGTCGTTACAATCTTTTGCCTACTGATTTTCCTTCTTTTTCTTGAAGAAACGCTTGTGTACTTTGTAACTAATTTATGGTTTTATTTTTTGTTACTATTTTGCTTTTCGAACAACTTTATTTATTTTATATTAATATTAATATTTCGCTGTGGTTGGAGTTTGAGCAGTTCAGAGAATAATTGGTTACTTCAGTTCCAATAATATGGTGAATATTTATTGAAATTATATTTCTTGTTCAAAATCGTTTAAATTTTTAATTAGATGATGGTAAGGTCCTAATAAAAACTTTTGAGCTCCTGTCTTCTCTTGTCTTTAAGTTTCTGTCTTCCTTTTTAGGTTAGACCTCTAATAACAAACGCTTGGTATTCTTGATGGTTAGGGTTTGCGTTAACATCTTGAAGACTTAGATAAATGCGTTGTGTCTGTCTACCGATGGCAGATTTGAAAAACGCTGTATGACGTGATCTCAGTGTGTTGACTTCTACATTGGTATTCTTGATTTACAGGAAAACGTTTCAACGCACTTGATCATGAATAAAAACAATGGGGTAATCTGTAATGTGTTTTGACCATCTCCTATGCAATGATTTAGCAGTGATCGTATTACATTTGTGTCAATTATAACAAGCTGGATGTTTTGGCACTCGTCAATGTCCTTTTACATCTTCAATTTCACCAAAAACGAAGCAAATTATTCGTACAAATGCTCGTTTTACACATTTAGATTTATTAACTTAAAATTTTAACATTCATATATATGGCTATACACCTTATAGGTATATGTTATAGCCTTATAGATATATACTCATTAGGAATATACCTTATATAATAAGTTATAAATAATCTTGATAAAACATCTTGAGATAAGGAAACAAGGAACATTAAAATAAGAAAGGATATATCCCAAATTTCATCTATTTGTTTAATTACAAGAAAACAAGTAAATGTACTCGATAAATTCGAGCTAACTTAAATATATCAAACAAAGCTATAACAAGCACATTTTTCCATTAAATGTCTCCCTTTTTTGTTTTTACAAATAATCGAATTAAAATAATAACAATAACTAAACGCATAGGAATAGTTCTTTTTTTTATACAGAAATAGTAATTATACATGACCACCCAAATATCTGGTGTGGTCGGTTTGGAAACAGTAACTTGGTTCGTTGGTGGTGAAATCGAATGATGGAACCGAGCGTGTGCTTCGACGTAAAATCATAACCAAATATCCATCTATGAATCTTACGTCGCAGTACAAATGAACGAACAAAATGCCAGATCGCGACGACACAAAGGCACGACGAATTTGTAACTCCTCCAACTGGCATTAAAAATGTTCCTTTTCGATCATTTCGACCATTTCGAGTCTATGCTTTGTTCTTCGTTAACAAAGTAGTAGAACTTATTTTGTAATTCCAAGAAAAAAGAAAAATCATGTACCACGCAGACTCGAAAGGAATCGATGCTAAATTTTGAACGTTCAATCCTCCCAGCTTTCGTACTATACATATAGTTTTACTGTATTACAGCTTATTACATTAAATCGTGAAAAAGTTCACTCTAAGGAAATGGTTGGGCGTCTAAAAAAATCCCTGCTTCTGAAAGGATTAAACGATCTTTTACAGGAAGGAATTTTTCACTACTTCTACACATCGTAAAAATTATGAAAAAGGAAGAAATTTAGCGGGCGTTAAAATCGTTTGGCAATGTTGTAAAATACATACTCGCATAATAATAATCTAATCGCTTCGATTTATTTTCTACAATTAATGTTAAATCTGTTTCTCTTTCCCCTTTTCTTTTCTCTCAAATCTTTTTCTCCGCTTTGGCAAAAAAGAAATGTAGCAGGACGTGTCCTCTATAACGTAATACACGATAGAACCTTATTGCTTAAAAGATCACAAAAATTCACTGGAAGATTGAATCGATTACTTAAATAGTCAACCAATAAAAGACACATTATACACGATACTGATTACTTTTCAAAATGTAAAAATACAAATAATTTGTCCTTTCTTACGCATCTTTTATTTTTGATCACCAAGATATAGTGATGTAAAGAGAGATCCCGTAAAAAGAAACATATTTAACGAAATACCAATGAAATCACAAGGTTTTATGGCAAATGTCGAATAATTTCGATCAGTATTCGAGTTACCGGCTCACGGAGTTCACACGTCGTATAATTTCAAAATCGCACTTTACGATATAACTATCGTGTGGTATGATTTAAATGTAACAGATCGATAAAAAGTATCAAGAATCAAATCTTTTAGCAACAAACTTGCTCGAATATCTCAAGTGTCTCGTCACCACGGATCAACGATATGCGAAATATCGATATTCAAAAACGGAACTCCTTTTTGAGACGGCGTCATGAAAAATACACGACACAGAAAACGTATGGTCGTAAATATTTGAACTTTCTTTTCCCTTTTCTACCGTTGAACAAAAAGACGACGTATTTACTCAAAGGTGATTACACTCTTTCTGTTCAGTTTTAGGAGTTATAACAAAGTGACTTTTATATATAACTTCGAAAGCTTCGAATGTACGTCTTATCATCCGTATGTGTGTTTGTTTGTTTTTTTTCTTTTTTTTTTTTGGACCAGTTTCGTAACTGCACCTCTCTGTGGAATTGAATATCTCTAGCGAACGCTAATTTAATTATGAACAAATAGAAACATCGAAAAGGCCAACCGATGGGATGTTTGAACATAGCGATTGCTCGTTGGAAACGGCGAGCAATGAAGTCGGAGAACAACTCGCACCATTAGATTATGCTTCTGTACGATTAGTGGTTGTTGTTTGTTATAACGCTTTTCGCGATCCTCAACCAGCGTTCTGAGCCGTCAAACAATTATACGGCACACACGTAACACCAGAGACACCAATGAATAACATGCGTTTTGGGTCACGGTACTTCGAAACAACAGAAAACGCAGTAGTACTAATAGCACCCCGAATTGCACAGCTTTGTGAATCCAGTATAATCTGAAACAGATTATATCAGATAGATTAGTATCATAATATAAATATATAAAAGGATAATTTCAAGATATTTTCTAAGTTAAATATGAAGATTACAAGGGAAAACATGATAAGTACAATTTAGTTCATTTTCTAGTTCTCACTTAGTGCTTAGAAAAAGGCGTATTTCGATATAACATAGCTAAAAAGAGGAATCCAATCTAAAGACATAAGTCTTTTAGCAGTTGATAACATAATATCTAAATATGATATTCGATGCTTTTGAGAATAATCAAATATTCTTTAATTTCATAAACAAATTTAAGAAATGGACAGTTTTAATAATATGTGATTGATCGACGAGGTATTGGATTTCAAAATGCTTTCATATGTTAAGCATTTTTCATCTATTGCCTTCGTATGCTTATATTACGTTGATTCCTCTAGTTAACGATATTAATTGTATCAAGACATTAAAGTGTATTAAATATGATGAAATATACGTGTATATGAAAATAAGTTTGCAAGTAAAAATCACGTTGTACTTCATTTTCTGTATTTTTTAAATTTCTATTTTTGTTATCAGGAAGATTACTTACTTCTTAAGATGCACACGAGCAGCTGGCAGTGTGTCCGGGTTCTCCTTGAGGAGGAAGTGCCGAATTCCCAAAATATAGTGTTCCAAGTATGAAGCCCAGTCAATTTGCCTAACGTCGAATGTAAATGTCTGGCGATCCTCGAGACTAAGCTCTTCGTTTAATTCTCGGACATTATCATCTTTGAATTTCCATTGTTGCGTAGTAAAGTACTCCAAGTATTTGGTAGCTTTCTCGAGTTTCGATTGTAATGTGACCATATTGGCCGTCTTGCCCTTCAGTCGAAGAGTAAAGTCTAAAATGTGCGCCGGTACAATGTGCTGGATGAGCATGCATATTTTGTTCACTAAAGCGGAATTGTGGCACCTGCCACCTGGGTACCAAATCACATCGTTGTATGGGTGCATTCGGCTATACTTGAATGACAGTTCAACGAACTTCCTCCAGGTGATCGGGTTTTGTTGGCCTGTGCAGCAATTGTATATGGGAATCGTCTTCGTGCGATTCGTCGCGGTCTTCCATGCTGCGACGATCATCAAATTGATCACTATGTCGACCGGCACTATATCAGCTACCATTTCTCCCCGACAAAGCATAGTCCTGCGATATATATAACGAATGTTTATTTATTAATAACCGAATCAATCATTTCAGTTATAAAGTTTGTAAAGAAACAAAGTATCTCATATTGTTTATTGGTTTAGCTTTACGTATCTATTTAACTAACATAGAAATTACTAGGTTCTGAGCTTACCTGAAGAAACCTTTGCCAGCTGCGGCGATAAGTCCAGTTGGTCCGTTCCAATTATCTAACCATCCGGCAACTGGTTCTCTAAACGATGATAGAACTATAGTGGGTCTCACAATTGAAATCGGTAAATAATCAGATTCTGCTTCCAACATTCTTTCCGCTAGGGCTTTGGTAAATGTATAGGTATTCGGTCGTTTGCCGATTAAAATTGGTGTTATATCGTCAACCATCTTGTCATCCATCACCTTCGTCAAAGCGAATATTTGTTCTGGTTCAGCTATAAGAGGATAGATTTCTTCAGCGATGTCCTTACGGTCACAGTTGCAATATGCCGTTGAAACATGGATCAGCGCCTATGCATAAAGACATAAAGATTAATTTATCTTTGCTATCCTTTCTCTTCAGTTTTACTTTAGAAGAAAAAAATAAGACAGATCTCTAATCTTTACATTTTATAGATTAATAAATTAAATATGTCAGACTAACATAATAATTAATAATAATTGTTCAGGGATTGAAAAGCAAAAAGAATTATTTCGTCACACATAAGAATGAAATGTAAGGGCGTTTATATTATAATAGACTACAGTGTACATGTTCTTTACCTCTAAATTTTGCATACGATGACACAGATTCAATAGCTGTTTAGTGCCGACCATGTTAATAGTAACCGAAATCTTGAGTGCCTCATCAAACTTCACAGTAGCGGCAGAATGAAAGACGACTGACACGTTTCTTATTAGGACGTTCTGATCAGATTCTGAAATACCCAGTTCGTGTTCCGTGATGTCTCCAGGCACGGCGATTACCTTCAGAAGCTCATTCGGTGCGTCTCGACGTAGTTTATCGAACAGCTGCAAACATTTAAATAGATTAATTTTTTTATTTAATGGACAATAAAATAACTGTAAAGCGACATTAGGTTGTTCAACAAGTTCACGGTTATCTTCATCGCAAATTCCTACCAAATAACGAAACGTTTGAACGCATACTGCTCTTAAATGTATATTAAAGGGCTAAATCGATCAACTCCACTTTTTGTTAATTTCTTATTTGAAAATTCCAATTTTCAAGAAAAAGAAACGACTTATTTCCATAAGTTCATCTACTGTAAGATGGAAAGAAGTTCCCTGTATTTTGCACTACTTAAGTTTAGTGGTATCATAAGGATTAATGTTAATTCTATGAAAACATATCCCTTTTAAATTGTTCTTCGTTATGAATTTTCTGAACAATCTAATACATGTCCGGAATACATTGGAATATTTTTACAATACACGAAAGCCCAATACAAGAATAATAACAAAATATATAATAAAATATTTGAAGCACATTGTATCTTTTTAGCATTCAAGAATAATTATATTATGATTTTATTGATTGTTATGACGAAATAACGAGTAAATATTTTTAACTGAACAAAGAAAAACAAATACGGTGCAAAGGAAAAAAAACGATAAAATCTGAATGTTCTATAGTTTCGAAAATAGGAAATACATCAATTAAGGAGAAAACAAAGCAGTTGAACACACCGGTCCATTCAAGAGTGCCCGCAACCTCTGGTGTGCATCCTGCCCCTTTTTATTTCTTATCAAGACATAAATGTTTTTTATTGGGCAAGATCTGAGTAGTTTCTCGACAAGGACTTTGCCCATAAATCCAGTAACGCCAGTCACGAAGATGCTTCTATCCCTGTAGAATTCCTTCACGGACGTAGTCTGACTGCTACTTATTGTACTCATTTTGACGCGTCTACTTTCTTCTTCTTTTTTATTTCTTCTTCGTTCAAAATACAATAATTCTTAATTAAATTCTTATTTTCAATAATATCAAGAACGTTTTATATATACGACGTTCTATGATGTCTTTTCTTTTGGAAGCTTCTTAAGAACACCTCTTCTTCAATTATTTCCCTTTTCTTCTTTCTTTCTTCTTCTTCTTCTCTCTCTCTCAATCTTTCTCTCTTCGGCTTTATCTTTGGTCTTGATACGATCTTTGATGCTTATCTTTTTCTTTTTAAATGAGATATAGATCTATATGTACACGTATATCCTCCTTCTTTTTCTTCTTTTCTTTTTTTCTAATCTTCTGTTACTTTTTGACTCATTCGTTTGCGACTGTACAAGTTAGCAGAAGAATAACCGCAGCTCCCTTATAGATGGATCAGAGTTTGAGAAAGTTGCAACGATAGCTAGCACAGGTTCACACCGTTCCACGGGTTTCCAAGTGGGTTACGAATGGATTTTATTTCTGGTGGAATCATTTCGTGCCTCCTTACGACCACGGCATACACTTGGCTGTAACAAAAGCGAACAGCGGAATGTTAGGAACGTTTGAGACGCGTCTGTTTCATTTAATTAAAAAGTTCGAGTGGCAGCCAAAAATGCAGAAATATAAAGACGCGTTGAAAATAAAGAGCAACTTTGGCAAATTAGTTCGACGAATATATTTTGCATATAAGATTATGCCTTTATGCATTTTTGCATTACCATTTCCTCTGTCATAAAAGAAACGACAGATCCTTCCTGGTTAGCTAATATGAATTTCCTAGTTAATCCATTCAGAACCAAAATAAATTGATGAAAAAGTATTTCGAGAATTTGCTCAGTATCTTTCCGTTACTTTTACCTTACTTACTTCTTTCGTCCAAATCCCACGATACGAGGATATTCGAGGAAATTGAAATATTTCGCCCTTGTGATAAATTATTTTTCTCAAACGATAGCTACTCTGTGTCGGCAGTTTTAACGTTACTGCTATTTGTCACACAAAATCTAATTAAGAAATGCGCCTCATTAGCTTGACGCGTACACTGTAAAATTTCTAAATTTCTTCTATCAACTAATATATATCAATCATTTTCAGATAACTGTTATGAGTGATAACGTATTTGCGATCATCTAGGCAGTTGTACGATAAAGTGAAACTCAAGAAACTTATCTTTCCGCGAATTTTTTTACCCGATTAAGAACGACGTTAAAATTGAGCAGAGTAATACGATGAAAAAAATATTCCGAAAGAAGAGACACGAGGGAGTTGGATCATTCGTTGCGCGGAACTATTCGTTCCAAACTTTTCAAGTCTCGCGTAAATGCGTCAAAATCCACCCTCTATTTGTTGATATACCGTGTGTCTCGCGCTATTCGATCGAATCACAGTAACGATAGGAAACCAACGTTTTATAAAAATAAGTTTATAATATAAGTTTAAATTTGTTAAAAGATAGTAATTGTTTAAATCCTCGCTCGAAGAAGAAGTTTGTATAATCTGAGCTATCCATTAGAAGAAGAATTATGAGCGATTACAATTTTACAAAAAAAAATTAAAAAAAAAAAAAAAAGTTAAACGGATCGTACAAAGTACTAGCGCAATAATAATGATTAGACAGCATCTCTTTAATTATATTTAGAGAAATACGAATTCGCATAAATATCCGTCGTTTATCAATGGAACAGCGTATAATGAGATTGTGACGAATAGCTAAAAGATCTGAGAAAAACATACACGTGCAGATAGTAGCTTGTAAGAGCATGATATTACAGAAGATTTAAACGTTCAGTGGCACGTGTTGTACGATCTCATATGATCCACGCTGAACCTTCCTTTCAAGCTTCTATTCTAGCGTATGTAAATGAAGTGACAGTGTGTAGCATCGATGCACGTAGCTTGTATCGAAGACTGAACGACACACAGCGACACTGAATGGACGCGTGTTTAACTTTTGCTTTTTATATGCCCGAATAATGTACATTCAAACGTTTTATTTCCAACTAACGATAAAAATGTGAGAATTTAAACGAGCTGACAGATCGATTTGTGAACACGTATATATCTATTCCACAATGTTGAAAATGACTCGCATCACGCGAACTTTGTTTACCAGTTTATTAGGAAACATCATTCGCGAGTAATAGTGAATCATAAGTAAAATTCATTATCAGAGTCACAGATATCCTATTGTTAATTATAGCAAGACGAGGAACATTGATCAGATGGCGTTAAAAAAGTTAAGAAAATTTTATTTCAATTTCGTTAGCAGTAGCTTTATTTGAAATTTGCTTTAACTAAAAGATAAGACAATTGAAATAAATAAGGGAAGAAACAAATTTACTTAAACACCAGTTTTATTCACGCTATTGTTGTATTTTGTAATTTTTAAGTGTATGATATAACAATCTCGAAACAATTTCTAGGATACAATCCAGATTTTCTTTCGCACGTTCCACAAAAGAAGGTGGACATGAAAGAATGTCGAGTGGGACTCGACAAAGAAGGTCCTGAGATAAAAACTGACGTCGAGTCACGCTCGATGTAGGAGTGCAAAGGGTTAAGAAGAATTGTAATCAGCGATAATAACGACTAAGTTACAGAGTTCATAAAAATCTCGTCAATTCGAACTGGCGACTTATCCGTCCAAATAACATGTAATTATAACAAGATTGCATAATATCGATCAAACCACGTTAAACGACAGCGACATTCTTTAAGAGGCATCTTCTCTCGTTTCTATTAAAACCAACAAACTTCTTCGAATCTGAAATTCCTGCTCTGTCGCGTGACGATTTTCTCGATCTCAGGTCTGTTTCACGTCTCGTCGAATTGTACGATTTCTAGATGAATAGCAGAAGAAGAGGAATATGAGAAGAGAAGGAACTTTTAGATGCGCGCTGCTAAGCGCAAAAGCTGCAGAATACTAGAAATGTAGATAAAAGCGGTTTCGGTACGATTCTAGGTCAGCGTCCTGGCCTCGAAACGGTCACGAGAAGGCGCTCATTCCTCGGCCTCCACGGACGAAGAAACAAGGAAGAAAAGAGAGGAACGTCGTTCGACCCCGTTACACGAAAACCCGTTATGCGACGAACAACGACCGGTTGACTGACTGACAAAATCCTCGTTTCCTTTCTGTTTCTCTCCGTCTTCCGCTAATCGAGTCTTCCTCCCTCACAGGGTCGATCTTCCCCGGTCTATTTTTCCCGCTTTTCTCCCTGTCTTTCGTTATTTTATAACACGATATGCACTTGTAAGAGTTTGTCTTCTATTCGTCACGTTTTAGGTTCAGCAATAGAATTCGATCATTAGTTGTAATAGTCTTCCTTTTTGTCAAGCAAATTTTCGATAATTTAAGATATACAAGAGAAACGTGGTTCCTTTGAAACATTTTCGTCTAAATGTTTTAAATATTATACGAAAGAGAAATTCGTATGCAAGTACTTTGATATTCTTCGTCGGTTCCAGAACATACACCGGCAAACGTATAAATTATTTCTAATTCCTAGTACTAATGGTATTGCCCACATTCTACGTTATAAATTCCTGAGGATATATGAAAGTATCCTGAACGTCTTAATTTATACGATATAGGTCACTTCTTATCTAGCAGTGGTAATTAAGGGTTAATCAGGTTTCTCCATTAAAAATGATCATCCGAGAATTTGATATTCAAATGTAAAGTTGGTGGTCTACCGAACGTCACAATTACGAGAATAAATACCAATAACAAGGACGTAACAACGCAGAAATAGGTACGATGGAAATTCTTAGCGATAATGGTTGTACGTTCATGTACATTATGCATCGCAATTTAACACATCGCGTATTACGAGGTCGAGAAGAATACGCAATATAATGACGCCGAACGTAGCATTAGATTATTATCCGTTGTGCAATCAGAACACGAAATTATCGAAAAACATAGCCAGGAAAAGTGAAAGTTCACCTAAAACGTTGCCGTTAAACGAGAGCGTAATATTATGCCATTGCGAAAACGTTCAAACGAAGAATCAAAATCGGCCTTCCGGTATATATAGATAAAGTCAGGTTTCTTTTTTTAATTCTTCTTTTCGATCGAATTATTAGTTATTCTGTGGACTTGAAGTTATATAAAGAGATATAAACAATTCTATCTCCAAACTGAATAAAAAGACTCGTGATACGATCGATACAAGAATGTACAATCAAAAACTCGTTATCAAAAATTAAGGCTTTAGACATGTAATAAAAGATATTTTCTCAATTAAACGTTCATATGCCATTAGAGTCGATTGCGTTACGATGGCTAAGAAATTGCTAGAGGTACGAGCCAAAGTTTACTCGTGCAAATTCGACTGATTTTCTTTATCCATTTCTTCCAAACGATCCCAACAAATTCCTTTCTTTCTCTGTCTCTCTCTCTCACTCTCACTCTTCTATAATTTGAAGAATCAATACAAAAAGCGTGACATCGGTTTTCAAGCATCGCGTTTGGCGGCCCGCCAAAAGACATATGTTGCTAGTAACTTTGGGACCATTAAACGAGTGTGCTTCTTAGCTTAACTTTCGTTCAGAATGGCACGAAATGCGAAAAGCCTTTCGGGTAGACCTCGAGATAATAACAAATTATGTAATATCAACTCGAACATTATCAGAAATATTAAGCTTATCTCAGTGAAAGAATCTTGGAAAAGTGAAATTTTTTGGTCAACGCTGCAGACCCGCTTACGAATGGAAATTAGCTCAACAGTCGATAGAAGATTGTAATTTATTCAATCTACAGATTCCTTAAGGCTATCCTTCCTAATAAATTTACATAACTCGTTAAATGCAAAACGAGTCACTGAATTCTTATAATCAGATAATACTTATAATCTATAGTACTACAGGAACCCTGTTTGGGCGTAGGATCTAGTTAAGACTAGAGCTACATGTCCCACTTTTAAAAACCGTAATCTACTTATACAAGGTATTCAGCGAAATGATGTACGCGACTTTTAAAATGTACTTGCGATAACGTAGGGAAAAGAATGTTTCAAAGGAAGGCTGACCTGTTTTGAATCGCCTACAAATTCGAACAGATCAAGTGGCCGAAAAATATTTCTTTCTATAAGAGATCAAAGTCATTTTGATTTTCTAAATGGGACGATGCGAATATTCCTGATCTCGCAGTGTCGTAACTGATAGCGAAACGAGTTAAGCAACTTAAATCGCTAAGAACTTCGGGCGACCTTGACTTCAGAAATCTCGAATTCGTTGGCTCGTAGGTTCATTAGTCCGTGAAGTTTGATTTAATAGAGCGTTGGCACAGATATTACGAATGAAGTTCGCGCTGTTAACAAATGATAATAGTTCAAATTACCAGACTACCTTTTATGTAGGCAAAGGATAAGTTCGAATTTTTCTACACGGCATTGTACAAATTTTTCAAAAAAACTTACTTGTCAAAGGGAAGCTTTGTCAAAAGAAAAATGTACGTAGAATTGATCTTGAACATGATTTTCTGGTTCAATCATTTTCTTTTTATTTGTTTCATTTACTGCAACGTGTAGTACCTGTCACATCGTGTAGTGCTCAAATGCACTAATTGTTTTCTTGAAAAAAAAATGTTATAGTCTTATCAGCCTTTACATTAATATATTTGCAATTAATTTGCATTTCAAAGCGTCCGTAACAGCATACGCGTTGGTATCTGTTACCGATCGCTCGTTGTTTATTTGTAATGCACATATGTAAAAGAGAGTCGAGCGAGCTTAAAGATCCGTGCACAACTGCATACGCGAGACTGTAAGAAATGGCTGTTATAACTGAACTGAAAACGAATATCATAAATGTGCCATACGATGATTTCCACCACGAAGATATCAAGATGATGCTGTTTGGCGTTTCTCAATGATAAAATTTTGAAATAAACTACATACTTACGTCTTCTTATGATACGAACAACCGATCTCGTACAAAATTTCTAATGGTGTGTCAAACGGCGTCAACACAATGCTGAGCAATCAATCAGCGTGTTTCAACTGTTTGGTCTATTCTGACAATTGCGTGTCTTTTCTTTTCAATCCAAAATATCTTTTGACACATATATATCAGTTATCAAGAAGTATGTGCCAACAGATGACCACCCAACCGATTGGTAGTCATTTATCTAGAGAACTATTAGTTAAACAAGAAAGAAAGCTAATCAGCAATAAAAATATAAAATTCTTCGAATTTCGTTGGAAGAATCAGGCACGTGGAAATATCGAACAAGGTCTTCTGGATGTATTTTACAAAACATGCGAGGAGTATGATTTCTGATACCCGATCACACCAATGATTTTCTAAATTTAGAATATTAACGCGACTGCTTAAACAAGTCGTATTTAGTGCGGTTTTGTTCGGTTTCCCAGAACATCTGAAACCCGGACTCGCCCGGTTTCTTGCATAAAGGCCTTCAATTCGAGGAACTCAGAAAAACGCAAGCGTAACAACTACAGAGTACTTCGTTTAAAAAATAAATCAAAAAGTATTGAAATTTCCGTTCGTTCGATGTATTTCGTAAAAGGAAAAATGTGTAACACTCGTTCATACATCGCATCAGACAATAAAACACAGTGTTACTTATCTTTCCGTTGATAAAGAATAATAACTGAGTGATTATCGAGATCGGCATGTAAATAAAGCGATTTATATAATAATTACTTGTAACAACAATAAATGTCTACGATATCATCATAAAGCGTTCTCACTGTCTTCTGATATTCGTTGTTGTCAAGTAGCCTTTCAATTATTTTAAAGAATATTTGGAATCATCAATGTTTCTCTAGCGCGATGATTCTAAAACTGAGTATACATTTTAAATATAATAGATTTACGATCATCGGTAAGGACAGTTACATGATGCAAAAGGTCTCTGCAATTACCTTGGACGACAAACACTTGTACCCAATCTTCATTACATAATGATCGATATTTAAAATCTAATTACTGCGATTCTCACCTCTTCATATTGGTCGTGTGTTTTAAAATCGTTTGTGTTTTATTGTAAATTTTATATCAAATAATGTAATTCTACAATTACTTGGTTACTTACTAAACACTTACGTGGTTTAAAAAGACACTTGTAAATAGAAGAGCAATTTTATTATCTGTATTATCTGAGCAATTTTCAAGAATCTAAGATAAGGATTGTAGCAAAACGCCAATGATAACGTAATGTATACACTGTAAAACGCAACTAACTGATGCGAATGTTAAATTGTTAAAATACATAAAACATCAAACAGCTACAAGATCTTTCTACTACCATCACCACCACCGCTATCAAAATCCAGATTCATAATTCTTTTTGTTCCAATTATGTTTCAGAATCGCTTGTAGCGGACTCTGATGCTATTTCTCTGGCCGATGTTAAATATTCCGACCAAGTAACATTCGTTTCATCATTCGAACGTAGAAAGTAATTTTCATAATTCGAAATCTAACCGAATAGTAGAAATCATTAATTTGATATCTAAGAAAATTCTCTTCTGAACGAAGAAATATAATAGATAAGGGAATATATATAGAATCGAGACTCAACCCGTAGCATAATTATCTCTTCTGTTTTCAAGCAATTTACCTGTGTTTGATAAAAGAAAATTTGGGCAGGGTACCATGAAGCCGGAGAAGAACAGTTACGAGCAGGATCGAAGCTTATTCAACGTAACATTACAATACGAAGATCATTAAAATTCTAGTAGGTGTTTCATTTGTATCATATCAAAGACGCGCTTTTCCTGTTCATTGTTCTGGCATCACAAATCGAAAGTCGATAACCTCGTGACACACTTCTCGCGAATAATCCACATTAGAAAAATATTGCTTACCACTTACATGAGACACGTGTTTCAATTTTCGTTTTGGTGGCACGCGAACAAGATTTATCGAGGGAGCATATTTTCGCCAATGTCATATGTCAATGCCAATGGGCATATCACTCGATGGACGTTATAAACGAAAGTACTTTGCTTGCACAATGGGTTTCAAGCTTCGAATTTCGAGCATCGACATATTCGAAAGTAAAAATTTCGCGATGCGAATGAATTCCCAGAAAATTTCAGATCTCCCATTTAAATTCTTACAAAATCGTAAATTTCCAATTCGAAGCTGTTTCAAGTCGAACATCCGCAATTTAAGCTCTTATAAAGCTCGAGGTTCCGAATTCGGTGTCTTTTGAAACGGGAAATTTGTAATTCAAAACAGTCTTGTGCGTTGTACTTCGCATTCGAATTCTAATAAACTTTCACTTTTCATCGCAAATTCTGTAAAACATTTCGAATTTTAATATCCAACTCCTTCGAACTTCCCTCTTCGTTAACATTTTTTCTTCCTTTTTTCCTTTTTAACAATCCTTAGTGCAGATTACTGCAATTTGTCCTGTAGGACATTCGACAGGTTCTTTTAGCTTGTTAAGGGTAGGGTGTGGGTGCTAATTCCGTTGCATCAGTGCTATTACAAGAATCGGATTTTGCGTCATTAAATCCTGCGGTTGTTTCTTTCTCAGTGTTCTAACGGTACTATCAGTGTACAGTGCAGTGGCTAGAGCGTTTGCTCGGTTTATCGTTCTTGTTTCCTATCTGTCGGATATTTGCTGAATTTCCTCGTTTGCAGCGGCGATTTAAGGATCTTTGATTAGTCCTTCACTTCGTACGTACCAAGGTACGCCCATTATCGTAGGAAACACGATCGATTGCACCACTTTGACTTCCATTTTGGCAATGTGGCTTTTAGCTATTTTAACGCGTAACTAGATACCGTACGTCCCTATTGCTTTTTTATTATGACTTTATAGATCAGTAACTTGTTTTCTACATTTAGTTTCGAAGGATGGTTGGTTAACCGGTACATGTCACGTTATTCCTTTTAATTTTTACTTGTTGCATCTTTCTGCGTATGCGCTATTTCCAAGTTGCTTTTGAAGCCAGGTATTTCGCTATTTTTATTCGCGGTGTTTCATTGTTCCGAAGCGTGACTTTTGGAGCGTCTTCTTCACGGATGGTGAAAGTAATGCAACTACGTTCGTTGCAGTTGAAACCCTAAATCTTGAGGATGATTTGTCATTACTTCGTTTTTTTTTTCCTTTCTTTGTTTCAATTTTCAACGGGTCTCGACGAAGCAGAATAAGAAACAGACTTCTTTTCTTTCACACGTTAATTAACTCGTACGTATGCACAGAGCGACAGACAAGAGAAACTTCACGACACATATACGGCTAATGGGTTGTACTCGCAAAATTTGCAAAATGCACCGCTGAAACCGTATAAATTTCATACGTCACTGTATGATCTTCCGATTTGTAATGTAGATTTAATAAGAAGAATACGAGCATTGTATGCGTTAGCGATGAACTTCGCCCGAGATAATTACGACAAAAAGTTGGTTAATTCTGATCAATCGCCGTTCTTGTTATACATATTTCATCACTCTTTCTTCGTTTGAGCAAAAATGCTACTATTTTTATTCGCCGTTCTAACCGCACGAACTACGAAATCACCTAAACATTCAATTTAAATCCATAAAATTAGTCATTTTCAGGATCGGAGTATTAATTCGTATGAGACTACAGTTACGATTGACCTTGCTTCCGTCCATTATAATCAAACTTGATCACTTTTAATTATCAGAGATTTTTACCGCAATAGTTTGTCCAGCCTGGAAATACGTGACAAATATCTCCGATGCGCACGTTTTATCGTGAAAAAAATATTTATCTACCTGACGCTAATCGTAGCAACGAAAACATAGTAAAAGACAAAAAAGAAGAGAAGAAAAAAAGGACAAGAAATTTTTTCATGAAAAGTCATAAAAATCGAATTTTACGCGAAGAAGTCCAATGCAAAGGTCGACGTTCATTCCCTAGACTTTACATACGAGATCTTCCCAGAAGCGTATTTTTCTTCTCTTTTTTTTTATTCAAAGGTGTTTATTACGATCGACTCGTCTGTGGAAATTTTTGACAAATTAGATGACATTGTGACTGGACACGAACAGCAATTTCGATTGTTACATATTGTATGTGATATAAGGATCAGAATAAAAGAATTATAAATAAGAATAGTTACATATAATAAGCTAGTTACGTATATAGCAAGAACTGGACCGATTAGAGCGAGTCTGTCTAATGTTGAGGCTTATGGATATTTTAATTTTTCTTTGCAGGATTATTCAATCGAATTAATTTGGATCGTCATGAATTTTGAGAAGCATACAAATGTTCGACAAGGCCGATTTCACACGGAGATACGAATACCGTAAAGATGACGCGAAAAATCATTAATAAGCATTTATCACAACGACCGCAACGATCTAATCTCACTCACGATCGTGATCGTGATTTTGCTCGAATTATTTCTTATAAAACGCTTCGATGTAGCTCGCATACGAATATCTGCATTCGCTTAATTTTAATTTAAAATTACATTACGTTTCCTGCGTACAGCGTAAATTTATTTCGTTTAACATCAAAGATGAAAAATAGCTCGATCTTCTTTTCTTCTTACGAATAAGATATTCATCTCTTTTTCCTCCCGATTTCAAAATTATAAATATTCATTTGACGTCGTTAATATAAAATATACAGGTGGTGTAACGCGTGCAAAGAACAGCTGCGCTCTCCTCTAATCAGAAACTATCACGATAAATCACTGTGAAAAGTCACTGTAATCGAACGAACGCGATCGAATAACTCGTGATTTTCGCAAGTGCCGGTTCACGTCATATCTCTAAACACGATTACACGTACCGCCGCTGAATGTACTCATTTGTATCAATGTTTCATTTGTCGCGACGGCTTCGTACGAAAAGTATCGTTGCCAAGATACGGGAAACGAGTATCGCGATACTATGACTCACGAAAATCGTCGCGTGAACTTCACGTTCCCTTCGCGTACGTACACACGTACGTTCGTTATATTCAGATACGCGTACCTCCGTATGAAACCGATCCTAAGCAAAAGTAGAAGCAACTAGAATAGAAATCGATAAAAATTTGTATCTTTCGTCGAGTTAATATCTGTTTGCGAAATTTCTTGATTTCGCATGTTTGCTCGTTTCTCCAAGGTTCATTAACAACTCTGTCCGAATGCCCAGCTTCATCGCCTTGTATTCGCGTTTTATCTCCGAATTTCTTCTTCGTTTCGTTATATCCGCTGATTTACAACCGCGTTTCTGTCTTGCCGGGAACTTGCTTCATATTCTATCATTAATTTGCACTCTCTGCTGATAGGTTTGCTTGGCTAATAGGCTCAACTATTGCATAGCTGTTTGATCTTAAGAGTAAAATTTGCGCATATATGCTTAGAAGGGGCATTAGCAAGCGTAAATGATCGTTTTAAACGAAACTTACGCACTTATGATGTGGTTCTCGAAAGAAAAATATTTGACGTGTGTCTCCCTCTTCTTCTGCTTCTTTCGCTTTTTCTCCTCCTTCTCTTTCTTTACGTGCTCGTAACTACGTTGAAGGAGGAGAAAAACTATGGCCAACGTTCAGAGGGAAATGTGTTCCACGAAACACCTCGGAAACTATTTTTATGTTCGTTGTTAGAGTTTCGTGCTTTACGTCTTATGTTCGAATTTCTATGTTTTTTGAAGTTTACATGCAACGAGAATATAAATAGCAACGTATAGGGAATATGGAATATAAGAGGTGCACTCTAAGATGAAGTTTAAGTTGCAGATTTTGAGTCTAAAGGTAAATACGAACGATGTTGACGAGCTTGGTGATTGGGAGACCATAACAGCGAACCAAAGAGAAATGTAAATGAAAGCCGGTGCTAACTCGCAGCAGAAGGGCTACGAACAAATAAACAATAAATAAGTAATAATATCTGAGAAACTATTAGTTTTAGAAAGACAGCTGAAACGTACACGTTGCTTGTTTCTAATCAAGTAAATTTAACTAGGTAAATAAAAAAGTCTTAAAAAATTATTTCGTTTAAAAAGTATAACGAAGACTACTGTCAATTGCTGCAAAAGCTACAACAAAGATTAGCACGTTGCTGTAAAATGTTCATCCACTTTTGGTCTCAAACATCGTCACAATGAATCTGAAAATGTACATATGAAAACTACAAAATATTTAAACAGCCATATTTAATGCGCATTATGTGCTTAAAATAGACTGAGGCATAGAATATGCTAATCTTTTATTTCAATATTTCTTTCAAATAAATACCTGTACGTTACTTTTTCGTATATATTTTCATTTTGTCATTACGGTGGCAACGAAACTTCAAAATGTTCTATGCAACACGTAGAACATAGACGCGTGGTGTATCAAGATCGTTAAGCTCGTCGATCTACAGATTTTCAAAATTTCTATCCTCTGATTTTAAATAGCTGGACAGTGTACGGCCACGGACTTGTACGTGCGAATCGAACGTATATCGAAATCTGTCAGATTGAATAATTTTTATCGTGTTATGCAATTAATTAATCAATTGACGCCGATGAGTCGTCTCGCATAGATTAGATAAGAGCAATTTGACCGTGATTCATTTGGCTATTCTTCCGCGGCGGCCACACATACAATAGATCCGATTCGGGTTTAGAACGAGAACGGTATCAATGTCGTGGCCAATGACCCTCGTCAGTGAGAAAGAGGGAGTAAAAGAGAGAGGCCGACTCGGCGTGGCGCGGCGGCCAGACGTAGCTTCCTCGTTGCACGATGAAATTTCCTCTTTAACTAGCGATTAAACGATTCGAACCTCCGGTTGCGGGTTTAATTCGTGCGGATTCTTCTTATTCGGCTAAGTGCACCGAGCCTGTTCTATTTTAGGCTACGATCACACGAGCATTGAAACAAAGAATGTTAACGCATTGTTAACGAGACACTTTCCTAGCTACTAACTAAACTAATTAACTAACTAACTTTAACAAAAAATTAATCCGTTGGACATTATATTTGACATATTGTGATATTCTTAGAAAGGTGATTAGAGGAATAATCAGAAATTTGTTTTATCCGCTAAATGTTATAATCGTTACTATGGTTTTTCTAATGCATAAAAAGCCACGGTTTACTAATAACTACTGATTAACAACTTATAACACGAACAATTTCTGCTTGATATATATTTCTCTTTTTTTATCAAGACAAATTTATTTATACTGACAGCTATAAAAAATTAACCACTTAGTGAAGTCGTGCGCCTCATGATAAATGTTCTCTTTTTTTAAATTGGCCGATTTTTATTCGACAAGAGGTCAACATATAACTTAACTTCTGATTAGTGAAGTGAATTATTGTTTAAGAAGTTAAATAATTCGGACATGAATCATTTTTGTTACGAATCTCTCAATCATTGTGTGTGCGTGTATGTGCGTACGAGCATAGAACGTTACATCTGTGGATTCTCTCTTTACAAAGGATTAAATACGTTGCAATGCGATTGTATGTATCGCGTGGAAGACCAATTGGAATCATCCGCGGATAACGTAAGTTTTAACTAGGATGCTGACTGATATCTTCCATCATTAAAGTGTTAGCTAGTTACTTGAATTCAAGTCGTTAATTATTAAACGGCTTGACCTCAAGTATGTGTTCATAGAAGTCAAGTTACTTGACTCGACATAATCTAACTACAAGTGGGTATCCAATGGAAAATGAATTTCTAACATGGCGTATGGCTAAAATTGACTTAATTTGAGGAATCAATGCCAAGAAACACGAAGCTATAAATAGCACCTTACGTTGTCTAATAACTATAACTATTGTTTCTGTTCGAGTCAAAGAATAGAACTTGAAAGAACTTCAACTTTACTTGCCAGAATTTCGAGGGAATTTGTGTGCCATTTAAGACATAGATCTTATCAGGTTTCATACTGGTAGTTTAATGATCGAGACGTTGAGACGGTCAGAGGACAGCTCAAAATGTGTTTCAATTACCCTCGAAACCTTCGAGTTAAGGTCATTGCCAGTCTAGCTTTGATCTTTATTAATTGGCGTTGAACGATGCATCTCTCTCTGTCTCTTTCTCTCTCTTCTCTCTCTCATGTGGGTAGCGTCCATGGACTTAACAACAAAGTTGACAAAGAGGGTAATCACTCTGAAGAAGAGCAATGTGACAGAGTATAAAGGCAAAGAAGTATTGAGTCATTTTATCGTGCTAGTTCTTAACTACTCGAACTGAACTTTTCAGAGAAATGTAATTAATCACTCCATGTGTGTCTCATTGATACAAAGAACACGAATTTATAATAATACGATGATAATTCTACTTAGAAAACGACAGAGGCTGTCTAAGTCCTAACAGTAATATTGAATTTCATAAACCTTAAACTCAATTTTCTCAGTTTACAAACAAGAGGAGGTAGAACAGTTAAGAGGTAGAGCGATGATTTGTTTATTATCGAAATTGGATATTATTCAAATTGTTTCGTATAAACATTCATCTAAGATAATCATCCGAATAAATGTTTACATTAATCGAACATTTTATTCGCATAATAGTTATCTGTGCCTCGTACAATACGAATAATTATTCATTTATTTCCACTTGATTCTGTGCAAGTTTATTAATACGGTTTTTGACTATTATATTACTTTGCCGAGGAATAATAAACTTTGTATATAATAATAGACAGCAATCCGAAGTTTCTTTCTTTCACAATAATTTCTTCCCACGAAGAAATTATGTTCCCGACTGTGGGAATAGATGGGAGTTAAGAGACAACTAAACATGGTGTGAAAAAGATGAATGTGGCAGTAAATTATAATTCAGTTCAATGATTCTCACTAGAAACGGCGCTTTTATGCAGATGACTTTCTCTGCTAAACTTCCGATTCTTTTACACGCGGCACAATGATTTTCTCTGCTGCAATCCATACACTTGTTACTTTATACCTCAGAAGCCGATATTTACACGAATCTTCGCTAATATTAAATATTAAAAGAAAACTCTGTTATGTAACTGTATAACACGAATGAAATTATTTAAAAGATTGCGTCTGGTATATCAAGCGAAGAATCTTTCTGAAAATTTCTGCGCACCTCTAGTCATTCATACACGTCTAGATCGCGAATGTTTACCCACTTGTGGAAAATTTAAAAACCTGCAAATTGTTCGTTTTCGTTGCTCGGCGGTAAAATAAAACGCGTATTACTTGTCGTTACACGCATTAGAAAACAAACTTTTTACTCGATTCTAATCTATCTATTAGTTCTAATACATCATCCGCCTCGTAGAAAGTCCTGCGAAATTTATCAGACGATCTTATCTTCGCGGCATCATGAAAGTGAACAAGCTAATCACACACAAAAATGGAACATTATTTTTATCTATTACAATTGCAAAAAAAAAAAAAAAAAAGAAAATGGAAAAGAGAAAGAAGCAACACGAAATGTACCCACGATATAAGATGCAATACCAAAATCAAGGTACCGCTAAGTAGAATTACAAAACCATATACAGCCACAGGATACATCACGATTCCACAGCCTTACTTCATGCACGAATGTACGTACGAACGTAGTCCATAGGATAAAATGATAAAAACTCACCGAACTGATTTGAAAGATCGAGAAATTGGAAAAGAACGATATACAGATACGTTGACTTGAATGATGGAACACGAATCTCTATAATCCCGTACGGCGACCACAATGGTCGACGTGAGCTGCAATGCGTGTCGAGGATTACTAAGGGACCGAAATGTGGGCCAGCTACTTTAAAGACGAGTCAACTAACGAAAGGTGAACTGAGCTTACCTGGGACCAATCAGAGTAGCTTGTACCTGACTCTGTTTGAGTCAGTGAAAGACAACTTCTCCCCACTTATCTACCCATTAATGCATCTATACAATACATCACATGCATGCGTGCATGCACATACACCTACATGCGCACGCGCAGAGACACGAATATTGGAATTAGGAATCATTTTTCACGGTCCTCTCTCAATGTCAACAATTCACTCCCACGTAATATTATCGCTAACCCTTACGGAATATTATTTCGGTGCAGAATGTAAATGGGACTGTAGTAATTAATATATCTGGTCATTTTTGGAACGATTATCTTGTTTGCGTGGTCAAAGAAATATTCTTCAAGTTAAGAAGCCAGAGTGGTCCGATCAGAAATTTTGATCATCGATAAAAACGACGAATCAATGGCAAAGATGAAAATGAATTTCAGTTTAGTCCTTGTAATGCTAAATACGATATAATTCGTTTGTAATAGAAATTTAATTATACATGAAAAAAGATACGAAACCTCTTGATAAGCAGATTATTAGCGGAATTACGAGTTAACTCGTCTTCTATGGTTAAGCGCGCAATTATTTTTCTACTTTCTATCGCTGCTGTATGCGAGGACTACGGATGAAGAATACGATAAGTTACATTTTTCTAGGTTTTTTTTCTTTTTTTATAGAGGAACAATCTTAAAATTCAATAGAATGTCGATGAATTTCATGTTATCAAAATTTATTTGTTCTCGAAATATATGTTCTCTCTGCTTCCTCGAAATTTTCGAAATATCGTTCGTAGTTATATCAACGTTATTAATTTGTATCATCGATTTCGATAAAACATCATTTACTTATCAACTGTCTTACGTACCATATCTTCGAAATTAACAACTTCTTTTCGTTTAATCACGGGTTGGTAATAAAATCAGAAAATCAACAAAAAGATACATATTCATCGTGGTTTCCTCCTGTGATCTTTATACGGATCGTTAGTAATTCTTTCAACGAAGGAAAGTAAATTTCAGTGGCACGTAAATTAAGCTCGCGTACCGGAATGAATGGCTGTGTACATAGGTCAGTAAAAACTACCATCTGAAATCTATCGTATTTAAGGAACCTGATCAGACGACTACATTTTCATTCTTTTTTATACCTTATTTTTTTTGAAGATATTAAGGTGACTTTGAGTTTTTTTAATAGCCTACCTTATGTTTTTTATAACATCGATCGAACCAGTCGAACATTCTCTATAGAAAAGCATTAACCTATTTATACCGGAAAGCCGCTGCGTTCAGCAGATATGTTAATTGTTATTTGCCCAGACAAATTAATTCCAATCGAAATTAAATTACAACACACACAGATGTTACCTGTTTAGCTTTCGATAATAATAATAATAATAATCGCCTTGATAATTCGATAATCCCACCAAGCTAATGTACATATGTAATATAGAAATCATATCAGATCACATTGAGAAATAAGGAATAGAACAGTAATAATAACGATGAATTCGGCAGAGTTCGTGACGTGTATGCTAATGTTAACCTAAGTATTATCGAAGCATCAACGAAGCACAGACTAGAATTTGACTACATGTTTATTAATTCGATGGTTAATTCATCATGCCTACGCTAATTAATTACTTGAAGCATTATCAAGACATAGGCTACGACTTGACTAAATGTTCGCTAATTTGATGGTAGTCGTTTAATTATACGATATCGTGTATAAGATCGATACGTACATTTAAAATCCCTTGATCTCACGTGGTAGATAATTCCTCGGTCTACGGGGACTTGTTATGCGCGACCTCATTCTTACGCGCTCAGAAGATACACAGCAGAAATATTCATAATGAAGTTGAACTTCCGAATATTTCGGGCGACAAGGACAGTGAATTAAACGCGAATTAAAAAGAAAAAGTTGATCCTTTAGATCGCAGTGCCGACACGGCCAACAAATCAAGTTTATTTTCGTTCTCCTGAATTTTCATTATTATTATTATTCTTTTCCTTCTCTTCTTCTTTCCTTTCCTTTTTTTTCTTTTTTTTTTTTTTTTTTACGAAAATTCACAAAATAAATATTTTTAAAACAGAGCTATCAAACGCTCAAGAGGAGGCATACACATACTGTTGGTCGACCTTAAGAGAAGCATGCGATTCTCTGGAGGAAATTACACGTAACAGAGTACTGTAACAACACAAATCACTTATACTAAAACGCAAGTATTCGAACAAAATTCGATAATAACGAACGCACACAAAAAGATAAAAATAAGGAGGATTACTAACGGCAGGCAGTCTAAGTCCAATTCTCTTTTCATTATCTACGATATCATAGAATTTTTCAAACATAAGGAAGCATAAGGAAATAGAGGAAGAAACAAAGCTACTCTTATTCATATACTTCTTATTCGCAGATGATATGTTAATAAGGTACAATCCAATAGGAATACAAGAAAAGGTAAATACATTACACGACTACTGTGCAGAAATATTTGTACAACTTATACCGGCTATTTTCTCTACTATTTTTTCTTCGTACTGGCAGATCCTATTTTTACAGATTTTCTCCTCTGACGAAGAACGAATAATCCGCGTAAATCGAGGCACGGCTATACTAGCAAGTATCACTTTCTTATTTCCATTAACTGATATTAATTATCAATCTCCATCAATATCTACTAACCGTATACGATAGCCTGAGATAAAAACAGAGGCAAAGATTATATCAAGGGGTTTCGTTCGTAGTATATTTAGTATACATTTGTAATAATCTGGAAGTACCCAAATATTATTATGCACGGTAGTGTGTAATCGACACGAGTCAAAAGAAATTGCGGACACTTCGTATTCAGACAAAGTTTACGTTCTTACAAAATTGTGCAATCGATACATATAGGGCGGGTTGCATGTTGAAATCGTTTTGTAATGTCTGCCATTGTGCTCGATACCTTGATCCCTTTTCACCCTGGCTATAATACGCAGAAAGTTAGTCATGAGTGAAAATATGATCGATCGAAACAATTTGTATATTTATTGTAAATGATCGATTGCCATCGATATACATAATAAGTAAGCTTTCTGCCATAGAATGAATCGTGTACTTGGTACACGATTTGGAAAGCAAATATCATCGCTTCGGCGAAGTAATGATCTTTTTTTCGTTTTCTAATTACTAATCCATTCTCTCTTTTTTTTGCGATAAGATTACATAAATTCTGCTTAAAATGACGTCTATGTTATGATATGAACCTAATCACAGACTAACCACGGATGAAATAAGTGATAACAAACTGTTTTTTCCTACCGTGTTTCTTTTTTTGTGACGATACAATTATTTGGCAATCTGTTAATTAATTCTAAGATAGAAGTATCAACTAATAAATTAACACTAAGTTACGTACAGTGGTTCTGTAAAAAAATGTCTTATCGTAAAGTTATACATAATTCAGTTACTTAGGTAAAATTGTCGCAGTGATAAAATATTCAAACGATAAACTATTCGTACGATAAAAGTTCTCTGCTTGGATCAAGTGGTATTTCATTTCATTTTGTGTTTTACATTCGCCGCAACACAGATTAATAATAGTATTAAATTAAATAAAAATTTCCATCAATTAAGTAATCTAACTTTAAAAAGTAATGACCTCGAATGACTTATATTTAGAGTTGATTTCACGGAGAAATAGTCAGAGGTCCTAATTCGATAATCTCGGCAACTATCAGAAAGAAAAAACGTTGATTTTTACTTTGCATAAAAGTGCTTACAAAATATCTATAGTACACGTCGTCTTTCGTTTTTCGTTCGCAATGATCAATTGCATGGTTCTACCGTTAAATTTATTATTCAGCTATCAGAAGCTCGTGTGAATAAATAATAGGATATTTGTAGCGTAGTGATATAGTTGTATTATAGTTATGCGTTTATAGCACGGTTAAGTAATATTCGGAAACATACAATATTGAAAGTTAGCAAATGTTCAGTGACTTATGAGCGGCACTGCAAGCCGTTAATCATATTTTTACATTGACAACTTTGCAACTTTGATTCTATAATAATTACAGCTGCCACTCTTGCACATCGATTGCACAATTTTCACCACTTTCAGATTGTATATATATATACTGATCATATGCATTTTACGTCAACACTTGCGAGAATATTATTTTTCCATGCAACTAGATTTCTTTCTTAGCACCACTTTTTGTATATTTGAGATCTTGTATTCGTTTCCTTTTTTTTTTTTTTTTTTTTATTGTTAGAACTCGATATCGCTTAGTGACTTGCGATTTAAGATTTAAAAATACAAAATATCAGCCTGTCTATGAAGAAACATCTCTGCCACGCGCAAATATCCTACACGTTTAATTACGTACAAAACTTCGGATTCCAGGATTTCGTGTTCAGCATTTATATTTTTATCTCTTTCCTCGATCACTTTATTTCATTGGCAAGTACTTGTCAACTTATCGGTAAATAATTATCTTTGCTGTTACGTCTTTTAGTGCCTGATGTCTCGAACAATCTCGACTACATTTCTTTTTCTTCCTTTTCTTTTTTTTCTTTTTATTCGAGCTATTGAAATCAAAGTGGTCTGACTAATCTGAATAGTTTTCTGTCGTGAACTCGTTTTCTATCTTTTCTTTAAATTCGATTAAAATATATTTATCCATGTAATTATACACCTAACTAAACAGAAGGCGATATTCATTTTGGCAAAGATATCTGTACGTGTTTCAATAATTGTGAAAAGAGAAAATCTGAAATCCGTCATTTTGCCGGCTTTTCCCTTTCACTTATTATTTTTCCGCGTGCTTTTCATTTTATACGTTACACGAAATTCATCCAACAGTCGATGCATTAAAATTAGAAGAGTTGCATATCCCCATTTTAAAATAAGAGCCGGAAATCTCATTCCGAGATTATAAAAGGAAATTTTACTCAGCCTCTATCGAAGACCATAATAAAGTGTTGTGCATAATTATGATCGGTGTCATCGTTTCAATCGACGCACCTGTTCGATCATTTGGAATTTAAACGATCATATTAAGAAATCGCCATAAACGAGCCAAGAGGTATACGAGGTATAGGTTTCGTTCATTTATAATACGATAATTCACCTATCATTTGGAACCTGTTTCCTTAAAAATAAACTAAACCTTAAAATAGAAACCTGTCCTAGACACAAGTGCAATGACCTCGCATTTAATCTTCGACTTTTAATTTCGTCACATTCTATATTTTTTTCGAGAAGTTCGTTGACCTACTTTAAAATACAAAGTCGCGAACACTATCATTTTTCAAAAAGATCGATACCTTTTACTTTCGCTAAAGATATGCGTAATATTGTTGGGAATTCTTAAGAAGAGTTATGACCAGAAGATACAGGAACCGTTTAAATCGCGCTTATGTGCCGACATATGGGTGACGACAACAAATGCCAGAGCCACAATCACGTGTACGTATTTTTTTCCTTTTTTTTTTGGATGATTAATTCAATTCAAATCAATTCTCACGGAGAATTATAAGTAAATTTTTCTGACGTGGTACTATGTCGCGTTTAATAAGTGTTTATCGTGTGTTTGATTCTAGCTAAATCTAGTGTTTAAATCTAAAGGGTAATGTCTTTTTAGCCTGCAGTTCTGATCCGATGTGTCAAGAAATTGAGTAACTAGTAACGTAACGTTTACATAAACGTCGAAGGGTCGAGTTTGGAAATTGCGAAATGAAGTAATCGTTATGCATAGATTATTAGACGATATAACGGAATATATGTACGTAAAACTCGGTGAATCATCCAGAGTAAAATACTCGTTATAATAATTAATACAGCAAACGAATTTCTACCGGGGTTCTATTCCTCTAATTGTCCCCATAACGATATAAATTTGATACATAGACAAAGATTTTCTATAGATTCTATAATAGAAGAAGTCTTTTCGTTTGCTGAAACACAAGCGTGGTCGACAAGCGCAACAAAGTTAAAAAATGTATAAATTCATGATCTCGTTTCCAGACATTCACCGATCTGATGATATATAGTATATACGTACTTCTCGTTTAAAAACAAGCGAGATTACATCTGAAACGGACCAAATTCATGCAGGATGTTATGAAAGACCAATTAACGTTCCTACCACATACATATGTACTTCTATGTCCCACAAAAATTTTTCTAGTAAAAGTTTACGCACACGAATATATGCGTCCGCGTACAAGTCGTAATTTTTCCTTTCTATTTCCACCTGTGCGGTGTTCTATGGTATTCAGCTCAAGGTATAATATACAACACGAGAACATAGGTAGTTCCGATGAGATTAATTGATTATTATGGCAATTCTTTCAAAATCGTTTAATCTTTTTCGGCGTCCCATATTTACAAATTTATATAACATATATATACTGTAATCTTTCCTCGTTGATAGATCACGAACTACTGAGAAATTTCTAAACCTATTAACAGAGTGTGCCATCATTTCGACCTTAGTTTGGAATAATTTTACTTGGTTGTATAAAAACATCTACGACATTGTGACTTATTGCTAGCAAGCTGCATAGCCTGAGCTCATAATGTTTTGATATTATACGTTGCAGACGAAAAACTTTACACGCGTCATAAAGAAATTAAAGATAGCTCACATGTGTCTTTGACGTGATTTTAGATTTTAAATTTTAGAACGTACGAAAAATATAGATAAAACACATACACGATGAGATTTCCTTTTGCTTTTAATAACACGCGTATGTCGATTCGCATATCATTTGCGTGCAAAACTGTTCGCGTAGTTAGTGAACTATATACATGTAACTGCATATTTATGGGATTTCACGTCTCTATGATCAATCATAAAAACGCAATCTAAATAGAGATATTTACTTTGAAAGCATAAAAATTGAACGTTTCACTTTTGGTACTTTATATATTTTTCCATACTGCCTATCTACATTCTGTACAATTTCACGCTTTTAGATTTCCCATAAGCGTATTTTTCACGCTAATGCATAGGTATACTCCGTGGAATGTAAAATCTTGTTTCTTGTAAAAACTTGGTCTCCGTTAGAATCGAATTCGTAGTAGAAAAGTATGGATAGACGAGGCATTAATATAACGTGATATTATCTGTAAAAGTAACGTGTTAACTTAGACATCAATAACTTACCAGTGATAAATAACGCGAAAAGGAAGAGCACAATCTAAGCACAATTATTCTATCAATAAGTTCTATTCAATTTAGAAGTATAAGTATTTCATAAATGTACGTGTATCATTGGGAGACTAGAAAGTGAAATTATCAATAAGAAGAAGTGTATTCGATCGTAATCATTATTGTTTCGATCAAGTGATATTCTACAAATTATCACTTTGTTTACTCTAATCATCTGCAGGTTTCGATAAATTTCATTGACAAATATTTTAATTCGAGGGTCAGCAGACGCGAATATTATTTTCGTGAAACGCACTTCGCATCTAAAATCTCTGCAACAAATTATCTTAATTTCTGTTTACGATATAACATATAGTAACAAAAACATATCAACGTAGAGTTTTACAGGAAGAAATCGATTATTTGGCTCTTCGACTTAATCTTCTTAAAGAATTAATTAACACGATCCGCCGATTTGTAGTTCTAAACGTTGCAGGAATGAATAGTTATTCGCAATCCTGTTATTATTAAAGCAAGAAATACACGTAGCAAAGAGAAGTTTGTAAACTTATTCGTTCATTTATAAATAGATCAAACTTATTGCTTCCCTTATGACTTCAATTAGATCGTTAATTACTTCATTATAGAGGAACAACTAGAAGTCGTGTTTTTTTCAATAATTTCATTCAACTATTATTTATTTTTAAAAATGTAATTCCATTTACCAGACCAGTCCGCCAGTGAATACCGAGGGAATTTATCCTTCGGGTTTTTAATTATTTAATTTGAATCTCTTTCCCCATTTGCGCGTTACAGTTTAATTTAATTCCCTTTTTACTTCATTTTCTTTTTTATTTTCTCTCGTTTGTTTCCTTTCAGAGCATTAGTGCTAAGGTATAGTGTTAAGATACAGTTCTTAGAACACAGTGATAATATTTTTGTTATAGTTTTTTTCCCTACAGTTCTTGATACTTATCACAATAATTAATCAGCCTAATATGTAACAAACTTGTGCAGTGGCGTTTGAAACGCAAGAAAATCGCAAATCTCAATAGAACGGTACATTTACAACCCGTGGTTCCTTCGAGACTTTTGATGAGACTACATCGTTGCAATAAGAAGAAAATTCGGATTTGAAGATCATATCTAAGGTCAATTATGTGTTCACCAAATAACTAAATAAATTTTATTATCAACTTAGTGAATAATTTCTGAACTAATCATTAAATAAATAACTGTCGAATAGCCGAACAGAAAAATACGATAAAAATATTTCCCTTCTAAAAGTTCATTGATTCAAACCGGGCGGCTTTTCTTCTTCATTTTCGCTAAAAAGCGAAAGATCTTCGCAAAATGTGCGCTCGAATGGCCGAGTTTAGGATTAAATGGATCATAATTTCATTTTTAGGTGTTGTCAGACGAAAATTTCCGTTGCGCTTAAATGGGCAAATTGTGGACGAACAAATACTCTGTGTATTTCGCAAAAAATCTGCACTTTGAAATGCCAAAATCCAATACAATAATCGAATCAATAAAATTAGAGAAACTGACGTGAATGATCTAAAAATAGACACGAATACGTCTATCGGACTAGCTAAAGTTTTTAAAAATATGTACATATACACACATTTAGCTAAAGGTAGCGTCATAGCGTCATTTCATCCTTACTTCGACCTTCCGAATAGAGGAACAGAAATATCGAGGATGTTTCCTTTTCGTTCAAACGGTTTCGTATTAATAAATGACGATGGTCGTTATGCAATGCCGCAGTTTATCGAAAACGTCAATCAGAAGAGATCGTGAATAGAAGTGCAAAATTGAATCTGGAAACTCGTCAAGCATACGTATGTTTGACTAATTTCTGATCAGAGGAAAAACGATTGGCACGTGATTATTCTACGCGTGAAAAATCTGTAATCGAAAATGTAAAGTAGCACGATTTTTGCATAAAGTCTCCTGTCGAACAAGGTCGGATTTGAAAAGTCAATTACACGGCTATTAACGTTTGTCTAACCTAAAGCTATGTGTTAAACTTTGTTTTCTTCGAAACGTGGAAACATACTCCTTCTTTCTGAAAAAAAGGAAAAAATAAAGAAAACGTATTGTGAGCAACTCACGTCCTCTACAGGGGTGACACGTGTCAAGGTCCCTGAGGAGCCATTAGACTATCGATATCCACAAGCTCGAGCTTGCCAACGAATTCTAAAACCTACCTTACGTACAAATACCACGTAATTGTTTTGCTCGAACTGCCGCTTGTCTTAACGTATAACCGGTTAATTGAGACGAGTGAAGAAGCGTGTATAAACAAAACGGTTGCGTGATGTTCATGTGATCCAATGCTACAGCGGCAGCAGTTATTTTATGTTAAGTGTGGACGTTCGGGGACAAATTTGTAGCGGACCCTTAGTCCAGCCGAATAAATATTTCGGAAACTCTGTCTTACGACTTAAGTTTCAACAGCGCGTGCCGTAACCAACCGCAGGGTCGGTCAGACGTCGAGGCATTTTACGGTCTAGCTGAGCTTTCGAAATTGTGCAAATTCTTTTAATGCGTAAGGTACAACTAATTTTTAATTGTAATTCAATTGTAATTACTGCCAATTGAATAAGAAAAATTTATCATCTCGAAGTGAATAATAAATAATATTTCATAATTATTATACATAATGCAAAATATATTTTGATTTCACCGCAATCCATGGAAACCAAGTTTCGTCTTTTTGTAGTCTTTTATTTTTATTGTTCATTATTTGATTTGCGTATCGATTCGTCAGCGTGACAATATTTTCCCAAAATGTATTATCATATATTATATTAAAGATGTCTAATTCTTCTTTGTTTTCACCTAACTAACTGATTTAAAGTTGCCGCTTTACTTTACTTAACAACGCTTAACATTCTTTTCGAAGAAATTCCTAATATTTTTCAAGGAAATACACGGCCAAAAAAAAGCTTCTCTCGTATGTAGCCCGAAAAACGTACAAAGTTTCATGCACGTGCTGTTTATGTTTGACCCGATTGACGTACCATATCTCTAACACGACATTACAGATTAAGGGGTTAAGAACAAAGTGCCAGTCTTGCGCTGTCCATGTTTCAAGCTCCTATACTTTTACATCTACCACTTCGTTTCTTTGAACCGACTTTAAACTGTAGACTGACGTAAAGTACAAGAGGCAACTACGACTACGATAAACAGCGAAAAGCTGCGAGACAACTTTGATCTCGCGAAGAATCAACAGTCGTTAATTAGACACGTGACAGCTACGTTTCACGAGGCAGCCTCGTATTGTCTGTACGCATTGTAAGTATCTAAAATAGCTCAAGAGTCACGGATGTTATAATTTCGCATGACGAATTCGGAAGAGTCAGGAATGTTCACAGGATAACGATAAAGAACTACATGTCCTCCTAATTAATTCGCAGGAAATTTGCCAATGATCCGACGTCATGGTCCGCCACGACGCACGTAGGGCGCTAAGAATATCCTGGAAGGTCCTGGCTACAGGATGGGGAGGATGACGAACCTTTTGGCGGGAGGACTGCGATCGTAAGTCGAACAGATCAGCGCTTGTCCCAGAAAGAGATAAGTCGCTTAGAGAAATTTATTTATAACGTATACATGTGTATAGTGAGTATATAGCGCGGGTGACATTTTCATAGTCGGTTCATTGATCACTGAAAATTGCTTCGAAGCAGCTCGTGCACATATTGGTTTATTAGAGCGTGATTGAATACAGGGGCAGATTGTAGGGAGACGGCGGGCAATCAGCCAACTTGCACCCCATTTTATACTTTCGTCGTAACAATTTATTCGAATAACATCTTTGAGCGCGATAATATTTGTTATACACTGGCCCACTAAAGTATTTGAACGCTTAACACAGACAACGTTTCATACGATAAGTAATAAGCGTGTGTATAAGAATATATGCAACGTGTAATAGCATGAAATTAATTGTTTAGAAGCTGTTATTAAAGAGACTCAACACGTTTATGATATCGCGGCTGAAGATTCACCGCGATGTGTCTCTTTTCATTTGGCACATCAATGAAGTCAGGCAATTAAATAATTATTGTTCGACATGAAATAAAAGATGGAAGAATTATTGTTTCGAACGGTTACGAATAACATCGCGATAGTATTATTAGGAGATGATAAAACAAAACTTCATCTATGATACTATGGCAATTAAGGGCTGAGATAATGCATATTATCAATGTGAAGGAAAAGTCAGTCGAAATCCGTACCACGGCGAATGTGTTAAAGGTAACTCTACTTTATTATTATTTTTCTTTAGGTATTTAGATACTTCATTATTATTTTATTTAATATTCGTGACAAATTTAGATCTCTCACGACATAAATACTTTTCATTGAAGAACAACTTTGACGTATTAGCATATCCTTTATTATGAAATAAAGGATATTCCATAAATAGACATAGTAAGACAAGCGGCTTTAAAAGATTAACTTAACAAATTTATTCCAACTATTCAACACGATGTTTGACGCAAAATTTCAATTTTTCTGACGTCTATGAAATCTCACATTAATCGCGTCATGTTAGGAAATAATAAGATAGACGCAAAGGTCACTTCGTGCAATATTACGATGACGATCCTTTCTTTTTCCACTTTTACCCAAAGCCACAGAAATTTAAATGAATGCTACCTAATTGTGAGTGGCACGAGCAGGGCACACTTAGTATGCTAATGTAATTCCATATGGAATTAAGATCAAAGATGCGTTTACATAAGATTTAAAACAAATATTAACATAATAAATTCACGTTTTTGTCGTTACAATGAAAACGAATATTAATCGATAATTTTACGATTATTGATTAATATTGAATCTATGCAAATGCATGCTAATAAACTATCAAGCACGGGTAATCGTGTGTTTTAACGTATGAAACATTTGATTTTTTATCTTAGTATTTATCTTCGTCTTATATTCATTTTTACACATCATTATGCAACTAAGAATTTTTAATTTCATGTATGATACGTTTAGTTTCAATCCTTTGATACAACTTTTTAGGATTCACAGTCGTAAGAACTGTTCATTACAGTACGCGTATAGTATTCGTTTATTGTAACCAAGAAAATCATAATACCGTAATGAGCAAACATCCTACAACGAACTATGTATACTTGTAATTGGAATCTAAAGTATTATATAGGTAAGCATCGTCCCTTTTCGTTCATAGAGATCATTATTACTTTGGTTTAAATGATTACAAATGAAAAAGAAGGAAGATAGTGATTGACAATCCAAAGTGTGTACAAGACAGTGCGAGGCTGCCTCGCGATGTATATGGGTACCTGCCTCAGAGCGAGCCAACTATTGTTGGTTTTTGACAAGATCAAAATCACAGTCTTTCACTAGAGGCACTTTCGTTTAGAGGCATATCGAAGGATGCTGTCGAAATTTTAATTGTGGTTCATCCTGCTTCGCGTATTACGTGACTGTGACGGTAGAAGGAAACTCGAGCGAAGCAATTGTCGGATGAGACTGCCTCACGGGTCTGCCTCACGCTCTCTGCACATAGCGTAATAGTAAGGTTCCAATTACAGGTATATAGTTCGTTATAGCATCTTCGTTCACTGAAACTATCAGGCCACCAACTGCAACTGTTAGATTATTAATTCTCGGTCAAGTTACCGAATAGTTGCCATCACATCGACTTTGATACCCTTGAATTAGGTTGTCAAGGACATCAACTTGAGAAATTCTCTCTGAATAGGCCAAATAGAATATATATATATACAGGGTGGTTGGTAACTGGTGGTACAAGCGGAAAGGGGGTGATTCTACGCGAAAAAAGAAGTCGAAAATATGGAATAAAAATTTTTCGTTTGAGGCTTTATTTTCGAGAAAATCGACTTTGAATTTTCGCTCGGTACGCGTGCACTTTATCACGTCTCGTTATAACGGACCTCACTGTAGAACGTTGTCTCGATGGATATTATCGCAGTTTAAGTTTGTTATTATTAGGAATATTATTGGGAATATATAATGAAATAATATGAAGTAATCATAAAGTTTATTATTACAAAAATTGCTGAAAATGTTGCCTATTTTACCGAACACATACTTCTGCTCTTCTAATTAAATTTCTATGAACATTTTCTAACGTATTCGATTGTTTTAAAGTATGAAAGACTACAATAACCTTTTCTTTCAATTGCTCGCAACTTGCGATTTCTTCAGAATAGACAATTGATATAATATGGCTGCATAAATAAAATTCAAAGTCGATTTTCTCGAAAATAAAGCCTCAAACAAAAAATTTTTATTCTATATTTTCGACTTCTTTTTTCGCGTAGAATCACCCCCTTTCCGCTTGTACCATCAGTTACCAACCACCCTGTATATAGAGCAAAACATACCAGAATGGTGTATAAAGAACGACATGTGTTTCAGTTACTGAATTCCAAACGAAAAGTAGTAGATTGAGCTAGACTATTAAAGTGATAACGACTTGCATGGAGACGACACATGTAAATGAGTGTTTTAAAAATAGCCACATTTAAGGATACCCACAGATAGAATTATTGAAATGCATTCATTGTAACTATATCTGGTTACCACAAAATGTACTTACCGACTATGCAGCAGAACAGTAGCACATGTATGATGCCAAACATACTTTTCTGTACAACTCGAAAATCGAAGGTGACTACCCTATATACGTATAGAAAGAAGTTATTCAGAATTGTCAATTTGACAGTATATTTCAAGAGCATCGAAATGAGATGATAACTATTCGATAACTTCACTCTTCCCATTAATATCTTAGTAATATCCTACTTACCAATAGCGAAGTTCCTGGACCTCTTTCATAAATCAAAAAACAATCCTATGTCACTAATAGTATGTCATTAGTCCAGACACCTTTGGCAAAATTACAATTCATTCCGCAATCGTGATTAATGATGATCGCCACATAGAACGAGAAGGACAAGTTAATTTGAGTTGACAAAACGAACGAGCAAATAAACTTTCCAACAGCGTTGTTCCGCAATCTCAGAATCTTTCAAGGAGAAATAGGATGTGAAAATCTCTTCAATAACATGCTGTTTTATCAATATAGTTAACACCTCTATATCAGTTAACAGTAACATCGCACCGTTTAGAAATACGAAATATAGCGTAAGGGTTATTTAAATCGGGAAGCTAGCTTCTTTATCGAGATATTTACTACAAATTTAGCAAATTTAATGGAAAGTCAATATAAAATACGAAGGATGGTTTTAAACATTCAGAGGCTCGGGAAAGTATGGGTTAAACGTGTACCGTGGAAAAGTATATACATATTATCTATGTTATACAGATAAAACATTTTGGGATTTCATTGACATTGCAATTAGATAAGACAATCAGGATTATATTTCTGGAGTTTGAAACCGATCTGAAAAATTTTTTTTTACAAGATATTTTAGAATTACAAGATATTTATTGCAAACATAGATCTTCCAAATGTAAGTATCAAAGATGATCCCATCGAATACTGAAGTTTATTAAATACAATGGATAATTGGCTATTCGAATTAAACGGTTGCGTAATCTCTGTGAAATCTATACTACATACGTATTTTGTCATCTTTATGGATAATTTCGCACTTGTTTCTAACTTTACCTATGCTAACGAAATTTCAAAATACCTCATTTAACACACCTGATATATTCATAAAAGGATAAACGGAACACCCCGTATAAAATGTTGTACGTTTAACGAGAAACGGTATGTTATCGCTCTGATTCCCTTACAAGTTGAAATTTCTTAAATTATACGCAGGGCAATAAGGTGGTTGTTTCGAAAGCAAGCACAATTCAATTCTCGAGTATTTCGCATAATCGGCGACACCGAGAGTTAGAAAGGAAAAGCTAATGTTCCTGTGAGCTGTTCAATCAATGTTCACATACGCAAATATATAGGAGTTACGGTGCAAAAATCGAGTACCAGCTGGCAATATATGCTCGTGCTCATTTTCTTCGAAGCCATCACGACGATCTAAATTTTTAATTAACGCGATGATTTGTTCACTTCGGTATGTGCATAATGATACACGTATACAAAGGCAATTTATATGCAGCCGTATATTTACACAATAACAGACATATGTTTGTACAATTAGAACTATTAGAAAATGTAAAAAACCCATCTGAATAAGTAAACTGGAAAAACACTATAGGAAGTAATGTTTCATGTATGCATATAAAATATATATACATAGATATATCAATATTGCCTCTCTTAGTTAACACGTTGACTGCAACGTAATTTTATATATTTCTTCCTAGCAGTCGCAATAGATTGAAATGTGCTGCATCATAACGTTTCATTTTTGCAAAATATTTATCTTATTTTAAACATTCTGAAAAGTTTAGTAACCTGAGTCACCGATACCCAACCGTGACGGTTAGCCCATTAAAATACCCTATCTTGCATTCTTTTTTGTATCTGTATAAAATCTTGTAATTTTCTTAATTCATTTAGCCTGTGTTTATTGTCTTTTAAGAGCAGTTATACTATGCACTCTATTACGAGATAATAACTAAATATTTTGAATTGAACGAAGAATAACAATGACGAAGAAAATGATAGAACTTTATTTAATTCTGAAATGATAAATAATAACATTTTGATTAATACGGACAAAACAGACCTTTGGTATATCTAGTCTAGCGTAGTATATAGTAATATAATTGCCACCAAACAGGAGGATAAAATTTGTTTAGGAGATGAAGGAAAATCAACAAATATGGAATTTCTAGAACAATAGGAACGTAATCGGTGCTTTATCGATGCCTCGTCTAAATAAAACGCAAATCAAACAATCCAAAGAGGAAAAGTTTTAATACAACTTCGTCTCACGCATTGGATGCTCAGACAGCCCATAAAACATTTGCATATTGTCCAGTTCCTTCTTCGATATCGATTCCTCGGTATCGATGCTCTATACACGGAAAAAATACGAAAAAGGTCGCGAGAGATTTAAGAAAATCGAAAATTGTAAAGTTCCCGCAATTGCAAAATAGTAAATATTTTTGCAAATAAAATTCTGATCCAGTGTTTTTAAAGAAGCTTAGTGCAGTAAAGCAGCGAGGAGAGAGAGAGAGAATGATGTCACCACATCAGTAACTAAGAAGTTTAGAATTTAAGATTCTGTTAGAGTGCATAACGTATGCCATACGAGCGAAACAGCGATATGTGTTTGTATAATATTGTCAAGAGCAATGGAAGAAAAATTCAGAACAAAGTTTGATGGAATGTGACGGAGGCCTACTTTAATATTACTATCAGCTATATGTATCAGGACATCTATCTGTTACATTTATGGATTGAGAAACTCTAATAAATTTTACCTTATTTAGTCTTTACATCATAGTTATGAATGACGTAATATATTTAGAATAAAATGACTAGAAAATAATAGCTATAATAAATGAGTATTCAATTTGTACTAAATATCAGTAGGTATCTTAATACTAATGATTGCCAGTGTATATTACCATATCTTTGTAGGAAATAATATTACGTGGTACAATAGTGGACATACATGGAAACAAATAATTAAATAAAAAGCATGAAGTAGAGAAATAATTAGAAATTGAAAGAAGTAGAATTAAACATATGTCAATGAGTGGTGGTAAAGAAAACAAAAGATAACAGGAACGCGAGATTACTATGTCTTCCAGAATCTAATTGATTTGTAAATATATGTTTACTGTAATTTCTCATTTAAAATTTTAAGCAATCTTTCGTAGAAAAGTTAAATCCAAATCAACAATTGCTAATAAGAAAAAAATATATAACAAGAATAATATAAAAGAATTCGTCCAAAATATAAAACGAGTGTATATCTTTGAGAAACGCAATTGATTTTGGTTCGTAAACATACGTTCATTGTAATCTTTTATTTCTGCCCTTAGCAAGCTTCTCATATTTTTTCAACTTCAGTGGCTACAAAACATATTGGTACACCATTGTGCTTATTATAGCATTTACATACTAATTTCTTAAATTTACCGCCTTATTGTTAGACTACAAAAATTTGTTATTATGAAAATGAAATGTATAGAACCTGATAAAATAGTGTTTCATTGGAAAATAAGGGGTTGTGTATCAAAATACTTTTTATAGCCACTGTATGCAATACTGGTTGCAGCGGAACGTCGAATGAAAAAAGAATAGAAAGGTTTCCCTTTGAGTAAACGTGTATGAACATGTATGAACGTGTACAAACACGATAAATAGTCGCCGCGAACGACACCCATTTACGCGGAACGGCTGAACGCGGAAGCAACGCACCGTTTATTGATCACGTTTCACGGATTTACCGACGCCAGATAATACATCCAGGGCGAAAAATCAAAATCAATCGCTTTTTGCGTACCTACTTATACAAAGCAATGTGACCCAGTCACATAACTGCAATTCAAGTCCAGTTTTTCTCGTATTTATGTCACGCATATGATTAAAATTAGATTAAACAGTGTATATGATTAAAATTAAACTAGATAATGCATATAATTAAAATTAAATTAGGTAATACGTATTATTAAAATTAAATTAGGTAATAAATTAGGTATGATTAAGATTAAATTAGGTAATAGGCATGATTAAGATTAAATTAGCACTTATAAAGTAAATTTTGAAGATATTTTAACATCTTTAATATACCAGGCTAGTATTTGGCTATTTTTTGTTACACATACATAAATTAATCGGCTTATGTAATTTATGGTAATTAAAATATTAGTAATTTATAAAGGTAGTTTTACTTATGATTAGAAATAACATATTACTGTTTATTTAAATAATAATCATTAAGTTTTTATGGGACATTATGTAAAACTCCCGAATTTATAAAAAGAACTAAAAGGAATAAGCTTATTTATTTAGCAATGACGAGTAGCTAAAGGTATTACAATGTCACAGAAAAATGCATTACACTGTGGTTATATCAAACATCATTCTATTCATATATCGTTAAAAATTCAACTCGAACACTATCTGGTGTCAATTAAAATAGCGTGATACAGAATTATGTACGCCATCGAAAGAATTAATTTTAAAACCTATGTTAAATTTTTAGACGTTTCCTGCTCTTGATAAATACTAGTTTACACAGTGTTATACATTTTTATTGCGACACCCTGTATATCAATTGTAACATTATCGGTACTATCCATATTAAGATGACAATTCACAATATAGTTAGGGCATCATCTATAGTATGTCATTCAATTTAACACATTACGGACCAGTCGTCTTATTGCTAGGTGTACGCACGGGCCAGATTAAATTGTTTTTCTCTATATGACGACAATGAAAACCCGAAAATTTTTGTGAACGATCGCAAGCGTTAGAATTGAAAACACAGGAATTCTCGTGATCCGTCCATAATTAATAACGATAATGCGCTTAAAAAAAGAAAAAAAAGAATGTAATTAAATGACTGTCAATAAATTATTTCAGAATCTACGTTTTTGGTTTTTACTCTCGAGATTATAGTATCATGTAATGACTACTTGTCTTGTATCAATCGTCAAGTGAATAATATTCGCTGCACGTGATCATTATACATAATTACATTTTTCCACTAGGTGATGTGCATACACATTTTTTCTCCACTATTCTCACTGGCAGAGAAACGCATAGTCTACGGTCAAAATCTCGAGAAAGTCTAATTTACACAAAAACAACAAATCATACATATTGAGCTGTATAACATAGATTCGTACTGTTTTTATTCCCATATTGCATATATTGCACTAAATATAAAAACAGGATGAATTTATGTTACAATGTAGTAAAATAACACCATATTCACACAACAATGAAAAATGGTCGCAATTTCAATTGGTAGCACTGATATTGGTAGGTTATGTCATTTATGTATATTGTTCATTTCCTGGAAAGGTGATATAACCAAGAATAGTTAGGATATTTAAGAGGTTACTTAGAAATACAAGGTTTAAAATATTGGGTTATAACATATATTTAAGAACAATGTCATAATTGAAAATACGATTGTTTAACCCTTCTTTTATTGTAACTATAAACAATACGTATAAACAATATTTTATGAAAAACTGTCAAAACTCAGAAACTATCAGTGCTTTATAAAAGAAAATAATGTTTTCGTTATTAAATAAATAACTTACTGAAAAAAAGTTCTATTGATCTGTGGCATAACACTGTTTCCTTTAACAATTTAACTGTTTTAACAGTCTCTAACAGCCTTTAGATCTTAATGATCTTCCATATTTTGTTTACATATATTGGTTACACTAAAAGAAAGGATTAAATAACCAATTAAAACAAACTATTGAATTATAAAATTGTTCTTAAATAAACAATTCTATTTTATAAATATAATACTTTACTATATCTTGATAAATATTACATTACTTTATAATTATACTTCCATCATAATAAATACTTCAAAATTTGTAATTTTTCAGTAACTCCCAAGAAACCAGCGATATGTATTTCTAACCAAGCAAGCAGTATAAGTACACTCGTATGCGACCCGGCTATCAAAAATACATACATATGTATAAAGCTGCCAAATCGCACACTATCGCCGGTATGAAACCTCAATAATACGTTCACGTATCTACACCAGATCTAAACGTCGAGATTCAAAATAAATTCATGGTAATAATTCTTATATTGATAGTTATAAGTATGACAGCTAAGTACTGAAGAAATTAAAGGGAATATAAATTACAACTATTTTACACGATGAAGTAGCATGCGGGTGCGCGTTGCGCACGCCAAGAAACGCGCGCACACAATTACATCAAGTTACGCATCCACACGTATACACACTGATGCTCACACCGATCGAGACAATGCGTCAAAGCAGAGGCGGTAATAATCATTCACCTTTCATGTAATATCAAAAACTAATAGATCCAATCTCTTCAAGGCAACAAACGAGAATATATGCCGAATATAATCTGCAGAAGAAATGAAACATCGGATAGTTGAAACGACTCAAGAATGGATCCACCGAGAACACGATACAATTGCGTTCATACGCGACGAGTTTCTCGCGATATCTTTCACGGACACGCGGGAAAATCGTTCAACCGATATCTGGTAAAATCGTAAAATTACACCAACGAAAGTTCGATCATGGTTTCTGTTATCAAACAGAACACTATTAAGAATCTATGGGAGAGAAACTGAACGAAAGTATCCGGCCGTGGTACTCGACTGTTCGATTTCTGCACACCAAATTCGATATCCCTATCACAAACTTTTCCAGCTGAATAACGAACGTCGTAATCACGAAAAATATTATTAATGATTCTAACATCAACATGAATATGTAGTAGAGTATTTATGAATTTATAAAACAGAGTTGTTAGACGTATATTCACCACAATATCGAGATGCACGATAGTAGGCGCGGCTTTTCACCCCGCATAGAGAGAAACGATTTCGTGTCAGTGATTTGTCACCTACCTATGTTATTCGAGCGTGTCCTCTTCGTCAACGATCCTCGTGCTATCCACGAATGAAACTCACGATACCGATTTAACACAGAATCACGAACGAATCGTGTTCTCGGCACTTTTCAGCTCGTGCTTGTCGCACGCCAACCGAGTCCGCCATCTTGGGGCAACCGCCAAATCCCCCCAGGCAGGACAATACTTTCCCATGAAAAGTCACTAGGAACTACTACAAATTTTCCATCTTTATCTCGCTACTTCTCTCACCCTTAACCCTTGACAAGCCGATTACAGTATAAGTCGTTCTACTCCTTCTCGATACGCTAGACTTTGCAAATATATCTGTGTTTATTGCGATTATTAGTGTGGTATTTGTGCAAATTCATATTTTAATGAGTGAAATGAAATAAAATGGGACCTGGATAGAAAACAGTTTGACAGTCCTATACTTTGGATATTTTACATTTTGCATTTACATATTGTGTGCACTTTGTGCATTTTTCCATCTACAAATTTCCTATAAATACATAAAAATCCTGTATAAACCTATAATATATGAAGTTTACTTTTGGTATCGATAGCAATCTAAAATTTGTTTTTTATCTAAAATGTGATTTTAAGATTAACATAATCAAATTTGATGTTTTTTAGTACATTCATATTTAGTGTTATCAGGTATGTTATTCATTTTTCAATTATTAGTCTTGTTAATGGTGTAGTAAATAATAGATAATGTCTATTTTTTTATAAACTCACTAGATATATATTGCTGTATTATCGCCACATTGAGATTATTTCGTAACTACATTCTAATTAGTTCTACAATTCAAGTGATACTTGGCATTTAGCGTAAATTTTAGTTTTTTATAAATTGATTAGCTGATTATTTACTAGCTATACTTATGTAATTGTGCTTAATTCTGTAACTAAAAGTTGATATTTTTCGGCTAGAGCTTTGTATGAAAGGTATAACTGCTTAAATATAGTATCTAATCTCTAAAGAATATTTATATGTACTTGTACGTACTAATAGTACACATGTGTACTTTTAATTTAACACAATAAATTTCATAATTAATTTATAATTTTTGTTACTTATATATATAAACAAACGTTTTATCGGTTTTTATATAGTTTATTAAATATGCACTAAACATATCTTACAAATATAAATAATAACATTAATGCCGGTTTGTATCATTAACGAAAAGACAATCAATTTTTGCGATATTACATTTGGATTCACTCTAAGGTTACATGTGATAATGACAGTTATATATTATAATTTTTATTGTTTGAATATTTCTCTGCGCTGATTATTAATAATTTCTTCTTTTCTCCAACATATACATATATAGTTAGAATAAAAACTAAAGCAGACATAATACATTTTTATCTAACTATTTTTAGATGGGGATTTTTACGTAAAGACTAACGTTACTAAAATTTCACGAAAGCAAGACTTAGTTCACTCTAGTTAATCGTAAAGATTCAATATGTAATTAAGATAAAAGGGAAGATACGTCAGTTTAAAATCAAAATAACATCGTGGAACCAATCAACTCGCTAGCAGTGTGGGATATCATTTATAAGGGGCCTTAAAGAAGGATAAAATTGAATAAAATACATCATTAGGTAAATCACATTTTTGTGATAATTCTTCTAATATAAACTTAGAAAGATACTAAATTCTTAATCTAGATGAAACTTTTTATTTTAACGAAGCAATATAAAATCATATTTTCCCCTTATTACATATATACGTACACAGTTATCGCGGCTAGATAAAATGAGCTCTAGTCTGACATCTATCGGTTTAAACACGAATGATAAACCTACGATTATATGATGATAAATAGATTGCAGAAATAGTTTAAAATACATACATACTCACATCCATAAAATATAAAAATATTCATATTTGTATGAATGGGAAAATACATGAGAAATGTATGAATATGAGCAAAAATCTACCTTAATTGATAACCTTAAACATTGCAATTAAATAATATTAAAGTCTTATGATTTCAATAAATTAATAGTTTTTTCCTATATTAATAGTAATTGATCGATAATCTTTAAGATTGAAATTTAACATCTCATTCGACATATCTTTACTGTTCGATATTACATAATACCAGGATCGTGTTTACTACTAGATAAAATAGGCACGTGTTTAAGTTCCGTTGAAAAGAGGCGACAGTACAGAAATATTTGTCATTATTGCATGAAATAAATAAATCCATTGGCTCCTATTTCCAAATTTAATTAAAAAATATATACCAATAATAATACTTTTTGCAAAAAATCTTTGTTACATACAAGATAGTCTGCACGAGCTGATGCAAATAAGTGCTTTAAAGGAGAATCATATTAATATTGAAACAGCATTAAACAAGCTATCCATAAATGAAACTGAAAAGCCAGTTGTTCGAGCAAAACCGGATACGTCAGTTACTAAGGTGGATAAATTCGAACTTGTTTCATTAATGATTATGTAGAAAAAATTTTTATATAGAATAAATACTGTTAGCAAATCGTTGAAATCATTAACAGGTTCAATATCATTCTCATACCTACAGTATCATTATATTATATAATGATGATGATACTACTAAGCATAACCAATTTTATTAAAGATACGCGTAACAATGTCTAGGAGTTTAAGAATAAGACTGTAAATATTATTCCAATTAAATGTAGAAAAAGATTCCAAGTTACAAAAAAATATTTTTCGACAATAACAATGAGATCAACGTGCAGTTAAAAGTTTCGAGGTTTTGGAACAAATTTAAATTTATGTACCTATATATGATTATAGAAAGGAAGTTGTAAAACTTATATTGAGAGCATTTATAATGAAAATTTAAATGTTGATGAAACGAAAGTGAAAATGAAGCAGCTTAATATATTAAGTAAAATTGAGAATGTAATCATTGTTTCTGAAAAATTTAATTTTATATTCGAAAACAAAATTATATCTACGTTTCCCAATGTCGAAATAATAACATTACTGATTAACAATGTCAGAGGAGTGTTCGTACCTAGAGTGGTAAAAAATTATTTATGCAATATTTTTCCGAAGTAAAAACTTACCGTATTAGTACTGATGTCTGACGTCCGTGATGTTTATGTAAAACAAACGTACACGAAACGCGCTCTATACCGCTACATACAACATATAAAAGGAAGCAAGCGTGCAACAATGAAAAATGGAAATCAAATTAATAAAAAATTTCTAAAGACAAATTTCTATTCAAGTCTCAAAGCATTTACATTTTAAAAGAAAACATAAAGATGGCATCCCAACCTAGAAACTAACACTAAACGACAGGTTATTTTTGTATATAACTCGAAAATTAAGGCCGACCGTCGATTGTATGTATAGAAAAAAGTTGTTCAAAATGTTTCACTTCATAACATATTTCAGAATCATCGAAATCGGAGATGATGATGGTTCTTCGACAACTTTATCCAACTTCTTGTCACTTTTTACGTAGTTCGATGTTTACATATATACTCGTAAAATAACCTATTATGACACTACCATTAGATATTCCTAGGTAAATATTCCTATTAATACTATCAAGGAGGAAATTTCCTCCCCGATACTATGTATCATAGTAACGCACATTCGTTATTTCGTCGTTCATTTCGTACAGTCGGTTTCAAAAATATTCGGTCATTACAATCCAGATAAATTAACCTATTATGCGATATTAAATAGTATCTGACATTTTCTTGCGTGAGTTCATAGAAATCACGTTCTGGAACAAATCCTGTATATTTGACATTCGAAGTTTCTTGCATGGACTTTGTAAACTATCTCCAGATTTGTGGAAAACAACATTTTTTGCATATAACAATGAACCCAATAATTGCATCACAAAAAGTTCAGAATAAAAGTTATAGATATGAAGAATATCTGTCAAATGAGACGTCACACGTTATATTTACAAATTCGCAAGTATAATTTAAAATTTAATTGATTTCAGAATAAAAATTTTTGTTCGTTTACATTTAATTTTTTATTTTTGTCACTAATTTATTGTTAATCATAATCATCGATATTACTTCTATATGTTTTTATAACGAACATCAAGAGAAATGGAAGTGTCACTTTATTATTAAATAATTAAAGATTTTTAATAATTGTCATCATAATTATAGTTAGGATCAGGGTTAGGTTAGAGTTAGATCTTATTTTTGTCTGCATTATTGAATTCTAATAATTTTTACGTTCTTAATATAAATATTAAGGATAAATTAATACTCTTTATGTTATAAACGTATTTTATCCATGTTAATTGATATTTTATAATTGACCTATGAAAACAATGATGTATAATTTTTAACACCATTCTCTAATTTAGGATTAAAATATCGACCACTTTTGAGTTGTATATTATAGTGCAGTTCTTCGAGAATTAAAAAAGCCCCGCCAATTGCTGTGCGACTTTCGAAAATTGTAGAAATTAAGTTCTACGATGACGTGTTTTTAGTTGTTAAATAGTTTTCTGTAAAAGTTAATAAATATTTGGGCATAAAGTTTTCCACACATTTCCAGAATAACAAAATCTACATTTCCACAAAGTTTTAACTTCGCATACTCAATTTTATGCAATACATAAATAATTGACAATCGAAAATAGTGCGAAATCACTGCAATAGAGTCTGTAGATGTATTTTATTAAAAATAACAAATTTTGAATTTTTAACATTTTTATTGTTTTTTATTTGTATTTATTTCGAATAAAGAATATAGAAGTCCAAGTTAAGTTATAGTCCGAATATTTTCGAAATCAACATATATCGTTTCTTTGTTATAAATTTTTAACGAAAATATATTTACAAATGAAATATGTTTATATCTAGTTGTTTTGACTCGTAAAATATACTAATAACGTTTGGCCGGAAAAGAAATGGAACACGCTGCATAATTCTTACATTAAATATTTCTCAAAATTTAGTAGTGTAACAGAAATGAGATAGAAGTAAGCGAATACGCAATAAAGCATAATAAACTTTAGTAAATTACTCTGTTATTAAAGAGAAAGTGACTCAATCTGGTGCTAGAGAATTAAAGTGTTTCTTAATTTTCATATAATAAGGATATCACAGACACGAATAGAACATTTTTCGTCTAACTTAAATTGTTATGTTCTGCAAAATAGTAATTGATTCGTACACTAGAAATTATATGTGTAATTTACATTTATGTAAGAAATTTTTATTTAACAAATAGCGCGTCTAAAGAGTACAAAAAAATAAATAGAGCTTTGAGAATTCTACTTTAAAATTTAAAATTGACTTTCGCTAATAAAAAATTGCTTAAGAAGAAAAGTAAAATTCTTTACTACGAATTTAATAATAGAACCGTACTAAATAATTGCACAACGAAAATAATTGTTAAATACTTCTGAATTCTCTTTATTATCAAAAAGTATGATTTATTAGCAATTTGTTGTGTTATCATAATGATACTTTCGGTTTTGTTTTGTTTTTTTTTTTTATTAATGGAAGACATTTATAGAACATAAACATTCGAAACACTTAAAATAATTTTATCTCACTGAATGTTATGTGAATCACCACTACGAGAAACACTTTATCTTTATCAACGTATATACTAGTGACATTGTGAATTGTGATATTCTAATTTCTGTTTCCACGTAGAATAATTAATTAGTTTTCACGTGATTAACTTATATACAACATAACATAATATATTAAGCACATACATATGTAAAGTTTCACGATATAAAGACCAGATATTGTGTAAAAATTATATCTTATCACAAATCTATGACATGAAACTCGGATCCACAACGAATCTGTTGAACATAATCGAACTTACTTTTAATAATACCATGGGTCATTCAACACGTCAAGTATAACAAATTAATTACGTAAATAGTAATAGAATATAACAGTAGTATGTAGTGTGTAATTACTAGATTGAGTTTATTGTACCACACCCGTTTGACAAGTTTGCGTCACACAATATACAGTCGAGGACGATTAAAAAATCTGAAATTATAATAAATTACCATACAAATTGAATAATACGAGTAAACTATAACCGACCATACAAAATTTTAACGTAACAAATATGCAATTTATAAAGAGACATTGAAAAGCATATACCGATATGATATCCGACAATCGAAACATTTCAAGAGAATTGGTCAGGATAAATAAATACTCACCTTTGTACTCTTTCATCACTATTATTTTGTATAGCATAAATCTATAACAACCAAGGACAGAAAGTCTTGACTTATCCAAACATATCACTCTTGTCCTAACTAAACGTCATGCAAACATATATCATAGAGTTCTTTTTACTAACGATTCATTTTACCGAAGATTTTACTTTCTTTACGTAATTTAAGCATTAAATCCCAGCGCATATACGTACCTTAATTACTAAATTTTATCTTTTCATATGTAAAGTAATTTTAAAACTTTGTATACTCGATTAGAATTGTATTATAACATAATTCTAAGATTTATCTTTACTAGCAATAAGTAGGAAGTTAAAGTCCATTTTGAAAACAGGTTTCTTATTAATATTCCATTCATTTAATTAATATTTCAACGTTTCATAAAGTATAAAGAGTAAACGAAAATAAATTTCGATAATTAAAAATAGTTTTGCAATCTACTGGAGAAAAAACTGAAAGAACTGAAACAAGAAATTTATTAATTTTGAAAATGTACTGTCAGAATAAAATCTTGCTAATGGAACATCGAATGTATGTGTCAGTAAATGTTTAATTACACTCTTTAACATCAGTCGATGATGGTCATGTGACGTGTTACGAAATTAATAGTTTTCACGCGTACAAATTCATTTATTTTTATATTTTAATATACACGATTGCAGTATATACAGAATATTGTAATAATTCGCACGATAAATAATTCAGAGAATTAGAAAATCCGTATTTTCCGAACTTCGTAACGTATACATCTTATTATCCCTCCCATTAACATAGCAGAGTTCTACGAACATTCTAGTTCAGTTTACGACGTACCACTGGTGAAGGTACGACACATCGTACACTTGCGTTGTCCAGTAGCGTTTCACCGTATACTTTACATTAACGTGATTTATTTTTCTCAATCCTTTCCTTCATCGATTTTCGAAGCAATTATCGAGTAAAACATTGTTTAACTTTAGATTATAATGGCATCGAACGTAACAGAATTTTATAACGGTAAAACTGTGTTTCTCACCGGTGGAACTGGATTCGTTGGTGTCTGCCTGATCGAAAAACTATTGAGGTGTATGCCCGACTTGAAAAACATTTATGTGCTCCTCCGACCGAAAAAAGGGAAAAAAATAGAGGAGAGATTGGAAGACATTAAAAAGAATTCGGTATACCAATACATTTATACTCGAAATATAGATTTTTTTCGTCATTATCTTGTCGAATGAAAGAGACAACCTTTGATATGATAACCTTTAATTTCATTTCTGACCAATATTTATTTTTTTTAACTAAAAGATATCAAGGCATTTAAATATCTTTAACTTATTAATTCCTTGATGAACGCACAATCAACTTTATTTATTATACGGTTTTCTTTCAACATATGACATTACCTTAAATCATAGTCGTCATATAAATTCTCACTTTTTTCTCACTTTTTAGTTCTTGATATACATATATTTCTTTTATGTGTGTGACTACATACTTGTGATTTGAATCTTAAGTATGTAATTTCTTTCTCTTAGGAAAATCGAGTGTTATGTAATTTTTCGTTTTATAATACTTTCTCTACTTAGAATATTTAAATACAATCGTAATTTTGTTTTTATTTCGTATTATGAAATACCCTGCATTTTTTTAACTTTTTCCATTTAAGAATTGTTTACTTATAATTTGAAAATTATTACATTATTTTACAGTAGTATACATTATTTCCAACTATATAAATTCAAAAACACAAAAAGTGATAATAATACAAAAATACTGTTTTTTAAATGTATCGTAGAATTAATTTATTTTAAATCTATTCACAATGAATTATCTAATTGGGATATTAATAAATTATAGAATTGATTAGTTTGGCTTTTGAGAAGTTCATCTAACAACATGTTTATGTTTGTTTTAATATTTTAGGTATTCAACAGATTAAAGGAAGAGAACAAGACAAATCTTTTTAACAAATTGATTCCTATAGCTGGTGATGTGGGAGAAGAAAATTTAGGCTTATCATCTGCAGATAGACTGACTCTTGTTGAGGATGTTAACATTGTTTTTCATTCTGCAGCAACATTGGATTTTGAAGCAGATCTGAAATCTAATACAAACATTAACTTATTAGGTACACGCAGAGTCGTACAGCTTTGCCAAGAAATAAGAGATTTGAAGGTAAATTCTATATGTTATCTAATAATACTTTCTACTACTTCTACTACTTTAGTAGTAAGTAGTAATACTTTCTACTACTACTACTTTCTAGTAGTACTTTCAGACAATTATATATCATAACTTAGTGTTACATAACTTACATAGTGTTCTGTTTATTATATACAATTTCCATTAACTCCTTTTTCAGGCTTTAGTGCATGTCTCTAGTGCATATGTAAACTCAGTGTTGACTGAAGTGGACGAACAAGTCTATCCTGCGCCATATGATGTAAATGAATTAATCGCGTTAGTAGAAAAACTGGATATTGAAACGTTGAAACAAGAAACCCCAAGTATATTAAAGGATCATCCAAATTCTTACACATTCACAAAACATTTAGCTGAGCATGAAGTTAAAAATGGAGGTATTCCTGCTGCTATTGTGCGTCCTTCAATGAGTATGTATATTACATGTAAAAATATTTCTATTTTCCAAAAAAATTATATATTATAAATATTTTATATTTGCAGTAACAGCATCATGGAAGGAACCAATTCCTGGATGGACAGTATCAAAGAATGGTATACAAGGATTTTTAATGGGTGCTAGCAAAGGTGTTATAAGAAGATTACCAGTTGTAAAAGACATAATTTACGACTACATTCCAGTGGATCTGGTTGTAAACAATCTCATTGTTGCAGCTTACGCTGTGAATCAAGATAGGTATGGCAAAATTTATCACTTAAGTCACTTAACTATTATATACAATATCTTCTTGTTACAGTAAAGGAAAGTTAAAAGTGTACCATTGTACATCAGGTACACGCAATCCATTCAAATGGGCTAACATCGAACCGAAAATTAATTATTATTTACATAAATATCCATTACAAAGTGCAGTTTGGTATCCGTATCTTAAATTGCTACCTTCGATCTTCATGTTTAGGCTCTCTGCAATTTTTGTACATTTAATTCCAGGATATATTTTGGATATAGTTGCAAAATTAACGGGTGGTCGACCAATGTAAGTTATAAATTATGATTACTTTAATATATAATTTTTAACGTATGTAAATTGCATTCACGATATCAAATCAATAAAAAATATATTTTTTCAGTTTGGTACGATTACACACAAATGTTAATAACTCATTGGATCGTCTAAAGACGTTTATTTTTACTGAATGGAAGTTCTATAATCCTCGTACGATAGATTTACATGATTCGCTATCAGAGATTGACAAAAACCTCTTTAATTTAGATATTAAGCCACTGATATGGGAAAGCTACTTTATTGATTTGACACAGGGAGTTAGACAATATTTGAATAACGAATCCCCAAAATCATTGGAAAAAGCGCGTTCCAAAGATAAGATGTAAGTACTTCTATAATTTTTTTTTTCCTTAAAAACAAAATGTATGTCAATAAAGAAGTCATTACCTATTTTTTATATTTTTAGTCTACTGGTTGCTCATATTGGCTTGCAAGCTGTATTGTTAGGACTTGTTTGGTGGCTGGTCAAAACTATTTTTGCCACTTCTTGGACTGCTGCTGGTTTAGTCGTTCCTATTACTTATCTTCTTTTTGATGAATTATAGACTACATACATAATTTAACTAAAATTAATAAATATCTCCATTTTATATATATACAATATTATATATATATATATATATATATATATATCGGGTAAGGATACGTTCTCCGCGCTTTTTCAGTGTAATTCATTAAGAGTACACTCAGATTTTTATACACTGAAAGTGATCAGTGCGGTGTTGGGAAGGACAATTGTTTATACATTATTATAAAATGTTTAACTTTTTCTATAGTTTCATACGACAGCGATGCTGGAGATATTATAATATATATATAACCTACAATGACTATCGAAATTTTTTTATTTCCTTTAAATTATATTATAAATTTATTCATTGCTCTGTAACAACAAGATAAAATTTGCTTTGTACCACTTCATTTAATCGTTAGAAGTTACAAAATTGTGACTCATAATTTATTAGTTTTCAAACAAATATTTCTATGTGCAAACTTTTATAACGCGTGATTTAAATACACCACAATAAAATTAGTCTTTATGTATGTGCATTATATTTTATTTTCCTTCGTTTTCACACCCTTATCCTAACATCAAATGAAGTTGCATGAGAAAGATTTTACGTGAAACGCAATACATAAGTAGTCTCTCTTCGAAATACATTCATTTTATAATCGTGATCGTTATCATGAATTGATGATAAAACAAACAAAGAGATTGAATCACTTTACAGTAAATCATCGTAAAGATGACTGAGACAAAGCTAGTAAATGTTGGAAGAAAATGCAGGCAACGAAAAATAATCAACATGTTTTCCCTACGAAACCAACACATTTATAAATATAGACAGTGTCAATAATAACTTGCGCGTAATTCAAATTCCGCGCGACTTCATTCAAATGAATTCAGATATGGATCCTCTAGTATCATCCTTCCAGAAGAATAATTACAAGACAATTTTTTTGCGCAATCTTTAATAGTATATTTAATTTTACTTTCATTTATATAAAACATTTAACATTATTCTTCTGGATACTTAGAGCAATAAGTAAATAACAAACAATACCTTAATTAAAAAATTTGATTAACAAGGTCAATTTATATTGGAAATTTTACGAAAGGAGAGACTCTTGGGCCTACCTGGATTAATTTGAAACTGATACGATAATATTATAATCTTGAACTTTATAAAATCATGGTATGTAAATGGAAAAAGAAATTGACAAAAAATTCAGCACATCTTTGTGATTTCCATCCAAGTCACAACATTGGACAACAGAATTTAATAATATAAATGAGTAAAAAAATTCTAAAGGAATGTTAACTTAATACAACGTTGGTCCTTAATGAGGTAATATATGGTCTCTTCTTTAGTTACAGTCAATTAAGATGATGAGAAGAAATGGAGGACAGAGGAGTGAAAGTAAAAACAAGATAGGAAACGCAGTTTGTTTGTTTTATACTTATAAAATATTTTAAACGTTAGACTTTGAAATAAATTAAGCTAAATAATAATATAATTTCAGCGTAATATAATAATAAAGAATAAAATAAATAATGACAGAAATGATAACGCAAGATTAACACATCAATATTATAGAAATAATTTATTATTCACAATATAATTTTGCAACAAATGATTTTGAATCAAAAAATGATAATCGCTGTATTTTGACCAAGCATTTGAATGACAAAATCTTTTTACACCCATATATCAAAATATAGGTCTTCCAAGTAACGTACAAGCTCGAGACTAAAGCGAAATAAGTTCATACATTTTTATTGCAACTTTAAGATTTTCCATTACATAAGTTGACAAATTGATTGTCGAAAACTACCAAACGCATCGATTCAAAATTTGGTACTATATTTTAGTATGACCAGTACATACTTATCACAAAGCCTCGATATTGTACGATAATTTTAACTAAAATTATAAACGATTTAGGAGAAATGGACTTCTTCGTGCCTTCTACTAATTTGCAACCTAAAAACTAGACATATTGTATTGTATAATATTTTTTAACATATAAAGCGAAATATGAAAAGAACTCGTGCTTTGTTGCGTTTAATAGATGCTTTGTTTATGAAGCCTCGGAGAAAACTTGTTCGAAATTCGTCTATTTTGTCCTAAATATCGTTCGGGATCTTGTCATGCGAAAACATTTTTACCACAATGCTCAACTCGACTGGATTGGTGCGTTCACTTTTGCTCGGTCAGTCTACCTTGAATATAACCTCGAAAATTCGACTACGAAAACAATGACTTCTTCAGGGGCGAATGTTGAATCACGCAACAAGTAATAACAGATACGGAGCGGGGTGAACTGTAACTAAATGAGCAGATACGATCAGTCGGTAATCGCGTATCTTTGCTATAACTCGAAAAGTTACCGGTTTCCTAATCGTACTTGGAATTCTATAAAATTCCCGTCAGACGAGTGCACACCAAGTGAACGCGCACGCAACTCCGTCAGAACGTTTCGCTCCTCTTCTGCGATCGTAGGTCTCATTCTTTGGTTTTGCCACCGCGATTATTATGCTCGAATTTATTTCATTTAAGTTAGTCTATGGTATATACTAATTTCTTTGTTGTAGATACTCTTCATCTTTTCTTGTCGCTTTTAAATATTATTAATAAACTCAAATTGTGAAAGACGGTTCTTAAGCGGTACGTGTCGAGGACTTTTTGTGCCAATCAGCTCCTGTGATATACTAGGTATGTATTAGAGCACGATATAATATCGAATTAAGACGAAAGATGTGCATTGAGATTTATGTTTTGTAAATTATGGAGAATAATTGATAATATATAACAAATAAAAATCAATCGGGAAATTTGGAACATTACGAAATAATTGGTTGGATCGTATAAATTGCATTGATTTAATATGAGAATAAGTATCAGCCTTTTACAATCGAAGGATTTGAGAGGAAGAAAGATATAGGGTTTAAATTCAAAATTATAAAAGTTTATTATTGGTATTAGTTGATTATAAATTTACAGTTCAAATTTATAGCGTGAATTTATAAAGTTTCAAAAACTGATCGATCCTGAGCTTGTTTTTATTGTTTTATTCAAATTATTCATATAATTCAAATACAAGTGAAGCGGGCCCCTTAACACAGCAACCTTCAGTTACCAAGAAAATGTAGGTGTCTTTGACAAAATCGATATTGTTTTTCATTGAGATTGAAATACGACTGTGCATTTATTATTTCATTCTCATCGTATAATTTTATTTATAATGTTAAGGAAACAAGTTTATATAGTATGGAAATTTTTATTTCTTAAAAGATACAATTCTTTTAATTTTATCGATAATACGATTATTCGTTTCCATTGGTTCTGTCCTATACAATGCCAATAGAGTGATTTTAGCAACTTTTTAAATGGACGATACATTGATCAACAATTATACAACGCTTGTTTTATTAAGAAAAACCGATAGTACGATTCACTTATTCGATCTTATCAAGCGAGACTAATCTAATGAATTGCATCGTGTAACATTCCACATATATTGGCTGGATGAAATTTTGCAAAACGTCTAAGTCGAAAGAAAAGTACCTGAGGTAATACTCAAATGGCCTCAATATTATTGCGTAGGTTGAACTTTTAAAAGCGTTTGCGACCAGTAGAAACCAAAGTAGTAAAGTGTTTACGATAATTGAGAATTGATGCTGCGGTCTTACCCACAGGGAATTGCTTTTTGTTTTTGCGTCACGACAAGCACGGTTACAAAAGGATGATAAAACAGCATTAGGAATAAAAGTAAAGAAATTATTTACTCGTCAAAGTGGATGACACTGGATGTAAGACTGCGTTCTTTCCAATAAAATATTCTGATATTTCGCAAGCATCAGCGGAGCATTAAAGCTAAAATTACATCGAACCAAAAGAAAATTCTATCGATTCAAACTCCTTATTACCGAGCATAATCAAACTTCGACTAATTACAAATAAAATCTACGTAAGAATTGTAATTAAAGATCTGATATAATTTTAATAATTAGACCGATACTGCACTGTGAAGGACATCAACCGATAAAATTACCGCGTATAAACGATACGATTATATGGTTCATACATAAATTCAAGAAAATTCACGCGTGATATTCCAAGATTTTCTCCCGGAGTAATAAAAAAAACTCGAGTAAATAATAATAAGAAATGCTTTGCCAAAAATTGCAACGAAAGTTTTTCATTAGGTAAAACAAAGAAGGAGGTCATTTTCACTGTTACTTTTATTCCAATGCATCCTTTTGACCGTAGTAACTTGAACCTGTATTCTATAAACGATATAAATATCAAATAGGTTCCATGAAATATATAGACAAACCACTATCTATTTATTAAGAAGTGAAATACACGAAGGACTTGACTTTATCTCGGTGTACCAATCCAAGGTTATTAATGTAATGTCTTTTCCAAATATTTTACTTGATAGAACATATTTAAAGATGTCAGTATATGTCAGTTAAACGTATTAACACATCAAGCAGTAGCGCGTTAGATAATACCACAGGTTTTCACTAATAAAAACCAGTTCATGAATACGTACTTGACGTTATTTGCCAGACAAATTAAAAAATATGCTACTATCTTAGAAAGCAAAGCGTTTACAGTAAGACGCAAATTAAATCGGTTTGGTGCAACGTAAGATCGTTAAATAAAAAAACGATTACAAAAAAAGGAAACAGTAATGAAAAAAAAGAAGGCGATTGACGATTATAAATGACAATTACACAAGAGAAAATATGTTTCGATATTCGCAGTAAAAAATTAAAAGAACTGCAACGATTAATTTATTAATTTTGAAAATGTACCGTCCCGATAAAGTTCTGTTTATGGAACACGGGGTGTATGCGTCGATAATTGCTCAATTACAATCTTTAACGCGAACATCGTCGATAATGGTGAAATAAGAAATTATCGCAAGAAACTAATTATGGTTAAATAAGAAATTGCTTGCTATAAAAAAGATGACAGTAATGAAGAAGAAACTGACAATAAATGATTATAAATTAAAATTGCACGAGAAAAAGCATCTAGCTAACGGAAATTGCTCAATTCTACTTGCTATTCGACGAATCGTTTAAATTCTACGGTGCAAAGAGTAAAATGTTTTCTCTGTTTTCGCTGTAAATCGACAATTAATAGGAATCAATTCCTTAATTCATATCTGCTAATTTAATACCCGAAAGTTTAGCAGGATTTAACAAATTTAACGAATTGGAAAAGGAAAAAGGATATAATGGAGGAAGACCTCAAATTAATGTGCTATATACGGTGCATATGATTCAATAACCGGTTTCGAAGCTGAAGGTTTGCTTTGTAAATTATCTCGCGTATTTAAAACGTACCACAGTCATAACGTAAAATACGGTTAGAGCTTTAATGAAAATTTCATTACAAATATTTGCCAAGGATTGCACATTCTGATCATTGAAGAGTCGATCACAGTTGTGATATACTATGGAAAATTATTATGCTAACGGAGGAACTTGCGCGTTTCTAATTTCGATTACAATTAACGAAAATGGTCGCGTCTTAAATCAGACGATGAAAAGTTCGACGATTTTTCGATTACGTTACGGCATAAAATAATAGAATAATACACGGTACACGAAATCAAAAAGCAGATCGAGACGTCTTTGTTGTTCTCATCGATATTCAACGCACGAACAGTAGCAAGCAAGATTCCAGAGAAATGCTCGCAACACGTTGCGAATATATAACAATGTTCGTGAATTGCTAATAATAATGTGAAGAGATGGCTGGTCTATAGCGTGTCTATGCCGTTTCATGAATAATAATAGCACGTGCTTTACATATCCTTGTTTCGAAAGTGATGCATCTCGAAAGCATTAATTTTTCGAAGAGAGAAAAAGATAAAGAACCATTTCTCAACGTAACAAGCAACAGTACGTTAGTTAATTAGTCGACTTTATCAACAGGAAGGCTAATGTTCGTCAAATATCTTGCTTGTGTATCGTGTACAAGGATTTTATAATATTTAGCCCATCACTCGAAAAGATGGTAATTTCCATGAATGTTTCACTTGGATGGAACTTTCACAGTCAGCGATCTCGTTAAGAAATTATAGCGGCAATTTAAAAATTAAAAAATTGAAAAAACCACGCGTTTCTCGTTTTGCAAACTGAATACCATGTCGTTTAAAATATCATCGATTTAATCCGTGTGCTAATTTTACCGATAATAACTCGTGTAAATTCTTATTCTCGCTGGAATAAGCAAGATTGAATGCGATCGAATGAATTATGGATTTCCGATGATTCCAAGATTTTTAAATGTTACATATCGATGTATGAAAATCCGACTAAAATAGTCAGCATCGTAAAAATTATAGAAAGAATTTCTTTTTTAGACGAATGCATGGGAAAATTTACATCTCCATTAATTCCAATTATTTAATAAGTTGAATAAAATTTGCAAATATTATTGAAACGTAGGTGGATATATTATCGTGTGCAAATTATTAATAGAGAAAATTGTATGGTTTCCTTGTAAAATAACAGGAATGAGACGCGGAGAACACGTCGAAAAATATGTCAATTTGTAGCAATCAGTGTTATAACTATATATGGAACAATCGTCGATTTGTCGAAAATGCAAAAATATACAAATTTAATTGCGCCAATCGAGCGATATCAGGCTCGAAATGATTAAATGAATAATAACATTGAGATTATTGATTGGATTTGATCGTTGATATGCGTAATGAAACGCAAAGGAAATCGCAATGATTAAACAAAGGCAACGAAGCAGATTAACATACAAGTCGTGTATTTTTAACTAAACTATTCTAATTTTATTCGAACCTAGTCGAATTGTACTAAATACTATTACAAATTACTTTCTATATAATATCATTTAAATAATTAGAAATATCATTACCTAGATAAATTTCTATAAACGATCGCTTTATTTTGCATTTGAATAATGGTTCATGAGGGACACGGGGAGAATTTTCTTCACGGCGAGATTCTTCTCGTAAATGCTATTTCCATAATCTTCGGGCTCATTTACTTTCAAAGCTTTCAAGGCGTTAAGGAGCTATTAACGTATAAAAAACAATCTTTCTTTAACGTAATATCGAAGCACAAGAACGACTCTTTTACATTTTCCTTAAATTTAAGAAACAAATTTTAACGGTGGAAAAATACGATTTGCTCGAAAATAACTCGAGGAACACAACGGTGTTATATAACGAATCTTACGTATGTTCAAGTGAATATCGAATGAAGATGAGAAGAGCATCTAGAATACGTCTCGGTGAAAAGAAAATCTCATCCATAAATTTACTCGAAAATAGACTCTCTCCTTCTCGCTCTATCTCGAAAGATATTTTCGACAATAACAAGACGAGGAAAATATAAAATAAAAATATTTATACGAGCGCAGCTATCTTTTATAAACACGTCCAACCACTTCTTTTTGTATCGTTTTATTGTCATCTTTTTGTTCAGCATTCCCTGAAATATGGCATCAGACGTAGCATCGGTGTCTGCCTGGTTCCAAGGTCGAAACGTGTTCGTCACAGGTGGTTCTGGGTTTATGGGAAAGGTCCTAATTTACAAACTGTTATTGAGCTGCCATGACCTTGGAAACATTTACGTCTTGGTGAGGAAGAAGAAAGATGTAGATCCACAATCACGGTTGAAGCTCATGATGCAGGTATGATGTAGTGTGAATTATTCTAAGAAATTATCGTAACTCATGGCGGATTTAAATAACTTCTACGAGCATGATTTAGATCAGAAACGAAACGACATTTCTTTTCTGAAAGATGCGTAGATTTGCCAGTTGAAAGTTTCACGGGCTAACGTTAAGATGTTTTGTACATATGCTGTTTGAGAAATTGATGAGACGTTAGAGATTTTGAGCTTATCTCTGTCCTTTCTTTTCATTAGACTTTCAGTTACCAATACAGCAACATCGAACTGTTTTACCGTTTAAGAAGGGAGTAGAATGTTAAAGACTTCGTCGTTGATACCACACATGTATTCAATCGGAATCTGGTATTTGGAATCTTAGATAAATCGATTTCAATTTAATACGTGTGCTTGTTTACTGGGAATGTTTTATTGCTTCACGTCATCGTTTTTTTTTAACCTCCTTTTGACGACATTAATCTACAGCTGCAGATAATAGATTCTGCGAAAAAATAAAAGATTGAAAAAGTTATTTAATTCTAACGACTTATAAAATCTATTTGCTTCTGTTGTTCTTTATGACACCCTTTGTTGTGATATGTGCAACGTATATCACACGTAGATGGTTGCCGCGCAGCATGACTAATGTTACCAGCAACACGAGGTAGGAAGAAAACGTATATACCTATCGTTCACGTTGTAGGCCATTGGATTGTAATCATTCATCGATTATAAGGCACCGCAATCGATTCAAAGGTTATTTTGCAGATTATTGTTTTACAATATTTTTATGGTATATAAATTTATTTGAGGTCTTTTTTTTTCCAATATAATTAATAGTTTGCGTTATTTTTCGTGTCATAAAATTGACTATTTGATTAACAGTACTATTCACCGAAGATTTCTTTAGAGGTAGCGACTGTAAATAACCATATTAAAAATGTCATGAATCTAGTGGAGAAGTAATAAAATATTATGTAACAAAGGTACAAAAATTGTCAATTTATATTGGTAATTCGATAAGTGACGCTTCTAGTACGTGTCAACGAAAATGAAATGTACGGTTGAATTTATGGTATGTGATAATTTCAGTGTATACGTTTTGCACGTGTTCTAGAAAACCAGTAGAAATAAATACATTCATGGTAAGAAAAACGTAAATGCATTTATAGGTAAACCATTAAACAGCACTTTTACATAGTAAATAATTTTTTTTCTCGTTCACGATCTAATCTTTATTTATATCTCTTCTTAATGTATTCAACGAATAAAAAGAATTGAGTATTGTAATAATTGTTTATTCACATTTGATAATCTTGATCATGTATGTATTATGAAATATTTCCAATATTTTTTTATATATTATCAATTTATTGTATTCATGTTACAATTTATAATTATAGATCAATTTTCGATCGATTTTTTAGGAAATTCCACTTAAAATGATTGAAGAAAAACATCCTGAGAGATTGGAAAAGATTATATTAATACCAGGTGATACAACTTGTAAAGATCTTGCCTTATCGACCGCCGATAAACAGAGACTAATGGATGAAGTCTCTGTTGTCTTCCACATGGCAGCAAACGTCAAGTTTGACTTAACGCTTAAAGAAGCGGTAACGATAAATACTTTTGGTACCAAAAATGTTACAAATCTTGTGAAACAGGTAAATACTTATTCATTTTAATATATTGTCATGAATATTTAAAATTTCTTACTTTTATGCTATGTATTATAATAGAATCATTACATGTTATAATTATAATAAAATTTGTTTCACTACCTTTTTGATTCGTAATAAGGGAAATTTAAAGATACATTATTCATAGCTGCCTCATTTAAAATCCTTCATTCACGTTTCTACTTCGTACTGTCACTGCAATGAGCCTGTACTTGAAGAAAAATATTACCCGTGCAATATGGACCCCAATGAGGTCATAGAAATGGTAAATACTAGACCAGATGACTTTCTGGAATTAATGACACCGACAGTGCTACGAGGATTACCGAACACCTACTCCTTTAGCAAGGCACTCGCTGAAGATTTGGTGCAGAAATGTGGCGTGCCTGCAGGGATTGCAAGACCTTCGATAGGTAAATGCGCAATTTTGATGACGTGTACTATTATATGTTAAATATACTGAATTTTGGAACGGTTCTCCCATAAAAAAAATGGAGAACACGACTTACTGTATTCTTCCCCTATGATCGTCATATGATTTCGAAATAAATATGTTTATAATATAATGCATATGCCTAGTACGTTATAGATTTAATTATTATGTAAATTTTAATTCAACGTCAATTTAATTTTAGTGGTTGCATCATGGAAAGAACCAAAACCTGGTTGGGTAGATAATTTGAATGGACCAACAGGTTTAATGGTAGCTGCTGGAAAAGGTGTACTTCGATCGGTGCTTTGTAACTACGAGTATAAAATGAACATAATTCCCTGTGACATGGCAATTAATGCGATTATCGTACTAGCATGGAAAGTAGGGAAAGAAAACACTAAGAAACCACTATTTATGAACGTTACCGATGGTATTGAAAACTCAATTTCTTGGGGTTGGGCTGTAGATACTGGCAAGAAATATACCACAATGTATCCCTTTACAGGTTAGTGAGGGAGGAATAATATACTGTTTGAATTAATCTATCCACTTCTAACTAAAATGTACTTTATTATTCGCTTATTTTATTCAATAGTATCTGTTTTGTATTTATACGGTATGGAATAAAAGAATAAAATGAATAACTTAGAAATTTTGTTTCAGGTGTGCTGTGGTATCCAGGTGGAAGTCTCACTACATTAAAGTGGTTTCACTGGTTGCGTGTGATCTTATTTCATTATATACCTGCACTTTTCATAGATATTTTAGTTCTTCTAACTGGAAACAAACCGTTTTTAATAAAAGTGCATAACAGAATTAATCTTGGTCTTAAACTGATACAATATTATACTACCAAACAATGGAACTTTCCGTAATTACGTTTTATTATAAAATAATATAATAATAATACGATAATAAGATACAAATGACTAAAAATTTCGTTTTCTCCTTTCAGGAACGACCGTATGAAAGAATTACATTCTGAAATGAATTCCTCCGACAAAGAAGAGTTCTTTATGGATACAACAGAAATAGATTGGGATGAATACATGTCAATCTATATATTAGGCACCAGACAATATTGTTTGAAAGACGATTTTTCTACTATGCCTCGTGCACGAAAAGTTCTTAGGTATTTGTATTTCGCCGATTGGTTCATTAAAATTGGCCTCGCGATTTTCTTCGCGTGGTTTATATATTTGTGGATATACTCGTTTGAAGAACGAACTGCGGCCGTCTTTGAGGTTAACGAGATCTAGATTTCCCGAGATTTAAATATTCTAAAGTAAATTCAAATTGATCACCCAATAAGGCAATATTTGTTTATTTTTATTTCTCTTTGTTGATGAAATAGAAAACATTTACAAATATTTCTAGGATGAAATATTTAATTAAGGTGTAGGCGAAAATTTAGGCGAAAAAAATTGTATATAGGATAAAAATATGTTGCCTTTTTATAACTTTTGAAAGTGTTTGAAAATATAATATTAAAATGAAGCTTCTATTTTGTAATTTCTGTATTTAAGAATGTATTATCCACTTCTACCAACATTTCAGGCATTATCAAGTCCATAATCGGCTCGATAAAGTCTGCTACATTGTTACACCCGTTATATAAGAATCGAAATTACCTGACTAGCCTATAAAGTTATATAAGAATGACCATTGAAATTATCGATACGAACAAAGACTCTGTACAAATGTCAGAAAAAATATAAATTTTCTACTGACAGATTTATAAGAATATTCATAGAATTCATAAAATATTCAAATGTAAAATATATTGTAGATTTATTTACTACTCTTATTTGGCATCAAAAATAGCATAAATATTCAATGAAATGTTAACCCGTAAACTGAGGAAAATGAGTTAACACATCATTCGAATTGCTAATATTTTTAACGAAAAATATTCTTACTTAAGAGTCTTCCATCCGTTTTAAATAATTTACCTACATTAATGAAATCAAAATTCTGACTATATAAGTTCTTAATTAAAGGGAAGCATAGTCAACAGGTTAGAAATGAATTAAACAAGTAATCGTAGAAAGAATAACGCTGAAATAAAATTGATTACCCTAATGTCATTTTTAACTAGACCTAACCTTGAATGTAGAGAAATAAGTTCAATAAAAATAACGACTAATACAAATACCAGTCAATGGGTGTGAATAATGCGACGCTATTTTTGTGATGCATCTTGAATCAACTGATGACAATGACTACCTTCAGGCGAGAACGAAGACTAAACCAAAAATGACGAAGCACATTGCGAACACGGTAATACCCCAAAGATGTCGAAACATGACACTGTAGCACTCGTCCTCTTTCATTCTCACTCGTGCATGTGCGTTCCTTCTTCTCCCTCCTCTCCCAACATTACCATTTTCACTTTTACTTTTGCGGTACAGCCCTCACTCTTCAGCCATCGCTACAGGTGTGCTGGCACGTTTCTTTTTGAATAAAGATTGCTCGTGCACGCACGCTTTCGCTCCGCGTCATTCCTCATGATCGCACTTTTACTTTTTGTTACTACGTCTTTCGTACCTCCTTTTCGTATTTAAAAACTTCTCTTTTCTTAAATTTTGTCATTTTTAACATTAAGAGAAAAACAGTTAACATTTTATTATTTATATATGGTAATATTCTTCATTTCTTTCTATTCTTCTTTATATTAAACAAGTCATCTTAAATATTAACGAGTAAACAAATGCTAAGTAGGTTATACTTAAAAAAGTAATCTGTTAAGTCACCTTTTTTAAAAATGTTGCTTCGCTTAAATTCTGTCAGTCTTAACAGTGAGAAAAACAACGGTAATTATTTGATCATTCATATAGTGTTAGGTTAATTGTAATTCAAGCAATATGATGACAATAGATAAATATACCTTGCCATGTTGCCGTCAATAGAAGTAAACGATAATATTTATAAAACCACCTGAATATTTTTAATAATTGTAAAAACAAACTAAGATAATTCTATTGTAGGGCTATGTCTGCATTAGTTATAATCAAACGCTCGCATCAAACAAATATTAAGTTCTTCTTCTGCTAATAACAAAATCGTTCTGCAGTCACGTCACCAAATACGCGAACGTCCGTAGAAACGAATGCCTTTTCGTAAGCGGTAAAATTGACGCGCGATAAATTATTACTAGAACGTGTATAACCTTAAATAATTAATATAACCCCAAAAATTTCAGAGATTTCGCAATAATTGTGATACCGCTATAAGTAATGTAATAATGATATATACATAACTGTCCCTCATTTCTCGCTTGAGGTCAACCTGTCTCGAACAATTATGTAAGAAATTCTTCATTTCTTGCTACTTGTAAATGGTCCATTATAATGTTGAATCAACATTTTAGCTTTTGCATGAAAAAGCTAATTAAGCACTGGCTTATTATAATACTTCAATTAATGTGTTTCGCATTTATAAATCAAATTTAGTTAAAAATTCAAAGCATTTGCTTTGTACAATAAATGTAAGAAGAGCTGTGTAAGAAATCATTCCGTATACTTTTCGAGGTTATGCGAAATTACGGACAACAATCTTAATTAAATTTAACATATTCTCAATAGGTTGGTTAAGAAAGTAAAATTGCATCAATTAACAGAGGTCGACATTATTTGGTCGACAATCTAATTATTGGTTAAGATTTGTGAATGGTAATCACAATATTTATGAGAAAACTAAAATATGAATATTCTTTATTAATAAGAATATTTTTTCTTATTAATTAAGGATAAGATATAAGTATTAATAAAGGATAGGATATTTATTAATAAAAACATGGCTTTCTCAGAATTTAAATTCCCAAATATTTCTGCCCGCAAATTTAACCATTTAACGAATATTTTTTATTACTATAATTTTAACGTTCGTCCTATAGCATAGTAAATTTTGTAAAATATTATAAACAAGCACTTCAAACAGAAAAAACTTTAAGAGATGAAAAATGAGGTGTAACAAATTGTCTTTTCTTCTTTTAATTCAATGTGACAGATTAATAACTTATTTATGGATTTGTGTCAAGTATACGATTAAATATACTTGTGAAGCGAGCAAATATACGAAAAGAATTGTAATTAAAAATTAGAGGGTCGAAAAATTAGAATCTTTAATCGATATAATTAAGGAAAACGGGTAGCGAAAACTTTCTTCTTGTTATTTATAGATAACTCTCATTTGCCATGAATGAAGTTCCGGTTGCCACTCGTTATTCTGGTTCTCAAAGAATTTCGAAATATCCTCGACATACACAGGAATTAGATTCCTTCTGCTTCGATAAAATCACGACTGTTTCCACTTCTAACGAGACATATTGAACTTTAACAACAGATCGAATATCGAGGATAAATTCACATTACAAAACATCATATAAACGAAATATCACAATTAAAGTTAACATGAAAGACACGAAGAAAACTGATCACTGTTTAAATTATTCTACTGTAATCATACAAAATTTTCGAGATGATCTGTGATAAAAATGTAGTAGAATAATAACAATGAGCAACAACGTGACAACTATATTCTGAAAACTAAAAATAAACTATATTTAAACTATCATCTTAAATCTATATTCCAAGGACTTTTCTGCGAATATAATTTACTTTGCTTATTTCAATTCTTTAAAGGATACGGTCATAATAAATTGAAATATACGTACAAAACTTTGTTTAGTTAAAAACTCAATTAGTAGATATCCTAAATAAAGCATTCAGCACGAGTCATATACTTTCTCATAGTAGCTTTTTTTTAATATATATAAATCAACAAAAGCGTGCATGCAATATATCCCTGTGTTGCAAATTACATGTGACTAATATCAAGTTAAACAACTGAAGAAGCAGAGGTTCCAGTGTAAGCTCATTTCACGAGTTACGTAAGAGCTTGTAAAGGCAATTTGACGAGACTCGACGCACGTACATAGCTATACAAAATATACAAAAATCCATTTTCCCTCCTGTTTGCTACATTAACGTACAATCCGTATAATATAACATAATCGAGGTTCTTCTTGAAAAAGAAGGACCTATAAGTAATCACACATGTATATATAGACTAAAGTATACAGGTTGCCCCACAGAAATTTTGTCAATATGTTTTGTACATATAAGAATAAAGCGTCATGTAACAGGTGAAGTTTACAGGTGCTTCACTAGAAAGTTACCACAAAAATATGAGATATGGCATGTATAGATAGATGTCAATACGCATCTCTCGGTTTAACACAGGACAAAACAAGATACATAGTGTTCATTGTACATACTGATATGTGCAAAATGCTTACATACTTTTACCTATCCATAGAAAGCACTGGCAAAACTCGTATACTAAACCACAAGATACTCCGTATAATATACATAATTTAGAATATAGTTTACTTAGTCACGAACATTATAAATATTTATATCAGTAAGTACGTAGATAATCAGTGTATTTTCTAATCTAATAGTTGTATTAACAGAACCGATTACACATTAAACGAACTCTCGTAACGCAATTCGCTCAATTCTTCGTGTCATCTTATCTCAAAAAGTTTTTCGATCTAGTTCTTTCAATCTGTATCTCACATTCATAAAATGCTTCTACAGATCCGACCGTATGCTAAAACATAGAACAACGTGTTCAATCCATATTTCACATTCATAAAATAATTTTCAACGATTAAACTGTCTGATAAAATGTAATAAAGGAAAAAAAACGAACAATTACGTGATTCGAAGTTGGATAATATCGAGCTTCTCTTGTAAATAAAGGTGGGGAGAGGCAAAGAAAACCGAATGTGGGGCTGCATCGATGATCGTCCAAGGAAATATTGGGCCAACGTTATGCCTTCTCAGTTTATACCGAGCTCGCCGTTCAGGTAACACCTATCGACTGGAGCCGGTCACTCTTCAAGTCTCGTTTCGTTTCGTTCCGTTCTCCAATTGTTCACTCGTATTCGACAAAGAATTCGGATAAAGGCGAATTTTCTTGCATTTCTGTAAGTAAGTGCTTAACATTGTAACCAATGGCTTTCTTCTTTCTTCCTTTTTGCTTTGCTTGTTCCTTTCGAATGATACACTCGCATAATATATTTTGACAGTGAGTCGTCGCGTGAGAGAATAACTCTTGAGAGCTACATTTATTATTACACGCAAAGGTATTGTCTTATTATCATGATACCCCTTCGAATGATAAAACGACGTAAAGAAGCTTCGATTTCGCTTATCGTACATCCTACACATAATTACTCAATATAATTTACACAAAGAATTAGTGGAGTATGATACCGGCGTTTAAATTGGCAAGTTACATTTATATTTTCAAAATTATTCATTCCTTTTGCGTAACGGTGTATTTCGTAATAAGACGAATTCGTGTTAGAAATAAATCTCTGTTTTCTGAAAATGGACGTTGAGTAAGTAGAAATAGGTACACACGATGATATATAATTGATATGATATCTAATTGATCAATGTCTGACATATAATGTAAATTAAAAAAAAAAAAAAAAAAAAAAAAAAAAATGTAATCGTAAATTCTAAAAACTAACGAATGCCAAACTTTCTAAGTGAAGCAATACTTGAACGTAATAGTGACCGAGATTTTATAACGTGGAACATAGTGATTCAACGTATACGTGTATCGTAGAACTTCAAAGTTACAAACAAATTTATGATCTGTACACTGACTATAAAAAGTTATGTATTTAAGATACAGAATATTCGGTTCTAATCTACCGTTAAATGTTATACACTTGAATAGTCTTGTCAGTATTAAGCGCCGAACAGAGCAACATACCAAATGTGGAATACTGGAAATGCGTGGATATAAAATAGTGGTTGAAACGTTACAGTTAATTTTGATATGAAATGTTACTTTTAGACTAATGCATTTTTCTGCATTGCCTAATATTGTGTATTAAGTACTTATCTTAGTATGATTAAATAATTACCAGTACTATCAGCAGTATTCGATATCAATGTTAAGTACATACATCGACTTGGCTGTTGAATATTTCATAAATACCGAATATTGAACGTCGAACATTAAGTATACAATGTGAAATGTCTCGTAAGTATCACAGAGTAAATATCCAATATGATGTGTCGAGATGTGTCGACACGTGTCGAGCAAGGATTACTGAGAATCTCTAACGTGTATTGAGTATCAAATATTACCTAAGTCCCGGCAATGAGTGTCAAACATCGAGTACCCGAGAATATTGAACGTTAAGTACTTATTAATCGGCAAACACTGAGCGTTGATTAGCGAGTACGAAACGACGAATGCTAGAAATGCTGGAAAAACGACTAAATATGAAATTAGTATCTTTTCAATTATCAATGAACTGCGGGTTTTTACTTAGATTTCTACTTTTATAAACCTGATTAGACGAAATCTAAGTAGAAATACCTCACCCAACAATTATTATACACTTGGGACATTCTGTATATTTTTAGATTTCCCATAGACGCATAAAAATCCGCGGTCTCGTTAATAAATAACAAATATTAATTTCCTATGATCAACACGGAATGTCCAGTATCTACGAAAGGTATGAGAATTTGAAAGGCGCGTGAAACTATGAATAGGAATGACAAATCAATGGAATGATTTAGGAATTTACATTTCGATACACATTATATCGCGATACACCTCAAGGTAGCAGAAAATTCAAATGACGCGAGCTTTTACGTATTTTCTGATCGATGCTATTTTGTCGATTACGTAACGATCAATGTCGTTTTGAAAATTGAAGAACAGAAACTTTTCATTATAAAATTCCATTATAAAACGTTTGTTAAGAGCGACGAAACAGAAGCTGATATTCTCAACAGAGAAAGAAAGAAGAAAAGAATTCTCAACAGAGAAAGCGACGCGTTTACCATTCCTCTTATTGCCAAGGTTCTTTTTTCTAAAGTAATCAAACTTCATACGTTTCAGTTTCTTTGTCAATACGTTGTTGCGTCTCTGCATCGTCGTAAAAGTTATTGCAACATCGCCTTCCAAAGATTCTGCAAACACAATTTTCTTTCTTTTATAAAACCTTCATCTACATAGGATTCGTTACACTCGTTGCTTTAAACATTAACCCGGGTGTCATAATTAATAGCCGCTAAGCACAAACGTAGATAACATTGAAGGGACAGAAGCAAAACTTTCAACGTAATTTATTCGATTTTGTCCTGTGGATATTTTCTTTTGCGGAAGATCATCCGGTTATGTTTTATATTTTTAAGCTACAGAACCGTGTGCTCTTTTATATAAAAATCGGATTACACGTATATCAACCTAGAAAAACGTATCATTTGCCTAGTCTCATCGCGAACACTCTCCGCTGTGATTGTTTCGTAAGTCGACCTGTGTTTCTGCAATCTACTCTAATTATTCGACACTCATTGTCTTGACATCCCCATTTGATGATCGCGTGCAAACTGTCTGACTCTTTTTGTCATTTGTTTCACGGAAACAGTCACATAACTGAGTTGTTAGGCGCGAAGTTAACATATATTACTGTAATTTTCAATGAGGAATCTCGGTGCGCTACAAGCACGCAGATTTGTTTACGATGTTTTTCCAAATACTGTAATTAATACTTTAACAAATGGCGTGGTTCTTCCTTTTATTACGACTCTATCTAGATTACCATTTTCTAACTAAACAGAAAACAAAAAAATAACTCCAAAAGAATGGAACGTGAAATTACAAAACAAAACTGGGGCCATTACTTCCCTTTCTCTGTATCCTTCGAAATACTGGTTTATTGAAAAATTAAATACCATGATTGTATTACACGTTCCTAATAATTAACGACACAGCTTTGGGCATGCTTTAGAAAGTAGAATTTCGAACTAATACGAATGTACTACAGTTTGGCAACGAATAGGGAAATAAAAAGAAAATACACGTTGTTGGGACAACTTAGTACACATAGTACACATTTTGACAGCCTTCTCCTTAGAAGTAGAACGCCTTCTCCGCTTCCTTCGTGTCATTTGTAATTTACCCTACAATTTTCGTTCCAGTGATACAACTCTTTTTCCCGGTGCATTATTTGTGCATATGTATATGCGATATCTCTGCAACTTCTTGACATAAATCTGACATGGAAATTGTCTTCTACTCGTAACTTGTTATTTTTCCCTTTTTGTTTAAACGAGCTTTTAGCAAACGAAAAATCGCCGTAATTTTGCAAGACTGGACGATCCCCTCGTAAAATAGGAATTTCCTTGCAAACGAAACTTAATAATTTTGTCTCTCCGTTTCTTTCTTTGCGCATATAGCGAATAAAAGTTTGCCAAAATTGGAAACTTTAGTTAAATACAAGACGATGGCAGAATCAAAGACGGAGGACATCCCCGATAGAATAGCGGAAACATTCGAAGGGCAGAACATTCTAATCACCGGTGGGACTGGTTTTCTTGGCAAAGTCGTCATCGAAAAATTACTCAGATGTGTACAAAACACGAAACAAATTTACATGTTGATCAGAACGAAGAAGGAAAAGGATCCGAAACATCGTTTGGAGGAAATCTTCAATTCGCCGGTAAGATATCTCTTTTGTCGCGTAAGATATAATTAACTTGTGCTCGTGGATCGTGAATTCTTAATTTGAGTTGGTTAATTAAATTCCTTAATGGTATAAATAAAATCGACATTGTCGTACGAGCATTCTATATCCAAATCTAAGTTTTCAAACAGAGTCAATACCAGCGAACATATAGAATTCTAGATTGACATTCAACAAAAATATCTTACACCGAAATGTATCTAAACGATGCAGACGATATTGCACAAGTACGAAGAACAAGTAATTAAACCACATGTGTATACGTAAACAGGTTTCTCGTAACCCGTTTTCTACGTAAGAGAATTCTTCCTGACCTAATTTTCTGGCTAGTGATATTTAGTCCACCGTTGCCATACTCTTCAAAAGATATTTAAAAATCTACAAATGCAAGTCCTGCTAAAATTGCATGGAAACTCATTTTCATCCCAGTTTCCTCAGAAACTGTTACAATTGTTGCGTTAGGAATATATACATTTTACTGTTTTTAATTTATATTTCAAACACAAACACGTAGAGAAAATTTAATTAGTTAAGCGTTACGTATCGCCTGTGCAGTAAAGATAGACTTAGATGTGTGCAATTTGATTAAAGAAGTTGTTTTCACTGCTGGAAAAGGAAGACAATTTTTTTAGGCACGATTGTGTAGGAATATCTAAGGTTTCAACAAATAATAAAATTCCAAGGCATTATAAAATACCCTATGTGTATACTTTTGTCAAATAAGAAAATATTACTTAAACAATGACCTTTCTTAAATACGATGACGAAACAATATCACGTAGTAGACTGCAGACGAAAATTATACACCAGTGAAAAGGCCACGAGAAAGAATCTGATCTGTACAGATGCAAGATGATTGATATTGCGCAAAGAATCGTGTTCTTCACATATTCTTCGAATGAAATTACAGCCATAATTCCTGAAATTATTACATCGTGAATTTTTCTTCGCGTGAAAGAAAGATTTCTTCTTTCACTTATATGAATTACCAAGAGTCAATCGATCACATATTGTGACATGGTTGTAAATAACATAGAAATAAAAGAACGCACGTAATAGTCAGTGAAATATTTTGTGTATAACTTATAATGTCATGTTTGAAAAAAAAAAAAAAAAGAGAAATTACTCGTCATCCGTCGAGTCATCTTCATTTCCTGCGGAGTGGAACATATTTCGAAATTACGTTCATAATGACTGTAACGTGAATCACTGAAATTTCCGTGGATTTGGTTACCAACAACGAAATTCACCACATGTAAGTAAAAGCAAGGCGGTGCGTTTTGTTACGAGACAAAAATCCGAGAAACTAAGTCAAGGCCCTATAACATAGAGAAGAGGATGACAAACGTTATTATTACCATTATTATCAAGTCTCGTGTCCGGTGAAAGTTCTTATTTTTCTTGTACTGGTGTATTATATCATATTTTTCTTGCTACTGGCCTCTGAACCCTTTTCTAACGTTCATATACGCGTACACTCAACATAGGCTGAAAAATTTAGTTGTGTTACCAGTTAGTGAAAAACTGGTTACAGACGAAATTTTTATAGTAGAAGCATATGTAATGAATAGTATTCAAATTTGGAAAAAATTTTCTGACGAACGTTGAATTAATTTTTTACTAACAAGTAGAACAAAGTAAAATAGGACCAAAGAATCCAAGGATCCAAAATGAATCCATTGATATTTTAAGCTTTAAATTTTAAGAGGTCGGTCTTATAAATTGAGCAAAATAATTCATACAAATGTAATTCCACTCTGATTTAGAAATCATTTATTTTAGCTTTTTGAGAAAGTGAAGAGACAAAGGGGTGCAGAGATACTTAAAAAATCAGTAACTGTTATAAGTGGAGATGTATCGTTACCTGGGCTTGGAATTTCCTCAGAAGATAGAAAGATGCTTTGTGAAAAGATAAATATCGTGTACCATGCAGCTGCCACAGTACGGTAACGTGGTGCAAAATGAAGTATATTTGGATTATGTGTAAATAACTTGAAAATAATATTCGATTTAATCATTGAACTGTTACAGATTTGATGAATTGTTGAAGAAAGCAGTATTATTGAACACACGTGGTACAAAGCAAATGTTGGAATTAGCCAAGGAGATGAAACATCTGAAACTGTTTGCTCATATCAGTACAGCATATTGTCATCTTGAAGAAAAGGTATTACAACATATTATACTTATTTATGGTAACATATACTTGGAGTAATATATAATTTTCTTCTAGATTTTAAGAGAGAAACCATATCCACCACCTGCAGACCCTCATAAAATAATCAAATGTGTTGAATGGATGGATGATGATGTAGTTGAAGCTATGACAGATAAAATTTTAGGACACCTTCCCAATACATATGCCTTTACCAAAGCTTTGTCCGAAAGCTTGGTTGAAGAAGCAATGCCACATATTCCAGCAATTATATTAAGGTATAGATAAAAATAATTTTTGCAGAGTATAAAGTATTTTTAATCACGGAAGATTATTTTACCCCCTAGACCAAGTATAGTTATACCTATATGGAAAGAACCAGTGCCAGGATGGACAGACAATATCAACGGTCCGACAGGACTTTTAATTGGTGCTGGTAAAGGCGTTATTCGAACAATGTATTGTAATGACAGTAGTTATGCAGATTATCTTCCTGTTGATATTGCAGTAAATGCAATTCTTGCCAGTTCTTGGAATTTTATATATTGTAAGGACCATGAAAAGAGAGTTTATAATCTTACAAGTAGCAGTGAATTTAAGGTGTATTATCTTTTAATAAAAGTAATTTTGGATAATGATTTATACATGTAGCTAATAATTCAGTTTGTTTCAACATGGAAATTTTAGGTATCATGGGCAGAGATTATTGCCAGAGGTCGAAGAATAACAGAAAAGGTACCTTTGAATGGGGTTGTTTGGTACCCAGGTGGCAGTATGAAAAAATCAAGACTCATGCACAATATATGTGTTCTGCTCTTTCATATGATACCCGCATACCTCATAGATGGCCTTATTTTTCTTGCAGGCTATAAACCAATGTAAGTATACCTAAGTACATCTAAATATTGCAATTATTGAACTACAGATGTTAAATTATTTGCAAATCAAAACACTTTGACCACATTAAAGGACATAAAACTCTTACTATAAACAGTATGTGTCGTGTACAACGCCGAATACAAAAAGGCTTCGAAGTATTCGAGTATTACGCCAACAACCAATGGGACTTCGACAACTCGAATATATTTGAACTAAGGAATAAACTTAATCCTGTGGAATATGAGAAATATCAGCTACACGGGAAAGATATGGATATAGACGCATATTTCGAGACATGTATACGAGCAGCAAGAATTTACATTCTAAATGAACCACCGGAAACTTTGCCAGCTGCTCGAAGACATTTGAGGATGTAAGATCTATTTGCAAAATGATTCTCAGATCCTATCAATTTTAATAATTTTTTATATTTCTGTTACAGCATGTATTGGGTTGACGTGATTACGAAGATACTTTTCTTCGTGTTACTAATCTATATGGTAGCATCCTGGAGTGAAAGTTTCAGAGCACTGTTAATAGGGAGTTGGTTATTTGTTACTCGAACTCTGTCGCACTAATTACTGACATCTAGTTTTTACTACTTTTAGCAATTTAAATTTTTTCTACGACCAAATAAACTATAAATTCCCTTTTTTTGTTTATTGATCCATACCTTTTTTTGAATTAATTAAAACAGTTCATAAAAGACATTGTATTATACAATTATTTTTTGAATAAATGTTTGCAAATAAGGTAACATTTCATTAAATCATTTCATATGCTCTTTTCCAAAGTATTACAAAGGTAAATAAAATGAATAAAATAGAGAATGATATTCTCACTGGAAAGTGATTTTTATTTATATCAAATATTGAAAGAGAATTACTCCCTTAAACAGATTCCTGTACAGGAGGTTCATAGCCTTCTGGTCTGTCAACCTTTGAGCCACTTTCACCCACTTCTTCACTTTTGCTGCCAGCACCATCACCATGAAGTTCTAAGAGTTTGCTCAATTCAAAACGTGGCTTCTTTAATACTTTAACCTGTAGTGTAATAAGTTTCTCATTTATATCTAAATATACTCAAAATATTAAGCTTACAAGAACTGCTTATATACCTTGCGGATATAGACATCGTGTAGTGGATAAATTCCTTGTGAAGCTTTTTCAATATCCTTGGCAGTAGCATCTGGTAAGAGCTTACTAACCACACCCTTTAAATCACTTTTTGTAACGTCATTTGTAATCGTATCTACCATCTTCTGTCTAATTTTCTTGACCTAAACATAAAAATACACATACACATAAGTAACCTTATGCATGAGTAATAACTTCATAATCTATATATATTAAATAAAAATGTTGCAACATCAATATCACTACTCTCTAATCCAAAAGTAATGTGGTAAGTGAATGCTTATTATTATATGCAACTTTGTACAACACAAAAGTGTGTATACCACTTTCATGCACTTTAAGTTGCAAATATTGCAGATAAAACATAATAAGTTTATTTTGTATAAATACTAACTTGTGCATGTTGAGCATAACACGTTTTCCTGGTGCTCAGTTGATCTTTGTTAGTGAAACCAATACAGAAAACTCTAAGAAGATACCCATCAGTGGTTTTCACATCAACATTAGCTTCTATCAAGGTTTGCCATTTCTTAACCATGGACCTCAATTTATCTGTAGTTAAGTCCATACCATGGAAATTGGTTAACACATTACGATGCTGAACATCTTCAGCAATCAACCTGAATTTACGGAAAGATCTTTCGGCATCTCCATCATTTTGCAAATCGGCCAGGGAGACTTCAAATACCCTGTATTTCAAACCTTCAGAGGCAATCTCTGTAAAACAATAAACATAATATTAATAAACAAAACATTATATATTGTACAATATATTTTAAATAAATTTGTAGCAGTAACTAATTTTAATACTATTATTGGAATAATATTATGGTAAGTGTCTGCTTTTCTTTATGCAACATAAAACGCCATATAAAGTATTAATAAAACTTTTATGGAGCTGGAGTTGCAAAATTCTTGTTAACACAAAATATCTTACTTGTTCCTTGTGTTCTGTTGACCAACGTTTTGCCAACATGACGATTGGTAAACATAGATGGTGCCTTAACATCGTACCAATCTTTACGGGTGAAGGGATCAACACTATGAAGAAAGAAGAGTTAGGTTAGGATAGTTGAACTTTTAGGTTAGATATAACAATTCCTTATAATTCAATAATTTTGTGGTACTTGAAAACTTTAACTCATTTAATTTGCTGAATTCATTGAAAGCATCAAATTCAATAAATTTCTATCGATATAACATTATTTAAAAAGAAGTCAATAAAATGAGTAATAAACATTAGAAGTTAAATTTTCAATTATACAATGAAAAATTATATTTACAGCCTTTTAAGGTTATCTTTTATATAAACGAATAAATATTGACAAAATAGTAATATTAAACATGGAATATACGCATACATTTGACTGTTACGTGTAGAAAATCTATTTCAATATCAAGCATCTTTAGCGAAATCAAATAGAAAATTACATTTTTTACATAAGAGATATTTAAAATACATCGAGGAAATATTATAATTTACTTACATCTTCTTTTTAACACCCTTTTTACCTCCTTTCGAGAGCCCCTTGTTTTTACCGACCGCCATGACTAACGTTACACACGAAAAGAACCACGTTCACATTATAACGGAAACTGGCAGAGCGATCTATAAGTTATCAGCGTATACACGAACACTGATTGGTTGTACCAGTTCGCTTTTATTTTGAATAAAACTTTTTAAATAATATTTTACTTGTTATCATATACAATCATTTAAAAATTAAATTCCTAATCATATATATATTTATTATAAATAAATCCTTAATATTAATAAATGGGTATTAAAAATAAATATAAATAAGAATTTTCCAATACTGTTACTTAAACATCAAATTTAATATATTATTATACTAAACTTGAATATACAAAGGTATATGTATGTAACAATAATAAAATCAAATAAAAAATATATTTTACTCTAAAGAAAATAATCCTGTATTTACAAGCTTAAATTGTAAGTTTACTCTAAAGAAAATAATCCTGTATTTACAAGCTTAAATTATAAGTTTATTTATATGTTGTAAGCTTAATATGGATTAATTTAAAAATAAATTGCTATTTCTATAATTTATGATTTATTTTAGGAAATCTTATTTTAAACTGTTAATTAAATACATTAAATACAAATAAATATATTGACTATTGTTGATTATAAATGCATAATTACAGTTTGCACATACAGGTACGAAGTTTTCTGCTAAAGTTTGAGTTTTACTTAAGATATCGAATGTCGACAGCTGTTGGCCTTTGGCTAATTTCAGTACAATTCGAATTTTCGCATGTAAGACGGTGGGATTTATTTTTTTTTTTCATCGAACGCAAATGCAATGTTCAGCGTTCGTCTTTTTTCGCGATAAATTTCCTCGGTAAATGAGACGATTTTTAGCGGAATATATGTGCACGCAGTGGTCATTACGAAGACTTGTATCAAGTAGTTGGCCTATAAAATTGTTCTGATAATCATGAATCTCCACACGCTGTTTCAGGATTTCAATCCAAGGTAAAAATTATTGCATTCTTTTTTTAAATTTTTTAAAATTTAGATGCTATTTCCAAATTAATAATAAATTCGCGTAATATAATGGTATTTTATATTTACTGGAACATACAAAATAGTTTAAAACATCGAGCGTTATTTCATGCATTTAAAGATTTATATCGTTTAATTTCTGATTTGATTTTCTTCGCAAAACTATATGATTTCATTTGTGAACTTACGTAACTTTTGATAATTTGCATCAAGGTTCTATTAATATTTTTAATTTTAATCTAAGATACACATTTTATCTGGGTCAGATGGTTATTTTAAACAAATAAGTGATACTTCATTCAGCACATTTTATCATTGTTAAAAGATTGTTGACCTTTGTCGGAAATTATCGAAAGTAATACAGTTTCAATATTTTATCTATTTATGGTATATATTTTGTAATCATTGCAAATTATTATTTAAAATAATAAATATAATCGATAATAACTTTTTATAAAGCTCTGTTACATATTCTTTATGCAATTTTAAAAATGTTTATGCAACAAAATATACTAATAATTTCTAATTTATATTTTAGTAAATTTTTGGTACACTGCTGTTTGATGATATTTACAATCTTATTTGCACTTCGTTTGGATGGTTTCATAGAATGGAGTTATTGGACTGTATTTACTCCAATATGGTTCTGGAAAAGCATGGTAATTTTGGGTGCTACTGTTGGAAGTTATGTTTGGTGGAAACATCCACATGCGAGATTGGAAGGAGATGCTTATATACATTATAAAGCAATGTTGATTACATTAGCATTACATTTAATTCTGTTAATGTTTGAATTGTTAGTATGTGATAAATTAGAATCTGAAAGACACCTTTGGATGCTTGTATTTATACCACTTATCTTCATCTCTGCTGTATCAATAGTTGTAAGTAATTTTTAATTGTGTACCTAGAAGGTATGGATTGATTCTACAGAAAATATTCTTGTATTGTTCTTGTTTTAGGTTTGTATATGGGCTGCAAAGCACGATCGATTATTTGATTTTGAATTATTTTGTGCAGTAAATATTCTGCAATTTATTTTCTTAGCATTAAAACTGGATGGTATAATTACATGGAGCTGGGAAGTAGTGTTTGCTCCCCTTTGGGCACTGTTATCATTATCTTTAGTTGCAGTACTATATGCAATAGTGTTTGCTGCTGTTTTATTAAGGACTCCACAGATTAATGCCAGACAAAGGCGGACATCTTTGTATTCAGCATTGGCATATACATCTCTTGTGGTTCCAGTCCTAGTGTTCCAAGTAAGAATTACAATAATTTTCATTTAATTAATTTTCTTTTTAACGAATTTCGTTAATACTATGATTTTATTCGTTCTAGGTACTATTAGCAAATAAATTAGATGGAGATATTTCACTGAATTATACAACAGTAGTAATGCCACTTTTAATATCTCATGTAACACTTATTTTTATGTCATTTGAAGCAAAAGGAGGAAACATATGTAAGACAACAATATCTAGATTTCATATAAAATTAGATATCTTGAAATGATAAAATTATTACTATTAACACTTTAAGGACCGAATTCGCGTCTTTCATTCTCCAACGGTTGGGGACTGAAGACGCGAATTCGCGTCTTACGTATTTCATATGATATCCTATAAAAATGTTAACTACTGTTAAATAAAACAGTAAAAAAGCAATGGATGCTATAAACAAAATGTTATGAATGTGTTTTTACATTACATGCTTGAATAATACGAATAATACGGTCCCCAGTGTGTTAAGAAAAAATTGTTACTTATTCTAGGGTGGTTTGGTGTTAGGAAAGATTTTTGTCATTTTCTATTGGGATTATGTCCACTGCTCCAAGAATATGGTAATATTTCTTACCAACCACGAAGTGAGCAGGACCAACCACCATCAGATCAACCAATGGTGTCGGAAAAAAATGAAAAATACGTTAAAAAAATCGACCTAATGAAACCCGTCGTACCTATAATTTCTATCGATATGCCGGATTGATTATATTGTTTAGGTATGCATAAATATACATAAATATAGATAATTAATGCCAATTTAAAAGAAATATTTTATGTTACAGGGTCTATTCCGATATATGAAATATTTTTATCCATATGACTGGTTCATACCAGATGCGATATCTTACTAAGTGATGGATAGGTGCGTAAATAATAACAGAATTATAAAAAGAAGTGGGAAATTGTTATTTTCGGTACGATATGAAAGTCTTGTTATTGTTAAACATATTGTGCGCTAAGGCAATCATAATTATATTACCCATTTTATTCATGGGGTTTAAGCCTTACATGATCATTGTAAAGATTTGGTAGAAAAGATCTTGAAAGGTGTTTTAATACGATCTACTTAAAGATCATGCGAAAGTTCAATATTGGATGCATCTACATGAAATGCCCCTAGAGCAAATTTAGCAGTCGCAGTGCTCAAAATCATTGTCTCTTAAAGCTGCATCAATTCTATGTCTATCCAAACACTTAAATTATGCGTAGAATAAGCAACCAACCCGTCCATTTGTTTGATTGCTCCTTTATAATGATATAGGATAATTGGCGACCTATTTTATTAAGCCTGTTATTCGTAAACTTTACGTAACGGTAGCATTATTATTACTTTGCCAAAAGTAGTAGATATAAAATAATGGTGAATATGCCTAAGCTGGTGCTAAAAAAATTAAAAATATCATAGATATGTTTTATAAGCAACTGTGAACTGTGTTTAAAATTGAAACTAAACCTCAGTGTATCGTGATCTGTACAGGGCTAAGCTTAATTTGTAATATATTATATTTTAAATAGATTTTCCTGCAGAGTGTCGTGAATGTACATTTGAAGCTTGTTACCAAGGAAAATCTTTCATGTAAATAATACTCCAAGTTTTAGAATTTGTTAGCACTGTACAGATCATGTCTAAGAAGTTTATTATGTATATAGCTAAGTTTTGATTAATGCGTAACTGTCTGACTTTTCGTTAACATAAAATTTGTCAATAATTATTGAATTATTTGTAAAGAAAATTTGTATGTATATAAACGTATATATAAAGATAACATTAATAGTAAAAAGTAAAAACGAGTAAAGCTGTGAACGATATGAATAATTACGATTTTGCATTATGTTTTACATTCTCTTTTAAAGATTACCGTTTTTATCTTACATTATTTAATATTCAAAATTTGTATTGTGAATAAGACATGGTTGTATTATTCATCTAGTAAATTTCAAGAGATTGTCGCAATTAATGAACAAAAATTGTTGACTACACGAAAAAGTAATAAAATTAATTACATTTTATTTTTATTCTCTTGGAGACGTTTTATTATATATACGAGCCCTTTTTCGAATAATTTTCATTTTAATAACAAATTTTAAACATACATCTGTAACGAGTATGTTGATGATATATAGAACAAAAAACAAAAGTCATACATTTACATTAGAATAATTTTTCTACATGTTCCTAAAAGTTTCGCAATATTTCTCATAAAAATATTTATATTAATATTATCAGAGAGGTAACCATTTTAATATTAAATATAAGCGTGTTCAAAGGGCTCTGTTACTTTAAATGTTAAATTAATTTTGAGTACGATTACTACTTATCAGTTGCTTAACAGATGCTAATGAGTAACAAATACGTTTTATAATCGATGATGTTACAAATATATAGCATGTTGGTGGTACATATTGAATAATTTAAATTCTATCACCTTCCTTTTTAAATTGCTATTTATTTCATTGAAAACTGAAAATATTATAATGTACATAAAAGTATAATATTTGTTCGACACGATCTACGTGTTATGTATTATAATATAAGAGTTATTACGATATAAAAAGCGATGCAGATTCTTATTTACAATTAAAATATAATTTATCATAAACTTAGCTGAAATTTGCAAATTGTTCGAAACGTTAAGATTTTAATCGGCCTTAATGAGACGATAGATTGGATATATCTGCTGGAATACAAGACTGAGCGCCTCGCATCTTTAGAGTAGCATAAGTAAAATGTAAAAAGAAAGAAGATGAAACGAAATAATTGAAAAACAAGTAAATATTAAGGATATTAATTGTTAACGTTATTAGATATCGTAACTACCTGATCGTATACTCAATCAAAATTTTGAGATATCGTATACCCAATGATTTATTGTGTTATAACGTAGAAATAATGTACATACTCTGTTGTATTACAATAACATTATAGACTATATTAATTATTATGTATTATACATATCTATCATGCGTGATGATTGCTAAATATGTAGTGGTATTATTTTATTTTATATACACTACACGCAAGAGATACCATTATAATCTAATAAAGTTTATATTTTTGGTATTAACAGACACGAGCAATTTTTACAATACGAGATTTTTTTCGGTATTGTTTTTTGTATGTATGGATCGCATGTGATCAATCGATAACGTGTTGGATCGTTCATGTGTCAGAAAGTGTGGACATCTTTTTATCTCAATCATTAACATTGTGGTCTTCGGAAAGGCATTTTTGTGAACATCAATCCTAGGATTATTGGAAACCTATAATATGCATATAATATCTATGCTACAAATTATGGTTTTTTACATTGTTTTTTTTTTTTTTTTTTTAATGTAAGGAATGGACGACGATTATGGATACATATCCATAATGTCCCGTTTATCATCTACTCACATTTTTGGTACATGCGCAAACTATTGTCGGCCACTAAGTGTATTTGCATTGTAATAAATTGCATCGGTCATTAAGTCTCAACATAATGGTATATATTCAGGTACCCAAGTACGACCAAGGAGCAATGAGACATTCTTTGATACTTTTGCGACGTCAAGTTCGGAATCCTCTATCAATGACGTTTCCCAAACGTACAATATCCGCAAACGTTTTGCACAGAGCGTAACAAATTCCAACAATCCTGAGCAACTAAACATGTTAAGGAAAACAGATCATCATTGCTAATTATTTTAATTAGGATTGACTAAAAAGAAACTACAGCATAATAATACAGAAGTAAATAATATGAGATTTAAAAATATAATGTAATAGCTAGAAATATTGGAAAATTGAAAAAATGTTTCGCAATATAAAATTTGTTGTTTCTAATCGTTACGTTTAAGCATTTGCTTATTGTATAGACAAATTTAATTAGTGTGTTACGTACGTGATTTCACAATCACCCAAACCCACGGCGCTTAGGCGTGGGCATCTTTGAGCGACAGAGAGTAATACGTGATCGAGTAAACCGGGTCCATAAGCTGCAATTACTAGCTCAATCAACCGGGGACACTGATAGCCAATACGTAACACAGTTGCTTCCGACGGCGCTTCCCCAAAGTATAGGTGCGTTATAGGAACGTACGGTGCAAATAATGGACTCTGATCGTCTTCGCTCGTCATATAGGACAATCTAATTTAGAATGAATTTCACATTTTACATAATATAAATATACCGCAATGCATCTGATAGAATTTAGATATTCCTTTTATACAAAAATATTTTATATTGTGAAATAATGTATACCATATTAATCTGTTTATTGTAGCTCTGTTACGATGCTCTGAAGGATTAAGATAAGAACGAACATTTACGGTACAAGTAAATATATAACTTGCACTCACAGTATAAGATTTATGTTGGGTAAATGACTGGAAAAAGTAAACCAAGCTTTATCGCTGACTCGCGGAAGTGGTTTTGTCTCTGGATGCACTTCCAATCGCAGGGTTTCCAATTGCACCTGTTTTTCAGAACTCAAAGCTAATAGTAACTCGTCGCTAAGTAATGAATAGGACAGTGACAACTCTTGCAGGTATCGACAATAATTGACCAACGCCTTAATCCCTGTAAAAATTTGTTGATGTCATATTGTTTTTATCATACTTCTTATAATCGTTAACGTTATTATTAACATCGAATGAGCTGAATTTTTTCAAGATGAAATTTAGAAAGCATTGGATTATTTCTTGTAGAATGAAAGTGAGTTAAACCTTCGGGTAACAATCGAGGAAATCCCTTAATTCGTAGAAGTTGCAAAGTTTTCGAAGAGTCCTCGTCGCTTCCAGAACGATCCTTCTTTTGTTCGATCGAGTCTTTGTTTGATACTTTCATGATGGATTTGAACTTATCATTGTCGATGTCTAAGAAATCAGGCTTTGCAGTGCTCATTAGTGCCAGCATCTATCAGCAAACATTCCAACAGAAAAACTAATTAATTAACTTAAAAAATTTAATAATGTCTCTTTAAACTTCAAATAAAAGTTTCTTTTAGAATAGAGAAATCTAGTCAGGACTTGTGGCAATGATTTAAAATGGTACTTCTTCACCACTGAATTGATTTAATATTCCTAATCAATCAAATGACACAATGATCAGCGCACTTTGTTCCTACTCATTTCACCATTAAATTTCATATATGTTTATCAAAAATTGTCATAAATTATCTATAATTATCTATATATTAAATGGGTGCAATATATATTTACAAAAATAATACACTTTTATTTCATAGATGGTTCCATCTTCATCAAGAGGAATCACCAGTGAACACTATATCATTCCAGTTGCGACATTTGTATTATAATAACGTACAGGATTGAGCCCACTATTAAGTAAAAGTGTATCACATTTTTATATTTACCATCAATCTATGATATTATAAAGCTTTTTATAAAAAGAATTCATTTTCACAGAGACATAATGTTCACAATCTTATATTACAGACTATATTTACTTCCATCCCATTAGTTCTTCCCAAGATCTTACTTTTGCCGGTATAACAATCCTTAATTGTTCTTTTAAAAAAAGTATAGTCCAAAGGAAGTCTCCAAAAAATTCCACAACTTGAACACTTTCTTTATACCACCAATACAATTGATATAATTAATCTTATACCAGGCACAGAAACCATAAACCGCCCAAAATTTTCAATGGGTATCCGATTAGCGTGCAGACAGCCTCGATAGGCTCCACGCTACTATGACTCTTCAGGAACTCGCGGAACGGACAAAGTTGTTACGCCGAGGAATGCAATACCTTCGACTCATAGTTGAAGAGAGCTAGTTCGTACGGCCTCCGCCGCAGGAAGCGGCGAGAAAAAGCGAAAGGACGATTGGAAAGGCTGTTACAATCGTTGTGCAAGAGAAAACACTGATCGAATTGGGACCACGGAGAGGCTTGTGACTAGGACATGCACGTGCTAGGTATGCGCCGTTGCACTAGGTTCCGCAGGTAACTTTATAAGGAGTCTGTGTATACTTTGAGCCGTATACTCAGGTAAAAGGATCGCTACATAGCTATAGAAAGCGGTCATGGACTAAGTAAAATGTTTTAAATGTTCCTTAACCTCTAGCTATGTTGCTATTCACGTGCTAGCGTTTGCGGATCACGTGCATTGCCCGTATCAGGAGGATATCCAGTTTGATAAATGATATTGCTAGTCAAGTTAATTAACTCTTCGTTACTCTTTTTCTTTTTTCAAAGTAGCACGACGTAGCGTATATTTGTAATAGAAGCTATGACAGGACAGCAAGAAATTTTCAGCGCCAAGTGTTAAGTATACGCATATCAAATTCTAAATCTTCAATGTTCTAAAGAGTACTAATCCTTTCTCTGAGAATTCAAAATCTTCAGTTTTCTAAAGCATTCTAATTCTTTCTTTGAGAATCCTAAATCTTGGGTTCACGAGGATCTTTTATCGTACCAGCAGAATTTTCTCTAGAAATAAATAGAAATAACCATTTACTTAGTAATAATATCATATTTCAGTGAATTTGTGGAGAATTCTTTGCTTTTTTACACGTAAAAAAAATTCTGTATGACATTTGACAGTCAAAAAGAAAAGAAAGGAGCAAAGAATTTACATTATCAAAAATAAAATATATAAAAAAGATTGTAACTGGATCGGAAAAACAATGAAAATAAATAAGACGAATATTAATCAAACGAAATAAATATTGCATAATAATTCAGCTGATGCACATTGTTCAAATATTAAATATTTTACGGGCTTAATAAAACGTTTGTAATCCGTAAAAGGAGGTCATGGACTTGCAGAGACTGTTGCCGGTTCCCAGTAGACCATGCACGTGTTTTCCTTTGCGACTCACGTGTATCACGAAGAGAAAGGAAACTGATATAAATGACTAACTAATTAAACATCGTTCGATACCTACTCGATTGCCTTTACTTATCAAATACTTGTTTAAACACTTCATTCTTTATTCCTGTTAAAAAGATTACATTTCTTTCGATAGTATCTAGTAAGAAAATAAGCAATTTTTCCTATATTTTTTACAATTTATACATTTTATTTGATGTACTGGATTTGTATATTATATTATATTTTTAAAAACATTTAAAATATAGGTATTGTACAAATCTTAGAGAATGCAGGATAAATTTAGCTAACCCTTTACAAACTCATTTATAAAATTGCTAGTCGGAAAAACATGGTTAGAACGGCAAATATAAGTAACAGCGGTGAAAGTCAAGCTTCGTTAAACGTTAAATGACAAGTGCTTCTGCACGGATCTACTAAACAGTTTACCGTTTCATCCAACGTAATTGTAACGTTGTATCATTTAAAGAGCATTATTCCAAAGCATTCGATCAATTATGTATCTAATGTCGATAATAAATTGTCCATCTTTGATAGGATATACAAAAAAGAGGCTCAAACCTAAGCTTAAATTTACAATTTTTCATATTATGCATACACCAACCAATCATTCAGTGTTCTAGAAAATTCGAATTATACAGATCAAAATGCAAAAAAATATTTACATATAAAAAGATATAAAGAACATTACCTATTATCCCGGTTGTGACTGAATTTTACGTTCCTTAAGAACGGTGATTTGCGAGTGAGCGCGAATCGCGGGACACAAGCTGACAGATGGAACGAAAGCTCTTTGCGGTGGAGAGTCGTGTTCTTTGGAAGCGAAACCCATTTACTTTTGCAGTGGCTCGCCGCCAGCATTCGATTCGGTTGCCCGTCAGTTAAACTGTTACCTGAAACAGCACGCGTATTGTTAACACACTGTCGTCATACACCTGAACAATGAACTCATTTCTCCAAGTAATGTTTCATTACACCAAGCACTGCTTCGTTAACTGGCCACGGATCTAGTTTATCTGCCCAACTATATAGGAAAATATATTTTTCTATGAAATCACAAGTATCATTTCTTTTCTCCATTGAGTACAAATGAAATACAAATACCTGTCACTGATATGGAAACATTTTATGAATATGAATATTATACATGTTATGTAAAAACGTTTCGAAATTTCATTAACATTCTAATGAAACAGTCATTTATTGTAAAAACATATTGAGTAAAAAACGAATATATAGCATGAATTGTGATCTTAAATATATGTAGTTAACGTGAAAGATGTTCTCATTAAATATTGTAGTCTAGTAATATAATCAATAATTAATTGCTCAAATATTCTGGACATCTTTGTGAAGTGTATGTATGGAATAAATATCTAGTAACTTTTATATACATTTTCAGACTGATCTTAAATTTTCAGAATCTGAAAATAATAGCTACAAGATATTTAGTACAAATATATACATCACATTCAGAGATCACAAAGGTATTTAAATATTCAACTATTCAGTACATTAAGCACAAACTTATATTAATTTTTTTCTTTAATCTTAAATATATCGTAACTTCAAATTGATTTCAAATTTAATGAAGAAGAAGAATGAGGAAATTTCAAAATGTTTCATATAACACGTATAATATATTTCTAAAAGATATCTGTACTAAGTATTCAAAAATTTTCGCATGTCATTGTATAGATGTGTAAGTAGTAAGTATATATAACACTAAAGATTCACTTCATAAGATCAGTTTCAAGAACTCTGGTGGGAAAAGGTAGCCAGTCAACGAATCAAGATCTGGTCCAGTTCACGCGGCACTGCTACGATCGTTAATAACGCTTCGCCGTTTCCAATCAAAAAACTGTTTCTATGTATTACAACTTTCCTTGTCACGGAACGTTATGCAGCGAATCCTGCAACCTGACCGTCGAATTTCAACATCATGTTACTACGCATATCCCCCTTTAGAATCGTCCGAATTGCTTGCCCAATAATTGATCACACCTACTAATACGCAGATATTCGTGTTTTGTGGTACGTCGAAGCGAAACGACACGCAATGTTCTCCAAATACCAATTTGCCAAGTATGTATGTGTTTTTGTTTTTCTCGTTGAGGAATCTCCAGTTCTACGCGATAACTCTATAACGGACTTCTCGAGACCGATAGAATTTTTTGTTTTAGCAGATATTTTTCGTTAAACGCACGTCCCTACAAACCGGTCTCGAATTAATACTGTGCTCAGTTGCTCACTGCGCCTACGGTGTCCTGCCTGACGCAGGCGACACTGCTAAAGGCAGCTGAAATAGATACACGTGTTTCACAGCTCACGTGTACCCTGCGTATTGATACTTGTATGTGCATAGGCATTCGCCCATGGCTATCCTATGTATACATATATCGTTCACCCGACATGCGTCATCATCGCTGCGTGTTGTTCCTTCTGCATCTCTATTTTGGGAAAATTCCGGACCTGATTATTGTTTTTAGGAGTTCAAAGTTCGGAATTAATGAATAACAAATTATTTGAAAAATATAGGAATGGTGTCTTTCGAGTTTAATCGAATGCAAAAGTATACTTTCGTTTTGTATGGAATTTTGTGTTGGCCTCTGACGGCTAATGTTGCGTTAACGCAGCGTTTCATTCACGATCTGTTTTCCACCCAAATTTTAACGTTACCTCTCTGAAAAGTAATTAATATCTGTCCAATACTATTTCTTCTACGTAAATTCTAAAATTTTATGAAATGTAAAGTCCAAGTGCTTACAATATAATTATGATAGATCTGCTTAATTTGATAGTTTAACGTTCTTGAAAGTTGATAAGTTGACGTGTGACAAATTAGTTAAAAAGAAATTAGATCGCAACTTAGTAAATGGATCTTATATTGCAATAAATGCATATCATTAAAATATAAGTAGTGTTTAAATACATTTTTGATGATTTGTCACGTTGATTGAGCATGATTTTACTATGTGATGTGTATTCCACGCTTTTTATGAACAGAGTATAAAAAAAAGAGTATGCATAAAGAGACACAGACGCGAAGAAGAAGTAAGCAAAACAGCAAAGCTAATAAATTTTAATAGTTCTTTTTTAAACATTTTTCAGAAATTTTCTTTTACATTTAAATTATTTTTAAATTACTATTCTTTATTGAAAACAAGATGTAAGAAAGTCTGATGTAAGAAATCTTAAATATTATAGAAGTAATTGTTTACCTTTATAGTTTATTACACAAAACATGAATAAGCGTATCTCTTCTTTTTTATTAGATCTTATCTTACGAAGATCTGGAAAGATCCCCTGTAAACAACAAAATGGCTTTTACTGAATTTGATAAATAAAAATGATATATTAGGGGGATTTTATAAGAAAATCAAGAATTACTAATTTCATTATTAATAATTACTTTATCTAAAATTGCGATCGACACAATACATGTAATGTATTTATTCGTGACGTTTAATTAATATCACGCGTCATATAATTTATTTGTTATGATGACGTCTTATAGATAAGTTGTTAATTTACTTGGAAAACCTAATAGCGTTTCAAACGACCAGTAGAAGCGGAAAGATACTGTCACTATCGAACATTTTTTTGAAAACAAGAATACGTAGAAAAGATAAAGATAAGAGAAGAGATTTTTCACTTAAACGTTACGTGTGACGAACACCGAGATACAACCTGTAACTTAGACCAAATGAGAATGACTAATGAACGATTACGATGCTCAGGAATGTAATATTTATGGGTACATTCTTTAATTTAATTAATTTTCATTTCTCTCACAAATATTTTTGCCACTCTACACACAATTGAATCTTAAAAATTAATCAAACGAATAATTTCATTTAAATTACTTCACCGCCATAATATGTATTGAAATGAGATATTCAATAAATTGTCGAATTATATATATTTTTCTTTACATTATTTTTAAATAATGTAAAATGATATATTGATAGTAATTAAATATATCTTAAATATTTCTTACTGAAATTAAATTTAATTATTTAGAATAAATGAAGGATGTGTGTAATTTCTATCGATGCTAATTTACCGTAGTGATCCAGAAAATCATAAGGCAGATGCAATTCTAGTAGTTAGATTGCAGTATGATGGCGCTAGTAGGTAAAACCAAGCGAAATATGAAACGCTCAATTATTTTCTGATTCACGCGATACATTTGTGTCATCGTGTCTAACCTATGCGAAAAGGGTCCATAGCAATAGTGGAAGGAAAATAAAACAATCTCTTGACAGGTGCCACCACGAAAAGAAAAATGGCAAAATGTTTAGATTGTGGATACTTTCTAATATTTCTTATCGTAAATTTAGGTAAGATAAAAAAGATACGTAAAATTTTATTTCTACAATATAATTGAATAAAAGATTAAATATAAGATCTTTTTTCAATGAGTAATTTAATAAAGTGCAAAATTATAAACCTGCTATTTTGAAATAAAGTTAAATATAGGGAAAATGTTATGTATCAATTGGAAAATATTTATCAATTAAAAACAGCTATTTCTTTGTTCATTACATAAATAAAACAAAAAAGACAGTAAAATTTTACGATAAGATTTAATAGATATGTAACTGTCTGTTTTAGTGGCCGCAGAACGAATAAAAGATATGATTTATATGAATTTTGAAGGAGTTGCTGCCTGTTTCCGTAGACACAATGGAACACATCAATTTGGATGTTCTTGTAAGGTTATCATATATTACATTGCATTATTTCATTGTGTAACTTTCTTTTAAATAATTTTAACCTTATTTGAACTAAATTAATTGTTGATAACAGAGGTAAATTACGTAAGATATTGTACTCTTTGTTATAGCAAGTAGGTCAGGAAGTGTTGGTGTTATTCATTTAGTGGAAGATGAAAATGATATCAGATGGCTTGAACACAATGCTAATGTTGGAGATTATACTGTAATTCTTACATTTTCTATGTTTACTAGAGACATATTACTTCGTTTAAGAAATACACATAATATAAATGGAGTTTTATTAACTAAAAATACCAGTCAACCACATCCTGAATATTATTCTCCTGAAGATACTTGTCCCAATAGATATGCAGGGTATAAAAAGTGCCAGGATTTGGAATGGAATCCTTATGGATCTGCATTGCTCATGGAAGATTGGCCTTTTCCCATGTTTTATACAGAGGTTGTTTTTAAAATCTTACATAATTAATTTACTTTTAAAATTCATATATTCTATTGTTTAATTAATTATATCAATCTTTAATTTCAGAATCAAACACTGATAGAAGCTGTAAAATCTTGTTTTTTAAAACATAATGCACCTGATATGGAAAATCAACAGTACAGACCACTGTGTGCACTAGAAATGAAGTCATTCATGTTTGCTGCAATTAACTCTGAATCTTGCATTAAACGTAGTGATTTTAAATTGAACTTCAATCCTACACAATTTTGTGATCCTTTGGGAGATAGGAATATATATTGGCCTTTAGCTCCAATAAATAGAGATAAAAACTCCATAATATTGGTAACAGCTAGATTAGATGCATCTTCTTTGTTTGATGGAATATCACCTGGAGCAGGCAATGTGGTCACAGGATTAGTAACATTACTTGCTACAGCTTATTATTTAAATATATTAGCTAAGGATGCTGTAGTGAAAAGTAAGTATAACAGTGTACTGTGTATAATATAAACTATATATATAAAAATATTTTTAATTGCTCTTTATGCCTTTTTTTTCAGACACTAATGTGGTTTTCTCTTTATTAAATGGAGAAGCTTTTGACTATATAGGATCTAGTAGATTCATTTATGACTTGAAAGAAGGTAATTTCAATGCATTAGGTGGAGTAAATTTAAAATTTGATGACATTAAAACTGTGATCGAATTTGGTCAACTGACTAAAGGAAAATTATTTCTTCATTCTAATAATGCGCAGAATGACAAAATGATAAAAAAAATACAAGTAGCGTTAAATGCTACAGTTTTGGAAGGCAGCGTTCCGCCTACGTCTATACAGAGTTTCTTAAAAGAAAAGCCAGATTTAACTGCTGTTGTTATAAGTGACCACGGTCAACAATTTAAAAACAAATATTATAATGGGATTTTGGATGACGCAGAAAGTCTTAGCTTCAATAGGTACTATATTTTAATGTTATATTTTTTTACATAGAGATTCTATTTTAAGTTTTGATTATATAAAGTATGTTCCTTTTTAGGAGCGATATAAATGGACTCGCAACTGCTCTAGCAAAGATAGCAGTTCATGTCGCTGAAATCCTTTACAAAGACGTATTCGATACTGGGTCTCTCGACGATTATGATTCTTTCCAATCTGTTGAACACCATATTTTGGAAATGTTGAAATGTTATTTAGAAAGTGCTAAATGCCCTTTGTTTCATGCTGCTTCGTCTCCAAACGCTAAATTAATCAATCAAGTTTTATCGCTATACGTTGGTGTACATAGGGTACCAAATATTGCCACAACACTAACTGGTCAACTTCTTGCATATCTGACTAGAGAGGAAGTTGCAAATATGACAGAAACAACATGTTATGAAAACCACCTTATTTGGATGGCTGGTGATAATAATTCAGGTTTATGTATAAATTCCAGTGTAAATTATAGTACAGCTATGAGTCCAGCATTTATTATTGATGGTAAGTTTGTTGACTAGTGAAAGCAGATGTTTTAAAACAAAGTATTACAAAATTGTTATGCTCTGAATAGGGTATGACATGAAATCTGGAATGTATTCAACCTGGACAGAATCTATATGGCAAACATTAAGTGTAAGAATGTTCCTGAAACCTTCAGCAGCTACCGAACAACTCACTATGATTTTAGGAAGTTTAGTAGCTGGTATATCATTTGTACTCGTATGGTTCATTAATTCCCGAGCGGATATATTGTTTAATTCAAGGTAATTTAATGATCTTAAAATATGAAAATCTAAAATACTGATTTAGTTGCTTACTATGTTAAATATTAAAGAAATTTGTTTTAGAAGAGCAATAAACTGCTAGGGATACGCTGCGGACCACATATCAATGGCCAGGTTGGATTACTATCAAGAAGACGAGGATGTTCCAGTAACTAGCCTTTGAATGTATGTGTGGTACGCTCTCGGACAATTTTTATACCTCAATGTTGATATATATTTTGATGCCACCGATGTTTAATTTCGATATCATCGTGATGTTTCGACGGCTATTTAATCAAACTTTTGCACCTGTTGTTAGTATAATGAGAATGGACGTGCATTCGCTTAATTTGTCACGTCCCTTTCTCTGAATTACCGATGATTATACATATACAACACATTCGACCATAAACATTTTTATAAATGTGCGTTATATGTATGAAATGAAACGATGCAATTTTATTTTAATTCCGTAACAAAATTAATAAGAGAGTATTATGCCTGTATCTCAAGATAATCGGGGTACACTAGCACTAGAAAGTCTATTGAATTTTTGGTCTCATTAGGATTCTTTTTGTATGTGACGATTAAACGTATATATATGTATATGTATATATACACACACGTATTTTATTTATACGTATAATTACATATAACATTTATAGCTAGTATGATCAATATAATACTTTGAACGATTATTATTTAATTTCATGCCCATATTTCACGAACATTTAGTATTGTAAATGTCATGCATGTATTTGATTCATATTATAGTAAATCGTTGATTATTTGCAGTACATTTATCGAGATTTTATAGGTAATAATTTTTGTAATTAATTTTATATTTCTCTGTTTATTTATTATAGTTATCCTATATTGAAAATGAATCGATGTTAATGCAGGATATTTAATTTGTTTAACACAATTATTGCTCACGATACCTAAAACTAGACAATTGTACGAAATATCGAAATGCGATAATAATGTAATATACATAATGTAATCAAGTTTCTTTGCCAATTGTTACGATAAGAACTTTAAGAATTTATTTAATAGAGAAATTTTCAATTGCAATAAATATTTTTTCCGATTAAAAGGCAATTTAAGGTTGTATATTCACTATCTCATGTTTTTAACGTGTCTTTTGCATATTTGCAATATTTATTTTCTAATTAATAGTTTTCCCTAATTTATAAAATCTAGATTATTCGATGCAGGAAGTGATGCAACAAAATTATGTGAAAGATATTTATGTAAAATAGCAAAAGATATTTATAAATATATACACCAATTTGTACGTATTTTATAAAAACAATGTAAGTACGTCATAGGAGAGATGTTTACTAAATTCTTTGATTCTTTATTATAATCTAAACTGTAAAGAATTAACTGTGATTATTTGCAATTCCATATTATTTTTAAAATATACGAGCATGATTTGACGAGGTGATTTGTCGCGATACGAGCGATATATGTATATTTGACTGGTATTTTGTTTAATGTATAAGTTACATGGTCTTACTATCAATAATAAAATACTTTATATGATAAATCTACAAATTTAAATTTTGCTTAAATTTTTCTAATGCTATATTATTAAGACACATTCTTTTTTATAGAAACGTTTATTTTTACATCGGTCAGTTAATTTTTCATATCATTTGATATATAATTATTTATTGGAAAACTGATTATCAATATCTTAAGGTTACGATAAAAATCAGAAACACGTATTGCAAGCGTGATGGCGTTTATTATTAATAAACAACTTATTTAACAGGACCTTGATGTACACGAGAGAGAAGTATTCATGTTGTTTACTTATGCTTTCCTTTTAGTATGTACGTAATACGTTTAATTTACGACTTAAAATTTCAAGTTAGGAATGGACCTACGAAAGTCCTTTAGTTTAATATTATCATATACATGCAGTATTGTACAAACATTTGTTAATGTACATTTAAATATCTTTAAAAAGGTACAGAATATTTCTTCTAGAGATTTCATGAATATTTATAAAATACATGAACTAAAACATATTTCTTACAAATATTTATATAGTTCATTATTATTTAAGAAGTAACAAAATATAACGAAATTAAAAAAAATAGAGAATACGAAATTACAACAAGGATAATGTTAGGAAAGCGGGTAGCCTAAAATTTGAGTTGTCCTATTTTTTCGTATCACATTTATAGTAGAACAATATAAATCAATGCACGTATACAACATAAAACGTTTAAAAGAAGTACTTTATCCTAGGGTGTTCCCTGACGATATCAGATATTAACGGAATAACAGTACAAAATATTGTAAAACAAGATGAGAAATGTAACATGTGAAATATACATTATCTTTAGTATGTTAGTTATAAAAGTCTATGCAAGATAAACGAATAATTCAACGAACTCAGGCAGTCAAAACATGAAACTTAATCTTGTACCAAAAAAATTCTTATTATCATCACACTTTTCGGTCCATTCCTATCTTCTTAAATATTTTAGAGCTTGCACTTCAATCACTAATGCAACATTAGAGATTTACTTGGAAGTCCGTCCTCATGCACCTGGAAGGATGAAAGTGTTCATACGTTTTGAATTTTTATATCTCTATTTATCTTTTAATGTAAACAATTATAGTACGTGTATGTTTGTATAGTATAATTATAATAAATGTATATCTACTATCAATTATTCTATTTACAAAATATATGAAATATTCAATTCAAACAACTCGTTGGTTTTTAAATACGTCCAAGTTATTTTTAAAACAAGCACTCTCAATAGGAACCACTAATCACAAGCAAAAACTTATAAAGGGCAAAAAGAACAATCCAAGCAAGCCTACGGACCAAGCACTAAGTTCTCTCAATGCAAGCTCTAACATATACATTCAATCCTTTCTGGTAAATGTTTCTACTTGTGTATTTAGTCTCTGATTTTTGTATCTTGTGTATATGTATGTTGTGTTTGTATGTGTGTGTCTTTGAAGTATTCCATAATTTTCAGTATACAAGTATGAAGTAGGAGGCTGGGCACCGCCCACCGAGTTATCACAGTCGTCTGGTGCCGCAGCACATACGTATACGTGGTTCAGCCTTACAACCTACCTCTTAATCTACCATTACTTTATAATTATACTTAGTCGAGAGTGTACAGTATAGTCCCGTACCAGGTGATTTGACGCGATACGAGCTGACGATTCTTAGTTCTATTTTCTTAGGGAGAGTGCGCATTTATTGCTGGTACTTATAAACACAGACGAACTAACTAGTACGAGCGATCGTAGACCATTTTTATTAATCGCTGATCCAGTTAGAGATAAAAGCAAAGTAGAAAAATGCTATTAAATAATATATAGTTCGTCATATAATCGAATCAGCGTTTTTTTCGTTGATTTTCTTCTTTTTTTTTTTCTTCGCAACCATTGTCCACAATCGTTCGCCCCATTTATTTTTGTTTCACTTACATCACTACACCGTATATGGAGCTATACTGTAATAAAAGCTGTCTTCAACTGATGATATCGTTTTACTAAGCCTCGATTAACTTGCTTCTTTCCCTTAGAACATGTTTAACAGTTTCGAGCAGCCGGATAAGACACTGGCCAACTATTGGAATAGAAATCAGTTTGTCTCGGAAAAAGCTCGTAAGCCACTAATGGAAGCACTTTGTGCCTGTTTCGGCTATGTACATCGATTATATACCGGAAGAAAAGTATAATACCAATTAATAGCAAAGTAAATATCAATAGACCTAATCAATAATTTTTAACTTTTCGTTCCTCTGAGTACATTGAGAATCGACCGCATAGTTTACATTAATAACTATTATTTGCTCTTTTCTTATCTTTGCACATCTACAACTTAACTTTATCGTTTCATCTTGTCCTTTTAGGAAGAGATCAATGATCAAAAAATGACCAAAAATCGACTACACATATGCGGGCTATCCTCTATGCGTTTTAATCAGTGGACTAGCGTTCGTTTGTTAGTCATATACTTGTTTACAGATTATAATATTATTATTACCTCGCACAGAAATAAAGAGAGTAGTGCTGTATATTAGGAATCACTGACACCAACATAGCTTATTAAGAAATTTTATGAAGTTCATTTCAAAAGAATCATTATTCTCATTCTCCTATTATCCGGTGGAACTCGATAACGCTCCCCAATATCACCTTAACATATTTTACAGATCGATAAGGGATGATTAAATACAGAAAAATAGTCTTCATCGCAGGCATTAAAAGAGCAGAGAAAATCGTAAAAGAAATATGAAAATTATTGCTAATAATAAGTTGCGTTCTTAGATGCGATTACATTTCTACATTTGAATGATTGTTTAAAAAATGCTTGTTCCTTTAGAATAGCGTTTCGAAGGCAGTCGAAGATCTCAACAGTGTTGAAAATGCGATGGACGGAACGCTTGGAAATAATTGAAGGACAATCGAAGACAAGTACGTAGGAAGAGCATCGTATGTATGTACATGATTAATCGTCATCGAACTTAAAACAACGTCGATTAAGTGATACAAATCTTGGAACTCGTTTTCCGTTCAATTTTCTCTGATTCTTTCAAGTAAAACATTTTACATGTCGCTAACTATTCAGCACGCGCAATTTGGAGGACACTTTCAGTAAAACGCAACCGATCATATGCAGACAGCGAATGTATGAACACTTATAACCCTAAGATGGCATGTGCTTGTCGTCGAGCCTTAGACTTTTTTTCTCTGTTGTATTTTTTCAGTTACAAGAAAATGTATTGTTAATCATATTCTTCTTCAATCTTTCCTGTTTTCTCTTGCTTTCTGTTTGAAGAGAAATCACATTAAACGTTCTTCTCCTTTATTTCTAATAGTTCTTGTATATTGTATTATGTACAGCATTACCACATTTGTTCAAACTGCGGTACACGTGTTTTTTTTCTGTTTTTTTCTTTCTTCTTTTAAAGACGACACTTAGAGTTTAAAAATATAATCATCATATATTTAAAGTAGTATTATATTATCATTGTTGTTGTTATCATTATTAGTCGTAATGGTATTATTATTAATAATAATATTATTGTTATTATTATTAATTATTAATTATTATTATTATTATTATCTTGGAGGGATAGCACTTCGCTATGTCACGACACTGCAGAGCTGAACAAAGACTAAACGCGGAAGTTACCACGCTCTTTAATGGCACGAAGAGTACAAGACCGAGATTGTTACCATTTTACTGACCGATCATCACAATCATCTTCTTTTTTAATTTATTGCAATTCAGTTCTTCATTTTTTACGCATGGCTTTTCCCGGGATTTAGATTTATCTTTTTAGCATTTCGATGGTTGCCGACCGATCACAAAAACATATCTCGCCTATGTTAAATGTAGTAGCACAATATCGTCATAGCTTATTTTAATTAGGAAGGGTTGAGAACGATCGTTCATTTGTGTCGTTATTTAAGATATCTATATTATACATAGTCTCGTTTGGACGATTTTCGATAACACTATAGAAAGTACTAAGTCTCCCCTTTACAGAAATATCCCTAAATTCTCTCAAAACTATTCAGGAATCGATTTAATCGTGTGAGGCTGGTCGAACCAATAAATAGTCAAACGTTTATCTTTGCTTTTTCTTTCCTTTACTTTAAACGTTGTTAGTATTTAATTTTTAATTCCACCCACAGTTCATAGGATAAATGTATCTGTAAGTTTAATAGTATTTCAGAACAGTTTGAAAATAAAGTGATATAAAGATCGCTAACTTTCTACAGAAATTATATGACCTTTAAGCACGTACTGATCTTATTCTTTTTTCTTGTCTTATTGTTGAACATTAAAAGACGTGTCATATCGCTGCGAAACCTGGGAAAAACACATCTCGAAGGAAATAAAGTTTCGATATAAAAATATATAAACAGTAACGCTGACTTTTGTGTTGTTGTCACCTTAGATTTAACTTGTTTCTAATCGTTTTGTTAAACGAGTAAACTCTTCGTTCGTAGTTTATATCATAGAAAAAATGTACATGTTACACGCAAATATACTCGTCTCCATAAAGATCTTTCACAATGTGAATATTGTTTACGAACATTTCAAGTCTTCTTTCGAAAAATAATTTGCTTCTACAAATCAGTTGATTTGAACTACTCCCTAACTAATCAACTAAACAACTCGATTGGTAAACATCGTGGAAAACACGGTCTATTGTTCAGTAAGTGATACAAACGATGACCTTTTTATACCACCTTCGTTTGTCGCCTTGAACTATTACACATAAATTAATAATCATCAATATTGAATTATCAAGAAGAAACAACCGTAAGAAATAACAAATTATTCACGAGAAAAGAAGTTACATCAATGTAACTTGCTTATCAACGAATTAAGGAAACTGATTAAAAAATATAACATTCCTTATCATGATCGAATTATTCTTACAGACAATGTATAACAAAAAAAAAAAAAAAAAGAAAAAATAAAAAAGAAAGGGAAAGAACATGTTTCGAATTATACAAGATTTCTTGTTCAATCTTTCTCGGACCGTAGTTAACGAATAACGACGTTTAAAAACGCTAAGATACTCTATGGATAGTAAAAGAGATTGAAACTGTCGGATCCGATAAGAGAGCGTGATAACCTCGACCAATAATACCCTTGATTTTCGCGAGAATAATTACGTATTTGACAGTTAAAGCGAAATCTATTCTCGAATACCTTAATACTGTAATGAGCAACTGGATTTGAAGGTACCGTAAAGAGGTTGATGTTTTAATGATCGACAGAGGTCAGTGAAGATCATCTTCGTCGCTATCGTTACCATCTTTCGATCTATCGGCACCTCCCTCACCGTCGCTGGAGCCGGAATCACTACCAGAATCTTCAGACTGCCAGCCACCGCCTTGTTGCTGTTGCACCTGTTGGTGTTGCACCACGTGTTTCGATACCTTGTGACGTTTCCCGGCTCGCTGTATCGAATCCGCTCCGGCACCGTCGAGCATTGGCTGAAGGATTCTTCGACGAGCATTGATGAACCAATTATTGACTTGTAGCAACGTTAAGTTCGTTTGGCCCGCTATTTGACGCTTCTCATCCTCCGTAGGGTATGGATGCTAAAAAATAATTGATAACAATAATTATAATTTATTTATTTTATTCTATACTCGTGTCTCGTTACAGTGTCAATAGAATTTACAAGAATTACAACTATGCAATATGTTCATAACAATTTTCCGTGGTAAATACTTTCGTGATCCTATATAACAAAGTTGTAAACTGAAGTATAAAATAATGATCACTAGAATTGTATTTTATATTATATTATAGGAGATTATACTCACAACTAAATGTTCAAAGAGCCAAGTTCGCATAATGCTTGTAGCTTGTTTAGGTAAGACGCCCCGCTTTTGTCTTCCTTTCTTAACGCTGCTATGATTACCTCCATGACCACTACTACTGTGATTGGAAGTAGCAGTACCAGTGCCACATCCTTCGTCTTCGTCTTCACTTGGTGCAGGCGAAGGAGAGCCAGCCACAGTAATATCTGGGCATAATAAACACGATATATTTGTTGTGACAGATTAACTGCAGCTCCATGCAGAATTGATAATATTTATTTATTTTAATTTAGTTAGTTTATATTCATATGTTTAATTAGTAATTAACATTCAAGTGAAAAAAAAACATTAGTCATTGGTAAGAAAGAACCAAGTTCGTCTAACCAAAATACTTTTCGTCATTCGCATCCCCGACATCGACGTATTCATTTTCACGCTCTTGCAAGGCAAGGAGGCCCCAATAACCAACCTCTTCTAAATATATTCTGTCGCCAATATTCACATAGTCCATATCATCTATAAACGTAAGTTGACAATGCTTACGTTTAAATTAATATTTTAATCTTTATCAAAGCTCAATTTTTATGGCGTGATAATTACAAAAATATTCAAGTTACAAGTTAAGACAATTAATTGTTGAATATCCTATACTGTAATCATCAATGTACTCTGTGAAATTCAATGTAAACAAAAATTGCAAATAAAAGACTCAAATGCATGTAGCTTTACACTTTATTTTGTTTTTACCTGATTAATCAACAATCAAATATAATTGAAGGGGCTGCTGCAATAAGGAAGCGGCTTCATTTTCTAGTAATTTGTGTAAACCAACAAAATTTTATTATAGATCTCCTTAATATGTATGATCATTTCAACATTCCAAAGAAACGATATATTATTTCACGTGTACCAGACCTAATAGAATTTTGAATATAAAACCTATACATTTCCTTTCTCTTCCAATCAATACAATTTAAGTATTGTAACTATCTCCTCATTGTTGCAAACTCTTCAATTTTAAGCACTGAAGAAAGGAGAAAAAAAATTATGAAACGAAAAGTAGAAGCTATTTAGCTAGAATCATCGTTACCCGTTTGCTATATAAAATGAATTAATATAAACAAATAAGTTTACCTTGACCAAGATAGATATCGTTGACTGGTGCACAGGAATGAGCCCCAATTTGTGAAAGTGGTGTGCTCCCGTGTACCGTGGAAGGTGACAGTGGATCGTCATGGTCCTGGCTGGAGGATCTGATCGAGCGCTGAGCAGTGGAAGATGATCGCACCGACGGCGGCCTGTCGTTACCGGTTTCCTCTTGCGCAGCCAACTGACTCGCACCACCGTTCTCCGACAGGGTGTCGCCTCTGCTCACTCTGAATCCGTTAGCTCCCGACTCAACATCATTGCCTGTAGAAGACAGCACCTGGGAAATATATGTCGCAACTAGCCGTCAGAGAGCAGGGGTGGGGTTCTATAATATTTTGAGCGACGCGCAAGTATCGCTCATCTTTTCCTTTCTCTCTTTTTCTTTTTTTTCTTTAAATAACGTATGCTTTAAATTAAGTAATCGACTGGTTGATCCGAGTGTTAAATCTACTGTTAGAATAATTTTGACTTTTGACTAATCTAAATAGTACATTGTTTAATCTGTTATGAGAAGGATCCTAAACTGAATATTCAGCGAGATCGTTCAGATCAACTGTTAGAGTTTGAAGAATTTACAAGGTGCTGTTAATTTTGGGATGTTAATTACCAGACGAAATATGATTAAAGAGAGATAGTAAAGAATTAGAAAGCATTTGATCCACGTTTGATCTCTTACATATGCATTGAACGATTTACTAATGTATTATGTACAATAACAATACTAAATCAACCGACACGTATTTCATATATAACAGAGTAAATATTTCCCTCCAATTACTGTCTATTTACCAACGAAACTTTATTTAACTCCCTTAGAAAAATGTTCCTCGATCAATAGCTTATTTAGCTATCACTAACCGCTACATTTAGGTCAGAGTACTCACGAGAGTTAGTCAATCGACCGACATTTCGAGATATCCCACAAAGAGGCATTTTTCCCCTCTTACTCCGCATTTCGACGTACAAACTCCCCAGCGAAGTTATTTTAAAAAGTACACTGACTTCTATACGAGATATGTAGCGATGTTAATAAAGAGAAGGCGCAGTAGTTCTCTAGTTTTAAATTTCTGTTCTTTTAGATTCGAAGAGTTAAGACATAGAGAGTAGGAAGAAAGAAGAGACAGAGACACACGTAGCAGCGTTGGAGCGTTTTTCAAGATTATAGTCGCGATTCTTGCGCATCACTAAAAAAAAAGGATAACTACTTAGGTAAAGGGGGAAACAGGCCAGGCCGCCTTATTAAACGTTCAAAATAATATCTAACCTGCAAAGGACTGCTTCCGTTGCTGCCACTCGATGGACCCATATCGTGTCCATGGTGACTGTAATCGCTGCGTAGCAGATTCTCGCTCTGCATCTTGCCCTTCAGGCACGTGATGTACCTGTTGCAAAAGTCCTTGCACAGCTCCTGCACTTTTTCCAGCTCGAGTAGGTGAATCCGCAGCACCTGTATCGCTTTGATCATCTGCGTTGGCAGAGGCACAAAAACAACGTCCACGATTAAACGATTTTCTTTTCATTATCGAGTTGCGCCGCGTCGCTTATTATTTATTTCTTTGTTTTTTTCCTATCACTCCTTTTTTCTTTGTTTCCTTTTTTTTTTTAAATAAACATAAGGTCGAGTAATAAATTCATCCACGTTTTCTTAAGAAAAAGAGGAGGGAGAAAGAAACATGAATTTTGAACTTGTTTTCATAAAAAATCTGTCTAGTTAAGAAGCAATCTATTTATCTTATTTCTGTATAAATATATACTTTTCATAATAAAATTCAGATATATGTGTATTTACAGTCTTTAAATAATTTGCCTAATATTCATGGAAATAGTATACACCGTGTTGAACTTATTATTCAATCCAATGCGTGTCTCGTTTTGTATGTGAAGAACATTTTTGGATTGTGTACTTTTTATAGAAATAGATAAGAATGTCATATTTTTTAAAATGCATAAATTGCAGCGAAGTTTCTACGTTCTAACGAGTTATGGGTTTGTGTAAATTTATATTTTCATAAACATATATAAGGGATAAACCTGCTTCATCTATTACATATTATAACGAGTATTCTACTTTGAATATTTTCCATAAATACACTTATGTGCTTATCATTTATTATAGTGCGAAGATGGCTACATTAATTTACATTAGTTTAATATTGGGATCAACTTAATTTTTTCTTAAATCCTGTCGTACATTCCACTATCAACTGCAAAATTCATTAACTGAATATTTAATTTTAATAAATATCATTAATGGTCTATAACAGGATATGTATATGGATTAAGAAATCAAATATTCTAAAATTATAAATTCTTTAACTCAAGCTATTACGAGTGTGAATTAGTCTTGAGGGATTCCAGAAGATGTTATACCTCTAATGTCATACCTGGACTATAAAGAAACTTACCAAACCGTCAATTTCGGGGTCATTGATTAGGAAAGGCTTTCGGTCTCTTTCTTGGTGTTGGACGAAGGCCTGTATGTCCATGTTGAAGCTTTCGGACGTCGAGTTGTCCGAACTCTGTGTAGCTTGTTCGCATCTTTCGAAGAGTAACGCGAGCAATGGGAAAAGGGGATGTTTATAGACTGCCCTCTTGTCTGCCTCGAACTGAGCTTGATCTTGATGAGTCGTGTAATCGGCAACCCCACTTGCAGGGTCCTGATCGTAGCCAGGAGTCACCATCGCTAGCGCCACGGCGGTGCTACCCTCTTGCATTCTACGTTCATATCATTAAATTATTATTTGCTTTCTTCTCTTATTTTTAAAGGCCTAATCAATAAAAGTGGCGGATAAAAACTAAACAGCGGATGTTTATGCATTTATGAGAGATACGTAGGTACAGAGATATGTGTATCGTGAGAATGAAACATACTATCCAAAAACGTATAAAATATTCAATCTAGTTTTGGTTACAATTTTTAGCGAATGAAATGAGTTTTTACAGGTTCCATTTTTTTTTTTTTAGTTACGTTCACAAAAATTGCAATTTGTATAAACATCTGCAGTTTATTTATAATACTGCATTAACACTGTTGGCCATAAATATTCAAACATCTTTTTCCTCCAATTTTATTTTATTTTATAATTATCTTATCATTTCATTGCGTTATATGATGTGTCTTCTAATTTATTATAAAATAATAAGTAAAATAATATATTTCTTACAGTTTTTCGATCGAATGCAAATAGCAGGTATCCTAATATGATACTTATTGCTAGCAGTGGATACGATTAGAATTAAATAAATTTTAATAGATACTCATATCTTAGCAACATATATCTCAACAAGAGTCGACAAGTATAAAGTTTATTATTTTGTTGCTTGCTTACTTTTGGTAGTTCCACTGTTGGCCATCAATTAAATTTTTATTCTTTAGAATTTTTGTTACCTATCATTCCTGTCTAGCAGCTTCCATCGTTGCCCAGGTCCTCCGGGGCCTCTGATATGTAAATATTCCTCGATTTATCTTCAGTCTTCCAATAATTTACACGTTTATCCTACAACAAAAGAAATATCCAATCTATTAACATTCATGATAATTCTAATACACATGGGTTAATAATCGGTAACTTGACAATGCAATGAGCGTCACCACTGGCTGATGTATTGATTATAATTGTACATTTGTAACTTGGAGGTAAAATAAGTGTAATAAATGACACTTACATATTGATTAATGTAAGTATTGTGAATTTGTGACTTGACAGTAAAATACAAATGTAACGAATGATATTTACATGTCGATTAATGTAAGTATTTTGCGCACTTCTGATCTGAAAGTAAAATAAATCGTATATAATGATTAATGCGAGTATTGTGTATTTGTAAATTGAGAGTAAAATAAGTGAGAATGGAATGTGTAACGCTTGAAAAAATAATAGGATAAAAAATATCGTATACTTTAAGCAAGATATCCCGGCGTATTTCGAGTAGAGATGAGCCAGGGGTAGAGATGAGACGAGAGGAAAAAGAAGGGGTCGGGGAAGGAGAGAGTCGTCGTGGCACGAAGAACCAAACGATGCGCGGCACTGCATTTAAATGTCATCGTTAGACGGTCTCAACACCATCAGCACTGTTGCTGGCACCAGTTCTGCTTCCCATTCCGAACGTTCCTTTTGAATTTTCCCCAATCCCCATACACGTTCCCCCGGTATGAATAAATAAAGTACTGCGACACACGACTGGCTGACAAGACGACGACACCCGAAAAATCGTGGTTACGACTGATAGCTATAGTTGTCTGTGAAAAATACCTTCATTAGCTAAATAGTAGTGTCATTAAACCAATAATTTTTTTGCATCGACTCATGCTAATTACGTTGTTTTCATCATTTGAACTATAGTGCTTTTTATTTCTGCGTATGACCACTTAAAAATATTTAATATCAGTTCAACAAATAACGAAATTGTTATTATCTATTTTACAATCATTTTTATTTCTACTCGTGACTTTCGAAATATGGCTTTGTAATAACGTGCGAAAACAGAGAAAAATAAAGAAGAAGCTGAGCTTAAGATTGTTTTCAAAATCTCTATCTAGAAGAAAATTAATTCCTTTTCTCATGAAAAAATATAATTTTGTGTAAGTTGCATCTTCCATGTATCCTTCAGTCCTAGATATATAATACATAATCCATTTTATAAAAATCTGCAAAGTATAATACAACTTTAAAATGTAAAAGTAACAAAGATTAGAGTATGTGTATAAAGGATGAATACACAATGGAATCTTATTCTTCTTCAAATAATGGGAATAGCCGTTCTCCTGACATTTTATCAAAACTTCGTCGTGACGGAATAGTCACAGAGAATGAGTAAGCTAGAGAAAGTATCGGTATACGAGAAGAAGAGTTAGATACATTAAAGGGAATGCCGCGAGGTGGTAGCTGAACTAGGGAAGCGGTAAAAAAAGGAGGTGGACAGAGGTAACCATTACTTGCAAGTGGTGCTTCCAACACACTCGCGTCTTTCCGTTAAACCCGATATTTATTGTGCCAGTCGCCTCTCTCGCCGCTTTCATTTAAAAATATTATCGCTGACGGTGAACGGTCAGTGTGCTTCATTTCTACGACTGCAGCCACACATCGAAACGGCCTTAACGCGTTTCAACTTCCTCTTTTTTCTTTCCCTTCTTTTAGAATTTCTTGCGTTCTTTTTGCTATTTCATTCGTTTAGGTCAAACGTCGAATTATCTCTCCGTGGAAATCTACGTCCGCTGTTTCGTAATATTCTCTTCTTTATAGAGGTAATTTATGTGTATAAGTTTGTTTTCTATACAATAAAAAGATTTGTACGTCTCTTCGTGAAGAATGGACCAAACCATGCATTTTTCATGAATATAGTAGCGTCACTTTGTGCCACCTTTGTTGAGAAAAGTGACAATATGATATTCATTTCCAAAATCATTTTATGGTAGGTAACAGATAATTGACCTGGTCTTGCTCTTTATACCAAAAGGTAACTTTTCTAAAAAAAATATTGAGATATAATGAAATATATAATTCAATAATCTAGTGTCTTATCGACGATTTTTGTTTCTTTATAATTTTCAAGAATGATGGAAAAAATGTTCTCCTATGTGTTCATCTTTTTAAACTTCATCTACCGTCTTCTCTAGGAACCATTATTTTAATTTCAACCTCGGGTACTACAGCAATAAACTATCGGTAAGGAAGTTCTCCCATTCCGTTTTATGGTGCGTTCACAATGACATTAACATTTTCTACAGTTTAACTGCATTTTTCATTAAAAGTAAATAAAATTTCAAACGAAACTGTGTTACTTAACTAATTTCATTTTATTAATTCTTTTCTCGATGTTCCTCCTCGATTATTAACTCGTTTTTTCTTTCAACGTGATACTGTTTGATTGAAGAATCCACCATTATCATTGTTTACTTTTATCATATTTCGCAGTTACATTGCAAACGTGAGAAGGGGTGACGTCTATCTTCTTTATTTTATTTTATTCTAAACGACGCATTGCGCATCTCACTTTCAAATTCTTTGGTACTCGATATTATTCGATAGTAGTTGCTACAGAGAAGCGAGACAGACAAAGCGTAATGCTCTAATGAGCAGAGAGAGAGACAGGAAATGAAAAGTATACTTCAAATAATAATCTGTAATGTCCATCGAAATCTCGTGATCCAGATGCTCTCGATTTTTAGTATTCAAGCAGTCATGTTGATATTTATGGAATTATTTTACGATATCACGTGACCCAAAATATTTTATGGTTATTTCCACTTAGGTAAATTATTGATATTCGATTATATTCGTTTTTATTCCGTTTATGAATTAACTTAATCAATTTTAATATTTCCAATTTTTCCTATTTTATATATATGAGAGAAATATTATTTGTTAAAAATAATATTTTGAAGATCAGCTGTTTTAAGCGCAACAACTCTTTCTTGTAAAAGTTTCAAAAATTGAACAATTTCATGTACAAAACAGTGTCGTATCTATTATTGTAAATTACTGAAATGATACATAGAACGAAAAACAATGAAACATAAAAATGTAGCTTTCTACTTAAAACTAAGATAACATCTAGCTAACAAGTATTAATATGAAATACGTTATAATAAAATATACATCATGTTGTGTAATAAAATATACATGATACATGTACAAAAAAGCTGATGAATAACTGAAAAAGAAATAGAAAAACAGAAAACAGAAGTGTAAAAATTTGGTTTGGTCAAAGTATCAGTAAAAAAGAATGGATGAAGAATTTAAAACATAGTGGCAACCACATGTTATGAACAGTGCCGAAAATGAAACGGCTATTAATTCAAATGAAATGGATTGGCGGAAACTATGTAATGGCGTACATGCACTTTGATCACGCGATTTGCTGCACAACTTGTCCAACGTGTTGATTTTTTGTAACGACCTAATAATTACTGCGACACTGGAGTTTCAAGGAACGTGCAATTAGAAGTAATCAAAGTGTAAGAGGCAATAACTTAACCTGGAGAAGAGCCGTGAAACTGACGTGTTAATTTGTTGAAAGAATTAATTAAATTGTTTTTACTAAAACTGCACAATAAAATCAGCAATCATTTTTTAAATTTATTACATTCTTTCTTTGTTTAATATTTTTGTAAACAAAAAAAAATACGCTTTAGAAATGTACCAATCTATGATTTAAATAACTGAACGCAATTAGTTAAGATTGCAAAATAACATAAAAGGAATTTAGTAGAAAACGTGTTGAAGTATTTTAAAGCAACATCTCATTCTTATAAGACAAAGTAATGACAGAGAAGCAATGAAACGTGTCTTTACGAGCGTAAATAAGAGGAGAAACGAATCTTTAACCCTTTAAGTGCCAGAGCTATAGCAGTCGGTTAGGACATAGTGATCATTTTCGAACGTAAGAGAGTACTTAAATTCCGCTAAGTACATATCTGCGGTCAAATATTTGTACGAATTTATTCTATGGTTTCCCACTTTCAACATCTTAATCTGCTACTTTATTATTATACATCTATCAACATCGTTAAACCGTACATTAAAATTCCGAAACATTATCATTCAGAAAATAACAATATATTAAAGACCTCCCGTAAAAAGATATTTTAAGTTGAATTCCTTAAACAAAATCGTGTTTGTTATTAAATTCAATACTGAATATTATATTTTGTCTAAAACTTATTCACAAATACATTAATATATAATTTCTTTTTCAACATTGTGTTTTTATTATATTATTATAATATATTCTTATTTTTCTACAATATATTACATTATAACATGAAGACATCAGAAAGCGGGAGTAAATTCTCGTTAGAAGAAACACGTTTAAACGCGCACACATACCGGTCTGGCACCGAAAGGGTTAATTATGACAAAGATGGTATCCCGTGGGCAAGCGGACTTGTTTACTACCTGTCAGTCATCGGCGTATTAAAACCGGCGTCGTGACGGGCAACAACACCGCGGTAGAAAGAGACGTGAGTTAAAGAACGGCTTTGGAATCAGCGGTGGGCGTTAATACGAAGCCAGAAGTCGTTTTTCTTTCTCCCTTTCATCGCGAGCCTAACACGAGATAGTCGAACTGTCAGTCAAACGTTCGATAACCAATGGTCGACGATCCCTACTACAGCACGCCGGGGAAGAATCATTTTCATGCGAAGAGGGCGTAGCAAAAACTACAAGAGGCCACCGCTGCCGACGGCGCCGATGCTTCACTGCTGCGCAGCGCTCTACCTATAGGGTGCTCGATAAAATTTCTGCGGGAAATTCGAGTTCCTTCCGTTACTTCTTTCGTCCCGTGTATTCTATAATTCATCCTGTAATTTATATAAAAATGTTACTCAACTAAAATTCCTTACTACTCTTAGAATATTTATGCGCAACCTAACCTCTTTAGAGTCGAACTTCTTGAGCAAAAGAGATTGGATATAAATAGTCTAGCCTGGAAAAAGTCACTAAATTGCATAATTACTCCCAATTCTAGTTACTTTATCTTCTTATCACGAAGTTATCGTATTATTATAAAGTTAGGCTTCGTTGTTAAAAAATTGTATTGATTTTGTAATGTAAAAATTGAATCAATATTCGAATTTAGATAAAGAAGATTAAAGGTTGTACGAGCAGCCTGTAATAATTTTCTTACTAAATCTCGTTAATTTACTACCTAAAAAACGATTCATTTTATTGAATACAATACAACTCATAAGAATAAAGAAAGTAATGCAAAGAATACCAAAAGTTCGAGTCGAGAAAAGATACGCAGTACATAAAATATAAAAGAAATTAATTTTTATAAATGATGGAGGTGTTTCTTTTATTAGAAAGAAATACAATTGGTTTTTTAAAAAGTAAAATTAGTGTAATAAAATTAGTAACTAAAATTCATGTGAGATATCGAAATTCTGTATTTGATTATTTAAAAAAAAATGAATAAGCTGGAAATGATATACATAGGTGGATAATGATATTTCATAACTACTTCTGATATTTAATAAATTCTTTGATACCTGCTTTAACTTGTTGCAAATGTTAGTTTACGTAAGGAAATTGCCTGCATAATAGCTTTCAGGTATTTCCTTCTTTTTATTAACAACTATACATTTCGAGATCAAAATTCGAGATAAACAAGGGCTTACGTGTGTTCGTGGAAAAAATTTGAATTCGTCGATATTATTTTCAGATTTCATAATAATTCCTGTAAGATAATAATAAACGTTTGACTTTATTCCCATAATTTTCCCGATTGCTACGGAGAAGAAATTATTCCGTTGGGCAATTTTTATTTCTTTCACATTAAATCATAATTAAATTTTTTTTGGTTACAAAAAAAAATCACTAGACACTTTTTTATGGGAATGCGTTATTATATAATTTATCAAATTGTAGATCGTTTCCTCCAGGTTAATTCTTTTATAAAAATTTTATCAATTTATTTCGCTTTGTAAGTACAGGTTTAAATAAAAAAATTCATCGTATCAATCGACTGTACAATAATTTGATTCATCGTATATATATAGCACACACTATAATGATACCTCATTGCAGCATCTTTGTCACTCTTTTTTTTTCACAACAAATTCTCTGAACGATTTCAACCGGTTCTCTTGATACGATGTAAACAGCGATTTTCTCGTTTCATCGAGAATACACGCTTGCGTTCTGAAGCTCCCCGTTTATCTTTTGACGTAATTCGTTTAGGTCGCATTATTCTGTTCTAGATGGAAACATAAATATGTAGCTCAACTATGCAAGAGATCGTGATTACCGATACCAAGGTGAATACAGTGACTATTCCTATTAATCGAAATCCACTTCTCAGTTTATTTGACTATTTTAATTTTCTCTGTCATAGTTTCATCATGAAAAAATCATGCAATATCTTTAATTGATATATTTGAATAATAATTACATTGATTTTTTTCAAGTAGATTTTTAATTTAATTCAGTAATTAATAGTTGATCCGATTTTTATAAATATCTATACGATGTATAATAACATGTATTATATGTGAGGTATTATATATATTTATATAAAACAAACCAATAAGTTATTGAATTAAAAATCTATTTAAGAAAATCGCTGTAATTATTATTAAAATATATCAATTAAACAATATCGTAAGATAAATTTGTTATAATGCTCATAACAAAATATCCTTCAATTAAATTTCCCGCCAATTATCTTGCACTTGGTGATATTGACAATACTAATAAACGATCTTACGATAATTGACTAAACCTTTTTACAACATGAGAGCGTAATGTATTACATAAATAGAAAAATATTCAATATTATAAGTTATCAAAAGAGTCATTGTTACTCTGTAACTATTGAAATTAGTTTTCTATGAAATTAATTGATTACAAGTTATTGAGATTCCTGTTTAGATAATGCAATATAATTTCATCGTGTAAATATATGTACTAGATATTGTATTGTTAATTTAAAATAATAGGAAACAGAGAGGAAGAAGAAATGTTTGTAACGTGTAAAGGCCTAGATAATGAACATCAATTCAGAGGCAGTTGATATGGTGGATCGGTCGCATGGTAGTAGGCACGATGTCATTGGAAAAAGTTGGTGTTTGGAAGAGCCTTAACAATATCGATCGTATCAATCCGCAATTCTGTCAAGGCAGACCGCGAGGAATGGGCGTTCACTGGGGGCATTGCGCACAAAACAAGTTTTTCGCGTGTATCGGCGCACCAGGAACGAATAAACGAGACCTAACCTCACAAATTCACAGGTGCACGGCCCAGCGGGAATTTACGCTGAATCGAACGATGTATCGAAACAGCTGTTTGGATGACACTAATCGAAAGACCATTTATCCTATGGTTACTTACCGTATCGCAAAAGCCAGCATCCGAGAAGTCCCATGAGAACAAAACCACACCGTCCACACCAGTTTTATTTTTCGATGATATTTCGGGTCGACGGCGTGTCTGACTAATTCGAAACTGACTTCGTCTTAGTCCACGTGATACCTCGAGGCTCAATGATAATCATGTAACGACACCGGTCTAACGTGCACACGCGCGACAACACGAACCCCTCTGTTTACCACTATTCACGCTATACGATAAATTAAAGTAATCGGACATTTTTCAACATGCTCCTCTACAATCCCTGTCTACTCCTTCCACTGACACGTCTTTTGTGACGTCATCGATTCAATACTTTTCGCGAAGGTTTCTCTCCTTCATTAATACCACGGATACACACCAGATGGCAACACGAACGCGATTATCGGTTCATTCAAGTGTCGCTCAAATTGGAGCGCGATTTTTAAATTTCATGAAAAAAAATTATATATATTTCAAACGAAATATTGCTTGTTTCATTGATTGTAGCTTTGGTTATTACGAAATATCGTCGACTTATAAGCTATTTCTAAAAGGTTTGTTTCTTTGGATGTAACGGATTCAAATATTATAATATAATTATGGCATAAATATACATATTTATATATGAAGACTACAGAGAAGAAATACAATAAGTTGTAGGCTTTAGGTTTTATGATTGAGTAATTTCAAATTCCATAGACTGTCATCCACACCCATATTTCTAATTCTGCCTGACTATTTAATTTTGAAATTAAATATACGTTTCTGTAGATGTATTATCTATTTTTTAACCGGTTATACCCTCAGATTGAACTGATTATTTTCTACTTCTCGATCATGTCGAAAGTGGATTTACCATATTTATTTCCTGTAGTCTTTATATTGTAATATATAAATTCACGTTACAATATGTAAATTTACATAGTTGTAATTGTGTAAAATTTCTAATTCAATCGTCTTTACGTAGATTGACGAAATAATAATATCAAATATTTGCAAGTTATTCCACATCGACGAAATCAATTAGAAATTCGATTATTTTTAAAGAAGGAATCAAGACATCAATATACCCGAATGGTGGCTTTCAATAAAAACAAACTGTAAAAGCGAATTAAAAGGATTTACCCGGTTGGAATGATGAGTAACGGTGATCAACGGTATCTTATCACCGGTTTTGTTATCAGAGGCACTCGGCTCGAAAACTGAAAACTGATTTTAGTTCTCACTGTAAGGTTCTACGGGTACTGATCTCGCAAGAAATCATGAATTACCGATTTTTCGTTATTTTTATTTTCACCTTTGTGACCGTTGAGTGCCAAAACGTTGCCAATAATGCAAACGCAACAAATACGGATGCAACTATGGATGTTGAAACTACCAATTTGGAGGAGGAAATATCTAAGCCGAAACTTCCACGTTTGTGCACCGTCTGCAATTGTAAAGGTAATTTCAAATTAACTAAATGCGAAGTTCTGCCTATTAATCTATTAAGGACCAAGCAACAGTTTATCGTAATGTTACAAGTAATTACAATTACATTACAATTACTCTACAATTCTGTAAAATCTACATCTTCTGGCAAAAATAATAGTGAAAAAATTGTTAAGTGAATCCTTGGAATTTCCTTCGTCTAGTAACAGCGTTAAAAAACAGAATTTGATAATGAACGAATACGATAATTAATCGTAGGTCCTTAATAAACTAAAACACCGTGTACGCTGGACATTATATAACGTATTAAGTCTATTTTTGTTAATTTTCTAATTTCGAAGCTACTTGAATAGAAGGCTGTATTTTACCATTGCATGATCTATAATACCAGTTAAATCCAAAGATATAAGCCTTTTAAACATTTAAACCTGTAGATCTACCAAGTTTCAAATGACAGACCGACAATAGAATCTATATTTTATAAATGTTCAAGAAATGTTAAAGGAAAAGGTAGAAACGAATATAAAAATTGTCGAACGTGAGAAATAGAAATTTATAAACGAATTTATGTTTTTCTATCAGATGATATCATAGATTGTGACGACAGAAATTTGACCCACCACTTCGAGGGCGAACAATTTCCCAATAAAAAAATGAAAACAGCGTCGTTCAAAGGGAATTTATTGGTTCACGTGAAACCATTCCCAAAAATAGAAATTAGCGAACTGTCGCTGCAGAAGAACCAAATCATGAGAATCGATCCTGGAGCCTTTAAAGAGATAATTAATCTTGCCGTGTTAGATCTGAGTCATAATCAACTTACGACGGAAAACTTAAAACCTAACGTGTTTGAGGTAATATTTATGTGCTAGTTAGCTACATTTTAAGTAATAGAAATATATACTCATAATCGTCATGAGACATTAGTTCTTAAAGAATCTTATAACGTGTCACGATAAATCAATAGTAATCGATTAATTACTTATCATCGTTGATTACATCCATTTATTTTCTTCTCGTCTAATTAGTATTATGGATATTAAATAGATTAACTGAAATGTAACTTCGATAGAATTAAATTATAAATTTCAATTTACAATTAATGTTTAAAGCATATTGCATTTGATAATATAGATTAGCTTTTTCAAAACGGTACTACCATTCCTGAAACACGAAATAAGCTTTGATTTAATCGTTTCTCATATACTTCTAAAAATTTAATGATCTCTGTGTCTTGATACCTCAGGGCAAATTTTCACCTGATGCTTACGAACCATTGGGGAGGCTACTGGTCTTAAATTTGGCTCACAACATGCTCCATTCGTTGCATCAAGATCTTTTCGAGCACATGGAAAGTCTGAAGGTGTTGAACCTTTCCTGGAATCTGTTCTCGAGAATCGACGAACGTACGTCCATTGCGATCAGCTCTCTTCCGCATCTGGAAGAGTTAGACATGAGTTACTGTGACCTAAAGACACTTTCGGACGTTCATTTCTACTCGTCTAGGTAAATATCTCAGTTCCTCGATACTATTGCAAACTATTAGGCAAACATTGATATAATAACGGAAACTGATTCGATAGAACGTATTACACTGATAACAAACTCTAGATATCGCATTCTACAAATTATTATACAGCAAAGCTCGATAACGTACAATATCGTTTATGAAATTACACGAACTGTGTTAAGTATTTCATGAACTGGTCTATTTTTTATTTTCCATTCATTTTTCATTTTTCTATCAGAATATTCATTATATGAATTATTGAGAGTAAAAATGGAATAATTACAATATTCGAGAAATTATTCCACTAAAATGTTTGAATTAATTGCCTGATGTACTGTTGTTTTTCAATTCAAAGAAGTTAAGTCAAAGCGTTCCACGTATTTCTTTTCTCATTTTTCTTGGTATTCTTTTACTTTTCAGGTACAGTTATATTACACGTCACTTCGTTATGCTCTCTAGGTTTCATTTGGAGAAAAAGATAGATTTCTTCACCTTTGAAAAATTAATTTCATAAACTCACATTGAGAAAATTTGGTTTAGTCCAATTTTGTTCTGGATAATTTGTCTCATATGAGCACAGTCTCATAAATGGTTTATTTAAAAGATTCTGAAAGCGAATAAAAATATGAAAGGCGGGAAGAAAAAGATTAACAGCCTACTTAGATGATATGCTCGTGCTCTAATTGATTACCTTCGAACGATGTTTGCATCTCACATCAATTTAATTATTATTCTCATCGATCTCATTAATAAACCGGCTTACACAAAGCTCCTTCTGAAATTACTTGCTGCGCGAATACTTTTTCTTTTACGCACACTGTTATACGTCAATAAGCACGGATAATACGTTGGAATGTAAAAATACACGTCTACGTACTACTTTACTTAACTCAATAAAACATTCTATTATTTAATATACCCATTTTACTGTACAGCATTAAGAACAGTGAAGTAGGTATAACAAATAGCAGAATGGTTTATTGAATCAAAGTCAGTAGCCGATATGTATTTTTGCATTCCAACGTGTTATCCGTTATATATCGACGTACACAGTGAGCGTGAAAAAATGGAAAAAAGATATTTGTGCAGCAAGTAATTTTAGAAGGAGCTTTATATAATTTGCCTTATTAATAAAATTCCGTGATACAAAGATATATAAGTGCATACTTGTGTAAATGATTGGAATACATTTGATGTAGAGGAAGTTCAGATATACAGGAACATCTCTTAATTGGCTGAAATAGCCGCGTTAATAATTTAATTAAAAATAAAATTCATAAAAAGTGAGAAACGAGATACAGTCATTATTCGATACATGTATAGCATATATGTAACGTAAACGAAAGAGTAAACAATTTTCAATAGTCCTTAAAAATTCCAGTATATTCAGATACATTGTTACGAACAGAAATAGTATTTTATGGACAAGAGGACAATAATCATTTATGCATGTAATCAATTTACAGGAATCTAATATCTCATTCATTCCTGCTTGAACCTTGCCAATTATTCCATATCGTTTCCCTCTCCTTTCCTTTCCTATTTTCTCTGTTTCCCTCCCTTCTTCCCTTACTTTTTATCCTCTCCTTTTCTTCGTTCCATCCTTCTCTCCTATACCTTTTCGATAATTTAACAATTTATCTGTTTGATTCATTCAACAGCGTGAAGCTATACAATTGAAAGAAAATTCTACAAAATATCAGTATGCCAAATATTCCGTATCTTCTTTCTCTCCACTTCTGAATTTCCCTGGTATTTTCATAAAATATAACACATCTGAATTCTACGATTTATAAAAATATTATTAAAAAATTGTATTAACGAACCGTCTTCTACAAGGTTTACTCTGAAATTATTCCTTACACGAATATCTCTTCTACGCTCGCTCTATTTATTTTTACCCTATTACCGTATTAAAAGTAAGACTATTATTATTTTCCTTGTCATATATGCTTTTATCATAATGTCTTAATAAATTGTTTAATAGTATCTTCATGCTCTGTATGGCTTCACAATACGATAAGACACGTTCTACGTTTAAGTCTAACCAAATGGAACGCTAACTAATAATTAATTGATTAGGTCCCTTAGGAACCTCATCTTAAGCGGAAATCTATTTACATCTGTCCCGAAAGCCTTCGAGGAAACAACGATGCTCGAGGTGCTTTACCTGGACGAAAATCCAATTCAAATTATCAATCATTTACAACCGTTTCCACTTATTCCAAATCTGAAGGAGTTAAGCCTCTGTTGCATGCCCCATTTGACGACCATTGGACCATATGCCTTTTCAGGCTTGACGTCTCTCGAGCGTCTTCGTATAGAAAACTGTCCAAAACTGGAATCGATCGATGATTACGCTCTTGCCATGCAGGTAACTTCATCCAAAAATAGCTGTTATAACTGTTAATTTAACGTATTGCTCTATTAATTCGTTAATTTTAATTTAAATCGCGTTAACTTGATTTTTATTAATTTCATCTCTTGCTATATTAATTTCATCTTTCTTCCTCGACTCAATTCCAATACAATCCATAAACGAGAAAGATATTGATCGACGTTCTATTTCCTTTTCATCATTTTTATTTATTTATTCGTTTATTTGTTCGTCCGTCTCCCTTCAGATAGAATAAGAACGGTTATTACGTGCCAAATTATTATTATAAATTATTGTAGAATAACTCTGAGGCACCTGTGTGGCCGCCACTAAAGAAACTCGATTTATCGGATAACGCCCTGCGATATTTGCCTCAGCAATTGGTAGCAAGATGGGACTGGCTTGAAAAATTGGATCTGATGAACAACAAATGGAGCTGCGATTGCAATAATCAATATCTGGTAAGTTCTGGCAATCACGAAACGCACAATCCACTTCCATTTGTATCGCGTACTTTCCATCGAACCAATCGATCGTTCCTTCGATGCCAATTGAAGATCAGAGGTGAAAAATCTGTTACCTGTAGCATCGTTGATTTTTAGCGTCACTGTCGGATTAAACAGGAGAATGTTAATATAACGTGTGATCGAAAACGAAAGTAATTAAGTCCAAAGATGTTGCCAATCTTTTAAATATACCCGTTGTAAATTGATCGAGTTTTACGCAAGCCAAAGGTATAATTATTATTAAGGAAAGCGACATTTTAAATATTAGTTTAGAAGAACGAAGAAACGTATGTTCGACTTGAAAGGCAAGCATCAAAATAATTCCGGCAATACGAGAAGCAAGGAATAAAAGAATGTGACTTAACGTGTTCCTCTGCTGGTAGTCTTCAATTTACAGATTGATCTAGTCGAACTTTCCTCTTTCTGAAATATCTCTTCTATCGCTGTTTTTGGCCGAGTACCTCGCATGAAATATTCTCTCCATTAAACTGAATTCCAATGAAACTATACATAATAATGAAAAGCGTACTTTTTTTGTTGATTCTGGAAACCCAATGCGGGAACACAGTAGCTTTCGTTGCATGTTTGGTATTGTTCGAGGAAAAGCTGCGTGACCGTGACGATTGAAATTATATTAAACTACTCGAGTTTTCGGATTTCGTGTTAAACACTGGAACTATTGGAAGATAGAAAAATGGAATATAAGATATTACGAGTTTGCAAGAATATTTTGCAAGATATGCAAGGCACAGAATTTCATATGGAAAATAGTAAAAATGAATAATAATAAGATGAAGCATTGAAATTCTTGTTTCGAATATAATAATTATAAAATAGAATAATACGATAGAAATGATAAAATTATAAGGTGGAAATCGTACAAATGCAACAATATTAATTTCTTCTTTCTAGATCGGCACGTTGCTGCCAAAATACGGGAGGAAGCTCATGGGAGAAGAGCTGGATTCACTCACCTGTGCTTTCCCGCCGGAACACGCTGGCAAGAACTTGTCTTCGTTATCCCATCGAAGCTTGCGTTGCTTGGACTTAAACAATGCAAGACCGGAAAGGGACGCGACGATCCTCATCGGCGTATTGGTCGGTCTATTGCTGGCCATTCCAGTCTGCCTGACGATTTTCCTTTTCTGGCGTCGTGGCTTCTTCTTCTGCGGCACTGCAGGACCCGCCACCTTCTCACGAGCTTTCTACAAGAGAGCCACGGACGACGATGAATTCTGAGGATGTTCTACTATCGATGGATCTTCGATCTCGTTAGTAGAAAGAGGCGAACAAAATAACCAGACTGAAAAGCATGTTTATGCAAATTTGTATCTTTGTAAATGCGGAGATTCGTTTCATTCGGCAAACATTTTAACGAGTAAAATTTTAGTCTCCATTGTCGACCTATCTTTTCACGTAGAATCGACAACGATCACTGAGATCCTCTGTATAATTTCTGGCATTGCCATAATTTCGTACAAATATGTAAATAACACGCAATTTAATAACAATTCAGACGACGGCTGTGTCTCGCTTACGAGGCAAGCTACAGTGGTAGTTGTAGAAAAAATAGCGTAAGCGTGTACTGTGAATCATTTGCCAGATACGGGCGATCGTATGTTTCTTTATTAAGTGTTTGTGATAAAACGCGGAGTAGAAACGATAAGGTGATAGATACGACAGTCTGATAAGATAGTATCAAACTTATACGTTATATATGATAAAAGTGTAGAACGGGAATGTTAGATATTTTGTAGCAATTCACAGTCTTTTCGACGATATTAATTTATGTTGATCATGATTCACAAGCTATCGTGGGTAATCTGTTCGTATGTATACATGTATTTAATCATCCAACGATGTACGTGTTTTGTACTAAAAATGTATATTGTAATAAAATATCGGACAAGGATCGTTTTGGAATTATTGTTGTGGTAAAATCGCATTTGCAAGAGATCGACAGTTCTTTGGAAGAATTAGACGAGAAACAATTTCACACATCCGTTTGCGAAAACTTACGTGCCATGATTGACTTTCAAATATGCGTGTAATTACCGTCTGGATGATGGGTGATTACGAGTACATTATTTTTATCCTGACGAATCTCCAAGCGGTTCGTTTACGCTACTCTCAACTATCTGCACCGATCTCAACGGTCTGGATTTTTATTAGCACCAAGAATATATCAAATATATTAGTTATAACTCGGTTTTGTCTCGCATTATTCCATAGAGACTTCACATATCGATCAAAAAGGCACGAAAGGTAACGAACAATTCCTAGGAATATTGGTCGACACGTGACGCAAAAATTAGCAAAGTAAGAAGGAGATATTACTCCTTCGATCTTTATATTTATACGTTTCAACGTTTCTACCTTATTATATCTCCATTTTTCATTATTCCATACGTCTACGTTCCTACTCCTTAAGCTTCTTCTTTAATTCTCACATACATCACCAGACTTTACGTTACTCCAAAGCATTACTCTATGTTCCTAGTATCTACGTTGTATTACATATTCTTACTTCCTCCGATTTCTACATGAACACCACCTATACAAAGCTTCTTCATCGATTATAATTAAAAATCACAGCCTGCGAAAGGTCACTTCAGGATTCTCAAGGTACGTTAGCCATCGTGCCACCACAGTTGCAAAATCGTTCAACTTTATTTGCCTTGTTCGATATGCAGCACAAAGAGACCAGTTACAGACCATTGTACGTAGCTGGAGCTGTTTGGTAAAACGCACGTGCAACGACGCAATCGTCTGTAAAACCTGAGCCGATGTATCCATCCCTGACATTAGAGCGAGGCTGTCTCTATTTAGGCGACGGCGGAAGGGGAAGTGGCGCGTGCCGGCATTTAGACGGGGTTGCTTCCGCGATTATTGGGTAAATTAACATCCCGGTAATTGTGTTACCGACGAGTGTCCATTCATCCGTTCCGTCGATCCCTCGACGGTCCGCAATACGGCGTAGCCGGCCCTCCATGTCGATACCAAAGCCGAAAATCCCGTCCGCAAGCTTAGCGCTGTCGAAACTAGTCCCCTGTTGCCCCTGATGTTCCGGAAACCGCTCGCAAAGTCCACCGCCGCGCTCTAAACACACCCTCTCGGGACTTGTTACACGAGAAATCACCAACCTTCGCGGCATCATTTAGATACTAAACGACTGTGACTATCATGCATCGTTTGATGCATCTGATCGTTAGTGGCGAGACCTATTTTGGGCGTTGGAGGTAGGAAAGGATGGTCCTGTGTTTTTCTCCTTCGTGGGGATTACAAGGTGTTACAAATACTGAACATGCTTCCTCAGGTTAACAGAAAGCCTTGTCACGATAGACAGTAAAATTACACCTTGGTTACCTATCAAAAGATGGAAAAGTGCATAGATATAAATTTTTGGAATTTTAACTTGGACCGCTATGATTCTCAGTTTGTCATATGGATGTACATGTGTATACAGTGTGTATGGAAGTATAGGAAATAGAAATGTAAAACTGTGGAAGTATGGAAAATAAAGATAACGGTATGTGAGAATGTAAGAATATAGAAATATGAAAAGACATAAATACCTATAGAAGATAGGATTATATAAATATGAGTACTAGTATGGAAAATAGAAAGGAGAAAGGGACGCAGATTGAGAATTCGTTAAACACTATGAGATCTTCTTCTCAGTAGGTGCAATTAGCGGTTGCATAGAACGTCTCGTCGTAAAAATTGCGTTAGCATCTACGACGTGATGCCATAATAATTCCATTGATCGAGAGCCTACGCTAAGCTACAGAGGATCATACACACAGATATACACGAACACCTATCTATTTTGGAGCTACATCGTAAGTATCTACATCCTGCGTCGTGTACACATCGTCCAACGAGTAAATCTAATTTTGATCCGCCTGCTCCTCCTGATCCGCATTCTCCATCCTTTCAAGATTCGATACAGATGTATTGACTTGCGAAAAGCTTTTATATACTTCAACGCGGACGGAGGATCAATACTTATGAGAAAGAAGTAAAAAAGGAGAAGAGATAAAAAACAGACAGAGAAAAAGAGAGAAAAAGAGAGAGAGAAAGAACGTGATGAAATGCGGACAACAATAGACAAACGAAATGCATCGCCTTCTTCAAAGAAGGTTTTATTAGTTCTTCGTGAACAAGAATATCAAGCTACTATATCGTCACATTACATTCGCTCTTCTAATTTATAACATCGCTAACAAAATACTACTTTGATATAGCAGAAGAACTGGAAATACAACATTTCTTCACGTTCCTTTCATATACGACTATAGATTCCGCGAAAAACAAAATTTCATCCCGAGAGGAAAAACAAATATGACCAATAGCGTAGAAAATAAACGATCGAACCTCTGCAACGTAAAGAAATACCTTAAAATTCATCTGAAATTCTCCAGCAGTCATCTTCGGAACAAAGGACGATCGGCGGATCCTCGGAGGGAATGCTTGAAAAAAAAGAGCAATAAAAACCAGCGAAAAAAAGTAAAGGAAAGAAAAAGATAAAGGCGAAAGAAATACAATTTAAGCGGTAGGAAAAGCTACCTCAAAGGTACACGCGTGAACACCGTTATCGTGGAGTGGATGTGAATGCACAACGACGACATGGGGAACCACGAATACAGAACATCTCGTTCCTCCACCTCCACCTCCACGGTTTCCTCCTCCCTTTCTCTTTCCGATCCGGCACCGAGGGGGTTGCTCCGGCGAACACAAGGGTGAGAGAGAACCGTGTCGGTGGCTAGGAAATCCTATGACGAAACAGCATCGTGCCCATGGTAACGGCGCCGATGGTACCGCCCCGCGTTCGCCACGGGGCCAACCGTGAGGGCGAGTGGCGTCGCGACGCCGGCCAATAACAACGTGACTCGAGCCCCGCGATATCCGCTTCCCAAGCTTTACTTTTCTTGACCAGTTAGAGCGGCTGAGGGTGGAGATGATCGCGCGCGCGGGGGGTTGAATCGCCTTGAATCGCGCACCGATACTCCCTAAACGTCGACGAAGAACGACGCGACGCCGCCACGATCCGCGAGTTCTTCCTTCCTACAGCTGCTTGCCTTCGATTCCCTTTTCAATTTAATTAGAATTTTCCGCTGCAAGCCGTCCGTGCAACGCGCCAAAACGATTCTCGCCTGCCACAGTGGATTGTCTGTATATTTTTGTTTCTCTAGTTTCTTTAGTGCAGTAGTGCAGTTTGTGCGAGATCGAACACGTTTGGTGAGCCCAGCACGCGAACCGGGACAGTGTACGTGTCCATTTTTTGGGAAGTTTCCAGCCTCTGAAACCAGTTTCTGCAGCTTAGTGCTTGGTGAACGTGATGATCAGGATTTTTGGTGAACTTTGGGCAGGCATCGGTTCGATGGCGGTGATCGTTGGAATATTTACCATGGATTGAACTGGACTAATTGTCTGCTGACGTTGATTGCAAGACTGCATTTAGGAAGAAGAGTACAGAGTGTGCAGCCGTAGGGTAATCGAAGACGCTTATATCTGTTGTCAGATAGATGTTGATATGTACTGCGGATTGAACTGGATGTTGAGAAGTAATTGGTCGATGAGTTGGTTACAATGTCGCCTGGACTTCTGCGAGATATAGAGTGTAGAGTTATTGAAGACGTTTATGTCGGTCATCTGATAAATGGCATGTTATTGTGCAGTTGTAAGACGTAGAGTAATTAAGGGCACTTACACCGGCGAATGGAATGTTTCTATGCGGATTTCTAAAATGAGATAAAAGAAGATACCAGGGCTTTTCGAATGGTCAAGATCTTCAACGTTGAATTGCCATTGATCGATCGTCGAAGCGATGAAAGCAAACTAACAAAGTGAGAAAAAAATTAAAACACTTAGTTAGAGTTAAAAATTTAAACGAATGAAATCAAGCTTAACGGTATTAAACTTACATGATTGATATATCAAACTTTTTGAAGAAAACTTCGCCAACTATGTAACAAAGAAGCAACTTTCAATACAAATAATCGAAGTTCGATAGCTGAAAAGTTGCTCATTTTGGTAAAAATGCAGTCCACTTGTCAGCAACAACAGGCCCAGCCAGGTCAGAATGGAACTTCCGCGAGCAGAACATCGTTTTTGATAGAAGATATCCTGAGTCGTGGAACCGCTCCACCGCATTCTCATCATCAACTTCATCATCAACACCTGACGTCCAGTCACGGAGTACAACATCAGCAATACCAGCAATTTGCCAGTTTATTACCTGGTTATCCTTCTGCACCGCCTACGGCAACCTTCTTCCTGGGACCACTTTTTGGTAACACGGCGATGGGGGTTGGCGTGGTACCGGGAGTTACTGAACTTGCGGCCTTGAAGCACTGCCGTCGACGAAAGGCACGAACAGTGAGTGAAACCACTTGTAACCCTTATCTTTTGCCTCTTCCACTGGTGGTCGTTTGCATGATTCACTTGTCTCGATACGAAGATAAAAATATCGAAACGTTACGGCTATAGAGATTTGCTTTTTAATTCCTTCATTTTCTTTTAATTATTGAAAACGTACGAATGCGCTTTTCACGAAATCGATATTGATCTCATTGAAATCAGAATGATTATGATTATAGATTTATTTTCGTCATAGTGCTTTCACTATAATTGGCAATTCTAATGTTAAAGTATCGAATCATACTCGTAACGCGGATCGTAGTTTCAATTCAGCGACGATGCTTACTTTCAAATTTTGTGATTTCAACTATTAGAAATTTAGATTAAACTAATTTTAGTTTAAACTTTAACCGCATTAAATTTTATGACATTTTGCATCCGACATGGTGTTACAACAGTGGATAGTTACATCTTAAATTAACTTCATTTAAATAGCTACTAAGAAAATGGCAAAGCAAGGGTTTGAAGCATTCTGTGTATGTTTCTTATATTGAGCCAAGATCTTTCATAGTAAATTACGCAGCTGTATCCTTTCTTTAATTTTTACATTGTCGCTCTAACTTTTGTTATTAACGTTTCCTGGTAATTTACCCAATAGAGAAACCAAAACTATTTAGTAACAAGTGTAGGCTTGTTTGAAGTGGTTCGTTACGCTAAGAAAATTCCATTGTCCGACCACCTAAATTCTATCTTTGCTCGTTTTCACAGCTGCAATATTCTACCTTCAGTTTCCTACTAGTATGCTACTAACGAAATTCTATATGAATTTGTTATGACAAGATTAAACGAAAACGGTTAGCAACGTTCATGGAAATGTCAATGAAAATAATTTAATCGTCGAAACAATATCGATCAATCGTGCAAGTAATTTTATCAGGCAAAACAAAATTACTAAAAACGCTATCGTCGACATAAGTAAAAGTTCGTACAGGCTTGCAAGAAATCGTTTGTGTCGTATTTAGGTGTTCAGCGATCAACAATTAGCGGGTTTGGAAGCTAGATTCGAGGTGCAGAGGTACCTGAGTACACCGGAGAGGGTAGAGCTCGCGGCGGCTCTTCATCTCTCGGAGACCCAAGTGAAAACGTGGTTTCAAAATCGCCGGATGAAGCACAAGAAACAATTGAGGAAATTGAACACCAGCGCTGGAAGCAATGGTAACCAGAATTCTAATCAGCAATGCACCGGTCAATCCGTTTCCGTTACATCGCCTGCCGGTAAGCAAATCTCATATTCTTTCATCCTGATAATAAGGAAAGCTAGACTTCGTTTACAACAGAATCTAGAAAAGATTCTTGCAGATTCAGGCTCGATAACAGACTCGTTACAAATAAAACAGCTAACGTGCACACATTCTTTTCAAGGGTTTAACTTTCTCGTAATTATGTGTCTCTCGCCTGACAATTTCGCGGAGGATTGGCAGCTTTTGAGACCGTAATGGTATCAGCTGAAATTGAACGAAAATATCTATGTTTCTCCGCGTTTTTATACAAAGAAAAAATGGAATTATTGACACTAGGAACGATTAACAGTTACGAGAGTTTATCACAATCATTATATCATATATCTGGTCTAATATACGATCTTACATTAGAAATGAATGCTTATGCTAGAAATGATTAACTAGTAACTAGTATATATCTTGTCTGACGTACAATTTGTTTGTAAGTTACTTTATAAAGCGATTCGTGCAGGAATCATTTCAACGTTGGCGAAAAGAACTCTTATGAAATGAAATATGAATCATAGATCATGATTTTCGCTATTGGCGACGTATATGAATCATCGTCTGCGTAATATCTTTACGAAATCAGTTTATAATTGTCCATACAATTCTTAAAATTTTTGTGTCAGCAATATCGTCTTGTAGAATCTAATTCAAAGCGCCGTGTATGTATTCTACTCGTCAGCGACTTGCTACTTATGCGTTTGAACATCGAGTCTCTATCTAAAGTTTTATTTGAACCCGTGAAAGTTCCAACCTCTTGCCCTCTGAACAACGAATTGAAAAATACGTTCGACTTTTCTTAAAGCGAGCGCAAGATTTTGTTTTCGTAATAAAATTATTACGGGTTTTATTATTAAAATAAATACGGGTAACAAATTGGAAAGGTAAAAAAACTTTGAGGACAGGTGATCAGACAGGCGAAACGGGCGATCACGACTTCAGGGGAAAGTTATAGCTGATAAAATGGAAAGTTAGCGTCCTATTATAAACTCGATGACGCTTAAAATTTTCACGCATCGCGTAGCTAATGCAAGCGTTTAATTGCAATTGCTGGAACCCCCGTGCAGTTTCGTATCCGCCTAACAATGCGTAATTACCGCTAAACACATGTATCGACTTTTCGATAAACACGCGACCGCTCGCGTTGCTTCGCATCAATTAGCTCGGATTAACAACACGATGTGTCCTACATAATCAATTGCTCATAAATCATATTTGGAATTCTGCGTCGCCAGGAAAAAAAAAAAAAGAAAGATACTCCGCAAAAACTCGGAACAAGTCCGCGATATTCAATATCGCTCTTAAAAGTTTAAAAACGTCGGAAACGTATCGAGATGATGAAAGTTTTGTTAACGCGATGTTTCGTTCGCAACGTTCTTTCTTTGTTTCTTTCGGTCAGTTTGCGTTATCGAATCCTGTTTTCTGATATAATTTCACGCATGCGAAGAAAAAGGAAATCCTAAGGATTTTTAAAGATGTCCTTCTCGCTATCGTTCTCTTCGTCAGAAATAACGAATTCATTCGTCGTGATTCTGAATCACGTTCATATTGCTGCTGTTTCAAGTGAATTCTCGTATTCTAATTGCGTAATCTAAAAGCTCATCTTCCTCGGAACATGCCTCGTGATGTTAGTTCGATTACTGATCAACGATAACCAGACAATTAGGTCCCATCTTCTTCTTCGGAAAACGCTTCTATCATTCTCCTGATCTCGATATCGACTAAACGATTACCAGTCTTCGGATTTCTGTTCATTCATAGGAAGCTGCAAGAAAAAGAAGCGTGCAATGCACGTAATACGCAAGAATATATATCGAAAGTACCAATACTCGTCGTTATGGTATTTATATATTAGAAGAAGCAAATCACTGCTTCTGTCCTACTCTTCTAAAAACGTGAATTTCTACAAATATTCGCAACCTGATAATTACAGTAATCGTATTATTGTACGCTAAATTCGGATTCACGCGAAATATTTACCGAAGAGATAGGAAAGAGGAGACGAGGAAAAAAGGTGAAGAAAAAGCTAAAGAAACGAAGTGTAGTTGGCGGACAGATAGAGAATTGTTAACGATTTCGCGCGCAGTAATTGGTGCTCGTCGTAGCCAGCAGAAAAGTAATAATCGTGGCTGAAAGTAGATGGTGGCTTGTGTATCGCAATTAAATCATTATTAGTATAAACTTCGTAATTGTGATTATCAATTTGCATTCGAGCGCGGGCAGCGCGTCGGAATTTCCGTGTACGTCAAATAGTTCCCTGTTATCATGCTAATGGACCATATAATGCAACCAAAATTCGGCTGGCAATAAATTACGCAACTTTAGTTAACTAACCAGACCATAACCGAGGTCGCAGTAACTATAATGATTAACTACCGTTGCATGGATAATGACCGCTTTTTGCCGTACAATTTCCCACAATTCCTATCCTCCGGTTTAGCCCTCTGTTATCCTTCGTCTAAATTCCGTTTCAACGGGCTTTCGTTCGCTCGATTATATTGTTTCCGTATTCTTTTATGAAGAAAATGCGAATAACAAAGATGCAATGAGAGAGAGAGACTGGAAGGAAAATTGTCAGAGGAGGATGACACAATTTTTCGTCCGAGAAAACTGTACACAGAAGAGCGTTTAGACGATCAATATTATTGTCGATATTTAAGATTCTCAGCATCGTATTGACGGTATATATCGATCGTCTGGAGGATCTCTTAGATGCGATAACGTTGAGAACCTTAAATATTGACAATAATATTGATCGTCCGAACGATCTTTAATAGAGCAATATACGCGTTTCTAAGTTTCTAAATATTGAAACAAATTCTCGCAGATAAATGATATTTAAGGATTAACACTAATCCTATCAGGCCCGGTCAAATGACCGGTTTCAACGTTTCATTTAAGATAGTACTTTCATTGTCATCTCTTTCGCTCGTCTAACATTATGTAATAAATTCTTACATTAATTGATTAATCAGATAACACAAGAATTTACATGAAGTTAAACGAACGAAAGAAATAACAATGAATGCACAATTTTAAATTAAATTTTGAAACCGGTAGGATAGCATTGCTGTTAAATCGAATTGTCTTCGATTAGTTATGAAAGAAGTACTTTCATTCGTTGTTACTAATTTAATCTAAGTATCTTTGTTTATCAGGCGCTGTCTGTTGGCATTTCACAATCAAAAATTGTTACATCGCAGTAAACGACTAAATGTCGATACGTATTTCCTACTAGTTATCGCGACGATGATGTTGTAATGATGTCGTACATGATACAGGCTATCGTTTTTAATTTTAAATTATAGTTACGACAAGTTGAAATATAAATGAACATGTAGAGATTTATAGAGTAAGCGACAGAGTAGCAATATTTTTTGTTTCACTTTATAATTTCGATTCTGATTTGTTGATTAAAAAAGAATTCATTTACATGCAAAGCTCTCTGTATCGCGTAAGTATTTATCACGTGAATTACAACACCGTAAACAACGTAGAAGACGAAACAACAGCGTCGTGCAAATAGATCGAGCAATAATTCCCGATAACTGTACCGCTTTGTGCACGCACAATGGTGCACGATCGACGCTGTTATAATGTAGTAAATGCCGTGATCTGGGAATAATTAAATCGGATTGCTCGCGTGAATTGATTTAAAGCTGTAACGTTCACGTTCGCGAACGAAAATACTGCTTTATTCCGCTTACTCCTTCTTCGGAGGAATCTTCCCTCTAAATTATTTTAAAAAGATATAAAATTAATCTTAATGCTATTCTTAATACGCCACTCTAACCAACTGTCTTGTTTATCAAACTTTCGCTGAGAAAACGGCACAGCGTACGATTAAAAATACATAAGAAAATATACATTCCAAAATTTGTACAATTTTCTGGGTTCTAGAATTTTCATATATATTAGCTTGTCCGTAAAGTTTCTTTTGTTTCATGAGGAAATAACAGATACACAAAATTTGTTGTTTTAGATTATTTTACTGAATTATGTATGATCATGATAATGGAAATAGAACAAAATGGGTCATACATAATTAAATAAAATAATATAAAATAAAAGTGTTGTACATCTATTATTTCCATATTATTGAATTACGTATGATCATGATAATGAAAATAGAACAAAATGGGTCATACATAATTTAATAAAATAATATAAAACACAAGTGTTGTGCATTTATTATTTCTACATAAAACGATAGAAACTTCTCGGACAACCTAATATATTACCGCAATTATACTGTAGTTAAATACAATATAACGAGACAATTGCAAAAATATAACGCAGTAAATATTCAATTCCTCGTAATGCCAACATTACATATGATGTAACATACAGTGCTTGATAAAAGAATGTTTAAAATTGATATGAATTTTAGTAACTCTCGATGTCGATAACGATCATCTATTCTGTCGCATATATTATACTTCTTCGCTGCTCTTATTAAATGTAACTTCATTTTCTACAATCATGGCATCTTTCTATACTTCTTATTTTATAAACTTTCCCTTCCTCCCTCCGTCACTGTATATGCATATATATATATACGTATATACATATACAATATCAATGTATTATATCTTACATAAAACGTTATATTAAACAATAAAATAGAAAATGTATGATATATCTATATGGTATTAAACACCATAAGGCGGTATATTTTTCCAACAACGTTGTATCTTCACGAAACGATCGCTTCTGAACCGGGGGTGCACGATTCGAACTCACCCCCGACCCCGTTGCGACTTACACCGCATCTACTCATAACCTTCGGCAAGTTGCTCGTCTCGGTAGCCAAGATGGCTTCGTTCGGTAGGAAGGGCTAACGAAGTTAGTAGACGTCTCCTTGGTAGCCAAGAAGAAGGGGGTTGTAAGGGGTGGAAAGCACGTAGAAGATGAGACCGCCTTGTCCTCGAGAGACTCCAACGGATACCGTCTAAGGAACCCACTGCAGAGTTACGACACCCCACCACCAATTTCTCTCTCTCTCTCTCTCTCTGTCTATCTATCTATCTATCTATCTATCTCTATCTATCTATCACTTTCTTATCGCATGTTTCTCCGTTGCTCCCGACTGAACGTCTTACGAACCTTGTTCTTACCTCTTGTCTTCTCGATTCGGTCTTCGAGAAAATTAGTCAATTATCGGCTAAGTGCTTGGCCAGACCTACATTCACGATTGCCCACGGCCGAGGGCTGCTGTCGAGGACCTTATAGTTGTGTACCGGCACATATCTGACCCAATTTGATCAGTCGATTTTCTGACCACTAAGATAAGAACCGAGGAGGTAGCTTTTTAGAGGCATTTTCTCTGTCGGTTACGCTTCCTTTCGGTTTCGTTAGGGTTTCGTATAACGTCTGATGATACGTTTGATTAGCTTCGAATCGTGGGAATTAATGGCACGGGATTCGTATATTTTCTTCCTTTTTTCTTCTTCTTCTTTTTTTTTTTTTTTTCTTTTGAGGTAAAGAAATTGGAAGATGACGAAAAGCCTTGCGTATTCGGAGATCTGAAATTAATGAGAATGCTTCTTTGAGATAAGGAGACGTGGAATTCCTATATGAAATTCGGCTTGAAATTCATGATTTTATAGGCGTTTAGCGATTTCAATGAGAAATTTAATTTAAAGTTGTCGATTCTGTTTGTAGAACTAGTAAATTCTACCAGACGAATACATATCTATAATTTCGACGTAGAACTCGCAGCAAATATCCTGCCTTACCGTGGTCAAATTCCTCTTGTTCTGAACTGTGTTTACACTGTTTCCCGTCAATACGTTAACCACTCGTTAATGTAGTAAACTTCGATTATTATGCTTATTTCTTCAACTAATAGTCTTCGTGCTACTATTGTTTTCTTCAGGCAGAACGAACATGAATTTGGATTAACGCCTTCTACGCGAATTTGTACAGGAAATATATAGAAGTGGAGGGATGTAGTAACAAAAAGACATAAAAATACAGAAGAAGCGGAGTATAGAGATCTTGATACCTAGACATGTAGAAATACGGAGATCTACAAACCTAGGAATATAAAAATATAAAAATACATAGATCCAGGGATCTACAGACTTAGAAGTACAGAGATCCATATTGAAATTTAGAGCCATTGAGACCTATAAATTTACAGATCTATAAATATAGGAATACTGAACCACAGAATCTTAAAAATCTGTAGGGCTACAAATATATATATAGAAGCCTGGAGATCCAGGTATCTGTAGATCTAGAAATACAGACCTAAGGATCTATAGACTTACAAATATAAAAATATGCAGACTTAGCCTGCAGATACTTCTAGGAATCCATAAGCATAAAAATATAGAAATATAGAAACTTATAGAGACTAGAGGCTGTAGGTCCTAAGTTTTATGTTTATGGTGTAACACTAACTTAGATTTAGGTTACTGGATCGTATCCAAAATCTACAACGTATGGATAGAGAAGTAAATATACAATATAGAGTCTTAGGGATCCATCGACATAAAAATATAGAAATATAGAAACTTATAGAAACTAGGTCCCAAATTTTACGTTTGTGGTGTAACACTAATTTAGATTTAAGATAATGAATCGTATCCAAAAACTATAATGTATAGATGGAGAAATAAATATACAATATAGAGACTTAGGGATCCATCGACATAAAAATATAGAAATATAGAAACTTATAGAGACTAGGTCCCAAATTTTACGTTTGTGGTGTAACACTAACTTAGATTTAAGATAATGAATCGTATCCAAAAACTACAATGTATGGATGGAGAAATAAATATACAATACAGAGACTTAGGGATCCATCGACATAAAAATATAGAAATACAGACACATAATCATATGACACAAGATAATCACACAAAAACTCGTTAAAAAATCCCACAAACTTCCTGCAGAAATAAATAACGAGCTTTTTGCGATGAAATTGTTTGCAGAACGACCGGTGGATTTCTCTCTGAGCGGCGGGCGAGAATCACGGGCGAGCAGTGACGCGCCGGTAGACTCCGACGACGATGAAATCGACGTTCTAGGTGACGAGACGCCATCGCCAACGCGAACAGGCAATATTCACGTCTCTAGGCGTGCCGGTTCACCGACGAGTTTTCATCAGATCACGTATCGTCATTCGGTTAGCTTGTCTCATCAACCCCAACACGGACAAGCTATTCAACGCCAACATCGCTGAAACGAAACAGTACAAGGTTGATATTGCTCTTTCACACGGGAGAACGTTTAATCTGAGCTAGTAAATGCAGACATTGCATTCAAGAACGAGAAACCGAGTGATCGGTCTGAGAAATTGAAGGAAGATTTGAGAAGGGAGGACCGAGAGAAATCGCGTGGATTTTTCTAAACGCTCGAATCGTTTCTCTCAAGTGCAGTCAATCGGTTTAAACAACTGTTAGGAAATCCTTCAGAAAATAAGAAGATCCGCAATGCGATTTCCAAAGAATTTCCTCAGCGACATTTTCCATTAATTGTGAAATTTTATTTATCTGAGCGAAACGTTTCTACAGATTGATTTAGACAGTTTGAATATTTTCATTTAAGGAACGAGTCGCGGTTACGAGAAGAATCATGTTAAGGAATATAATGTAAAAGAAGATAAATCGAAGTGACGAAGATTTGACGATTCTAAACCACCTACATCTGACGATGGATGATAAAAGTAATACTGTCTCGCTTATAGAACAAGATCGTTAGAAGGGAGCCTTCATTTTGAACCAGTGATTAATAGAACAATGTGAAAGAACGTGAAAGAAATACGAACGACACTGTCAGTGTTAAGAATGAATTTGTGATTGAAGGAATAGTGTACAATGAAATGGTGTAATATAAGATGATCGAAAGACTCGAGACGATGTAGAAAGTGTAAACGACTTGTAAATGACTCTTTAGCGATTAGAGTCTGGTCGATCTCTCGCGACACTTTTTATAGCGAAATGCCATAATAAAGCTAGTCTGTTTCGAGTCACTTTTTATAGCGAAGTAGAAAGTTAGCTTGTGATTCAAGTTGGGATTAAAATGTCATGATGTAACGCGATGTATAATATCACTTCCTCCCTTTCCCCAGTTAGAAGTCTTTTTTCTAGTTACGATTCGAATTAGTGTTACCTGTTTAAAGACAGAAAGATCGCATTTTACGATCACGCGTTGTCATTTCAACGAGTGTGATTTATTTATGAAGAAAAGAAGGACGAAGGAAGAGAAAAATATAGAAAAGATTTTATATTTTATCGACCTTTCAAAATGGAATTAAAACATCAATGTGGTACGACATACGACTTCTTCTCTTTCCTCGAACAGGTTTTCTTATTCAAATATAACTTATTATCAGACATAGAAAAAGTTTGTACAGATTCATCGAGATTTCAAGTTGAGATTCGGATATCGTTGTTTTTCCTTCTCCTTGGCTAGATTTTCTTCAAGTTACATATTACAATTCGAATAACTTTTATCTATTTAAAATAAGCGTTATTTATTTGGAAGAAGAGAGAAGGAAAGAAGAGGAAATACTGTCGCATAAAATCATGCAGTTTCTTTTTCAGTTCTATATTTTTTTATTTAACGTAAGTAAAGCGAAGAGTTAAAAAATAGACGGACTAATTTTCAAATTAGATTTGCCGCGTTCCTATAGACGACAGATAAGTATCGTAATTGACATTTATAGGTTGTCGCGGGTCATGAACGACGAGGTCGCCTATCGTGCAACATTATCATTCCGCTAATTGACAGCCTGACATTTTCTGCCCGTCGTTTGGAACATTTTCGAGGCTTAACGCACTCCACGAGCTAAAGAAGCAGTTAATCTCGGCTTAATTCCGTGAATTAAACCGTGAATCATGTTTCATCCCCCGACTGAGCTTCCTTACAAAACTCCTATACAAAATTAGACGCGTAAGCCGCGTTCGGTTGAACCTTTTTAACGATGTTCTGTTTAAAAGCAAAAGCTAAAAACCAGCCGAAAGCGAAGAAATAGAAGATAAGAAGAAATCATTAACAAATTTTCAGAACCTTAAACACCCTTCAGAAGCGACGTGCGATGAATCACCGATCCTAGAAATCTCAGAGCCAAAACCCTCCACATAAATAATGAAAAGAAGAAAACAAACAAAACGAGGAGAAAAAGAAGAAAAATAAAAAGAAGAGATCAGCAAATTTTCAGAAGCTGAAAAGATTCTTCATCCGCAGACCACTGAACTCAGAGATTCTGAAACTACAAACTCCGAAAACGAACGAACCAAAAACCAGAAAGGGAAGATTAACAAATTTCCACCTGATCGAGACATCACATCCCTTCGCGGAAGATACGTAAATTATCTATCCTAGAAAGCTTAATACCGAAATCCCGCGAGAGAACAAGTAATGAAAAATAAAGAGAAAAGATAAATTTCCAGAATGTCCGAACATTGTGCGGCAGACGTATAAATCCAGCAGATCCAGGAGATCGATGTCGAAATGGACGAGGGACAAATGCCAAGGACAAGGACTTTGCTACGACCGTCTTTTGCTACCTGTTGCCGAACGTTAGAGGTCGCGATCGTGTCTAGAAAGAAAGAAAAGGGGGATATCGCGAGCTGACAGTCCCGGAGCGTTTCCGGCTGAGCACGAAGGCGGAGTCTGCGGAACACGTCGTGCTGCTCCCAGTTGGGGTGAATCCTAATACCCAGATAATGGGAAGTAATTGCGAGGGATCAGAGCCAGAGCGAGCAGAGTTACTCTCTCACTCTCTTTCTCTTTCTATCTCTCTCTCTCACTCTCTCTCTCTCTCTGGATTCAGGAGCGTGTATAGAGAGAGGGTGGAGGTGTCGGCGTTCTCATCCCCTTGCGGCGCCGGAGATTCGTGGGGGTGGATGAAAAGGACGGTCCAACAGACGCGCACGCACACACATTGCCAAGCAGAGGGGTGAGAAGAGAGGTGAGAGAGGCAGAGACACGGAGGAACCAGAGGATGCGAGAGAGACAGAGACCTATAATCATATTACCTAGGCTAAATCACGCTGCATATTCTCAAATACGGATCTACGATGGATCATGGTGTTTTGTAACGGAAAAAAACACTTGTGCAACGATATTCCGTTGATTGTTTGTATGTGGACGATGGAAGACTGTGTTTTACTGGAGATCGCTCTTTTGGGAATGTTGGATTACTTCTTGGTACATATTTTCGTGGATTATGATTCTGGAAATTTTGTTATTGGCTGTATGAATTTTTCTTTTTTTTTTTTTTTTTTTAGAAAATTTATTCTGCTCCGTCGGTTCTTTTCGTTTAGCTTCGTTTAGTCGCTTTGGATGATCGTCTAAGACCTTTGCACAGTATCGTAGGCTGGTTGGTTAAATAAGTCGATAATTCGAGGAGAAAGTTTGCTCCTTTGATACAATTACAGCATACTTGCTTGGAATTCGATAGGTAAGTGGCATTTTAGAGATGTGAAACGGAGGCGAGAAATGTTTAGGTAGGGTGATTGCATCTGTATCAAAAAAGAAGAAAATTCTTGGATGAAATTGTTATATAGAAGGGGAGACGTCGCCTAATACCATTGATATCGTATCAGTATATATCTTGAGTGTCTCTTACAAATATGATATTTGTACGGCGAGAAATATTAGGTAAGAGAAAATACTTTTACCGATAACGTTATTTCTCATTCCTTTCCTTCGCCGCTTCATCGACACGTTCGGCAAGGGTCAAGCGTCAAAACCTTTCATCACACCTTCTCCTGACATACGCCCTCGTTCAAGGTATGAAGAATAAAGACACGTGTTCTATCACAGAAAATGTCTGGAAAAGATTAAAGAACCGTTAATGAATTTTACGCATGTGATGTAACAAACAGTTAGTAAACAATTCGTTAAAATATTACCTAGGACATGAAGTAGCAATTCTTCTGAACATACTGTACGATATCAGATAGAAACACATTCATAAAGATTACTACTAGATTGCAGATTGTTTTATGGAAAATTTAAAGGTGCAAAAATACATATTATACCCATAATACGCAAAAAGTATGTGAAATATCTAAATACTTGTCACAATGTGTATATATAATGAGTGAACAAAATTTTTGCATATCACAAATATTCGCAGTCTGATTATCGCCAATATTATTCTAACAGATTAAGAGCTTAAAATAAACTTCAACAACGACCAAATCTTCACAATATCGTGTACCAACATCAACTTCATTTCGACGCACTCTTTCGGCTTTGCCTACCTTAAACATTCGCATTCAACATTGAACCGTGCGCACGCATAAGCTATATTACAAAATATTTTCTTTGATGTCGAAACGGCAGATCTCAGGTTCGCGATATTGCTCGCTCTCGAATAAGCTTTGTCGTACGCCGAACAACGGAACCACACAGGCAACAAGCAGAAGAGAAAAGGTAGGAAGAGAAAGCAACTATCTCGTAAACTAATGAGATCATGGCAGGCCATTTATGACGTTTAAATTCCGTTAAGACGTCTGTTATTACGGCACCGTAAATAAAGGGGGAAAATTCGCACCCCTTGCCAGGCAAAAGGGAGACAGGAATGCGGCGAAAATAATGAAATAAAGGACAATGAAATGGCAGGTACAATAGCCAATGGAGCAAGGCTAGGATGGATGAGAATGAACAAGGCGGCAAGTACAGAGAACCCCCGGTGATGCGGACAGGGTGGGCAGAGGAACGACGAGAGAGGCAGCGAGGGGATGAATGGGGGTTGGTAGCTGCGCGGACTAAATGCAGTGGGCGGGTTCCCATTACTTTCATTATTTTCCGTCATAGGGGTTCGGTACCGATATGCGCAGCACAGGATACTGCAGTCTGCAAAGCGCGAGGGTGGCTTCGAATAGACAGCTACCTGGCTGTGTCTTTCACGGTCTCTTCTTCTTTGTCTTTCTTTCTTTGCAAGTGTGTGTCGCTCCTTGTTCATCTAAAACGGATAATAATCAAGTCAACCTTAATGTTAATCTTAACGTGTACTGTGTAGAGATGCTATACTTAACGGAGGGGATTATATAGTGAAGTATACAACAGTAAAGCAAATGTACGGGTACTGTGGGTGCATTTTTTTATGAACTAAAGTACTGATGAGTACGTAAAAAAATAATCAAATATACCTATAGATTATATATACCTATATGGACCGAGGTTATTGAAAATTGTACATTTCAATCGGAAACCAATTTTACAACTTCAGTATCGCTTTCGCTAGTGATATAGTACAAGTTAGCATATGAGACAGCACTGGAATAAGAGGAATACTCTTGCACATCATCGGTGTTGTATGATATCTGTACATCTTTCATCGACACGCTTGGCTCTTTTTATGACCGTATTGATTCTATTAGAAATAATAAATCAATGCCCACGTTTCATTTGAGAGCCAACTCATCAAGTCTACATAATGCATTGCTTGACGCTTGAGATGGATGATGTCTGAATGACTTTATCCTGCAGATGTATATATGTACTTAATATCTTAGGTACTGAGAGCTGAGAAGAGTTTACTTAGTGAGGAGACTTCATCGTCATAAGGATTTGTATATCTAGGAGTTTTGGAATTATTGAATGATTAGAGAAGATGAAGATGTGACTTTGGAAAAACTATAATCTATGGAATATTGAGACGTTTATGTGTCTGTAAAATGAACCTAGTATTGTTGAATATGATTTCTTAATGAGTTCTACGCGATTAGTATTCTAATTACCTGTGAATTATTGCGTTATATACCTATTCGTTGGGAAATTTATTTTCCTACCTGGAAAAATAGAATTTCCAACGAACAGATTTAACGTAACATTTTAACAAGTTTGAGACTTAACACGCAAAAATGTTTTTGAAATATTCTACCAATGATAGGTGCTAAACTCTAAACTTCGATTATTATTATTCATACTGTAACGGGTCTTCCATGTTACAAATTGATATCGTAACGTGTAACGATGTAACGAAGCGAGTTCGTTTATCGCTAATCTGATTTCACGCGGTCGAGATGCTGATGAGAAAATCGCACAATTTCGCCGAACTGAATTACAAAACGTGTTGCGCGCCATCCAAAAGTCGACTACCTGATAATTGCATTGGTAACAGCGGTCTATAATTTTCCCTAGATTCTAAGAAAGCATATACAGGGTGTCTGATCTTGATCTATTATTATAAAAATCTCAAAAAGTACTTGTACATCATATGAAAGGGAATATTTTTAGAAGAATTACAGGAGACCGGAAAGAAGAGATAAGAGGTGCTTATATTGTTCAATGGAGGCGTTAAGATCAGGTAAAGATCATTTATCTTTATCTAATAATAATAATAATAATAATCGGTGTCGCTCGTTAATATTCTCTATGAAAATGTATTAATCAGTTTCATTTATATTTTCATTTCAAACAATGCAAAACGATATAGTATTCGTTTCACGATATTTTAATATCTACAATATTACGTGAAATAATCATCATATAAATAGCTTTTATAAAGAATACGGCAATATTCTTAAAAAATTACAGGAGAAGTCTAAAAAGTCCAGTGATTTTATACCGCTAAATGTGATCGACAAATTTACATTACATCGTACGCTAGATTGAGTATATTACAGATTACAAAGTGTATAATCTGAAACAGTACGTCATAGGTAGATCAAAGGGGAGAAGATTATCGTACGTACAAGGCACCCCACACGCACGTACTAATTCGAGGAAATCAAATTATGTTAGCTAGTAGATAAGATCTATGAAAGTTTCCATGCAGGATCAATAAGAGTTTATAAGCGACCGTATTATTGAGAGATGATTCGATCACATGTCCCTGATTAAATACAGCCATAATAATTCAATAAAACATCGAATTCCAACACGTTCGTAGCTGATAATTTTATTAAGATCCCAAAGCAGTAAATTGCAAAGTTTTGAAATTAAGAAGGAGACAAAATAGTATGCTTTCTGTCGGTTATTACACCTTGGATTTTTATACAAATTTACGTTTTTTAATCGATACTCTACTTTGGGTATTCTATGTATTTTTGCATATTATACGCGTTCCGTACATTTTTGCACTATTAAATTTCATCTAAATGCATAAAAATCCAGTCTACCGATAATTGACTTGCTCCAGCTTAATTTATCTACAAAAAGATAAAATAATATACCACTATTCATCGATATGTTAATGAATGATATAAATAATATCATAAATATCATTGCTAGAAATATTACCTTTGAAAGATAAGGAATATGCAAGACTGGATACAAGAGGAACGCAATCTAAGAAGTTAAATCATTCAAAGGGCTAAAAGTTTGCAAGCGGTGGTTGAGAGACAACAGCAGTTCTGGTTGGTGCGGCGTCGAGAAAGGGGGTGGAAACAGACTCCCAGTAGATTTATTCGAAGGGTGCGTAGAGACCATTGGATTGACACGCGGCGACGTCTTGACAGCTTGTTAGGCTAACGGTTGCGTGCTGTTCATCGAACACGCTTGAGCCTCTTTACTGCTCTTTACCTTGACATTTCACTTCTGATCAAGCGTTATACCATTGTCTGCTCCTTGTTTCCTGGTTGCATCACCATTCTCGAGATCTAAAGTAGTTGTAATCGTAATTACAGCTACCGATCAATATTTTTGTCTAAATATTTTAATACCTATATTAAAGGTAAACATATGATACGACAACCAATTGGTGCCAATTGATATAAACGCACAAAGTTGATTCATATGCGTATAAAAGTAAAGATCATTTTTAAATATAAATTGTGTTACAAAGTATGTTACATGAATACGTCTCGAGATTCTTTGACTTTCAGATAACTTGTGACGATTTTTATAACTATGGGATCATGTATTTTCTGGTCCTCGATCTCTGCATAATCTATTGAAAATTCCATGTCCTTGGAATCATGAACTTCGAGATCTGTTGGCATAAATCAATTAATTTTCTACCTTTAAACTAATAAACGATATATTTCACTTTTCTTTTAATTAAATAATTGATTAATAAAATTCTAACAGCTCCGTATTTAACAAATATTTATTCAACTAGAATAACTTTACAGGAGAAAAAAAGAATGAAAATACCCACAGCATAATATCTGTTGAAATCTGGAGAGCCGGAGGAAGGATCAGGATCGACGAGAGGATATTCGTGGTACAGGGAACAGCATTACTGTCCACGTGCCGTTTAACTTGATCACCCTGGCCAATCTGGCCTCATTTCAACCTCCAGTTACTACGGCACTTCCGCTAACAAATAATATTGTTGACGACCCTGCGGGGGCGTTCTGATTCGATTTGCTACACTATAAAAGCGTGCTGCTGGGGAGAGCCAGTAACAGAACGGGGAAAGCTTCGCGACGACTGACGAAGAAGAGATGAATAAAAAGGAAACGAAAGATTCGAGGAGAGTGAAAGAAACAGCACAGAGAGGGGGCTGAAAAATTGTATATTACTGATATTTCACCAAAGCACGTTTTTTGAATAATAAGATATTGATCTTAAAGTGATCTTGGTGGGGGGAAAAATAAAATATTTTCAAATAAAATAGAAATAAGAGTGAACGCAATATTTATGTTCCAATAAATAAAGAATGAAAACGAACATAAAATTCACGTTTTAAAGAGACAAGTTTAGTATGTAAGAGGTATTTTCATCAAAGTTTTCAATTGCAAATAATATGATATAACCTTAAAAAAAATGCTTATCAATATAAACATATATGTAGAAGCGAAATGAAAATTTTATTCATTGCAATTGAACGATTTATACTAAGAACCTCTTGGTATTAGTTTATACTAAGAATTGGTTAATATTAGGTTAAGTGAACCAGTTGAATCCGTAACTAGGCTCCTATGTATATGAATTTCAGTTATATAAAATATATATTTATGCCGCGACAACTTTATGTAAACAGAATTCTACTATATTACAAAATAACAATAATCAAATAGTTTGTTTACGGTATAAACAACGATGGATCGCAGATATTGTAATCAAATCTTAAAATCGTTCCTTATGCTACCAGTTCCACTCTCTTATCAATCTCACTTGCCCGAGTATTAAAATGTATCCAGAAAAATCAAAGAGAACTCAACAAAAATCATTTTCATACAGAATCCTTTAATTATCGATTCATTTGTCATAATTAATTGTTGTAACAGACTTTTAACGATACATACGTGCGGACAGGGAACACGAGTGGGCAGAATGGCACGGGTAAATTCTCGTCTGGAAGAGAGGAAGGAAAAAAATAATTATCAACGTGATACAGACGACAACGTGCTGGAAAGCATGGCTACGGTCTAATTAGTCCGGTTATTTAGTTAGGCAACGGAGATGTGAGAAGTTTACTCGGCCGTTCGGTGCTAGAGCCACTAAAGATTCGTATCTCCAGGACGTGTTTAAAAATAATTACCATGGAAGATTCAGCGATAGTCACGGAGTCGTCCTCACCTTTGTGCTTCCTGCCCTATGAAGTGGGCCCTCGTTGTTACGGCATAAAGGCAGACCAGCCAACCCCTTCAGTACGTCCTCGCGTCTCTTCCGGCACCGCTCAAGTGCCTCCTCACCTTTCAACCACTCTATCACCGCGTTTAAAGAAGTAAAGACCAAAGGTTCTTTACCGTTTTAAGAGGTTAGACCGCTTCGAAAAGGAGTTTATTCGACGATGACAATGTGACAAGGTGTGCTACAGGGATATGCCTTATTAAATTGACGGATACACTACACTGCTCGTATCACGAGACGAATATCGGGTAGACGTTCAATAGATTCGAGAATCGACCGAGAAGGATACGATAAAGAACTAAAGACTAAAGAACTCTTGTAAGTTTAAAGTGGATCACGAAGAACAGTCGGCGGAATGAGAGATCACGAGTTCACTAATTTGGCGCGATTTTTAATAGTGGTCAACAATCGGCGCAGTCGTCCTGCCATCTACATAAATCCGCGTTAATTAATTCAATTCAATGTATATAGATACCGCTACCGCTTAGAAATGCCTAAACACGTTTGTTTATCTTTGACAAGATGAATTTTAATTGTAGAATTAGGTATAAATTCAATCCCAATGATTTTGTACTCTACAATCGCCATAGCTACGTACGATAGAATATTACGAAGCAGTTAAGAAGCAGTAAAGTGATGTTTAAAAAGAAAAAGTACTTTTGTAAATGGAATACTTTCATGATACGCTTCGATCTTTTTTGTCAATTAAATAACAAAATAAATTGAAAAACTAGATTTTTATATCGAGGGGAAGACAGGTGAAAATATACGAGCGACGTGATTTCTCCAATATTTATAGTATTTATATTTGTTTACATATAATTTTCCATATATTATAATTATAATTGTAGTAGGCAAAAACAGTAGTATCGTTTAATAACAGAACAGTCGTACGACAAGTATACTAACTAAAAAGTTGTGAAAGAAGAAGAAATTGAAGGGAAATAGAGAAGAAGGATAGGGTGAGAGGGAACAAAAATGGTTTTCAAGGTTAACGAACGGTGGGTCTTCGACGCTCAAAAACAAGATTGCTGTTAGCCCTTATTTCCTTCTCTTGCGACTACGAGGGATTAGTCTTTTGCGTCGTTTCTCACAGGAAATATTAAATTTCTAGTAGGCGCGTGTATCTTTTTCTCTCTTTCATTCTCAGAATCCTACGACTATAATAACTATTATATCCTGTATAACCGCGAAAATCTCAAATTATTAAAAATATACACCCTACGGATGTATCATTATTGCGCATTATATTGTGCAGAAGTATACTCGTAAATAGATGTATTCTCGAGCTTTTCATTCTCTTTTTTTTCATTTACTTTAGGCATTATTTTAAATATCGCTAACTAGGCCTTTCCTATTATATTTGGTACCCAGGGAAGCAGCTATTAAAGTTCGCTTTAAATATTTCACGTTTTTTTTTTTTTTAAATATATCTCTAAACAGTTTTCGTCTTATTTTCATCATTGGGACAAGCTACTTGTGCATGCATATCTTTTACGGATTTTACGAGCTCACGACTCTTTCCTTTTCTTCTTTTTTTTCCTTTTTTTTTCGTTTTTGTTTTTAAACCAATTAAAACTAAAACCAATAAATAACGATTACCGATAAAACAGAGAGGATCAAGCACTGACCATCCGATGTTCTAGTAATTATCGACAATTATCCGTTAATATTTATCTTTAATATATGGTCAAGTGGTAATGCTGCATTTCCAAGTAATCAATTGTTAATAAACTGAAGTACCGTAAATATCCGAAAATTGAGAAGTTGAAAATTCGGAATTTGTACAGCCCCCCGAATGATCAATGCTCGTTTATAAATTCATTTAGATTCAATGAGAAACACAATGGAAAACTATAACGAACGATACTACTGGAACAATCTGCAATTTCTTGTAAATGCAGATTGTTACAGTCTTTTTCGACACGCACTATAGAAACGTTTATACTTCGTATAGCTTTTTTTTCCTTTTTTTTAATAGTTCGTGAACGCTTTAACAAGTTTGTGAACGCGAGTCACGTGTACATCGAACAGGAGAAATGCTAGCAAAAAAGAGTGATCCGACGAGGAATATAATCAACTGTTTCGACTATTATCACCGCTATTCGATCGCTAACTTTTTATCGTTCGAATAATATCGAGACTCGTCCCTCAAACGCATCCTATCGACGCAACATTCTCCCGTCGATAATTTCCTTTCACTCTTATCATAGCCGTTATTATCGTAACATCTATCAAAAAAGAAAATCCTTCGTCCTCTCGGAAGTTATTAAATTTCCTCCTTATAAAGTATCAATCTTTCTTCCCTCCTTTTTCTCTCGTTTTTCTTCTTTTTTTCTTTTTCTTTTCTTTTTTTTTCATAAACATTCGAATACAAATTGTAACTAATATGGTTTAAGTATCTCGAAGGTTTCGAGTAAAAGTATGTGTGCTTGGTCGTCGCTTGGTTTGCAATTTGGTTTGCGAAAAACCGTTTTCATACTACTTGTTGTATCACCGTAGCATAAAAAAATACGCAAAATATCGGGACTATCCTGGAACACGCACACCAGCAATGTTAACATTAATTAGATTAAAAAAGGTTTCATTGTTATTCGTACGCAAACTTTGCTAGCGGCTCTTTTTTTTTCTTTTTTCTTTCTTCCTTCTCTCGTTTTGAGCATCTTCAGGATCACAAATTGAGAACAGGATGATTCTCTGAGCTACGTATGTTAAGTGGTTTGATTCGGGCAGAGATCGAAATGTACAGTGTTAAAATGACGGTCTATAGACTTGGTACTAATTCATTGGTTCGCGATGGCGATGTCGGATGAAATATAAATGCTGTCACAGAAGATGATTCTTCCGGTGTTTCGGTTATTCTCGTTGCTGGGAGAAGAGAGAAGCAAGATCGCGGGTTCAGGGGAAAGATTAAACAATCCTCGCGCGTTTGCTGCTCTTCCGCTCTACAGAACGAATATTCTCCAGCTTGTTGATAGATCTTGGTGAATAGTAAACTCACGAGTAACTTATAGCAGTAATAAGTAGATAAAAATCGCTGATCGAAGATAAATGCGAGCATTGAGATTCTGAATAATTCGTAATAGAAGTAGATCGTCAGTTTACGCTGGAACAATAATTCCTTGAAAGTGTAAAAATTACAGTACGAAAGAAAAACGGGGAAAAAATAAATATAAAAAAATTATTCTCGTTGAAACTCTCTATCGATAAACGAATTATATAATATCCTATGGTAATCGTGAAATAAAATTGTTCATCTTTAACGAAACAGTCGGCCCTGCAGTAATCTTCGCTTCAAGCTAGTCTCTTCTTTACATTGACCATCGAACTAAAGAATGTATAAATTAATATATTACATGTCGACTAAATAGTAATAATAATATTAATAATAATATTAATAATAATAATAATAAAGCATATACAAAGGAGGTGCTATATAGAAGCCATGGACCAGTCCACGACGAAAAAAGAGAGAAAATATATGAACGCGTATATCGAATACTTAATTTAATACGATGGTTCTTTAATTGTTTGTGTATATATATATATATATATATATATATATATATATATATATATATATATATATATATATATGTATGTATGTATGTATATAAAAGAAAAATTTTTCTTCTCCGGTAAAGTACAAACAACAAATTCATCAAATGTACCAGAGCTTCTAACGTAAAATTGAACACGAATATCAACGAGTATTCTAATTTCTTTCGACATCGATATATCGCTAATAAAGTTTAACATATTTAAAGATCTCTAGCTACGTGCTGTCTTTCTGCGACACCTGACAAGCGATTAGCGTGGTGACGAACGTGTAAAACTTTTAAAAAAAAAAACAAAAAAAAAAAAAATTAAAAAATGATAATAAAATAAAAGAATTAACAATGTCCTTACAAAAGAAAAATTCAAACAGAATAATTCAAATTCGAAAACAAAGAGAAAAAAGTAAGAAGCGACAGATTGCTCGGACAATTAACGCACACATCTGGAACAATTATCGAACATCAAACAAGCCGTCATCTCGCTGTGATTAAAGCGCGGCACGATTCGCATCTCGTATAAAAATACACGGATCAGCGAGCAACAACGAAATTTATAGAAAAAGGGAAGCGTATTGATTAACATATCTTGTAACTGAATTACATCGATCGATACGAAGACACGTGATTCCACTAAAAAGCATTAATCCCTTTGCACCCGTACCTCGAATCTAGATGAGAACGAATATTTCCGCTATTTTCTATAATAGAATTTGTCAATTTGGTCGTTTCACGTCTCCTTCTCTCTTTCTTACTTTTGTTCTTTCTTTCTTTTTTTCTTTTTCATTTTTAATTTTTTCCCTTTTTACCGTTACTCTCGAACGAACGGTATGACAATAAAACACGAGAGAACAGTATCTCGTTAAAGCACTACGCGTTACAGACGCTCAGTCACTCGAAAACTCTTTTTCTTTTAGCTCAACCATCACAAAGAGAATATTCATACATATAAATTCGTACGTGGAAACTTAACTTTGCATAAAATTTGTCAAACAAGCTTATATAATTACATTTTTGCTTAACCCGCGTAAAAAATGCAGTTTCGCGTGCAAAGGGTCGACAACAAATCGGTCCGCGAACCCAACACACTCTGGTACATATCGTTTTAAATTAAAAGGCTCGATTAACAGAACAGCGCGAAAAGCTTTAATAAAGGGGGCATCTTTGGGAGCGATAACAATAATGGGAGAAATGATTTCTTACACGACGCGTTAACAATAACAGAAATAATTCTAATAATATATATGTATATATAGTATCGATTATAATAATAAATTAAAAGATACAAGTTACACTCGTATATCATCGAACTGTTCTGTTAACAACAGCGATTTACAAAAGAAAAAAAAAAAAAAAAGAAAAGAGACGAACGTTCCCCGTTGACTTCATTTTTTAAAAGCGTCGATCGTCAGACCGTCTTCTTTTTTTTCGTTCTATCACTCGTGTTTAATCGACTTCGTTAAATTTCACGCCTTTAACCCTTCACGCTCGACTAATCTAGGACGCATAAGAACATTAATACAGCGCCTCTTAAACAAATTTCTATAATAATAATTAAACGCATACGATAATACTTTAAAAAAGGAAAAGAAAACATGGCAGAACGTCCAATAATGTTCGCTGCGTGTTGCTACACGTATTTAGCATCGAAAATTTGATCGTACATACGTTCATTGAAATTGGACCATCGATTTCTCCATTTAAAATTACAATTTAGTCGATTTCCTACCACTTACGGTGAACGTATATAAAATACTGAGATTCGCTTCCTCTCGTATAGAACAATTACTCAAACTAAAATTAAATACTTGTTCTCGTATGGAAATCAGGAGAAAGCAATGATAAGCACATGTCTCATCTTTGCTAGTTTTGGTATTACTTCACGCTTAAATAGGAGGATTTTACAATGAATGAGACAATTAAAAATGGAAACAGCCTGAAAGCCTGTTTAGGTCCAAAGATGAGTCTTTTAATAACTGCTGAATCGTTCAGCATAAGTATGATCGAGTCGTTCAGAAGTCATATTGATTAACTCCATAAATGAAAAAATAACAGAAAACAATGGTACTGCAGAAGCCATTTCTTAAATTTATCTTGGTGTTTTTGGTATTGTTTAAAAGATAGAGTTGATCAGATGGCTTCTAAGAGGCGAACTTCTTAAGACAAGCGATATTTCAATATCTCCGATATTCGCATAATATTTCAATATTATAACGAGTATTAATTTTTGGAATTTTAAAAACTTTTGACCAGAAAAGCCTCAAAACAAATAAAAACACAATTCCGACAACGTAAGATTGATTAACAACGTATTAGATCTTAAAACATGTTTCTCTGTAAAAAAAAACAAAAAATTTAGCTTATCATACTCTTGTCCTATAGTATCCATATTTAACACAGGAATCTAAAAAGAAAACAAATAAAAAGGACAAAACGTACATCAGAAAAGTTCGAACAAACGTTGAGAGCAAAGGGTTAGACGCAATGATCGTTACAACGAACAGTTCACTAGAATACATCATATCTGATCATGACGCGATTGCAAAGACAATTAATTCAATTATTCAACGCGGGAGGGAAAAGTTGACAAAACGCTTCCATAAATATTACTTTAATATCAATGAAGGGAGGGCCTAGTGGCTCTCTGTTTTAGCCTAGCTAAAAGCGCCTGCTCCCCATCGTCTTCTGTCTTCGATAACATCCCTCGAAAACTCTCCGATCTGTACTTGTCCCTTAAGAACGTTCTTCTCTCTTCTTTGTACTTTTCTATCCTTTCTCTGCACTGGGGATCGCCCAAGTCTAAACCACCTAGGTTCTTTAGATGCGTTTTATCGGAATTAGCCGAGGAACTGTTCGACGATCCTGTTCCAACGTTAGGTGTGGAACTGTGCTGTGCGTCCTCCGTAGCCTGTTTCACAGGTAGAGAAGCTTCCTCCGACATTTTGTTAAACTTTGCCTCGTCTAACGATCTACTAAGAGACGCTCGTGTCGCTCTTGCGTGACGAGCTCTCAAACACGGCGGTAGATGTTGAGTATTATTCACCGGTGGCTCTTCCGATTTTCCCCGAGCAGAATCCAGTTCCTGCCTCATCTTTCTTTCACGAACTATCTCCCTACCGATCTCAGAATCGAAGCTTCTTCGATCTTTATTATTCTCTGTTTCGTATCTTCTTCGCGGAGGAACAGACAAGTCACCCACGATGCCTCCAGATAATCTTTGCAACGCCAACTCTTGAAGTATAGCGGCCGTATCTCGAAGAACGATAGAATCATCCACTGGAGAAGATGCATTCGAGAAAGTACAAGATGAGTTTAAAGATGTTGGCTCGGATGCACCTTCCGGGGGATGAGCTATCTCACTGGGCTCGGCAGCATTTTCCGATGGTATTACTACTTCTATGTGCTCTTGCAGTTGACTGTTCTTCACGTTGTTACATTTAGAAGGATCCTCAGTACGTGTAGGGAACTGCTTGTGTTGCTGACTGTTCTGAGCTGATTCCTTTGGTGAAACGTATTCGAAGCTTTGGCACTTTTCTGGCTTTTGACTCTGACTGCGTTGCTTATTATCCGTATTGGCCAAAGACAGATCCAGATCCTGGCTCTTCTTTGTTTGATTAGAGAACGAACGGCGATCGTTTGCTTGGAATTGTGGCTTCTGATGTAGCTGCAAAGAACGTCGAATTTCTTTCTGTTGAAAGTCTGAGTGGCTTTTCGAAGAGCGTTGAGAGCTTTCGAAGGTCTTCTCTTCTACCACAGCTTCTTCCTTTGCTGGATTCTCGTTCCTGTTGAAAGCTTCGGTGTTGTCTAGTTGCGAATAGCAGGCGGTGATCTCGTGCTCCATTTCGCTAGATTTCTGGTTCATGCGAATGTCCGTCATACTAACGGTGCGAATTTTCTGATTTCCATTATCCTGATCGTGTATGGGCGAGTGAACGATGTTTGAATAATTATTGCCAGAGTTGACCATCCCGAAACTCGTTTGGTCCTCGAAAGCTCTAGAAGTCCTCTGCGCGGTGATGTGTTCCTCGAGGTCTCTGTTGTCGGCAACGTCAAATGTCATCTCGGCAGATTCTTGAGGAAGAACGGGACTTTCGGTTAAATCACTGACACCGATGCACGATGTATCTGTGTCTACTGTTGAGCCCATAGTGAGATCCAAGGAAGTTCTGGAAACGTTCTCGGACATGGATCTCAGTTGCGGTGCATCAGTCGCGATCGCGTTATTCACGGTGCCTTCCAAAGGATCTTTCGAACTGCTCGACTCGCTCGTCGGTGTCGTGATCGAGCCCGTAGTCTCGACTATCACCCATTCGCCAGAATCGTTGGTATTCGATATCATCTGTGACGTTTCTGTGTTGGTGAATATCTTGTCGGAGTTATCACAAATCACAAAACCGGAATCGGGCAAGTCCTCGATAGTCTGCTCGCATGACATCGGAGAATCTAGATCGGTGGCGCTAGATAGTGGCAGTCCTGGCAATTCGTTTCTGTGTGCGTTTGAATTTCCAGCCATGGCATCGTCGTGCTGCGAACCGATCGATTTGTTGGTCGGTGCATCGTGTTTTCTCACGTCCAACGTGTCTCTGTTGTCACTGTGAGATTTATTATCGTCAACGGAACAGGAGCTCGATCTATTTCCTACGTCTTTACACGGAGACATGGTTACTTTACTAGATTCTATCTCGCTAGGATGAGACATTAACCTATCGCAAGGTGTCATGTCTTGGTCGACTACGTCTGATACAACTAGGTTCGATTCCTTCGAAGTCTTTTGAGCCTTGGAAGACTCTTTATCATCGTACAAATCTACATGTTTGTCGTATGTCATTATCCTCTCGCAGGACTTAGCGTTACTCTGTCCTTCTAAGTTTACGGATAACCTATGACTAGGGTCGGATGATTTATCGGAAGACACGCTAGTTCTGTTCAATTTGTTCGCGTTGCTTTGTTCTTCGTCGATCTCTAAAGGTAAAGTGAAACTTCGAAAACTTATCCTAGGACTGTTAGCTGGTACAGGTGATGTAGAATGCGGTGTTCCATGTAGCGTGGCGGGTGTGAGTGGGGTTGAAGCTTCGGATAATAATGGAAGGTACCCTGGTGTTGGCAAAGGAGATGGGGTATCCATACTGTGAACATCTGCAGAAACCATCACCTGTAAACGTGCGTTAAATATATCGATCAACACCAATATCACAATCATATCTACAAAATTATAGAAATATATAAATATATAAAGACGTGTAAAATATCATTTACCTGATCAGGACTTTGGCTATCAATGAAGCGCAACTCAACGTCGCACTGCAGTCTTTCCTCTAATCGCGATCTCTTTCTCTTGGATCCACCGGTGGCAGCGGTATTTTGTGTTCCTTCCGTCCTCTGACGTCTTGGTGATGCTTCTACCGACGCCACTCCGCCACTCTCCTCCTCCGAGAACATTCTCATCTCTCGTTCCTCCAAGTCGAAATTAAGCTGAATTTCCGACAGATCCAACGGCGACGATGTATTCGGTGCGTCCGCTAAATGATCGAAATACGAATCATGCGAAACCGATCGACTATGTCCGCAAGGTCTAGCTGGTGGTGGTCCAAGCAGAGGACCTAAACTGTCCTCACCGTCCAAGCTGTCTGCGCTTTTCACCGGTCTTAATCGTCGTAAGGAGTTTAAGGAACTTGGCACCGTTTCTGTTTGAGGTGGCGTGCCAACTTGTCTTGTTTTTCCTCTGGCACCCAAGCCACCTCGTCCGAATAAAGCTCTCCAGTTCAATGAGGGTGAACGTTTCGAGCCGTTTCTCTTTCGCGGTAATTCTATGACCGTATGGTAATGTAATGGTAACCCGGCTGGACCAGCGCCCACTTCCACGTAATCAGGCTCGCCTCTCAAGCTTCGATTTCGAGCCTCTTCCAAACTAAGCAATCTCGCCGGCGTTGTAATAGCTAGCGATTTCGGCCGCCCAACTGGACCGTCTCCGAAAATTAATTCGGCGTAACAGACTAAAAACTCTGTGACCACAGCCTGCACACCGACACCCTGCAACGCTGCTACACCCCCAACCTCTAATTCCTTGCATCTTAGAAGGTTTGGAGCCCAAACAATGGCAACGTTACGTGGTGTCATACCGGTCTCCGCTCCTCGAGCTGCCACTCTCACTAAATGACGCATCAGATACTCTAAGGTTCTGAAATCCAAAATACATATAGTGTTATAAAAATAGTGTTAGAATTATTTATGATTTCAAGTTGCACGTGTATTTCAAAATTGTAACAGTTGAAAATGATCCAATCTTAAAGGAAGAAGATGAAAAATCACAATAATCATATTTGTCTCCTACAGTCTATTTCTTTTACCAACATTATGTATCTCATATTAGTAATTATCTTGCAGAGCTTCCAAAACATAATTTTTCGCTTTGCCCGACAACTTATTGAGTTGTATCGCTTTTGAAATACATGTACCATACTAAGGGAAAAGGGAAAGCCAGGTCTTTTTATCCTGTGCGTTACCTGTAGTGCGGTGGTGGTAATTTTCTAACGGTATCCCTCATCCGCCTTAATCTTTCCGCGTCGGTGTTAGCTTGAACCGCACTAACGAAAGTAGAATAAAGCTGGTATGTACAGAGTGGATTCGGTAGTTCTCTGAAGTACATTTTCAACAATGACGCTACAGAATGAATATCTTGTAAAATACTTTCATCGGAATGCAATGCAGGAACACGATCCTCGTCGAACGCGTTTCGTAATCTCTGAATGTTCGATGTCACGCCGCTTAGACGATATATACCGTCCACTAAGCCATGATTCTCGATGAATTCAGCGCAACACGTTAAAACGGTAGGCACTATAAACAACATGGTACATTGTACAATTGTTAAACCGTATACGATTAGTGATTTACAATGGCTCATGGAAATATTCGAACACTTGTCATAGGAAACTTTTATATACACGTATATACTTTGTGCGTTATGAAAGATATTTTGATATCTCATTAGCGCTTTAATTAGATCTGACTATCACGATTATATAAATACATAAATTTTTTAAGCAATTTGAAAATGCATATAGTAATTACATTCATGAGCTATTGTATATCAATCTCAATATAAAATATTTGTGTATATATACCATCTTGACCAGAATTTAAAAGATGTTCCCCTAAATCACAACCAAATACACGTTCCTTCAGGATTCCTGACTGCTTTAATCGTCTCCTAGACGGTCTATTCAATATGAACGATCTGAAAAAGGCGATTAGCTTTCCGTGCTTTCTAAGCACCGGTTTCACGGGTAACTTTGATCTAACTGTCGTTGACACGGTCAGATGCCGTGGTACTTTATCCCCGATCACAGCCACACATTCGGCTGGGAAAAAACCGACTGCAAATCCGTGCTTCCCACGCCACCAAGTACTTTCCCCTGGAGGAGGCATATCTATTACAGAAATCATGTCTCCAACCTGAAAATCATCAATATTTTCACATTAAATTTATCAACTTGTTATATAATTTTCTTTTTCTTTTTACTATTCAAACTCGTACTATTGGATCATGCAATTTAATATTACATTCTGTCACGATCATCTTTCATTTCTAAATCAGATGCTAACCAGAGATTCATCAAATTTCTGAAATATTACAACAGCCACTCTACTTTGCGTATTTTATATATTTTTGCCTATTATGAACGTTCTGTGTATTTTTATACTTAACAGTTTCTCACAAATGAATAACGATCCGCGGTCTACTTACTAGTATATATTGTAATTTTTTTATCAAGTTGAAATAATACCTGAAAGGAGATTTCATCCGGTGCCTGAGCCACGTAAGGTCTAACTGCATAAGCCGCGGCTACTGCGGGAGTATTAATGGGACATGAATCTGACTCTGGCACGAGGATTCTTCTTCCTCTATTATCTAGCTGCAACCAATTTAACACAGGACCGCAATTTAGGCCTTCGTGATTTAACTGCGAGAACCTATTCAAATAGTCCCTCAGTATATCACAGGTGTTCTTTGGCCGTGTATCTGGAAGCTTTGTTAAGGAAGAGAACTTCCTGTCAAATATGCAGCGATGCAATTGCTTGTCAAACATAACAAAATTATCATAAGATCGTTGCAGCGTCCAGCATGCGTCCCCGGATGTTACTCTGACCGCGTAGCTGTCGGAATCATTGGTACCTTCGCTAAGCGAAACCTGCAAAACCAACGTATAACTATTTAGTCTTATTTAGACGACGGATCTGAAAAACACGCGTGCCGTGTCTTTTGAATCCGCCGTTTCTTCTTTTTCTTTCTTTTTTATTTCTTTCTTTTTTGGCCCATCATCGATACCAGACGAATATCATTATCTCTTTTGTAGAACGTATGACTGATTATAACAGTTGGGGACATTTAATATTCAGTAAATAACGATACATTGAATTTTTTATAGAATAAGCATAGTTAATCGAATGTGAAGAAGAAAAAATGGGATCTTTAAAATATTGAAAGAAAGTTGACTAAACGTAAGGATTGATAAACAAAGAACTTGGGTATTTTAATGTATTCAATGCTTAAGAATTATTCAAAATATAAATGTATATATTTATGAATAAATATGTATTTATATTTATATCTTGAATAATTCTTATGGAATGAGTACATTAAAACTGTCTATGATATACGTAATGATTAACAGCTTTAGTTAGAAGTTCAGGTAAGGAGATAATATTTTTAAATGAAAATTTGGCCAAGATTGGAGGATGGAATTGAATAGCTTAAGGTTAATTCGAATGTAACTGACCTCCAAGGAACTGAGTTCAACATGTTCGTAATGAAAGTGGGCACACTCGTCCAACTTTGGAAACCGTGCTATACTGCTCATGTTGCTGCCAGAACTGACTGGTGTACTGAAATCGTCCGTTCGATTACATCCTAATCCCTGCGTTCAATAAAAATTTTTACGATTTTCTATCGATTCTCGCAATCATACTGTGTCTTTTAACGCACTGAAGGTCAACAGTAATTAAAATAAATACATCAAAAATCAAGCAGAATTTGTGAAACAAACGTTTTCTAGGTTTCTTTGAAACTTCGCCAAGATCTCGAAGAAGGAAACTTCTACAAAAATTCTGTAAAATCCTACGTCTCAATGCGTTAACGTATATTGTACTTAACGTTTGTACAGCGATCCACGAAAATGTACGGGCAACTAGCGTAAACATTTTTTTATATATAATAAATATGTGAAACTATGCGCGTGATATATTCAAAAAATGTTTCGACAAATTTTCAGATATTTTCATCGACCACTGTACGTATATAAAAAGTAGTTTAAAGCAAAGTGTCATTGGAATTGATTTCACAAAAAGTACGCATTATTTACTGACAAATCACTACGCTGCACGACGTAAATAACTCTATTATATATTTAACCTAATTTATATTACGAAAGAAAAAGAGGGAGAGAAAGGAGAGACAGAGAGAGAGAAAATTTTCTAAAATTACACAAAGGCAAGATTTGTGCCAAAGCAACGGTGGCAAAATATTTTCTCAGCGTAATGTCAAAAATAATATGCCGTTGCTACTGAGAAATGAGAACCGTGACACCGAGTTATTCGAATAAACTTATTATGTAAGTACGAACGGTTTAAACGAGTTTCGCTGCATTGCGTTCAACGTTAGCAGAATATGGAGGCAGTCTGTGAAGGCAATTGAAGGAAGACGGTTAAAGATGAATCATCGTGTGTCGAGAAGATAACTAACGAGGGGAGAACACGACATCGGTTCACCGATTTGGTTCAAATTTTGTCCCGTGGGTAGGCCAAATTCTTTGGTAAATATCAGGTTTAATGGCTCGGTAATGGTATCGTTTTATTAAATCATCGTTCCGGGTGTGTCCTAAGTAGGTGCCAAATTTCGCCATCCCAATCGATAACCCAAACGTGGTACACGGTGCCCTCGTAAATGGGAAACTCACTTATTTACGAGCTAACGAACAAGCTTTTCCCAATATGGTTAGACCGTGTAAATTTTCCAATTACCAACTACGAGATAAATCGTTAATTTACCGAGTTCCAAATCTTACGACTGTTTAACTTACTAATTTTCCAGTTTATCGATTGAACAAATTTTCCGCTTGCTAGGTCCTTGAATGTTCAAATTTCATGAAAAAAATTCTCTTTCAAATATTCAATCGTGAAAAGCTTACACGCGCAACTTTTCGAATCGCTGTTACGCGAGTATGTAGCTTGATTTACGTGACTCTTTAACAACGCGATTACGGACGTGTTAGTTGCAATTAACGCTTTCAGAATTACATAGAATTTGCCCGGTGAACAGATCAGAAACTTGTCTGATCGCCGTAATGCTTAATTACAGGAAACTTTCAAGCAATTTTAAGATCGAATAAGCAGATACTCCTGCTCTCGAGGAATGTTTCATTTCCATGAAATCACTATCTACTGCCAGTATAATCTAATTACTACATCGAATTACATCTTAAATACTAGAAATTCCAACATTTTTACAGATACCATATTAAATGAAATAGATGTTAAAATATTCCGATAAGATCGATCAGATTTAAGAAGATAGATATTAAGCGCGGCACTTGTTCCAAGTAAATTATGTTATATGAAGCTTTCGAAACGCGAGGAAAAATCGGAAGTCGAGCCAAGACTTTCAACGAAGGGTACAAGGGACTTCCTCTTTAACCGCCGAGAGAAGTGGTAGAGTAGGCTTTCAATTATAAGAGCGCTATCAATTATTTCGTTTGTTCGACGAGTTTACGTCTCGTTGGTCACCAACTGGTTTCAACCTACCAATACCATTCGATAACAAAAACCGACGACGCTTTTCAAAATTCCTCTGTCGATTTCAATGCATTTCGTCAAATCGTTTCAATAACTTTACCTTTGTAAACGTGGAATTTCTCATAGAATAATTCAATTGCTAATCGCCAACTGCTTGAGTTGAAATTCTTATACGCTTCACAGATGAGAATATTACGTGTACATTAGAATTGTGTGTATTAAAATTGTTTCTTTATAATTAAAAAGAAAGAAGTAGAAACGGTACCTTTATCAGGATGTTCTGTTCGAACGATCGAAAGAAACAAAGGGAAATAATTAGAAAAAGAAGACTCACGTGCCAACAGAATAATAATAATAATAGAATGTTGAGAGGAAAAAAGAAATACAGATTTTTGTATGGTGACATTTCGATCTTCTTCTTTTCTCCTCCTCCAATAGAATATACGACTATGAATAACAACCGGAAGGAAAAACAAAAGTAAAAAATAAAAGCAAAAAAATGAAAAAAAGAAGGAAACATTTTATATGGAACAAGATGTATGTAGATTTTTTTATGGCAACAGTTTGATCTGCGTTATTTATTTTTCTTCTTTTTTTTTCTCTCTCTCTCTTTCGTTTCCTTGAATGGAATAAGTATCTGTGTCGTTTTATGGAGCATGCGGTGGTACGTGCACTTGAACGAAACAGTTTCAGAGAGAAGGAGATCGCAGTGCGGAGAGTATCGACAAACGAGTGCAACTTGTCTTATTTGGGTCATTGTATTTTTTGGCAACGTCGAGGCAAACATCAGAGCTTCTCTATACGTATAAGTCGAGCACTGTTCTCTCCCTGCTGGATCTGGCAATCGCTGGGAAACGATCGTTCCGCGCTGCCTCCTGCTTTACGCTTCTTTAAACCTGATTTTGTTGCCAATCCGACTCACAGTTCCTCTCTAATTCTCTGTAATTGCAAGTATTATCTATATAGAATACTCCTGATCGAGCATAATCCATCGATATCCATTCCATCATTTTCTCTTCGGTTTTATAATCTGCTCGTTTAACGAATCGTTTAATACGCTGCAATACAAGCGAACGTTTTACTTGCAATTTTTTCTGCTCGATCGAGTATCAATCGTGGTTCACCAAGGCGGAAAATTCTAACATTTAAGGCGAGCATTGTTTGTAAACGAAGACAACAGGAGAGACGCGTACGATAAGCAATTTTTTGCAATCCTCGAGTAAACTCGGTGATTTATGCGTAAAATTGCGAAATGTTTATCAACGCCATCGGTAGGTTACGCGAATTCTCGTTCGCTGAAATTTCTCGAATCCCTTTCAACGCTTTCAAAGAGACAAAGATCCCATCGCGACAATCTTCGTTCGGTCGGGCTTAGACAATTGTTTTCGATAGAGAGGAAAGCTCCATTGAAATTCAAGGACGAGGAGAGAAGAAACTGCTGTTTCGTTCAAAAAGAAATCCTTTCTCCGCCGGGGAAAGGAAAAAAAAGAAAAGGACAGGAAAATACGATTTCTATAACGACGACGAAGTGAAATTTTCACAAGATTTCTATACTCGTAATTGAACGCGACACGAGAGATGGGTTCTCTGGGGCTCGTTATTCGATTCATAATTTCCTACGCGTTCGAGATACGTTGATAGATGCAGAGGGATCTGGAATATAATGAAATTGGAAAATTGCATTCTACGAAGGAGAAAAAGCGCTGGAAGCGGCATTAGCGCGCGTTTTGCGATCGATAAACATCAAGGAATTTATAACGCGAAACATCCAAGCAGCTGCAGTTCCTCTCCTCCCTGTTAGTAGGTCAACGAACTTTTTGGCAACATTAAGCAAACATTACGAATGCTACGTACTGCGTCTACTCTACTTCCATCGTGCTATGCGCGATGTTCTTCGATAAATCGTGAAAGAAACTATCCAACGTACGATTCGAAACTAACGATTCCTTGCCGCCCTTCCTATTATTATATTGCTGTTCCTCTCGTCGGCGATCTCTTTTTATAAATAGTTACAAATAGCTACAAACGTATATTCGTCGATTGTTTGACACACTTTTTCAATTGGCTGGGAAATTACTGAAAATGCATAGATGTATTTTCATCTCTTCTCTTACTTTCTTCCCTTTTTTCTTACACAAGTAAACGGCGTGAGATCGCGTTTATACGCTTATCTGGTGAGATATTTATAAGCGATATGCCCTAAACGATTATTTGTATTTCGTTCTGCATAAATAAATGAAATGGATGATATATTTGTGCTCGATAGCGCGAGATAATCGCAGTCGCCTGGGATAGCGGCAAATGATATTTAAATTTCTTTAACGATAAACATATAACAAAAAGAACACGTCAGCTATGATACTTGTAGTTTGCTCGTTCTTCTTTTTATAATTTTACCATTCTGTTGTGTTAGTTACAATTACATCGAGTAAGATAATTATTATTACAAATGGCTTGCAATCTATGGAGTTTACTATTGGTATCTTATCAAAGTTTGCTAACAATTAGCAAAATCATTTTAATTAACTAGAGTTTCATTTAATAAATTTAATGCTGCAATTTCGATCTTGCAGTTTTCTTTTCTTTAACCCACGTTCTTTTGTCTTTATTCCAATTTCACATCCTATATATAAATATATATATATGGATGATGGTATATGGATGATTTGTAAAAAAGAAAGAAGAAAGGACAAAAAGGGGAACGAAGAAAATATCCAACGTCTAATAAACATTCGTCGTAAGAAGGATCAATGCAGGAAGCTGTTAACGATATTATCTTGGCCGATCGGAAGAGAAGACATGGACGGAGGATTTTGAAGAAACTGAAATGCGGAATTTGAAAATAGTTTGGCAAAAGGTGGGACGACTGGTTAGGGTAGGGATGGGATCGATGCGCGGTTAAATCGTACGAGGTCACCAATTTCTCTGGAGCGCAGGATCGCGGGAAAATTTATTTGGAAACGTCCATGGAAACAATCGCTAGAAGCCATGCGAACCGAAGCATAAATCTTATCTGTTAGAGATCTCTATACACGGTAAAAAAATCTATAGGATTAAAGAGTGACAGAATTGGAAGGCAACGAAATTCAGATAAATCGATCGGATAGATTGCACGTACAAATAATCATTATTTAGAACTAAAGATACATCTGATAAGAAAAATCTACTTTCGTAACACGTAACAAAGCGGTCGATTAATAAGATTCCTAGCAAGCTGGAACTGAAAATAGAGAAGGTCTTTGGTCAATCGCAATGTCGATCAGATCGGATTATTTAAAATTATTATCTAAATCCAAGATGACACATTGTCGGATACGTAATCTACTTCCGTAAGTGAAAAAAAACAAAGTCTCGGATCGATAACGTCATCGACAGGCTAAGAAAAGAAAACGTATATCTAAAGGGGAAATATTCTTCGATCAAATAGAAATCTGATCGAAAACGGATCAGATTGTTCGATACGAGATTGCTAAATAAAATGAAAGTTCTGGATTAACAACGATTAGAAGAATCAACAGATTGGAAACAAAAGTGGAATGTGGAAAAAAGTTGGTCAAGTGGATGGAAGGTTGATTAGAGAGCAGATTATGTAAAGCTGAATTATTATTTAAAATCAAAGGTACATTATTAGATGCAGAGTCTATTTTATATTAATTAATACATACTATCGAACCATGTAATAAAGTCTTGGATGAACACATTCTCAACAGGCTGGAAGCAAAAGATGAAAGATGAACAAGTTGTCCGATGAAATTCAAGGTTGATTAGTGGCTATAAAAACGAGAAGGCAAGGCCGTTTGACGTTCTTCGAGGGAAACGCTATCAGAGAAATTATTAGGCCATGCGGGGAACGGGTAAAGAAAGTTAGAGCAGAGAGCGTCGTGATTCGATTATCTATGAATCAGGACAACCCAAATGGGGCAGAAACGTAACAAGGACAGCCGCATAGGACGAGTCCATTAAACGTGCCTGTACAAAAGCAATATTTTATTATATACGAGTAAACAAAATAATCATATATTTCGATCATTACCATAATAACGATAATAATCAGATCGCAGACCGAAAAATCAATTATTACATGATAAACTCGTTCTGGAATGATGAAACTGAGCGGAAAGATGGATCATTAAAAAAGGGAAAAAAGCAAATAAACAAACAAACTCATCCTTGAAAACCGCAGGATCTCGGCTAATATTGACACGATCAAGCAAATTAATTCGAGTTATAAGGACAAACAACGAGCCAAACCAAATGGAAAGATCGATTATTGGAACGTAAATTCGTCGTTGAACGATAAAACCAAGCGAAAAGATCGGTTAACGAAAATGTTAGATAAAGTTCGTGATGGAAATCACAGGATAATATTGTCAGGTGTATCGTGCGGTGGAAAGGTTTACATACTTCGTCAATATACAAGGTACAGAGAATCTCAACCACGATATAACAAAGGAAACAAAGAAATACGAACTAAAGAAAGCGGTATAAGAAACGATGGAAAATTAGAGACACTACCTGAACGCTGCCCAAGAAAATTTCGATAAACCGATACGAGATCCTCAAACACATCGGAAATCTTGTCGACCATCTATCGGTCTGCTATCCATGGAAATAATCGGCACAGTGTTGCTTATATTTCACGCTCCTTCATCTCGTGAAAAATTCAGCACGTGTTTTAAACAACCTCCATAGAAAATCCTCTTTGTGTCAATAAACTGTCCTCGAAAACAGATAACCTTTGTTTGCAATAGGAAACCGTCTTCGGAATAGATAACTTTAGAATGGATAACCGTCTCGATCGCCTGTCGAGAAGCCGACGAGAGAGAGAGGTCGGTGGACGTGGAACGAGAGACGATTTGGTCGACGAGACGGAAAAACTACCTCGAGACGGCTGGAACAGCTGGCACAGCTGGCGAGGAAGACGCGACGCATAGCGTCGCGAGCCAGCACGAACGTGAACGTTCGACGAGACGTCGGGACGAGGCCTGTCGGACGGCACAGCGGCGTCTCTCTCGTTGTGTGTTCGTCGAACAGAGCGGCGAGTCGACGCGGAGGTGGGAACGATTGGCGGCTCGGCTGGTGGCGGCGGTGGCACGGCCGAAGGACGACGCGATCGTCGACGATGACGTCGTGGTAAGCGGTCGAACGCGACCGCGGAGGAACGCGACGAGGGTTTTAGCCACCGCGACTCCAGCTGCCTCGATTCCATGCTCGCGTACGAATCCCAAGTGCTTGGTCGACGTCGAGGGGACGGGGGAAACTGGGTCACGGAGTCACCAGCCAGCCTCCGCATCGCACACAGGGACACCAAGGATCCCGAGGAGCCGTGCGCGACCCTGCGATCGCGCAACTCTCCTCTCTCATCTTCTCTCATGCCCCTTCTTCGCGCGAGACGACGTAGTTGCTGCCGCGCATGATTTACGATTCCGAATGAAGATACGTACGGAGGATTATTGGTGTTCCTAGGTAAACTAGTGTACGGTGATGGAATAAGAAATTGGGCATTTTCGAACAATTGCTGTGGTGTATTTAACGAGGGAGAGACGGTCGAGTCGGGCTACGCTGGTGCGATAGTGCGGATTCGTTAAACGTACACGTTGCAGTAACTCGATATTGGAATACTCGTAGAGATCATTTACGAACATCTTATGCGCGTTGTACGAAAGATTTTGGAAGCTGCTACATAAAACGAGATATTTAGCGTGATGAATATTCTCGTTGCGAGAAGCGCGAGAATAATATCCAATTGTTGAGAAATATAGAGTTAACGGGTTATAAATTCGTATAATCTCCTTTTTCACAATTTTATTAATCGTAGTTCGGTCAATCGTATACTTTATAAAATGTACATGTTCATCTGTTTCGTTAGGAAACGTTTTATCGTTACGATTGCCACTCGATACTAGAAAGAAGCGGCGAAATTGACGATTGCGTCGAATTTGACAGAGCGAAAATTAAGGGAATAACTCGATCAGACAGGTGATAACTTTCTGATATCGTAATAAAGTGGTTTTCAAATAGCGTAATATGTTTCTTGAAACGCATCCTCCAGGGGAACTTTCTATTTTCTTCACGCAACGTTAGGCGACTGGAATAGCCGATTACTTTCATCACGTGATCATTCGCGCGTTACCATCGGTATTCATTTGCCACGAAAAACACCGGTAGTTTGTGCGAACGACGTTATCTTTCTTCCCTGTAGCTACGTACGTGCTACGACTCTATCCGAAAGCAGCTTGATCAAGCATAAATCGGCGTACATCTTACCTAGTTTGCGATCATCGTACTCATCCCAGTAATTCAAGCTTAATGGAACTCGATTATTCATCGGTACCGAAGAAAGTACGTTTCCTCCTTCATACCTCATTCGCTGCTCTAATCTTTATCGATATTTTATATTTAATGAAATTTCCTTCGATGCTTTAACGATCGATCTAATTTCCAGCGTAACTCTTGCGTAACATAATTTTTGTTATATTTATAATTTGAAAATAGATATAATATATATATACACATAATAGATATATTCGTATCTATGTACAAGCGCAAAATGCGCAAGTGACCGATTCACTCATCAACGCCCAGCCCAAACCGCTGTATCTGGAAACGTGAAATTTGGGCGGTACACTTCTTTTATGACACAGACACGATGTAAGGAAGAATTTTGGGAGATACGAACCCTAAAGGGTTAAAAACGGGGTAGCATTTATTTTTCTAGGATATCCATACGTCAGGAGTTGCTGAAATTAAGGAACATGTGTTTCAGCCTTTTTCGAAGTTCAACCCTTACGAAGATGAAAATTCGAAGGAGCATTCGAATTGTTCGTTAAATATAAATAAACACGGGTTTCAGCGTTTTTCGAGATTCAGCCCCTAAATAGCGTTTGGACAGAGTGAAGGTCTGAGAGAAATTCGAATATTTAGAAAGTGAAAATCAAAACGGAGTGATAAGTAATTAAAGAAATAAATAAATATGTATATTACGCGCTAGCGGTTAACATGCATGGCGTCAGTGTCGGGCCATAGTATCAATGTCAAAAGATCATCACAGCTGAATATTAATCGTATACTTACGTGATAAAATTAAAAAATTAACGAAGAATAAAGGTTGATCGGTCTGGGCGTCAGAAAATCAATCATATCCTCGTATCATTGAGGCATCAATGGAATCGACTGCGAAAGAACTTCCTGGAGCGAAAAAGGAGGGACGATCTATACGTCGTATATCGTCAATGCTAAAAGGCAACCGCCTTCGGCTTTTTTGATACGTTCGTACAATAAAGCCCAATGGAAATAATAGTTTTGAGGAAAAAGTGGGTCGTTCGAAGTAACACATCCGATCGAGCAATAATAATGACAACCTTGAGGATGAAACTAGGGCAAAGCCAACGGGGATTCGGGATAGGAAAATTGCAACTTCGATACGATATCTGCCTAAAGAGGAGAAACGACCGGAGAGGATCGAACCGAATTCTTTTTCCCACTCTACCGCCCTTTTTACATATCTTTGCGCTTCGTTATCCTCTCCATCTACGCTCAACAGTGAGCATAATAAAAAGTAAATGTAACGAATATACCGATCTAACGTCAATTCCTTACAGTAAACAGAGGAGAAAAGAGAACGGGGTGTTCGATATTCGATGTAGAGGGAAAAAAGTCGAACGTTTTCTCTCGCGACGATGCAACGAATAATTTAGCCGCAGCGAAGATATAAAGACAGCTAAGGACACTGTGTAAAGAATCGTCCGGGTCACTGAATCGTTTTAACCTACCAATCCCCGCTACGTCTAATCTCATTGCGTGTAGCGAAGCTCTTCTATTATTTATAAGGAAATCGGCGCACTGTTTGGACCTTCGTCTCTAATACAATACCGCAAAATCGAAAACGTTTTATTGTCGATAGGTACGGTCGTACAATTTGACCCAAAGCGTCGTTTAAGTTATTTCAACTATTTAATCAACTTAAATTATTTGATTAGATCGTTCCCTTAATCTTTGTCCGTGGTATGATAAATGGGATAAATAAGTTACTTTTCCATCATAGATAGATTTTATGCGAAAGAAGTTACCACATCTTTCTTCTTTCTTTGATATCTGCTTATGCGCAATCTACTAATCGATGATAATGAGCATTAATTACGACAGTTTAAGTTGGCCTGAATGCGAAATACTCCCACAGCGTTTACCACGATGGCATTGACTCGCATACTTAAATGGTGTTGAATTACTAACACTTAAATTGTGATTTTTTTTTCTCTCTTTTTCTTTTTTTATTTTTATTATTCAAATAATCCATGGAACATCTCGGATCACAATAACAAAAAGATATACCGTAGGAGAAACGAAAATGCAGAGTGAAGAGCGGCACGTGTAATTTCGTCGCGACAGCAGGGTGGTGTTCCGGAATTCCGCAAGAAACCCTATCCAAGCAGGCCGTAGAATGAGTCAGAGCCTAAGTGCTGGGATTCAATCTGCGAAAGCTGCGTAGAAACGCGGCTCGAACCGCGCCCATCTTCGTTAGAACGACGTCTCGGAAAAACTATATGACGATGCTTCTCGCTTTCCCCTCCCTTATTTTTTCCCCCTTTTTCTTCGTCGCCGGCATACTTTCGAATCAATAATCGCGACCAAGGAATAGCCTTTCTTTGACTGTAGGAACTCAAAGGCCATCCCTATTGTCTGCATTCCGACTCCGGTAAAGAGAGTCGCGCAACGTCTTTCAACCTCTTCCGTTTTATAGCGCGTTAAGCGATCCCTACGAATAAATGCATAAGGAAATACGTAACATTTACATCCGAGTACAAATGGCTTTTGTAACGAGAGCTACGTTTACGATCGACTTATAGAATGGAGTAAACGTGTCGCTATTTTTATACGAGACGTTTTAATATTACGAGCAGATACGATAGGTTCACTGGCGCGTACCTGAATGCTCCTGAATATATGACACGAAAGTACATGATACGAATTTACAAATTTATATTTTTACAAACAACCAAGGAAACTGAAGCAGACATCTGTTTCATCCTCATATCGCGTATTATAAAAGAGTACTCTGCTTTGAATATCTTATATACTTTTTGCGTGTTACGCGCGTTTATCGTTGTATCTTACAGTTTTTTAAACAGACGCGTAAAAATCTGCAGTTTAACGGGGTCACGTTGTTGAAGCTTCGAACGTACATAAAAGTTGCAAGATATCTGGTTGCGAGCAAGTGGGCCTATCTCGGGCTAAACTAATCAACTCCGCTATTTATTATTTTCTTAATCTCGTTACATAAACGCACGTACGATCGATAGCGATACGCGTTATCCACATTCTCGGACGCAACGATCAAGAATCCCACAGAAGCGATGCAAGTTTCCGCTCGTCCAACAAACTAGCCCGAGCTTTATTAGCCTTTGCGCGAAGTTTCTGTTTGCCCGTACCGAATACCCCTCGCTCTTGGCAATCTTCGTCTCGCTTCAGCTCAGTTTCCATGGAACCTTGAAGTTTTTTCCGGTTTTAATCTCGATGGGAAGGGAATCTTGATTTACGTTTTATGATCTACAAAAATCTAAGAATATGCACGTATATACGCGGGCTGGCGAAAGTATTTCAACGCTCGTAAGTAGTCGAGAACATTTTATCTGTGTCACAGATATTTAACATTTTTCTCTCCGACGTGGTACACAGCCTTGAAATTTCCCCATGAAATTTTTAATCGGACGTTACTTCTCGTAAACTGACTTTTTTGTTAATTTATCAAAAAGACTCGAAATACCTTGGATCATGCGTTACGTACTCATCCCATTTTTATATTTGTTGTAATACAGAATGAGCCAATAAAACCAAACGTTTGAATATCGCCATTGTTTTTGGAGATACGAAAAAGATTTGTTAAGGAAAGTTGTTTAATACAGAGGAGGCTACAATATGGGAGAAATAATTTTTTCTAATAATTTTGCATCGTATATTTGCATTATATTTGTATATATTTTATATGTTAGTCGATGCTTGACATTCTCTATGAAATATCAAGTATCAATCTATGTATCTCGACAAATCATTAATTTAGGAGATACTTTAACTTTAATTCGTCGAGTTTAACGTACAAAGGACAAGGAAAAACACAAAACGGAATTCTTCTGCTTATGTTGTCTTCGTCTTTCATACGTTAAATTAGACAAACTAAAGTTAAGATATCACCTAAACTAATAATATTTCCACATACGCGGGTTAATATTTTTTTACAGAGAGAACGTCCAACGTGCGTCAAATAATGCACGAGAAATATATACAATGCTGTTTTAAAAAAAAGTGGAAACAACCTTGGAACGTCGAAAATTCCTCCAGCTGCAAAAATATTATCACTGCCTACTGTTACAGTCTTCACTGTGCCAAATAACTTTCGTTGATAAAGCTTTCTCGTATCTCCAAGAACAACGGAGATATTCACTTGCTAATTTTCATTTTTTTTTTTTTTTTTTAATGCAATATTTATCGGACCACGCGATATACGTGAGAACGTGAATCCACGTTACGAGTAAACGTGTTTTAAAATTACGAACACGCGCGACGGTACAGCAAAGGTTCTTCGAACGGTCGAGGAAAGAAACAGATTTTTCGAAGTAAGATCAATTATATTTGGAATATGACGAATAAAATGATATTCCCAATGACTCGATCTTTTCCTCATCGAGGAATATTCTTTTCTCGGCGTATCGAGACACGTTCCTGTTCGCCGGATCCGTCCGGTGTTGGCAAGAAACGTTCTATTTCTGGTGCGAACGTAAAATTTCGCACACCATTATTTACGTCTACTGCTCTCTTCCGATCACTGCGGCGGATGATTGGAATACCCTGTCAAGCGTGAAAACCCATGCCACCAATATTTTACTCGCCGATACTAACAACTAACAAGCAATAGAATAAACGCGCACCTACCTATGTACATACACGTGCCACTCTAACAATAGCGGTATTCCCCTGTAAAATCCTATTGCCATGGATCCGTTTCGATGAAAAGGATCGTCAGTCGTTCCATTAATCAATCCAGCTACTACCGGATTAGCTCGAGAAATCGTCGATTCTTGTTGCTCTTCGTCCTCTTAAATTAACGCTCTTAATGATCTCGCTCTATTCAGACGATAACAGACTAAGAGAGTTTGTAGTAAAGTTTACTACCAATGTAGCTCCTCGGAATTTTAATCGAGGTTCAAACGAGGTTTCGGTTAAAAGATCGCGTAATTTAACACTCTGGGGACCGTGTGCTCTGACAAGCATATAGCCCGAATTTCCGCCTGTTTTTCCAGCGATTGAAAAACGGTCGCTCCGAAAGTTCGTTCCGATATATGTTTATCGAATTATACAGATAGGATATTTTTTGGCGAAAAACTTTCCGATATAATTTTCTATGTCGACCGAACAGTTAAAAATCGGAACGAACTATCGGAGCAGCACTTAACAAGCGTAATATTTGATTAGAAATCAACGATGATATTTGAAGATACTTCTAGTAACGTTTTTTAGCGTGATGCGCTTGAAAACAATTTCCTCGATGGAGAGGTACCAAGCAAAATTGATTACTTTACTAAATTCTTTAAAAATCGGAACGAACCTTCCGAGCAGCATTTAACAAGCGTAATATTTGATTAAAAATCAACGATGATATTTTAAGATACTTCCAATTACGTTTTCCGGCGTGATACACTTGAAAACAATTTCCCCGGTGGAGAGGCACTAAGCAAAAATAATTATTTTATTAAATTCCTTGGAAATCGGAACGAACTTTCCGAGCAAACATTACTCTGTCTACGTACATTGATAACGGTTTCGTATTGTTCGAGCATGAAATGTAAAAATGCTTTCATAACATCTCGTTTATAGCATCCATTGCTTGCTTTTTTATCGTTTTATTTAACAGTGGTTAGAATTTTTATACGACACCGCATACGTATAACCGGTGTAATAAACCGATCTAACCAAAAACAACGTAATAAAATTGAATACATCTCAGAAGTTATTCGTTCGTTATTTGCCTCTAGCTGTGGCAAATAACAGAATATTTCCTGCGCGATTCGAAATCGCGATCTCGTACGAATACGCGAAATTCCGATACATCGATCGTCCCTCCAACAGTCTCCATCAATTACCGTGTTTCGTATGAGATCACCGGATATCGTAATACTTTTGCGACATACACGAAATTGCGAGCGGTAAAAGAGCAAAATATCCGTACGCCGTATGCCTGAGAACGTAATATGCGAGATCCCTATCCTGACTCGTTATCGAATACGTGGTAGGGTCGTGCGGTATCTAAAAAAATGTATTTGCCGACTAAATTCTAGTATTTCAGCTTCCTTCGTCCCGTTTTCTTCGTATTGTCTCGAAAAGAAAGAGAAAACGATGACAGACAGGCGAAGGAAAAGGAAATATTACAGAGAACTTTATCCTCCGTATGGCGTGCACGAAGAAACGTAACACGATTTACTGAAACGAGAAACTAGTTCAGCGAAATACCGTATTCCTTATTCGACGACGTCCACGCAACGAGCGGTACGCGGCTATTCCTTGTTGAATATCTCGCGGAGCAATGCGTGCGTCGATCGACACGCATAATAATGCGCTGGCAGTTAATTAATACAAACTGGCACTTTCGATGCGAACACGCGTGAACTCAACTTCGTTAAAACGAAGTCACGGCCTGTGCCACCCGTTGAAATAACAAGTATGCAGAGAAGCTCGCACTGGAGCCAGCAAGAAACCGGCCGACATACGCATTCGCCGGGCGTAGAGAACCGCTCGCTCGTTGACGAAGGAAAAAAGAGCATCTGCGAAAGAAAACAGTGAGTGTACTGAGCAGATGAACGCGTTCCATCGCTTAGTCACGGGAACGTGGTAACTTGCTGCTAAATTAATTATTCGTTTGCGCCATAGAAAATACGCTGTACAACATGATGCGAGAATATGTGCATGCTTTCTCATCTATTATAAATAATCTATTAGTAATTGGTTAAATTTCTGTACGAGTTACCTTAGGATTAATTGTTAATTAATTGTTACATTATAATAATTATAATAGAATTTATTATTTTAAGATATATAATAGGGTGTGGCCTGCTAACGGTTTCTTCTTATCAAAAAATTGCGGAAGGTTGCAAAAGTTGCCTCGCATATATGGCGATATTAGATGGTACAAATAATTCTTTGTATGTTTAGTAGTGAAGAAGATACCGAAATTAATTTTTTTAATGAAACTCTGCTTTTTTTCATCTTTTTTTTAGTTACGCGTTTGTTGAGACGAATACAACTCGCCGCGTGATACGGTTCCATGCAGTAAAATCCGATAAATTAGATGGGAAAATTCAGATCAACGCGAATCGATAGCCGAACCCTACGCGACTGCAACGTCTAACGCCACTGAATATCGTTACGATATGTTATCGTACAAAGGCATCGCGACGTTACGTTTGCAGGGGCACAAAATCACATTATGCGCGCAATACATAAAATTTGCGTTATCGCGTATATAAATAATATACGGACTCGGAATAATTTAGCAAGTAGACTCGTGACAAAAACGATCTTTGCTTACGTTCGTCTTTCTCCGGAAAAGCGAAAGAATATTCCAACAACTTTAGTTTCTACTCAATCTCTTTCTTTCTTTCTTTCTCTTTCTTCAACATAATTTTCATCGTATTACGTAACTTCTCGCGAGTGTGTTCGTAATTAAATCAGAGAAGAATTATATTTAAATCGCGGAGTCGTGGACTCGATGACACATCTTTTTATAGAACTGAAAGCCGATTAGTATATATATTGCACGTATTCTCATTTCGATCTAATTTCATACGGTTCAATTTAGTCTAGTCTTATTGGTGTACGTATAAGTTGTAAATAGTAGCGCTATCAAAAAATTTATCAACTGACAGGTCGAACGATACGAGTTAATATACCACGAACGAATTAAATTCAGATTAATTTTTCTACGCCATCGCCGTTTCGTCACGCTTGACAATTTCCCTCGTAAATACACATATAGAAGCGTTTTGATTAATGCCCGATCGCTTTCACCGTGACTCATAATCTTTCTCCGTGATTCGCCTTATCTTTCATTCACAACGATTTAATGATGCGTGCACGCGTCTCGAGTGGATCTTCTACACTCTATGGCAGTTAAGAGAACGAACGACTCTTCGATAAGTCTAATTACAGAAAATAGATACGACATGACGAATTTAGTCGATTTTCAGATCTCCTCGATTTCGCCAACTTTTACTGCTGCATCATAAACAAGAGCTTCGCGCCATTTAATTAATTAATTATTATTTGGAACTTATTGTACATAATTATATGAAAACGCGATACCTCTAGATTTTTCTTCAATTCTTCTAGAAACTTTGCCATCGCTTTAAACATACTTGTCCTATGTCGTGATTAAACTGCGGACTTTTACGACGCATTTATATGGAAAAGACGGATGGCCAGAAAGTGGCAAATTTTGACCGTTTCCCAACGCTCTGGCAAAGAAGTTCATTCTGGAAGTGCTAAGGTACGAGTAAAGTACAATGATTCGCAGCAAGCGTAATTACAAAATTATAAACACGTTGATGAAGTCAACGATGCCCCCAAACACGCCCGATACATATCGTCCTGTTTCAGAAGTCAATTATAGTATAATTAAAAACATGATTTATGAAATATTTGCATCGTAATATTATCGTCTTAATTTGTCGCGTTTTATTCTTATTAATTAACGATTACAGTAATAAGTTTTTACATATCGACTTGTGTTTACAAAACACGCGCATTCATTCCGAAGTTCTGATTCTGTGAAATCCAAACGTTCTTCGTCTACAACCATCGACTTCTTCATTTTTTACCATAAATTTACCATAGACGATTGTACTTTAGCGTGTACCTCAGCACTCATGAAAACGATTTTAATTAATTTTAGATGACCGAAGGAGCACACATTTGACGTCTCCCAACCATCCTGCTTAGAAACTGCGAAAATTCGTGATACACAAAAATATCTCAAAATATCCAAACTATAGCACTTTACACAGTCGTAAGATTTAACCAGCGAAACGATCAGCCACATCGATACGTAGAGATCACCTAATTACAGTAATACTACTTGATCTAATTCTACGATTTAACGAGAAATCAAAGCCGGCACATCGGTTAGAACCTCCAAATTAATTCCAAATTAACCGATCCCGGAAGATAGTCGGGGAATCACGATGTTTTCGAGTGTAAATAACCGCTGACAAGTCTCCGAAGGGATCTCCCCGATGGATTTTCTATCTTTTTTCTTTGCCTCGCGAAGCAGCTTTATTTGCGCCGAGCAGTCGAAGGGTTAACGCTCACGGGCCAGGAAAATAGAAGGCTTCCGTCGAACGAACGGCTGTTCCAGAAGAGGATGTTGTTACGCACTCGCCGGTTACACGTACACGACGGCGAAGCTTATCGATTTGCTCTCACGCTAGCGAGATGGACGAACGAGACCGGAGCGAAATAGAAGCAACTTCCGCATTCTCTTCGCGAACTGACTTTACGAGCCACGAAAAGCGTGCGCGAAGAGCAACAACACCACCTCGTCGACGAAAAGGAAATTCTCGGTAAAGTAACTGCAGCCGGAGGAACCTTCGAATCTTTTGTCCCCCGTTGAATAACTACATTTTATTTGCTTCGCTGTTATATTCTTCGGGACCAGCTTCACGAAAAGTGGCTTCTGTTTCCTGAATTTCATTGCGTCTATGGAGAAGCAAGACAGCGTCGTGGGAGCGAAAAGGCAAGGGAAGAATAATATCTTATCCTTCTTTGTGAACGGCAAGGATAATATCTTATCTTGTATCGTGCATGAGAAGGATAATATCTTTATCTTAATATATTCTTTATCGTATAATGGACGCGGTCAACGCTGAAATGCTACAGCGAAACGTGGACATAGGAAATCTTTGGAGGAAAGCCAAAGAAAGAAAAACTGTCGCTTTAGCAATTATGTTCTATACGGCGCTATTACAAGAAGAAGAAGAAGAAATTGAAGTTTTGATTGATAGGAGCGAAAGTTTTGTCACTGGTGCGCGTGTAAGAATGTTTATTTTCGGTTGTACGCAGATACTAAACAGGTCGAGGCAGGTAGTAAATAAAATTAGAAGAAAAATGTTGGAATTGTTTTCTTATTCTTTAAGGTGACAAGCGTACGATGACAAATATTGTTACAACGTTTGTTTCATTCGACGATGATATTGAAGGGAGATTTGCAAGTATATCGTGGCTGGAAGAAATCGTATTCCCCGTAAAAAGAGAAAGTAAACGGTATCGGAGAAAGCTGAATGAAGAAATAATTTAAAGATGGAGAAAAAAAAGGAAGGGAGAGGGGGGAAGAAGATTAACGTTAAAGTTGTAGGGGGAAACTGGACGCGACAACGTGCGGTTTCCGACCTATACCAAGCGAGGGCCGCGTGAGTAATTAACAGAAAGCCAGTCTGATATCATCGAGATGTAAAACGAGAATGAAAGGAAGATCAAGGTAAATCAAGGTTGCAACAACGTTGCGACGCGACGAGTGCGAGATGTTCCACGCCTTTTCGCGTGAGCGGTAACATACTTTCTTGCGTTCGTCCTACGATTTTTTCTTCATTTCTTTATTTCAATTTCACTTTAAGAATAAATAAGAACGAATGGATATTTTAACGTGACATAGTTTTTAGAGGAATAGACGAGACGTTTTGAGAATAGCCGATAGATCGACGAGATTTCGTAAAAAATTAAACGCCCAATTAACGAAAAGAAAATCTCTGGTATCTTGAATGTTTGAATATAAAAAGACGATCGATAAATATCGAGCGTATTTATACAATCTACTTAATAACTGTGTATTTTTCATTTTCGCACTGGTTTACACCGATTTATCGTGATTCACTGAAACCAAGCAATTATTACCTAAGCCTGACTCAGTCGTGCAGGAAATCATTTCGTTACACCTTTACAAAGTTTCGCTAGCTAGTACGCTCCTATTCTTCCACCTTTACGACGCAATATCCTTTCAGCAAGAAAATTATACGGCGGCCAATTTTCATCCAAGCATGCACACAATTACACAGATCGCTCATTCTGCCCGTAGGGCATTGACCATTGTTTACTAACGTCTAAGGTAATATGGGTGGCAATATCGAACTGAAAATTAAACAGTCGGAAAGTAATCAACGTTAGATCACAGGTGGGTGTCCTGACGCGTTTTACCACCGTAAAAATGAAATCTTTCATTGCGACAAGATCGAACCAACGAAAAGGATTTCGTTTCAATTTCCCGTTTGGCCGAGCCAACCCGATCAAGTTCTATTTTCAAGGCCACGGGACCGAACAATAACGTACACTAACAATAAAAATGATAAGCGACCTAATACCTCTGTCGGTGTATAGAAAATGAAAAGAAAAAAAGATTTCACGGATCGATTCGTCTTGCTATCTGTGAACTTTATCGAACAACCTTTTCTCTCTCGTCTAATGAAATTAATCCGATGTAATCGTAAATAAAACTATCGGAATCAGAGGTGATAGAAATAAACTTTGATATGGCGATCTACTCACTTTTGCGGTTTGAGGCTCGATATCGGTAAGCCTTTGAGCACGAGGCCTCTCTTGGGCCGGTCCTGGCATCCTTTGCAGCCTCTCCGTGGACGAGGACGAGGAGGATGAGGATCCAGGCCTTTGGCCTGGTTTGCCACGCGCCAGGATGACGGCAGGATTTTACTTTCCTCTCGATTGAACCATTATTCCTCTTTCACGTTCTTCTGCGCAAACAATTTCCACAGTGCTCAGACGTCTTTATAGCTACGCGGTTATTATTACGGACGAAATATTAACTCGTGTATATTATCGCGGTAAACAGCCGCAGATGCTCGTAAATTTCACTTGGATCAACCTACAACAGCGAGCGCTTCACGCGTCTTCCACCAAATGTTGACGCGCTACACGTTACCATCGATGACTCACGATTCGAGCCAAAGACAAGATTTTTATTTCACGGCGAAGGATAAAACGTGTATCTTACGGCGCAAGGTAAAATTTTGATTTTACGATGCCAGAGTTTTCTAGTTCTTTTTGAAAACGCTTCTTGGCAAAGAGAAAGGATCTTTTGGAAAAACGTATCGGCGAGGGTAGAGCAAAGTACGAAGGATTTTAATTATAACACGGGAAAAGTCTCTTTCGTCGATCTTTTGCCTAAACTGTAGCACTTACAGTACTTCAAAATGAACTTTGATTTATCGCTTTACTTCTGCATATTCTGTTCAATGTTTTTCATTCTTTTCTTCTCTACCCTCGCCAATTGGAATTTTAATTGTATCGATCAATAGAAAGAAATACGAAGAAGCGTTATGGTTCCATTGGCTTGTTCGAACAGAGAGTGTAATTTCCTATTTGAATAAGAAATAGAAAACGAGAGAATTAATTATAACAATTTTAATCGATTTCAATGTTCTTTCTCTACGTGTTAAAAATTGCCACCTTTTCATTCGAAAATGAAATATCCTTCTCTAACGTAGAATTATAAACGATGGCCATCAGCGTGATCGTCTTTTCACCTGACGAATGTGATATAAAGTTTGGCGATGAAAGTTTCATGAATTTTACGAGCTTTTTGCTGATACAAAACCGCTGGACGAAGCTTCATTAATATTTTAGTGAACGAAAGCCGTGTCGGTTATTAAGTTCTAATAATTCAGTGTCCCCGATGAAGCAAGTAATGAATTAAACAGTCCACCCTGTGTAAGTGCCATTTGAAACACGGTGCATCGTGCCGACTAACAAGACGATTTGAATATACGAGCATCTAACTACCTCGGCCAATGTAGCCTTATAATTCAGTGACTTAAGAGCTTAATGAAACTGACGATAATTCTACGATGACACTAATTAAAATTCATATCCGATAAAATCTATGTAGAATATAAGCCAAACAATACGCTACATACTGCTAATGATTGTCAAAAAAAATTTCATTAAATCAACCATCTGTACGTAAGAAAAATTAATGAAGAAATTAATATATTCTTGTGCTTCGAAGATTTTAAATAATTCATATTTTTCGCAATACGAGTTCCAACATCGTTGCAAAGAAAGCTTACACTCACTTCGACGTACGTACGTCGTTATCTCATCATTCGCGTTTTACCGTCGGTATTTGATATTCGATATGAAATCAAAGAAAAATTATTATTGTAACGTGAACATCATAGATGATAAAATTTCTGATCGTATTACATTTTAGTAAACGATTTGGTATCAAAGAAACATTTTAATACCAATAATTTTTGTAGTAGAATCATATTACATTTTCAAAAAACTATTTTATCTCTTATTTTACGTAATGCAATTTTTTTCTATGCTACGCGTACATATAATATAAATTCCCGTAATTTAATTCACAATTCCGGTGACCTGATATGTATAAAAGAAAGTTATAAAATTCTCGTGCCATTGCAATAATGATATTCGCGTACAGATGTACGTAGGAGTCGTGCTACATTTTCGAAGACCAAAGAAAGGAAATTGGATACGAAGAGGTAGGACCGAACGAACGAACAAAGAAAAGTGAAAATAACGATTGTAATTAATTTTTACGGGTAGGCCCTGTGGCGATTTTATCTGCGAATCGAGAACACGAGGCGGATGAAAGTTTCGCGAACGCTCGACCGCGAGTAAAGCGCGATATTTACTGCATCGAAGGCGGTCAGGTGAATTTGCTGTTTTAAATCTGACGGCCTTGCCACGGCCTACGAGTACTTACATATATACACGTAGATATAACGATCGTCTTGAACTTTAATCAAGTGAAAGTGCTATTCTGATCGACACCCAGGGTAATCGATTGTACCTTGAGGCTAAAATCCCTTTTCTTTTTTTTTTTTTATTATTATTATTCTCGACTGAGATTTTGATATATATATATATGTATGTATGTATCCTTGCAATAAGGATTTGGTATCTGCAAAATGTTTTATAGGATTTTTTTAAAGATTTTATCCTGATCTCAAGGAGTTCCAGAATTATGGTCGAGAAAATTAAGTCCGACAATAAAACGGTCGAATCAAATGATCTTTAAGAGTTAATGTTTAATAATATTAACTACAGAGATTTTTCTTTCTCAGATTGAAGATTATATTATTTGTATCATTTTCTCATACGTGTGAGCTTCACACGTGTTCATTTTGATAATTGATCGTCATTTCTCTAAGCAAAAATTATATTAATGATTGATTACGATTACAGTGTTACTTGGTATGAAATGCCAATATCAGCAACTATTGCCACAGATTAGTATAGTACGTTGAATTACTAGTTACGCAAACGTGACAGATTGTTATGGTTAAAAAGATGAAAAGAATTTAAAGAATCGGAAGGATCCCAAGGTTCGTTGAGGTGATAAAAGTAACAGGAATACGACACGATGTTTCACGGGAACCTGTAATTAAGCTATCTACAGGAAGTGTTATGCGATTAACATTTTAATCTGTAGAGTAACTAACTTTCCAAACTAATTAAGAGAACGACTCGAAAGTAAAACGGGCCACGTTGAAAAATACAATCTATCTATTACATTTGAAGACCACAGGAGAAAAATATTACAAGTCACATTTCTTGGTTTTTATAAGAAATCGAGCTTAAAATTCAACGATATATCATCTAAAACTGTTTGGAATTAAATGTACATTTTTGCTAACCTTCTGAATGTTTCAAAAATATTAATTGTTATACAATTAGTCGTAAGTTATGACTACGACATATTACAATTTGCTATACTATTACTATAACGTTAATACTTTTAGAAAATTTCATAGACTTTTAGTTTCTCGCGTCTACTCAATGTCCAATTAACATAACCTCTAAATAAATAAAAACTTAGAAAGAAAAAGAAGAATAGGGCAAACATATATAATACGTAATGATTGGAAATCAAAGTCGACTTATTATATAGTTCATCGATATTTCTCATTCGACTAATTAACAGAAGCTCTTTCACAGACTAGTGTTTTTCTTGCTAAAGAGTACATCCGGTTACACGTCCACGAGTAAAACTGATGGTTGCTTCCTTTTCTTCTTTTTTTCTCGTTTTTTACGCAGCCTAAGAATGTGCAGCAGTAATACAGTGGAGAAACGACGAAAATAAAAGTGTAACAAAGGCACAAGTAAAAAGTCCATGCCATATCCGGTACTATACGACGACGTCTTAAATATTTGCGGGCAAAGAAGTTGTTAGATCGAGGCAATTAAAATGGCGGCTGAGAAAGAAAATTTATCATAAAAACGATCCTAATTATGATATACCTTGTTATAAAATTTTAAAAGATTTAAAATGAAATTTATGTATAGTATAAAATGTAGAAGAGTTTCATGTGCTCCTTTAATAGCAAATTCGATCGATAAATTTGAATCCCTAGAAGTTAATTCGATCCACATGTGTTTGGGCTTCGGTGTCGTACGCGTCAAAACTGGCAAGTGTCCATTCACTATCTTTATCAAAAAAAGAAAAGGAATAATTCGTGTTATTCACCTTAAAAAAAGTAAATATCAATGAATTTTTCAGAATCTTTTACATAACTTAAATTTTTAGAAAGTCTACGTCAAACCTAAGAAATTGTAGTGTATCGTTTGATATAACTATTACTATTACCATTGCAAGGTTAACCTATGTTTGTGTAATGATAATTTGCCTAATAATCCAACAATTGGAAAAGAAATTACATATATCAATTCATACTAAAAATATTACGCATCAAATAAATCGAAAAACTAGCATAGAGGTTAATTCATCTCTAAAATGACTTCATAACCTTAACGCCGCGCCGGTTCGCATGATCGCGACGTTTACCGAAACAATATCATCAACGACGCGACTAATTCGCGAACACGCGCGCTTGGGCTACACCATAGAAATGAATAATTTCACAAAGCTGTTGACATGTCTCTTAATATAGCTTAACGAGTTTGATAGAGACGAGCCAAGATGAAGTTTTTCAAGAGGGAGAAGATTACATCGTTTCGATAACTTTACTATGCCAAGGTTACTACATATCTCGAAACGTGTGTTGCAGCACAGAATGCAAATGTTCGTGGTATTCGAACCTTTTTCTTTCACAAATTCTTCCGCCTTCTGCGTATTATTATTCTCGCAGTGATGTTCCAGCACGCGCAACCACATCCATTGCTTAATTACAAGCCGCGCGGATTGTTTTTCTTCTATTCCGGTTGTGTAACGTACGTACAATGAGAACTTAATTAAGCATCGTGCACACGAGAAGCCCTTATCGCGTTACACGCACTTCAATTCCTAGGTGTCAATTCACGAAAGTATTAGAATACATGTAGAAACTTTTCACGAATATTTTAATAATGTGTGTTATAGAAAACATTTTACGTGTAGTGAGACTGGACTATATAACTCTTTAGTATCCAATTAAGAGCAGTATTTGTCCAACGTCTCATTATTCGTTGATACTTCGAAATCTAAAAACAAGTTTCGTATAATTTTTCAATATTTTATATGGATTCTGACACTATGTCGTAAGCCGTAAATTATAGGGTTAGGAAAGTTTAAATTTATCATCACACTTTAACATATTTTTCTACTAAATGTTTATGATAAACACTGATTGTAAGATAGATATCTTATTAAAATCTTCGAATTCAATGATACTATCCAAACATAAATGCAGTACGTAGTAAATATAAACGAGATACCACGATTAAATGAATCTATAAGAATAAATCTCCCTTTTCATTTCAATACAATACAACTTCTATCACATTATAATACAAATCATTTATTCTGTCTCTTAGCAAAAATACTCAGAGCGAACTGTAGTATCCACGCAAATTTTGAGGTTATCTATTGCGTTGAAAGGTTCGTGAAGATTTTCGAAGAAAAAGAATAGATCCCATGCGGTATCGCGTAATACACAGGGTTAAGTGCAATGAACTTTGCATACGAAATTGCATCGTAGTAATGGGCCACATAAATAAGCCTGTACGGACGTATTTACATGATAGAATAGTTGATTCGCATATCACGATAAATATCCAGTATAGAGTAAACGAGAAATGGAGAAACAGCTGGAATATCGACTCTCACCTGAAACGACTCGCGCAAGGGGAAGTAACGGCGGTTATGTCAGGGAAACGACAATACCGATAATTCTCTGCTGGCACATCGTAGAGACTAGGAAAGCCCTTTTACATCCTCCGCCATTTACTGCACCGTTACACGCACACGCACGTTCACGACCAGACGACGAGTAATAGAAACACACAAGGAAAGAGTAACACGCGTTATTCTATTAACAACTAATCAACAATGAGAATTTACTTGCAGCAAGTCTTCATTAGTAAGTGTACTACTTACGTGGTTATGCGTAATATACACTGTTGAAAAAGATGATGTTAAAAGATTCATTTTGACTTGTTTCGCGCGCCTATTGTACGCGAGTGTAATTTTATTATGAATAGAAAACGAAAGAACTTGCTTGGGTACTAACAAGAAATGCACTTACGTACATAGGTTAGGCGTAAGATACACTACTGAAAAAAATGATATGAAAAAGAGAACGGTCATTTTGACTTGTTTCGTACATCGTACACGATCGTACGCGACTGCAATTTTATTCAGAACGAATTCAAGACTGAAGACTTAGTTGGATACAAAGCGTACTTACACGGGTTGGACGTAATATACACTGTTGAAAAAAATCATGCGAAAAGGAGAACGGTCATTTTGATTGGTTTCGCGCGCCGATCGTACGCGAGTGCAAATAAGGCCACGTAAGGGGCACCGAAACGGCACTTGCATACTAACAAGAGGGAAGCTCCTCTTCCCTTACCTAGCGTGTATATTAATATACATTAAGCCGCGTGAATACGCGCGTTACAATGGGTGTGTATATGCGTTACGTACTTGCGTGAATATCACCACTCCCGAGGTTGAGAATCCCTGCCTGGCGAAACAGAGACAGGGAATACGACGAAGAAGCGAGAAAAAGGTACTCTAGGTTCACCACGAAGAAAAACACACGTCTGCCGGAACGCGAGCCATGTTTGTCCCTGGCTAATTCACCGCGAGACTTGTAAACCAATACGGATATCTTGTTGACAGTTCTGCTGTGGCATCGCCTTCGTTCGTGTCCACAGACTTCACCGGGTTGCCCGCGAAATTAACCTTCATTTACGAACCCCCACAAAATACTGTTTCCACTACTTTCCTGTCAATCCGACCTGCCTAACCTGATCCTCGCGTCTTGACTGGGCAGAAGAATGAGTACTACGCTTGTTATGCGCAACTACACTTGCGCAGGATTCTATCGGCTGCGCTAACCTATGGCGGGAACATTTCAATTTCAGTAAAAAAGTATTTAGGTTTTCCAGCAATTTATATAGTAAAACATTGCGTTAAACGGTAAGATGTATTTAATATTATATATAATTTTCACAGGATTCTATCGGTTGCGCGATATATAATTTATATGGGAACAATTCAATTCGAATAAAATGATAAAATAATAAACTGATAAAATAAAATTTATTTTTCTTATTAATTTTACAAATACGAAATTAAACAGTAAGATTAATTTTTGTATAATAAGTTACATATATATAATTGTTATTGTATTTTAGAAATAATATGGTATAGACAATGTAACAGTTATTTTTCCTCTGATTGATTAATGCTAGAAAAGCTATAATTTTCATGAATTAACGGTATTAATTTAATCATAAGTGCTGCTTCTACCTCGTGTGAATTTTCCACGTTTAACATAGAAAAACAATTTTCCTTGAATTCAATACATAAACTATGTTTAATTATATTTGATAGAGCAATAGCAAGCACATGACATGATCTATAATCGTTATCAAGTGTAATATGATTACTGTATAACATGTTTTGATTAATATGAACCATAAACTTTATATGGAAATTGAATTGCTGTAATAAAATTATTTCATTCAATATAATATTCGTGAATTTTTCTCTGTCAGAAAAAATGAGTTTATCCTGTAACGTGTAAAGATAAAAGTTTATAAAAATAGATACATGTATGTTTTCACAATATAATATAAACACTTCAGTAAGCTAGTAATGTCAAAAAATAAATCGGTGTCATCTATAAAATATTGCATACCTTAATTACAAAAGATAAGTAGGTTTTCTGATAGAGGAAATTGATAAGATTTACGTTTTTCTTACTATGCACCAATGATAAACGATTAGACACGAAATATATATCTAGTGTTTCCTGAGAGTCGCTATATTCGTTCTGACTACATACTGTAGCAATTACTGAATTTTTAAAAACGGTGTTTGTGGTAATGAAGTTCCAAAATATTTCACGTGAAAATGATAAAATATCATTTATAGATTGCCCATAATTTGTGATTTGTATCGTATAATACATTGTGTCATTTTTCACTAATGTAACATCTATATAACTGTACTTCACTTTCTCAAATGAAGATCTGGTGTTCCATTCTTCGAAACATCTTAATATCTATTTTACATAAAATATAAAACTTGAGAAATTGTTTACGAATCGAAAATAATAAAAAGAACGTAACAAGGTTATATAATACATAAAAATTATGCTACTTTCAAACGACACGATTTAAAACATTTAGTTAGCAAACCAACGAATATTATCATAACTGCTTCAGATAATTCTATAAATCGTTACCCTAGTATGATTATCGTAACAAAGCGTACTTTTTTAACGATATTTACGACTAAATTCGTGTCCCACATAGTGGTATCCATAATCACAGATAAACTGATTTGAAACTACCGGTACTGTGGGATCCTGACCTCTAGGTACGGAACACAACACTGGAAGGTTCTTCCCTATCGATAAAGGAACCTTCGTTATGTAGAAATCAACAGTGGGACCTAAAGGTGGTGTGGTGTCGGTATATGAATTCTTTATGTTGTACCACAGTGTACGTGCCTTAGCGGAAGTAAAAAAATCCATGTTTAAAAGGTGACAATAATTTCCTATGTTGTGATCGACTGTGTTCGGTCGTTACAAAACTATAACCGGGCCAAGGCAGTGCCGTGTAACATTTTTTCGTGACGAATAACGAATAGAAGCATATCGAATGACAGAACACGGAGGAGCAGACAAACCTAACCTCAATGAAGAGCGTGCTACTCCACCGCGAAAGATTCGTCACCGGTAAGTATCTAGATTTTCATTTTTATATGGGTCTCGGTGTTTTTCATTGAAAATTACCCAAAAATAAGATGAAAAATTTCCATATACGAGTAACGTTTAGAGTTGTATTCGTATACATCGGTTGGTGACGCGTGTTACTTGGATACACCACACGGTTTCCACCAACCAATCAAAATAGAGTATACGTCGCCTGACTCGCCAATCAACCAATCAGGACGGTCTGTCAATTTTTTGATTACCTTGTGTGAAAATCTATAGAGTTTGTTACCGCTAAATATACGTAACTATCGTACAATACAATATGAATAAAAATTTCGTCCGTTTATTATGCAAAGTATTGGATTCTTGTATTAAAATTTTGAGAAATCGTAGCGCTATAATACGTTTATTAAAGAAAACATACCTTCCGTATGCCTACATAGTGCTTCGTAAAATTAAAATACGCTAATAGCTGATACGAACTATTTATAAGCTAATCTTCGTATAAATATTTCATTCCAGTTTGACAATTTATATTTTACCCTTTATTTATAGGTATTACGTTTGTTAGTGTTATCGAGCGTCATTGAATTTATTTATATTTCATAATTGATAATACACGATATCTATTGATCGTCGATTCTTGCGATAAAGTAATAGCTTTTTAAAGATCTTTTCTTTATCTGTTGATACTTTCGGTTTGTATTTTTTTATTTAGTTCAAATATTATATGCTATTGTGCGTAGTTAACAGGAAAATTGTATGAATAAAAGAAGAAGAAGAATGCAAGGAAGCATTCGAATCGAAGATATTAAAAGATAAATTGTGGGAAAATATGATAGAATGTTTCGCATATTAGTACACGAATGTGTTATAGGCTGTCAATCGTAATACCCGCGTTGTCGATTATGCAATAGATGATACTGCACTTATCAATGAACGACATCTTACGTATCATGCGATTTTATAAAATCATATATTCACGTGATCGGTGACCTTGTTAGTCAATCTTTTTGTTGCATTACTAAATATGATATCTAGTATCGTGCTAATTATATTTCTAATTTTTCATAGATCGGTTGATTAAGTTATATATATGTATATAAATATCATTTTTAAAAAAATCGATCCGACTGTCATTAATTGCGGTGGATAAGTTTCTATAATTACAAGAAATATTTAGAAGAAACACGTGTAACTATTTTCATGAAAACAAATTGACATGAAAATACAAAAATATTTGAATATAAAAATATCTCGCGCTACTGTATATTACATATGTTAGCATTTTGATCGTGATTATTTGAGCTTGAGCTATAGCTTGTCTTGAGATTATGTCAAGAACTTACTTACATTCAGAATAATTATTGTCCATCAGTTCTTTGCACGTGCGATATGTATTTTATCGATATCATAAAACTGTTCCTACTGTCTCTAAATTACAAATTTCACAAGACAATTGAATGTACTGTAGGTGTATTTCGAAACGGTCAAAGGTTCTCATCCCCTCCACGTCATTCCCTATCATTCCCACACTATGAAGTTACTGATAGTGTTAATAAAAAGCGTTCCCTTATTAATGTTATCAGCAACAAGTTGTCTGTATTGTACATATAACATTATTATGAGATTTTTGTCAAATATAATTTAATCTTATAACTTCGTACGTATGATTAAAGTTATTGACGTTATACATACTTGACGATCGCATTTTAATCTGTTGTTTTTTGCAGTCACTGTTTATTTTTTGCGCTATTAGTCAATTATTAATCGATATTTTTACATAAAAACATTTTATACCGCGTATAAAAAAAATTGTACAGTATGAAATAGGATTTATAAAATGTTTTTCCCTCTTCTCAAATCTAAAAACTTACGGATTACGGTGAGAAATTTCATTTCCAATTTAATTTCTAATATCGCTTAAGCAAAACAGAAAGAAAAAAAGGGCAAAACAAACAAAAAAGAAAGAAAAGAGAAGGGGCGTTGTTGAGGAGCTAGCGAACGTAACAATAAGTTTACGTTTAGGTTGAGGGTATTATCACGATAGACCTCGTTAGATAGACGATTTGTAAATTACTGATACATAATCAGGCAAGCACGTTCTCGGTTAGTTGTCGGATTTGTGACTTAACATCGTACGATTCTTCGTAGAAGTCACGAATCGAGCACGCGGCACTCGCGGTCAAAATCTTCTCCGTCTCGATTAACTATCATCAAAGCATTTCTCCCTTTCGGCTGATAAACAGACAATTTCTTTCCGATCGAAATAGCGAACACGTACAGACTTATCGTCGACAAAGCTGAGCATTCATTTTAATGCGAAATACGAAATGATGTTGATCTCTAAGCGCAATGATTCTGACTCTGCAAACGGAATATCTATCCTCAATAAAGTCCGAAAAATTGCTAAACAGACTTCCCGTATAATTTGATTACGTAAAATTATTAATACACTGTAATACTACAAATGAGTTACGTATTTTACGTATAAGAGACGAAAGAATGGTACTTGTATTCGTAAATGGAAGTTTGAGAGAAAGTTATAGATTTGCAAGTTACAGAATTAAAGAATTCCTAAGCAAAACTTTATACATCATTTAGTTAAGTAAAAACTGACGATATTACTGTCTAGTACGAAGTAATATAAAAATGAATAACAATGGAAATAAATTTTTCTTTTCAAGTACACGAGGAAAAAGTAAATAAGTTGGAAGTTTGTGAGAAGATTTGTGAAATAATCTCACAGTAGATTTACTACGATTAATCGAATATACCAGAAGTTTCGTTTTCGAAATAATTATTACCTAGATCGATATCGAATACGAAAATCGATTATCGTGATAGCACCTCGCGAAGAAATCGCAAAGAGATTTTTTTATATCTTCTCCAATGTAAAATAATAACAAATAATAATCAGAATATTAACAAAGAATAATGCGAAATAATATATCGGATAATACAGATAAATATACCGCATGACACAAGTTACATAATCTTATATATAGAATACCAATCCATAATACGACTGGATATACGCATTTACATCGTATGTTTGACTATACTTATACAAGTGGACGTCATCAGATCGTGTGAATAACACTCACGTCCTTCTTCCTCCTCGTGGTAATGTCCATGTCGGTCCCTCCACTACGTATTACATACGTAGCTATCATTACGTTTTTAACGATCGGGATCCATTAAGATGTTGACAGCACCGTTCAAAAGAAAAAGAAAAAAAAAAAAAAAAAGACAACACCGGGAAACAAGGAAATTCATTTTCTTTTCAGAAGACTGAATAACACTGTTGGACTTACATTTATAGGATAATAACAATTATCGGCGAACAAATCAAAATATAGTTCATTAAAGAATCGCCGAAAGTGACGCAAAAATAGGAAAACAAAGGGACGAATGCGAAGAAGCGAAACGATCGGGAACCACACGTGTGTAAAACAATTTATGCGTAACACTGATCTTCCAAGATAACAAACTTAAAGTTAGCGTTGGTAAAACCGTGGATAGACTATAGAGGCTACGAGAGAAGCTATAAGAGCGTTTAATTGTAAAGCTAATCGCAAGGTGAGTCAACCAGAATAGCAGAAAAGGACAAGCACACTAATATAGTATCCGTCTGTTCATCGATAATACCACAAAGCACTGAAACATACTGAATAAAAGTCGCTGTCAAACGAATCATCGACCATCGAAGCGTAACGAACGGACGAAGAAAACCAAATGACGAACGATCGTATCGGTCTTTCTAGCCAAATTTCTTTGCTTTGAAGTAAAACCGGTGGCAAGGAAAGCGTACTTGAAAGAAAGAACCGGTTAATTCGAAACAAATTAGATATCGATGAAAACGATGAAAAAGCGAGGAAAGAAACTAAGCACGCGTGTCAATCACATTTTGACCCGCACAAAAATTCTGGCCATCGGACGCGATATCGGCGTGGATCGAAAACGCGTTGCCGCGAAAAGTTCAGTGGAAACAAACACAGTGTCGTCGATGTCTAACGACCTCTGAACCTTGTCGTCCGGTTTCTTCTTTTTTCTCTACCCCCCCTCCCACCCCCCTCACTCTCTCTCTCTCCTTTTATTTTTCCTTCTTATTTCTTTTTCTTCGTATCGTTTCAACTCCGCGTACGCACGAGACAATCTATATACTCCATTGGACTCGTATTTCGACGCCAACCGATTTCCTCTTCTCCGTGTAAGTCGCGTTACGTTGACGAAGGGGCGCGGTGTTGGTAGGAACAACGTGTGCACGCTAGTGCGTCGTCGTATCTCCTTTCGTGCTTGCCGTCGTGAAATACGAAGTAGTAATAGAAGCGCGACGATGACGAGGGCACGTCGTACGATCGCCTGATCGCGTTGCTAGGAATCTACGGAAACAGGCGAAACGAAGTCGCGAGTGATCATCTCTCGAACGAAATTTATCTACGATATAAACATAAGAAAGGAATTCTTTGATATAAAACATAGAAATAGAAAAGATATAAAGATTAAAACGAGGAGCTCGATCTTCACCTTTCGAAATATTAATTATACATTCGCTGTGTTTATATCGTTACTTCAAACATTTCTAACTTTCTCTCTTTCAATATTTCCTTGGTTTGTCTGTTGCTTGTCGTGGAAAATCGTCAAGCACCAGAAGGGATCATAGAGGAGGACTCAGGCAATAGGATAGCGGCGGAAAGTTGGCGGGAAAAGTTCGTCGACACGAAGAACGCAAATATCCAGAGATCAAACTGTCAACTGGTATGATTCGAGGTCTTCTGGATACTTTTTTCGGTACATTGATGATCTCCTAAAATCGTTGAAACAGAGTAACTCGTGGTGAACACGCGTTCTCCCTGAAGCGTTTCTACGAGTTTCACGTGATTCGTTTGGAATATTAATCGGACTTTGATATATGTGTCTGGTCTGTATAATTCTCGAAATTTATCTCTAATTATATATATATATATATCGTAAGATTTTGGATAGTGGAATAGAATTATTAGAAAAATATATACCGGTTTTGAAGCGCAGAGATCGTTATATTCAAATTTATGCGTATATAAAGTTCATGAATGTCGCGCGGTTTATTTGAGATGAGTTAAAAAGTTGGAAATTTGGTGCGCCTCGAAATTCATTCTGATCTCGTACGAAAATTAAGACTACCGAGAGTTCTCCCGTTCTTCGACCTTAACTTTCATCTTGAACGATTTTGATATTACGAAAAAGATATTATACAATTACATCGGTGAACTTCAAGGTTCGTGCGATATTCCATTCCTGGTCTCAGTTCGCCACGAATAGTTTCTGCACAATACCACACGAACGTATCCGTGTCCTATGTACCGGTAAGGGGTGAAACGTTCGAAACGGATATTTGGTTAAACAGAAAGTGCGTGTGTTTTCGTTTAATTTTATTCGCCCTATCATTTTTCTACTTATCGAGCTTCGAAGCCTGAATGATATAATAGTAGCAATAATAAAGATCGAAAAACCTACGTAACGAATATAACAAGGACGATGCAGTGCGACGAACCAAAGCGTAGAGAAAAACATACGAAGTAGATTCTCGTTGATTTTCTAACTTCGATATCGCTGCACGATTCAACAAGAATTATTCGAACGTGACATAAGTGAAAATGAAAACAACGTGTCACGTTTAGAGGCGTAAGTCCTTTAAACTTACGCGAAGGATATTCTGCACGGTTCCTAAAACAAACAACACGTTAACGTTACGACGATACTTAGAAATTTAACTTGGAAATACTTAGAAAATACTTAGAAAATAATACTTGGAAAATTTTAGAGGTGACGAAAAAAACACGCGTTTAGCTGCAAAAGTAAATTTCGAGATCTTGCGATGGATCGACAAGGCATCGAATTATACGTTCTGCTTCCTTACAAAAAAATACAAAAAATGAAAAGAAATAGAAAATGCAATCTTATCGCGTTACAGACTTCCATGAAAACGCACGAATTTTCCGTTTAACGTAGTAAGAACGCGAGCCCCAAAAACAAATTTTCGGATAAAGGGTCCTTTACTCGATCCTCCGAAATTCTTTCAAGGTTTTATTCAAGCTCGACAAAGTGATTCCCGAAGTGTTCCCTCCGCAGTTCTTCTCATTGCTCCCGTTTTCGTTGGCTTCACGTTCGCTGTAATAGCACGCCGATACGTTCACTTTGGACCTATTTTCACGGATCGAGCTCAGCAAGGGTGGTGGGCTGACATTATACCAGCAATTCGTTTCTTAAACTTTGGTAGAGGAAACGAGGGTGAGTAATCAGGCTTCCTCGAAATTTGGGTTTACTTTTTTTTCGCTTTTCTTTTTACTTTTCTCTTGGTTTTGCCCTGCTTCTGATTCGTCTTCGTTGGTGTTTTCGTTAGAGATGGGTGTTTGTAAGGATGCAAAATGCTTGTATCGTTTGGCCCCGGATAAATTTGAAAGAAAGATGGAATTTTTGGCACGTGAGAAACCTGTTTTATGCTTTCTTCGTATAAACAATATCGATAAATCAATGACGAGCAAAGTTTAACGAACACGAACTCGTTGGTCTATCACGAGTCAAGTAAAACTAGACTCGTGTTGCCGCAATATTCTCATACACACGTCACACGTGCAATTTATTACGTAGCTGATTTTGAAGAATTTCGAATTACGAAGATAGCCTCGAGAACCTGCATTTTCTCGAGATTCGAGGAGCTCCAAGATTCCGAGCTCTCGCGCGTCCTATTCTCACTTTCTATTTTGTCCGATGGTCTTGACTAATCGTTTTTAATGGTTTTGGTATTAATAATCTCCTTTTTCATTGGTATTTTCTCCATTTTTCGCTCGAATCTCGAAAACTAAGGAAAATACGGTTTACCAAATGTAACTAATCATCATCGACGAAGTACCGAGTACTAACAAGTTGCTAATCTATGTGAACACTCAGGTGCCTCTTGAAAGTTTATTCATGAATTTAAAGAATGTCGGTGTATCGTAAACACGATAAAGGTCGTATCGGTGGTGACGTACGATGAGCGAGAATGGTTCGATTGAAAGCTTTAACGCGATTTACGTTGCCTGGCGATACTGGCGTTATTGTTCTTATCAACATTGTATTCGGTTGTACGAGAATCTCGTAACGAAACTTCACCGATCCACCGAATATCGAAGCTTATTGACACAATGGATAATTGATCGTTTAAATAGCTTCGTGACCTCTGCGAAATATATGAACCGTTCAGAAGCCACGTTAATCAAACCCGTAAATCGGAAAGTACAGAAAAGCGACGACGTTACGAACGCTGCTCTTCTGAAGTTTGGTTTTCTCGCGACGAGTGAACTCATGGAAGGAGTATTTGTTTCTTGAAAATCCAGCGTCGATCGTATGCATTGCAAATTAAGAAATTACCAGAAGTGGCGCTGAACAATTTGTCTTCTTAGAGGCACACGCAGTTACACTAAATACCTTATAACTTACATGTACGTTCTCATATTTATTTCATATTACATAATGGCATAACGTTGGTATTTGTGTTTTATTACAGTGTAACAGAAATTTCAAAATGTTTACTTTCGCGAGCTACTGTATACATCGTATAATATTAGAATTAATCATAACGGCGATAATATTCAAATTAATCATAAAAAATCAAATTAATCACGAAATTCACATCTTCGTACTATCAGTTTGCATGTCTACCATTTCATCTGGCTTTCGACGAAGTTGGTCATCTGGTTGGAATTTTCGAATCGTTACGTATGCAAATGACAAGCGCTGGGTCGGATCATCCGAAATACAACGGTTGCTTGATGAAGAAATGCTTCTTTCGTATTTTTTATTATTGTTTGGGAAATGCATGCGGCTTATTTGGCATGACCACATCTTCTCTTGGCCACGTCACTTGGATCTTTTGCCTACGAGCTACGGGATATACTCGACGCGATTCAATTGAGGGCCACTCGCAACAGAATCTGTCGCAAAAAGCTCCAAACATTTGCACGGAAGCTTATCGAGGACGTTATATTTCCACGAAGGAAGAAACACCGCGTGAAATGCTTCGATATATAAATTAACAAAAAAAAAAAAAAAAAAAAAAAAACCTGATCAGCGTTAACGTCAAAGATTGCAAATAGATGTAAATAAAATCGATAAGAACGTAAAGTCGAGAAACTTGCAATGCGTATAGATGGTATTGATAAAATTTAAGATCGAAGCTTGCGATAAATACAAATTGATCAATTTTACGATCGATACGTACGAATTAATAACACGGTAACGACGTGAAAAATGAACGATATAAGAGCTGTTGAATGTTTAAAGAGTGGCCCTTGGTGTTAAAAAACGGCAAAGCCGAAAAGAGACTCGCGAGCTGCTATGGGGAGAACGCGATAGCGAATTTCTATAACTCGCTGGCCACGAGATTTACTCGCAAAGGACGTTGAATTCTCTTTAAAATATGGCCGATCTTGAATGAAACGAAACACATTTTGAAGGTAACATTGACAGAGAGGCAGACGACAAGGAGAATTCGGAACAGGACGTGAACAGATCCAACGATTCGAGCAGCACCATGTCGGAAAATCCAGTGAGCTTCGTCGTCGGGGACCCCGACAATGATCGCAGCGAGGAATTGGAGATCGAGGATAGCTTCCCATCCGAATCATACGATATTACCACAACGCAGGTGCAGCAGAATGCCATGGCTGGCTTGATCGAGCGCCGCAAGCGCCTCAGGTGATCTTTTTTTCCTACCCTTCTTTTTTTTTTCTTTTCTTGTTCTTGTATTTCCATTTAAACGATCAGATAAAGCGAACAGGTAGACGGCATGATTGAAAATAAGAAACTCGTTGACGCGACCCTTTTGTATTCGATTTAAGGACTCGCCACGGATCCTCGTGGATCTTATTGATGTTCGATGGATAAACGGTCGTGGTTAGATTATTTTTAGCCGAAGAATTATATTTTTTTACCTCAAGTGGCGAAGAGATTAATGGAAAGAAAACGTTATAGATTTAAATGATTTAGCTATTAAAGAGGGAGATACGATAACAAATGATAAGATAAAGTACCTAGTAGTAAATAAAAGTCAAAACAAAGAAGATGTTATCGACATGAGAAATCTTTTCCAATGGGGAAAATACTATGTGTATATATATATATATATGATGATAACTATTATTGATTGATCCTGATCGATATTCGACAGATCAATTCTTACGAGATTTATTCGAAGATCAGGTCTTTTCGAATAACCGTTAATCATTTTGGAAATTATTATTAAAAGGGAAGGGCAATTGTACGATAATGGATACCTTATTTAAAAGGAGAATTCTTCCTTAAGAAGTTCTTCCGTTTTAAATGGAGACATCAGGAGTTTTTATCATATGTTGAATCATGGGAAGTGGTACACGATTGTTTGTTGGGCACAGTTGCCCTGTGAACGATGTCTATTCTTAAAAGACAATTACTCTTCACCATGACAATGATCTTTAAACGCTTCATAAGGATGAATGAGATGTTATTAAGATCGTGGACGATTAGGATTGATTCATCTTTTTGTACTGTTAGATACAAACGAGACATGTTCGTTAGGCTAGCGGAATGTTTCAAGTAGCGTAGTAATACAATTTACGTGATTTTTATGATATCGATCTGCATCCCATGAATACGCTATAGGCAAATTCGAAACTTGTGCTTTATTTATTTTTTCCTTTTTTTTGTAGAACTCTGTCGCTATTTACATATAATTGTGAGCACTTTTCATTTACGGGAGCAACAAAATGTAATCATATTATCGACTCGAACGGTATTGAATATTTACGAAGATTTCATAACACGTAGAACTGTCTTTACGCATGAAATTTGTCATCTTTTTCTATTTGCCGTGTTTCATCGTATACGTCATTCTTATATTTATCAGAAGATCGCAAGACAAAAAACAATTTTTTTTAATGAGATTTAGTTAATAATTACTAGTTTCAGAATGCAATAAAATAATTAAACAGCAATTTTAACTGTTCTAAGAAATACTGATTGATACCCAATAATTAACACATTTATATAATTACGTAAGTTAAAGTTTAATTATCATATATATTATGAATAAATAAATATTCTGTTTATAAATTATTTATATTTCATTAAAATATCAAATTTTATTAAATAAAATATTTATACGTTTATATCATAAAATATTAGAAAACCAGTGTCTGTGTGTGTATTTATGGAAAATATACAGATGGAAAAATACATCGACCGTACATAATATATGTATAAAAACCTACAAAATAATGAAAGTATGATCCGGTATGGTTTTATCTAGTGTATAAAACAATTAATTTGCTTTAACCGTATTCATAAAAATATATATAATACATAGTTTTTAGATGTTGCTTCATTAAATGATCCTAATTCTATGCTTACGATTAAAACTAATTATTTTGTTGTTTTCGTCAACCATATTCCACAAACAAACCTTCTTATTTCGTGATCTTAAAAGTTAGGTCACGTTATATCATACGAATTTCTCTCCTACTATCGTTTCAATGCGCATTTAGCTAGGATTTCGTAAAATTTGGAACGGACCTTGAACAATTACTTCTGTATATGATAAAACGGACTAATCGTTTTCTCAGCAGGCCGCAAACATTGATCATTACGTAATAATCTCATAAATTATTCATAATTGTGTCTGACATTTACAAGATAAAGAAAGCGTAATATTCGAAAATAAAAATAAATTATACTTACAAATTTTTCGTATTTCACGAACGAAATATAGGACATTATGATCATGTATTTCGGACATTTATCTTTCTAAACATCACGTGTGTTCGATGTACATTTCGATGGCAAATAAGCTATAAATTACATATTGTTGTAAAACAATGAATGCCTTAGCGTTATTATTATTATCATTTTTTGTTCCGAACGTGTGTTTCAGACGATAAATTTCAAGGTAACGTATCTACTACTTTAGATACATTATATTACATTACGATATATATTTAACGCCTGTAACGTGTATTACATAAAAATATATTTCATCATAGACTATTAATCAATAAGAAGACCAAATAAAAAAGCATGTCGCAATTTACTTGTATTTCGTATATCACAATTAACGATATAAAAATAATAATCGAGAAGGTAGTATATAAAATATTATTTTAATATTGAAAGAATATTATTAACCAGATTTTGCAGTTTACGAAGGCCAAGTTTACAAGGTCCAGTTTACTTTTTGAAGTTTACAAATACATCGTCTAAAATGTCTTGAAAATATTATGAAAGAGAATTACTGTCTCCCAATACGATGTATGTCTCTTTGAATTAGATGAAACCAAACGAAAGACAATCGCAAGCGTGAAAGCTTTGAACTCCACGATACTTACCTACAACTATTATTCAGCTGCTTTAAATTTCAAATAAAAGACGATGTTCGTGAAACGTCGATTGTCAATGCTAAGCGACGTCGTTACGAATGAAAATTGTAACGCTAACATCGATCTTTCGTCGACGAACGCTAATAATTTTGGACTTCGTAATGTTGCACGATTATGTAATCGTGACAGTATTTTAAAGAAAAAGTAGAACACTTTGCAATTCTATCGGTTCGCGTGATATTTTCTTTATTTAAATGAAATCCTCGTTCCTGACGAAACGTTTATTTAAACCGAACCGTGCCCTGCAGGATGACAACTATTTTGCGACTCAGCGATTCACGAAAGACGTTCGTTTTTATCACGCCGTTTACGTTAAAATTAATACCGTAAAAAATTGTAAAATTCTGACGAGGATTAAGTTTCCTTTTCTCTTTTTCTTTTTATTACATTAACTTATCAGTAAAAGAAGTCATAAATGTTTGTGTAATTGTGAACCGATGTTCAGCCTAATGTTTATGTAAATTTTCTATTTTATTAAAAGTGAAAAAAAAGAGAGAATTTTTTCTAGCTTTTCACAAACTTATGGAGAATCGGTTTTCGAAACGATCGCAATGAATTTCATGATTGTTTATTCCCCCATTGCGTACGTAAAATTTTTCCACAGCTATTACGAAGTTCAACGTGAAGCAATACGATAACAAAATTATGTATGGAAAGTGATTTCAACAGTAGCATTGAAGAATGCAACGACGATCTACCTAATTAAGTTTAACGTTTCATTAGAGTCGGTTATTATGTATACCGCCTCAGTAAGTATAATATTTCCTGGAGGCTATATTCATCGCTAGTTCAAAATAAGAAAAATACGTGTTGTACTTACGTTTCTTTTAATGAAGGTTGATGGATTATCTACGTGCAATTTTCCAATTACTTCGTCACCATCGTCACTTGGCCTTAATTATTCAGTCTTTCATTATCCTTCTCTTAATCTCTACCAGTACACAGCGTATCCTAAATACGATAATATTTATAGAACGTGATCAGATTTATATATTTACGTTGCACTTATGCGCCTTGCTATAATTACGATTATCGCATAATGTAACATGATATTATACACCTGTAACAATACCTACATGCATCTGCTGTTTATGTCATATTTTGACTACTCCTTAGCTTTACAATCTTTGCTAGATACGCGTTAAGTATCCTCTTCCTATAATTTTTATGACTCTTCTTCTAACGTTATTTATGATGAACATTATGATTGTAAAAAAAAAAAAAAAAGAAGAAACTGTCACAAGCGTAAAGTAATCTTTTTTGTTGAAATATATTTTTTGCAAATTGATCCGTTGGCTCGAATCGCCAGTATTCTCGACATAACGATATCTTTATCTACGAATCTCGTGTCTTTGCGCGTATCGTGCTAAGTGCTAAGTTTCGAATTAAAATGAAACTTAATCTCGACTACGTGTACACTGTCTTCAATAACAAAGGAGTTTGAAACGACAACTCTGTAATTCACCACAGTTCTATGTAAACAAGGAAAACAAATTTTCACCTAAAATAACGCGGCGGGAAATTTTTTCCAAAGTGTGCGTAATATCGGAGAACACCGAATGCGAAAGTCAAAAGCGGAATAAAAGGAATCGCTAGCAAGAAACGGAACGTTTATCGTAACGAAATTTCGATTTGTCGAAAAACTACGTATGTGGCTGGAAAGACCGACGCGTTTATCGTCTGCCACGCGTGTTAATCGGCAAATTTTCAAATTGAACATCTCGGTTAAGGTTTAATGCGTACATAATACGTGTGAGATAACGAAAAGTAAGGAAAACGAAGTGCAAAAAGAAGGGTGGTTTAAGGGAGCAAACACGTTCAAGCGGCTAGCGAGTTGTCAATTTGGAGCACGTTGCTTCCTTAAGCAACGTGCTATAAGGTAGGGGAACATTGGATGAAAGGTATATACCATGCACGTTGCTACCTGTCAGTGGCCCACGAGTCTTCTAAGAATGCTGGGCAGGTATTTAAGTCGCTTCCGAGCCAGGTGTGCGCGTCCTCTATTCCAGCGTTGTGATTCGTTAAATCTGTGTCAAACGTCATTTTCACCGTACCCAAAACGATACATTCGTATCTAATTAATTTGGTGAAATACCCACCGGGAAAGATCAACTAAAACGCATTGACACAAATACCAGTTGAGAGTCAAAATCGATGATTTTTCCTTAAATCACGGCTGAAACCGTGATTCACATCCGAGATCTGATTTCCATAAGAGGTCGATCGAAAGATCAAACGAAAAGTATCGATACAACTACCAGCTGACGGTTCTCCAAAGTGACGATCATTTAATTCCCATTACGAACGTTACCTATATGAAACTTGGCGTTTATTATAGTGTACTAAAACACAGACATTCGTATTTAAAGGACCTTATGAATAATCAATCGATAACACGAATCAAGTATCGATTGATAATTTACCAGATGAACGATCGTTCGGTTTGCACGGAGAAATAATCGAAAGATGGAACTATGACTCGCGATGTTTGTTCGACGATCGGTAACAAGTTCGAAGTTTCTTCTCGAGAGAAGAAGAAGTGAGATGAAAAGACGGAAAAAAGTTTTCGTCGTCTTATTTTCACCTTCGGCGTGATCTATGTAAAATTAATGGACATCGTAAATCATCGTTTTTCGTAGACTCCGGAAGATTTCAGTCGTGCGTCGCGTAGACTGGACGAATGCGAAGAAATAGTTTGTGTGGCTGAAAAATCGCGCATGGCACGCGATCGCGAATCGGATACGAAGAGATCCGGTGAAAGCGATTGTTGACAAAACGCGTTAATCTGCGGGCAAGTACGCGCACGTTTTGCATCGTGTGAACTCTAGAAACTCGGTGAATACCACGGCAGATCGAGACGTGTTTGAAAGAACAAGAATACTCGACTTTGGCCTCGTGAACCGGTATTCCATCCGGAAGCGATTTCCGTAGCCTTCTTGGAAACGAAGGTCAAGTATAGCGCAGAGTAATTAAGTCATAGCGTAAAATAATATTTACAAAGGAAGAATACCAAACCGATTGGAAGATCGTGATCCAGGAACGTGTTAGAAGAATATCGACCAACTATTTTATTTGTTTGTAGAAATTGGCCAAAAATAGAGAAAATGGAATAAAAATAACGTGTACTCGTGAAGATTACGTGTAATGTTACGTATAACTGAAGATACAACGAGCATAGAGCAAACCTGTGAATAAAAATAAAAAATTGTCTGTGATAAGTGCTGGATTAAGTATTAGAAATTAGAATCGATCGGAAAGAAAGAAAAAATGGTCGAAGAAAATAGAATAAAAATTATTAAGCGAAGTTTTAAAGTATTGGTTAATTCAAAATTCTGATCGAACGGAAGATAACAAAGTGAATCTGGTTGTTTGAATAATGTTACGAATCGTATGAAATGTTGTAAGATTCTGAAGTTTCTGTCACGGAGAAGATTGAATAGTAGGGGGTTTCGAAATGAGACGCATAAAAAGATTCATCTTAGCTCAAAGTACAGAGCAGGATCCGATTTGGAAGAGCTCCGACAACCTGATACCTGGAATACCGAGAATAAACGGAGAAACGTCAATCGAAGAATCGGCTGCTACGCCACAACCATCCACCAACGACCAACAATCATCCACCGCCGGATTAACGTAATGCATTTTGTTATCTTAACATCATTGAATTATAACGATTAATTCAACTAAACCCTCGATATAGTACGACTTTCCACTTGACTCTTTTAATCCAAACGATAATCAATCCCTCCGCTAATATCATTGGATCATTTAGATTTCTCATCTAATTGCTTATTTCAATTTCAACTTTGTTCTACTTTATTTTAATTTTAGTTATTCATATTTAGTTATTCGGTATGTTACTTTAATAAGTACCATTGGTGTTTCACGTCTGACAAATGTCATTTTCAATGTTCTCGTTGCACCAAAATATAGAAGACGAAGGAAAACGAAGAAGAAGAGCTTAAAATTTAATAATTCAATTCAAACCTTTCTGAATTGTCCTTGGCTAACCGATTGAGCGTTAAATTGATCAAGAAACTGGTTTGTCCATTAAAATATTTGAAACGAACGAAAATCGACGTAACGATGAGATAGACGGTTAAAGAGGAGAAGAAAAAGAATTAACGGGTAAAACGTTTGAAACATATTTTTGTTCAATTTGAATGAAGAGACACGAATGATCGTGAAACACAGCGTTTGGTGAACTAATTTTCTCTTCGTTCACGCACGCACGCTATATATATGTTAGCATTCATTTTGAATGTCGGCAACCTTGGTTTAATTTTCACTGACATTGTGATATTTCTCATATTCGAATTCAGGTTTCATCGCCCGATTTAGATCATTGAAACGTAGTCTCGGACATAAGATAGCGAAAAGATCGGTGCAGCATTGTTTTGTTGTAAATTCATGGACTTCGCCCGTTGACCTTCGTAAAAAGCGGTCCTTGTTTGAACAAACGATCGTTGCGAGTTGTTTCGCTGACTAGACGTTCGATACCTTAATAAAACAAGAAAAAGAATGACAAGGGAAGTACAGGTATATTTAGAAGCGTTTTCAAATAATATGCTGGTAGAAAAGAAATTTGAAGAACCTGTTATTGAATAATATATTATCTCGTACATATTATTAGAATATTCGACAGCTTAAAGCAATCCGAATAAATGAAGTATCTGTGCAAATATGTGTCATTTGGTTTCTGTTTAAATAAAAGAGATACCAGCTATTCGGTTGGTATAGAAAATATTCGTACAGTAATTCATTTCAGCAGAAATATCGTAGAATATCCGTTTATCGACTAAATTTCAACGAATGAAAGATATCTGTATATTCTTAAAAGTTTTCAGAATAATTTTCATCCAAAAATAAACGTGATAGCTGTTCCTGTTATTATATTAATAAGAACAGCTGTTATTATATTATCTTGAAAATATTAATAGGTATTTAGCATTGGATAAAACGTGAATACGTAAAGATGTTTTCAAAAATAATCTGCATCACAGTGCAGAGAGAATGGGTTTGACAGACAATTTCATCCTGATGCGAGATAACGATCCAAAGAGTAATGCTACTTACTAATACGCGAGCGTGAATCTTCCATAATGTTTGGAGACGCTTAAAAATACCTGGACAGTGCTTATATATAAACATTGTCGACAATATATGGGACCACCTGAAAGGAAAAATATGAAGTGACCAGACTTCATCGAGGAATGATTTACAGAGAACTCTTCCAGAAGAATGGAAAAATATTTCAAATAGAGTTCTCATTAGTTTATATAAATATATTCATACAATATAATCAAATACCTTATGATAAAATCGAAAGCCTATTAAGTATGAAAATAATTAAACTTAGTAATTGCCTCTCCTAGATATTGGATAAGCCTTGCTAATTTCTGCTATTAAACCGTAACAGTACACGACTACTTATTATGTGTGTATTTTTGTCGTTTCTTAAATATTAATATTTTGCACAAAGGACATGGATATTCTATCTTTTTCCCACGAGCATTATTATTCTACAGACCAGCAAGAATATGTACATATTTTTTATTTGCTAAAATTCTGTTACCAGATGTTCTATAATTGATATAAGTAATTTTGTTAAAGTTATATACCGTACGAATACATTTCTCACTGACTGTACAAATAAATTATACAAATATGTTTCTACCTCGATAAGAATAAACTATACTAATAATTGCCAAAAGAAAACGAAAAATCTGATAGCAGTCATTTGGACTGGGTTTTGGCAGTTCTATAGTGATATTAATAGACGTTATATCGCGTAGATGTTAAATATAGCGATTATCGTGGGATATGGATTGGAAAAGAATCACGCGAATCTGCGTGGAAAGGAAGAAGAGGAATGCACGTCGTATGAATAAAAAGAATTTTGTACATCCAGGCGAGATACATAGGAGGTTCAGAAAGCGTTACAGAGTCGTAGGAATGGCATTGCGTGAGCCGCTTAAATTAACGGTTCGTATACTTTCTCCGCTGTCATTCACGTGTTCCCCGGTAATGGATGATAAAAATCACCTTGAAATACCAAGGGAAAAACCTAAAACCAATTTTTCATCCGGTCACACTTTCTTTCCTTCGTTTCTCGTTATTTTCTTCGCAATATTCGATCGACGTTTATTGCAAAATATGTACCGAACGAAATGTTCCTTCTTTACTCGTGAAAATGTTTTTTATCGTTTACTTTCATCATTTTCACCCAGATTTTCCATCCACTAACACTTTCTCCCCTTCGTTCCTAGCATTTCTTTCTCCATATAATACACATTTTGAATATAATAAAATTCCTATCAACCAGAAAAAGATCATTTTTCTCCAACGAGGATGTATCTTATCCTTTATTTTTATCCCTTTCTTTTTTTCTTCTTTTTCAATATAATACATCTCCTTTTACGAATTTCTTAAAACATAATGGCTAACAACGATGGGTAAAATTCAGCGATAATAATAATTCATTTTTATCTCGGTCTATTCGGCCTGCAAATGAATTTGGCTGACGATTCTTTACGTTCATCCCTCCGTGCTTTTCGCACCCAGGACGATCGCACGCTACCCTAATCTGCGTGAGATCTGATACGACGCTGCAAATTTTAAAGCAGTTGGTACAGATTCTCCGAGTTTCCGGAGACGAGGATCAAAGTGATCAAACGAAGCCAACGCCTGTTTAGTGAAAATTAATACGTGTTCCGTTTGATTTTATAGGCCCAGCATGTCGCAGGGCACGGTGATGATTCAGACGCAAAGCCGGTTACAGGAAAAGGACTTCACTATTGCCACGCCCGAGGAGTTCGTTCATCGTTTCGGCGGTACCAAAGTTATCAACAAGGTAACGTTGTTTTCTCCATGAGTATCGTATATCCTTCATTACGTATCTCGAAACAACAGCCGATCTTTTAGCGTGCGAATCTTCCAGAAATTTTTGCAATTTTTAACATTGTTCCGGCGCTACGCTTTGAAATAATTGATCATTTGAATTATTATTAGATCTTATTGTCAGAAGATGTAATTTCTTCTTAACGGAGAAGATATTCGACGTCTTCGGATAAAAGGAACGAGTCGAATAGAGAAGGAGATCATTTAATGTGTAGAAAATATTCGCGCACAGGATAGTACTCTATAACTAAGAGACGTAACTTTTTAATAAAATCGATACTTAAAGCAGTCGAGTATAAAGAAGCAATTGTAGAAGGAGGTCGTTCAACGCGTAGATATGTCGCATTCCGTTTGAGTATTTCTCAAGGCAGTCGCCGTACAGTTTCGCAACAATGGCCAAACGACCTTCGTAGTTGACCTCCAACGACCTTGAATGATCTTGAATCATAGGTTACTAGATATACCTGTTCCGCGATACTCCACTGTAATAGCAATGTGAAACGCACGTTGTTCCTTCCGCAAACGAAACAAAGTAGTACCGTGACAACTTTAACTTGGAACATGTTTCTTCGTTAATTAATTGTTAGTCATATTCGTCTTAATTCGGATCTAAATGTTTTTATACAAATGACATTTTCTCAATTTTGAACAGCGTAATTATAACTTTAACGATTTATCTTCTAATATCATCAGACTATCTATAATTACGTTATACATAAAAAAAGAAGAAGATAAAATATTATGAAAAATTTGCTCGTTTTAGAGTTCTAGCGTTAATAATCCTTCACCATATAATTATTGCTTGATACCGAACCGACGAATTAGTTTTGTCTCAATTGTAAATTTATTTGGAAATTTAAATAGATTTTCCTTTGTTTCTCAGTTTCGCCTTGGACTTTGATGTATTTTTGTTTTCTAAACGTATTTGTGTATCTCAGATTGCAAGTGCCGTTACCAGTGACACACTAGTCGTTCAATAACATTTTATCGTCAATATTTAGTCATCGCTTAAATGACGCTTCGCGAATAACGATCGATAGAGTAATCAAATTTTTCAAATCGCAGGTCCTAATCGCCAACAACGGAATAGCGGCTGTAAAATGTATGCGTTCGATCCGACGATGGTCCTACGAAATGTTCAAGAACGAACGTGCCGTGCGTTTCGTCGTGATGGTCACTCCGGAAGATCTAAAAGCGAACGCGGAATATATCAAAATGGCAGATCAGTACGTACCCGTGCCAGGTGGAACCAACAACAACAATTATGCGAACGTCGAGCTGATCGTAGACATCGCTGTACGCACTCAGGTCCAGGCTGTATGGGCTGGTTGGGGTCATGCCTCTGAAAATCCAAAATTGCCAGAATTACTCCACAAAAATAACATGTGTTTCATTGGTAAGATCCTTTGGATGACAATGAAGAGATAGCTGAAGATTATTCTGTAAATTGTGAAGTAAATTCTGTAATCTTACACTACCATGCATAAGTACGATGACTATCAAAGTATTGTAGTATAGCCATAATAATTTGAATATATGCAGATACTTATGCACAGTAGGGTATTCGAGGAAATATCCTTCTTAGTAAGTTTTGAAGAAATGCGATTCGAAAAATCAACGAATTACGAATTGAAAGAATAAATGAATGAATAGTAATTATTTTTTAGGACCATCCGAGAGAGCAATGTGGGCCCTTGGAGATAAAATCGCGTCAAGTATAGTAGCGCAAACTGCAGATGTACCGACACTTCCTTGGTCAGGTTCGGAACTAAAGGCACAGTACAGTGGAAAAAAGATAAAAATATCTTCAGAACTTTTCAAGAAAGGGTGCGTTTCGACGGTAGAAGAATGCTTGGCAGCAGCTAACAAAATAGGCTTTCCTATAATGGTGAAAGCTAGCGAGGGAGGTGGTGGAAAAGGTATCAGAAAGGTGGAGAACGCTGAAGAATTGCCCACATTGTTTAGGTAAGAAGGAAATTTGTCAAATTAATTTAAAAGATCTTTTACATGGTTCGTTACATAAATTGCAAACGTTATGTAAAGAATATTTATGTAACAAGATGTTGGAAACTTTATATTAAGAATACTTAACGATTTTCTTAGGCAGGTACAAACTGAAATACCTGGATCTCCGATATTCATTATGAAATTGGCCAAATGTGCTCGCCATTTAGAAGTTCAATTATTAGCTGACAATTATGGAAACGCGATATCGTTATTTGGTCGTGACTGTTCTATTCAGAGAAGACATCAAAAGATTATCGAAGAAGCGCCTGCTGTGGTTGCTAAACCCGAAGTCTTTGAAGAGATGGAAAAAGTAATTATCGATCCTATTCGCGAATCAAAAATATTTCACTTTTCTACCATAAATTAATTAACAGACATTATTATGAAAATTTGTGTTCATTCCGTACAGTACTTTTTACATATTGTTTATTATAATAGGCTGCTGTAAGATTGGCCAAAATGGTTGGGTATGTCAGCGCAGGTACTGTCGAATACCTGTACGACACTTCTGGACGATATTACTTTTTGGAATTGAATCCACGTCTTCAAGTGGAACATCCGTGTACCGAAATGGTATCCGATGTTAATTTGCCCGCGGCACAACTTCAAATTGCTATGGGGCTACCATTACATCATATTAAAGATATTCGTCTTCTTTATGGTGAAAGTCCATGGGGAGATAGCGTCATTGACTTCGATCAACCGAGACACAAACCCCAACCATGGGGTCACGTGATAGCCGCGAGAATTACTAGTGAAAATCCTGATGAAGGTATAAATTATATTTCATAAAAGAAATTACATTTGATCACGCTTGATCATTAAGGAATCCTGCTGTAATAAATTTTAATATTTCCATTAGGTTTTAAACCGAGTTCTGGTACGGTGCAAGAACTGAACTTCCGATCCTCGAAGAATGTTTGGGGTTACTTCTCGGTAGCAGCTTCCGGAGGTCTGCATGAATTTGCAGACTCTCAATTCGGACATTGTTTCTCTTGGGGAGAGGATCGTAACCAGGCTCGAGAAAATTTGGTCATAGCTTTGAAAGAATTGAGCATTAGGGGTGATTTCAGAACCACCGTCGAATATTTGATTACGCTATTAGAAACTGAATCTTTCCAACAGAACAACATAGATACTGCGTGGCTTGATTTGTTGATTGCTGAACGCGTTAGGAGTGACAAACCAGATGTATTATTAGCCATAACGTGCGGTGCACTTCATATCGCTGATAGAACAATCACTGCCGCTTTTACTGGATTTCAAACAGCATTGGAGAAAGGACAAATACAAGCCAGCAATGATTTAGATAATGTTATCGACGTAAGTTGATTTTTATATCATCAACTTGTGTATAAATACTTGCTTACAAATATTATAAATTTAACAAAAAATTTTTAGGTTGAACTCATTAACGACGGATACAAATATAAAATACAGACTGCTAAGTCAGGCCCTAATAGTTATTTTCTTGTTATGAACGGTTCCTATAAAGAAGTAGAACTACACCGACTATCGGATGGAGGATTATTGCTTTCTTTGGATGGTGCAAGTTTCACGACTTACATGAGAGAGGAAGTCGATCGTTACAGGATCATCATTGGAAATCAAACCTGCATCTTCGAAAAGGACAACGATCCTTCTTTATTGAGGTCACCATCAGCTGGCAAACTAATCAGCTATCTAGTCGATGATGGTGGTCATGTGGACGCTGGACAAGCATACGCAGAAATTGAAGTCATGAAAATGGTAATGACAATAACAGCGAGCGAAGCTGGTAGCGTCTTTTATGTTAAAAGACCAGGTGCCATTCTCGAGGCCGGTACCTTGATTGCTCGATTAGAATTGGACGATCCATCTCTGGTAACAAAAGCTCAGGAGTACACTGGTAAATTCCCGGAAACTGTAGCTCCAGCAATTTCTGAAAAATTGAATCATCTACATGCTGAATACAGAACAGCTTTAGAAAACACTCTCGGAGGATATTGTTTACCAGATCCGTACCACGTACCTCGAGTACGAGAACTTCTTGAGAAATTCATGAATTCCCTTCGTGACCCTAGCTTACCATTGCTTGAACTTCAAGAAGTGATCGCGACGATATCAGGAAGAATTCCGATTTCCGTAGAGAAAAAAATCAGAAAATTGATGTCGCTGTACGAGAGAAACATAACTTCTGTTTTAGCTCAGTTTCCTAGTCAACAAATTGCTGCTGTGATCGATGGACATGCAGCAAGTCTTTCCAAGCGATCTGAACGCGACGTCTTCTTCTTAACTACCGAAGCTATAGTGCAACTGGTACAAAGATATAGAAACGGAATACGTGGAAGAATGAAGACCGCTGTTCACGAACTACTTCGACAATATTACACCGTTGAAAGCCAGTTCCAACAAGGACATTACGATAAATGTGTTTCTGCTTTAATCGATGAGTACAAAGATGATGTAGCAACAATAACAGCTATGATTTTCAGCCATAACCAAGTCACGAAGAAGAACGTTTTGGTAACTATGCTCATAGATCATCTCTGGGCGAATGAACCTGGTCTTACGGATGAGTTATCGAGCACGCTGACGGAACTAACGAGCCTGAATCGTACAGAGCATAGTCGTGTCGCGTTACGTGCGAGACAAATTCTAATCGCTGCTCACCAACCTGCTTACGAGTTAAGACACAACCAAATGGAATCTATATTCTTGTCAGCGGTAGACATGTACGGCCATGATTTCCATCCAGAAAACTTAGAGAAACTTATCCTTTCCGAAACATCTATTTTCGATATTTTACATGACTTCTTCTACCATTCCAATCGTACAGTTTGCAATGCTGCTTTGGAGGTTTATGTTCGCAGATCTTATATTAGTTACGAGTTGACTTGCGTGCAACATCTGGAATTGTCTGGTGAAGTACCTCTTGTACATTTCCAATTTTTGCTGCCTAACAATCATCCTAACATACAAAACCAATCTTCGGTTAATCACAGAGTCGGGGCTATGGCAGCTTTCCAAGACATGGATCAATTCACCCGATATTCTGACGAAGTTTTCGACCTCCTAGAGGATCTGTCTTCGATTACCTCAACTTCGGCTAAAGTTTTAGCAGAGGCAGTAGACGCAGCTGCAAGCGAATCGAGGCACAGCACGTCCATAAACGTATCTTTAAGCACTGCGGAAAATACTGGTACAGTGGAAATAGGTGAACGATCTGCAGAACCGGTACATATTTTGAGCATTGCCGTCCAAGAGAAAGAAAATCACGATGACGTTACGATGGCGAAACTCTTTGGAGATTGGTGCGCCGCGAACAAAGAGGAATTAATCTCACGAGACATACGAAGGATCACTTTCACCGTTTTAAAGAAAAGACAATTCCCAAAATTCTTTACATACCGTCAAAGAGATGGTTTTGTTGAAGATAAAATTTATCGACATCTCGAGCCTGGTTGTGCTTTCCAATTAGAATTAAACAGAATGAGAACTTACGATCTTGAAGCTCTGCCAACCTCGAATCAAAAAATGCATCTTTACCTTGGCCGGGCGAAGGTTGCCAAAGGACAACAAGTCACGGATTATCGTTTCTTCATTCGTTCCATTATAAGACACTCTGATCTTATCACGAAGGAGGCCAGTTTCGATTATCTTCACAATGAAGGTGAACGTGTACTATTAGAGGCTATGGATGAATTGGAAGTCGCATTCTCGCATCCGCTTGCTAAGCGTACGGAATGCAATCATATCTTCCTAAATTTCGTACCCACAGTTATTATGGATCCAGTAAGAATAGAAGAAAGCGTGACCAGTATGGTATTGAGGTACGGCCCGAGATTATGGAAATTACGAGTACGTCAGGCTGAGATTAAAATGACGATTCGGCCAGCACCAGGGAAGCCAACCTCTATTTTACGTTTGTGCATTGCCAACGATAGCGGATATAGCATAGATTTGCATCTTTATATGGAGGCAACCGATCCAAAGACTGGTATCATTCGTTTCGAATCTTATCCTTCTTCGACGGCAAATGGTACCTGGAGACCAGGTCCTATGCATGGTCTTCCAATTTCTACGCCATATCTAACCAAAGATTATCTTCAAGCAAAACGGTTCCAAGCACAAAGTTCTGGCACAACATATGTATATGATTTACCAGACATGTTTAGACAACAAACCGAAAAGATGTGGATTAAATACATAGAAGAAAGGCCACAGTGCAATATAACTATCCCAAATCCTGTGATGGATTGTGTGGAATTAGTATTAGAGGGTGATAATTTAGTGGAACAAAAACGACTTCCTGGTGAGAATAATGTTGGTATGGTCGCTTGGAGATTAAGGCTTTATACACCAGAATATCCAGTATCTGGTCGAGACATTATACTGATAGCAAACGATTTGACACATTTGATTGGTTCTTTTGGTCCGAAGGAAGACTTAGTGTTTTGCAGAGCGTCTGAAAGAGCTAGACAGCTTGGAATTCCTCGAATATATTTCTCTGCAAATTCTGGTGCCCGCATTGGTCTAGCAGAGGAAGTGAAAGCGTTGTTCAGAATTGCTTGGGAGGATGAGGATGAACCGGAGAAAGGATTTAGATACATATATTTAACACCAGATGATTACGCGCGTTTAGCACCGCTTAATTCAGTGAAAACTTCATTGATTGAAGATAAGGGAGAATCTCGTTACAAGATTACCGATATTATTGGTAAAGATGACGGTCTTGGTGTAGAAAATTTAAAATACGCTGGTATGATTGCCGGAGAAACATCGAAAGCCTATGACGAAATCGTTACGATTTCCATTGTATCTTGTAGAGCGATTGGTATCGGTGCTTATCTAGTACGTCTTGGACAAAGGGTCATCCAAATAGAAAATTCTCACATCATTTTAACCGGTTACAAAGCATTGAACACTGTATTAGGCCGTGAAGTATACGCTAGTAATAATCAGTTAGGTGGTATACAAATTATGCATAATAATGGGGTATCACATGCAACAAACGTAAGGGACCTAGAGGGTGTTGCCACTGCTTTAAGATGGTTAAGCTACTGTCCCAAATTTAAGGGTGCACCCCTTCCTATATTATCAGCACCATTTCCTGATCCAGTCGACAGAGAAATCATGTATGTTCCTACAAAAGCAGCATATGATCCAAGATTCATGCTCGAAGGTAGAATACAAAATGGCACAAATTATTGGGAAAGTGGATTCTTCGATCGTGGCTCTTGGCAGGTATATTTTATATTTTAGATTAATATTACATGTTAATTTAGTTTAATAAAATGACTCAAACATTTCTATACTATTAATGTTACTTATAGGAAATCATGAGGCCTTGGGCTCAAACTGTAGTAACTGGACGAGCAAGATTAGGCGGAATACCTTGTGGTGTTATTGCAGTAGAAACAAGAACAGTTGAGTTGCACTTACCTGCTGATCCTGCTAATCTCGATTCAGAAGCTAAAACGATATCTCAGGCAGGACAAGTATGGTTCCCTGACAGTGCATACAAAACTGCTCAAGCTATCAAAGACTTTGGAAAAGAAGAGCTCCCACTTTTTATTTTTGCTAATTGGAGAGGATTTTCTGGTGGAATGAAAGGTTTTTATTGATTTTTAATAATTACTAAAATTTCACTCTTACCTATCGAGTGAATTACTAACGTTATATCTTTTCTAGACATGTACGAGCAAATTATCAAATTCGGTGCTTATATTGTGGATGGCTTACGAGAATATACCAAACCAATATTTGTATATATCCCACCAAATGGAGAACTAAGAGGTGGTGCTTGGGCTGTCGTTGACCCAACGATAAATCCTCGCTACATGGAAATGTTTGCTGACAATACAAGCAGAGGTGGAGTTTTAGAACCTGGTGGAATAGTAGAAATCAAGTTTAGAACTAAAGACATAATTAAAGCTATGCATAGGGTTGATTCAGTAATACAGAAGCTTAAAGTAAGAAACTATTTTTGTTTCTTTATAATCTTTTACATTTTATAAATAATAGGTCGTGTGTGGGACACTTTATGACATCAATCATTGTTTTAGGAAAATCTAGCCAATGCAAATTCAGCTGAAGAACGAACAGACATTGAAAACCAAATTCGTAAGAGAGAGCAACTTTTAGAACCTATGTATCGGCAAGTAGCAGTTCACTTCGCGGATCTTCATGATACGCCAGAGAGAATGTTTGAGAAAAATACCATTCATGATATTATTCCATGGCAAAAAGCACGCAGACTGCTTTATTGGCGACTTAGAAGAAGACTTTTGGAGGATGAAATAAAGAAGGAAATTCTATCAACCCAACGCACTTTGGACGTTAGACAAGTCGGTGCAATGTTGCGTAGATGGTTTATAGAAGACAAAGGTGCCACAGAATCTTATCTGTGGGATCAAGATGAAGCTGCAACGAATTGGTTGGAGAATCAACGTCAAGATGAAAATAGTGTTGTTTCCCGTAACATCACTTGTGTAAGACAAGACGCAATCGTTTCTCGAGTCAAAGAAGCCCTTGAAACTTGTCCAGAAGTGAGATTAAATGCAATTTTAGAAATTGCGCACAGATTACAACCAGCAGAACGTGCAGAATTGCAAAGAACTTTATTACAGATAGAAACGACCACACAGGAACACCACAATGATTCAAGTGCTTCGTCCTAATGTTTTTCTAAATTAAGAAAAATCTCTTGTCTATCTGCGTACCTGGTGTATGTAGTTCTACATCTTAGAATTAATTGTACAGATACTCGTTATTCTTGTTAATAGCAAATTGTACGGGAGTAGTATAATTTTTGGAAAGTTAATAATTGTTTCTATCGATAGCGTTACTTGATGATAGAAAGTAATCGAACTCGTGTCTTATTCAAGTTCAATGGTGATGCTATCGAGTGTCAGACAGTATCACTGCCGTCTCCTAAACCATGGCAAAACGTGCCCTTTGTTTATAATGAGTGTATTCATGAATATAGAAATTATATTGCACATATGCGTACATACATATATATAAATAAATAAATAAGTAATATATATGTGTTTATTTATTTATATTTATATGCATGTATGTATGTGTATTTTTTTTAGAAAAAAGTTTGTTCGTTGCGTTTACTTTTACCGAATGACTAATGTGTACATCGATATTTCCCATTTCCGTCGAAAAAAGGAAAACAGATCGATGGGTAATTTTTAAAGTACGAAGTACTATTTTTCCAATCGTGAAAAATCGTGATTGTGTGATACAAACTATAAAAATTTCTTTGATCTTTAGGAACAATTTAATGCGAATAAAGAGGTAGATAATAAAAAATTTTATGAACCTGAATGTTTAACAGAAATAAGACATTTAATACAAAATAGTTGCTAAATAATTATACATATATATTTTATACTATTTTTAATTCATTGATACCAAGTTCAAATGTACATATATTACATGCAGTCATATCGTTTGAGACATAAAAATTCTCGATACTCTCTTCGTTCGTGTCATTGTCCTTAAAAGACTGAAATCTGACTTCGATGCACATCAATTAGATCATCATCTAGAGTAAGCAATACCATAAATGAGAAAAACATTGCTAAAGCAGACAAAAAATGCCAAATGTCATGACTATCAAAAAAGTTTAGGAGTATGCAGGGTTTATTATAATTGCGCGATTGTGCTGGAGTTAGCTCCCACGAGATAGAATTGTGTATAAAAAAATGTAAAGCGGCGCCCCAAAATGCGATTGATAACACAATATAAATCGCTGGTTGAAGTAGAATTCGTTCTTTGTGACAAACCTGAAATATCACAAAGTAAATTAATTCATAATATGTAGACAAACTACATAAGTATAATTATTCGTGTATATGTACATACCTTCATAACAATATAAAAAAAAGTATATAAAATTAAATTAGACATTAATACAGCCAACAGAAACGTTGCGAAATTTTTCTCGCTGTGCATATTCCCAAGTACTGCGAGAGCAACGTTCCATAAATTTCCTACAATAAGTATAATAAAACGTCCCATATACAGAGGTCGACAGAAATATCTAATTCCAGAACGGGCATCATGTTTACTAATCTAGAAAATTATAAAATCAATGATAAACTGTGCCTAGTAGAAGTAACTGAATCAAGGTAAAATGAAAAATATTAGATTCAAATACCAAATGTCTAAAATTACCTGTATTACTCTTATCAACAACGTTCTAACTTTCCATCGCCCCATGTAGTAAATTTGAATAGTCATATAAAGGCAAGTGAGCAAATGTACGACAGTAAACAGAACCCAGAAGTATATTGAACCATATAAAACTCCTAACAATCCTATGAAGATGATAAATGCTAACATTGCAAATGTAACTGATGCTCGGGCATTTATATCAGGATGACGATTGTGATAAATCTTGATCATACATAGCACTGTTATGATGTACATAAAACTCGTATCTAAATAGATAATATAATATTTGTTATTAATATTATAAAAAAAATTTATAAAATTTAATTTTTGTCTTACCGAATTGAAAGTTACTTCGATTTGGACACACGTGATAACTTCCCGAGAGTATTCCTTCCATAATGAGCGCAGTGCCCATTGCATAAAATAATCCATAATGTTGTGGTATGCCATAACATTTATTTTTTTCTCTTTCAAGTTCATCATGTTCTCGAGAAGATGTTAAAAATATAAATAGAAAACCCAACATGACGTATCCGATGTTTGAAAATACATGATTGAGATCTGACAATGATAAAAATGGATGGGCACATAAAAAATTGTAATAACACATATCTTGATTGCCAGTAACATGTAGTACATGTTGGTACGTAATTAACAGCTGTACCGCAGGTAAAGTATAAAAAATAGCAACTGTTATCAAATAATATAAATATAACCGAGATTTATGCCTAAGAATCTTTGGATCTTTACGAGCCAAATCACAAACGGAAAGCACAAGTTTTGTTCGTATTATTTCTTTATCGCAAAAAGCATCTTCCATTAAGTCGATATCATCTTCATCTAGTGAAGAATCATCTTCTATGGATACTGATCGGTGTGGAATAGACTGTAACGTAATTAATGTAAATGAGCAGAAATATTTCTTTTATTTCTTAATTAGTATATCGCGTTACCTCTTCTACCGTTGATGGGCTCGGTATAGGTTCACGAATTTGCTCCGATTCTTGATGTAATATCTCTTGTTTAATTTTTCTTTCCTTTCTAATTTTTGATATCACAATGCTTACAACATAGGCTATACAGAAACTAAAAATAACAGATACTACTACTCCTGAAGCAATAACATAATCTCGTTTGGTAATACTAGCATTTATTGCTAAATTAATGCGTTTATTCCGTACAGGAATCATACTAGGAGCTCCATAACAATCGGTATCATCACCTTTTACTACAAGTACCACAAAAAAGCCCAATGGATATTCTTGTTTCTAAAAGACATTAAATTAGACATCTTATTTCATTACCTATCATGAAAGGTATATTTAAAAAATATATTATAGTCAAAAATATACTTACTGGCACAGTTATACCGCCTTGTCGATTTACAGTTTGCCAATAACCAGAAAATTGAATATTCCTCTCTAAATCAAACACAGGACACTGAAAAAGAAGATATGAACTAATAATAATACGATATTACAAATTATAAAAATTTATACTTACTGTTGTATTTTGTATTGAAACTGTCATACAAATATCACTATCGGAATTAACACGAATGATCACAGAAGAACTTTCCGTTTGCCTTGGAAAAGTATAACCATAATAAATAGGTTGGGATGGTGAAATTTCTACTACTCTTTCTTCTCCAGGACTAGCATAGAATGGAAACATGAAACAATTACTAATTTTTCTTTTTTATTACAATAAAGATCCAAACATAATTGCATACCTTATATAAAAATCATACTGTTTTGTCATGTTAAGTTTAAATGAAATATTTCGATAATTAGCAGTGGACAAACTAACAGTAATAAATTCTTCTTCCTCTTCTAGTCTACTTTGATTATAATTGGTTGAACACAAGGTTTGACTCGTTTTATTATATGCTAAATCATCAAAATATGCGCTTTGAACTACAAGGGGGATTTGCCATGATAGGATTTCTCTTTTTTGACGAACAACTACTATAAGAGGTAGATCGGTAGTAGCATTACTTTCAACTACTATTCTTGCAGTTACCTACAAGTAAATAATACATGAAAACTATGGTAAAATAACTTGACATAATAACATGACATTAACTTACATATATAAAATTATTCATACTTACATTATTAACAGGATATAAAAACACATATTCAACAGTAGTGTTTATGACATATTGATATTCTTTCTTATATTCTGCCACAATAACAATAGGAGAAAATGATAGAGTTTGAAAAGGAATAACTTGATGAAGATTAAATAATAATAACAATGCAAATACGGTTAAAATCCTCTGCACACTCAACATGTTGAATATTTATATATTTTTGTGTAATTATATCCACCACTATTTTCGTAAGCTACATACATAAGTTGACTCCACTCTAACTATCTTGAAACTATAAAACTAACAACACAAAAGTATGTTTTTTTTATGTCACCATGAATTGTGAATCATAATTTCGTTGACAAATAATTTTTTAAAGATAATTTGCCATGCAGATACTTCTGCATAGCTATCTGTCGCATATTTACATTCACAATACTGATGCTATAATACATACATAATATGTTACTTTTCCTTCTAATTCACATCACATAAGTATGATAACTGTAGTTACGATTCTTGAATTCTATATCGAATGTTATGTATCAAATAAATCTGTATTTAAAAAAATTAATATTTCGCTGCGATTTGAATAATTGAATTACTTTAATACTAACTATTTTCATTGAATACTATATTTCATCAATTTTCCAATAATTTTTCACACCTGTTTTGAATAAATTATAAGCTTAAAGGTTGTATTGCATTGCTGCTGCTACATAAACTTTCGATAGAGTTTAATATGCAGTACTGGTGCGTATTATAAATTAAAAGTCTAATCACTCAACGTAAAAATAATTTAATTATTTGTATATAATTATAAATAATATAAGTATACTTGAATATCTTCGCAAGAACTCAAATAAATAATTACAACATAAATTTTATATTTTGCTACTGTGAACTAAAGAATAGTAAAATTATATAAATTCGAATTTTTAACAAAACATACAACATTTTAATTACTTTACGTCTTTCATAAAAATAATAAATTTATATACATGTGTTGTATTCATTTTAATTCCATGTCTATATCTTTATCGTAACAAATTATAAATGTTTTTCAATGAAAAATTTTATTATATATTTTTAAGTATCATAAAATAAAATGCATACAGTTTTAATAAAATATTGTATAAAATGTTATATTATTCTTCCTCAGAATGAGTGCTGAACAACGAACAACCTCATTCATTATACTGATTCGGCTTTAGTCATTGTTATTAAAGATGGCGGTATCCGTGGCACCAAAAGATGTTAATACATATTTAAGTCAAAATCAAAATGTTGCAGACAAAGAATTGGCTACAGAATGGGCGCAACTCGAAGAATTATACAATAAAAGGTATTTTTTGTAAAATATTCTACATTACATGCATGTTTCAATAGAAAAATGTTTAGCTAAATTTTATCGTCCGGTGACTTGCAGGCTTTGGCATCAGTTGACACTTAAATTAGAAACATTTGTTAAAAATCCAGCGCTTCAGAAGGGAGATAAATTAGTACAGTTATACATAAACTTTTTATCTACTTTTGAAAACAAGTAAGTATATTATATACGTATCTTTTTCGAAATATTAATTTATAACCTTACTTATTCTACTTACATAGTAATTGAGATTATCATTGTATTGTAATACTATTCTCCTATTTTTATTTAGGATAAATCCTTTATCATTGGTAGAAATATTAGCATATGTAATACAACAATTTCAAGATAAACAAGAAGCAATTAAATTCTTGGAAAAAACAGAATCTAAAGTTAAAAGCAATAATGAGGCAGTTGCTTTATGTAAAGTTCTCACAGGACAGATCTTGCTTGAAAAGTTAAATAATCAAGAACAAGCAAAACAAATTATAGAGGAAGTAGAGGCTATGTTGGATAATGCCGATGGTGTTACAACAGTTCATGGTAGATTTTATTTATTAGCGAGTCGCCTTTACCGTCTTCAAGGGAAACATGCTGAATATTATCGTACTGCTTTAAGGTACCATTATACTTATAATCTGGAGCAATGGTCATTTTCATTATGACAAAAGTAATCCATACATATTATTTAAACTGATTTTCATATTCCAGATACTTGGGTTGTATTGATTTAAATAATCTAAGTAGACAAGAACAGGAGCAACATGCATTTTTCCTTGGATTGGCTGCACTTTTAGGTGAAGGAGTCTATAATCTTGGAGAATTGTTAGCTCATCCAGTTTTACAATCCTTGAAAGGTACTCCAAACTCTTGGTTAGTTGATTTATTACAAGCTTTCAATGCTGGTGACATTGTTGCACTTGAAAAATTAAAGCCACAATGGAGCAAAGTTGCTGATTTAGCTGCACAGGAGTTGAAGTTGAGACAAAAAATATCTCTTCTATGCCTCATGGAAATGACTTTCAAAAGGCAAGCTAATAATAGGTTTGTATATTGCTTATTGTAAAATAAGGAACCAAATAATGTAAAACAATCTGTATTAAATAAATTTTTTTTATCATAGGCAATTAACATTTGCGGAAATTTCTCAAGAAACTCGTTTGCCTCTCGGTGAAGTTGAATTATTAGTAATGAAAGCCCTAGCTCAAGGTTTAGTTCGTGGTGCTATTGATCAAGTGGCAGGAACAGTAAACATGACATGGGTACAGCCTCGCGTATTAGATCGTACACAAATAGCTGGAATGGTTCAACGACTTGATGGCTGGTGTAAAGATGTTAGTTCAATGGAACGTTTGTTAGAGTCTCGAGCGTCAGAGATACTTACACTTTAATATTAGGTTTAACATTTTTGTCATTAATTTGTTTGTAAAATAAGTTTTATTTCCATATCTTTGTTAACTCACTGGCTTACCATCATTTTAGAAATAAAAAATGTAATTTACTACAGTTGATATAAATACGTAATAATTATGTATAAGATTAATTTCATTGTGATAAGTCAGTGAGTTAATATAAAAGGACGTATAAGATACAGTTTCTCAAATATAAAATTATGATGCTGTTTACAAACGAATTAAAAAGATATATAAATTTATTTTTAACTTAACATCCTACACAGAACAATTTAACGTAATTTTTAATGTTTCTATAGAATAATTATTTGAACTTTTTGTGCTCAGAGACTTTGTACTATGACCGAAATATTAATAATAACAACATATATTAACATTTATAGCGTTTCTCTTGCTTGTTCACATATTCTTTAGATATTAATATTTTTCTGCAGTAGTATACTGCTCCTACATATCCATCAACACAATCGTGAAATATACATATTATGTATTTATATGAAAGCATAAGAAAAGAATAGGTATGTAGAAACAGATGTTTTAGCATTAAGATATTTCTAGAATAAAGTTTCTATAATTTTAATTGTAACCCTATTGTAAGTATTTATATTACTTTTACATATATTGCTTTTACATTGTAGTTTTTGTTCTTTTCTAAAAATATAAGTTCAAAAGATCTCGCGAAAAAAATAAAATTCATAAAATATACGTTATATGTACATATGTATACCTGTGTATACTAACCTAACTTGTGTATAACTGTGTATACTAACCTAACCTGTGTATAACTGTGTATACTAACCTAATCTGTGTATAACTGTGTATCGCATCATTCTGTGAATATTTGTTTATTATACTCCGTGTTCCTAGTGTTCCTCCGTGTTCATCCAACTAAAATCAAAGAATTTTTTATTAAAATATATTAATTCTTAAAATCTTGTAGATGAGGATGAAATAAATATATATATATAAATATATATTATTTAATAGATATATTAAATAATTAAATATTTATAATTAATAAAACTATCGATGATATTTAGGTTAGAATAACCTAAAAATATTTGACAAAATAATTTATTATAAAAATTACAATTTTTAAGGTTTCAAATAAATTTTAAAACAATGGACGACAGTCCAGTTATAAAGCGACCTAAACCAAGTGATAGCGAAGAAGAATTGTTTCGTATGCAAGAAGAATTTTTAAGAAATAAACAACAACCATCAGCCAAAGTGATCAATTTAAGAAGATCTGAAACATTTTTAAATACTAGTTCTGCTGTAGCTACTGACAGTCAAACAAATTCTAACAAAATAAGATCAAAATTTTCTGAATCAAAAAGATTAAGAAATCGTGATGGGGTGTCTACTTCTCAAAGTAGCGGTGATGTTATAAATCCTGCGATTAAAGAAGAAGCTGGGAAAAATCTTAACCCTGGATTGAAGAATATTGCTCATAATATGCAAATAGCATCTTCATCGATAATATTAGGAAACATCATTGAAAAGAAATACAATACATGCAAGTATGAATTTGATAAAAAGGAATTTCTTTGTTCCAGTAATGGTTTTCCTGAAGCCTTCGTGTCTAAACACATGGTAATTGCATATTTTTATTATAATAACAAATATAATGGAAATACTTGAAAAATACATTCAAATGTTTAAATTTTGTTACTTTTTCAGAAAAATGATAAGAATAAAAGTTTATTTTTGCATGAAATTTCTCCTAAAAGCATTGTTAGAAATAAAGTAGAAAAATCTGAAACGATTGAACCTTTATGTAATACAGATAGTAGTATTATTGTAGAAGGATCATGGGCAAATGAAATACATAAAGAAAATTTAGAACGATTAAGCCAAATGTCCCAAGAGGATATTCTTAAAGAAAAAAGTAAACTTGAGATGACTTTAAAGCCAGAATTGATACAATTTTTAAAAAATAAAAGGAATAAAAAACAAAAAGTAAATAAGGCTCCAGAAGACAATAAAACATCAAATGGCAAAGCTCAAGATCAAAATGAAAAATCTGTAAATACAGAAAAGTTAGTTGCAGAAGAAGTTCCTAACAAAGATCATGAAAATTTAGTCCAGAATAATGATGTTGTACCAATGCAGATAGATGAATTACAACAAGATATACCCAAACCTTCAAAAGAATTGATGCAACAAGCTAAAGAGAAGGGTTGGGTGCATATGGATTCTCTTGAGCCTGAAAAATTAAAATGGATGGAAAATATACCTGAGAAGAAAGATGAACCTATTCCAGATGAACCGTACAATGCTCGTTTTGACTTTAATGGTAAATATCCAAATGCTAATGTATATAAGAGAAAATCTATTATAGATATACAACTAACTTTTTTTAATAGGTGTATTATTAGCGTACAAAGACGACAATGTACCTATTGAAAAAGGTCTCCATCATCATGGAGAAGAACCCGAACGTCCTGGTTATTCATTACAAGAATTATTGCAACTGAGTCGCTCATCGGCACAACAGCAACGCTGTACAGCTCTTACAACGTTAGCAAATATTATAGAAAAAAGTCGCAAGGGCTGGTATGATAAAGCATTACAACCTGCACCATTGACTGCATTAAGTCAAAAAAATCTTCTGTTACTATTAAGATTTTCTTTGGATGAAACCTCAGTAGCTGTGATCACAGCAACTTTACAAGCACTAAGAGCTTTTTTATATAGCGAAGCGGATGAAGTCTGTTTGGACAGACTATATGGTTTCCGAAATTATAAAGAACCTGTTTTAGCAACACCAAAAACTGATGTCGATGATATAAGCAATTTAAAAGATCATGAATTAGTACAACTAGACGCAATTGCTGCCTTATTAAGAACTGATATACTATTAAGAATTAGGTACTTTTAATAATTCTATTTATGTAAATGATATGAAAGCTTTTGTTAAAAAGATAATTGAAATTATTTATAGCTACATTTTGAATGAAATACGACCACCACCTGTTGCTGTAACTTGTGCATTAGAAATTCTAATTAGACTTGTAAGACATTCGCCCATTACTGTCTTAAAAATGATAAATTCTCCAAATCTTTTGGAAACAATAATTGAACATTTTATGCCTTTGTCTACAGATGCATTGGGTTCGTATATTTGTGTGATACTATATTATAATTTGTGAGATACTATAATATATATATGTATATATATATTTTATGTTTAAATAATGTGTATATACTAATGAATTAGTTTTTTTTTTATATTTATAGCAATGACAGATAATATAAATAATGTGTATGGTGTACCAGTAGTGGCTGCAGTTAGATTCTGTCGTATCTTACTTTGTTATGGAGGAAAATCTGTTGCCCAAAAATTAAATAATCTTAAAATTATGCAACGCATTATATCATATGCCAGTTGTGATGCAGGGTAATTGTTTATTATAATTTAATATAAACAAAAAAAATTTTGTAATATATATAACATATATAAGTCATAATTTTTTAATAGGAAGGGAAGCTATAATCTTATCATCGAAAATTTACGTTTGTGGAGAACATTGTTATTGCATGAAGAAGCCATGGATAGTTTAACTGGAGCACAATTATTTCTTGTGTCACAGTTACAGCTTCTGTTGAGTAATCACGATATTCAAAGCGCATCTGAATTATCTTGTGAATATGCAGCAGCCTTAATTGCCGTTGCAAGTTGCTTGACGTCGCTAAAAGCAAATATATCGGTCTTACTGTTCAAATGGAGTACACAACTACTATCCTTAAGTAATTTCACGGTATGTTAATTTGAAGTATAATATGCTATAAATATATGAATAAATATTATATTATACGTATATTTAATAACCATATATGTATATAAAATAATTGTAATTATATATTAAACGTAAAATATACTATACATAAAAAACTATTTTCGCAGTGGGGAAATACGAAACTTATCGCAGAAACGTTATTAGCAGTTAGTGATAGTACTGCGATTAAAACATTGAACATATCTCGATCGCAAGTATTTTCTAAACTTAAGTAAGTGGATGCTAAGCAGTTTTAAAATTACATTATATTAATATTGTGTTATAATAATTTTTAACGTTTTAATTTTTGCAGTTCTACTTCAAATTTGTTAAGTGATTGTTCTTTAGCTCTTGAGCGTGAGCCTTCCGCTTTGCCTCATCTGGGAGTATTAACCTATGAAGGACAAGTGCAACATATTGTGTCTCACCAATCTTGTATGCCCTTTCTTGCAACAGTTTTAAATGTATTCATTGATCATTCTTTCATAGAAGAAATTCAGGCAGTACTTAGTCTTCCACAAGTCTATAGGTATTTGAAAAGATTAGAAACAACAAATTGGTGTTTAGAGAGATCATGGTATACAAGATCTGAATTGTCTTTTTTAGTTGCTATAGTAAATGCATCCTCTTTTGTTAAGGATAAATTAGATAATAAAACAATGTACATTATTTGGAAAATTGCTATTAAACTCGTATCATCTTTACCTGCCGATTGTCCATCCGATGTAAAGAAGATGCTTAGAGTTTCACTAGCAAAGGAAAAATTAAATTTAGAGATAGTAACGAGTGAATTAGAGAAATTAAATCTGAATTCAAATATTGGAGATATTAAATTGAATTTAAGTCATGATATATCTGGTTTATACGAACGGTATATAGAATTAGACGGTAAATGGGATCAAGCGGCAATGCCTAAAGATTGGCTTTATTTACCTATTGTACATATTTATACAAAATGTAGAAATAATAATGCATGTAACGATGATGATAAAGCTGTCATCTTAGCCGTGTTGAGTTTAGAATTAGTACTACCAGATTTGGTTGAAAAATTGTCACAAAGTTTGAGATTTAGTAGATTGGTACTTATATACTTGTGCGAGACGCTGTATTTAAGTAACGATGTTTCTGCTTTACTTACTAGAGCCGTGACAACTTTATTAAAAGATAATTACAAGAAGCTTAATTTTACAATAGATTTGCCAGGACTTAATTCTTTTACCGATTTGTTTACTGCGATGTGTGAACATTTTTGTTCAACTTCCTATGGTGATTATGGTTTTTCAATGACCTTATTGGTACCAATTGCACAAAGGCACGATGTTCATTATAGAAAATTGTTATGGTCGGAACATGTAGGTTTGCTTCGATATGTTAGATTACCATTAGAACAGTTAGTTATTCCGTTAAAAGAATATCTTTATCCTCTTGAGGAAGATACATCTTTAATAGAAAGTTACATAACAGCGCTTGTTAGGGGAATTGTTAAACAAAGCTGGTGTCCTATTCCTTATACAATTGCATTACATCATTCTGCTATGTACTTGAAACAATCAAACAAATTAGCGGTACGAATGAGAACCCAATTAGAAAAAATACCTGATAAAGTTTTGGCTACTCTTTTGTTAAATTATCAATCGCCTACATTTTAAAATTTAATTATAATTAATGTTATAGTAAATTATTAATTTAAAGTCAGGAAATGTATGTATAATTTGTAAAATATGTATGTATGTTTAGTACATGTATGAAGTATGTATGTTTATCAATATATTCTATAATTAACAGTATTAAATAAATGATTGAAGGATTAAATAATTTATTTCAGTCGGTTTTGAAATATACAGATATCAGTGTCATTAGACAAAAAACTAATTATGTGAATAAAGAATAGGAACAATCTGTGTTTACATTTACACAAAGTATAGAGAGGCACTGTTTGGTCATTTTCGCTGATTGCCAAAATTTGCAATGAATCAGTGCTATAATTAGAAAAGTATAGTAATCAGAATTTAATATTTTATTAAGAATTTATGATTTATGACATTGTATGGTTATGCAAATATGTGTGTATAATTATACACTAAGGTATACATACATATGTATATGTATGGATATACACCATTTGTAAATTAGCATTTATAATTAAAGATTTCATATTCGTTTGTTTTTGATTACGAATATTTGAGTTAATATAATATTAACATAACGATGCATCTAATATTGTGCGAAAATTTAAACAATGAAGCTTTAACATCACATAAATCAAAATTTATATAATTGAAACAAAAGTTACATGACAGTAACGAAACTACATAAACAATAAAGAATAACAACTGTAGCAAAATTACACGTGTGTAAAAAAATATAATTTTTATAATTCTTCTCGATTTTACTCTGGAACGTATCAAGTTATTCGAATAAAAAAAAAAGTTGTGAAGATCATGGAACACAATAGGTATAAGTATAATAATTGGTATTATAATTATGCTGTAAACTTAATTAAACGTGCCTTAAATAATACAATAGTTATCATCATATTGCTTTAAGTAAGTTTCGTATTTAAGCACATTGAATTGTATAATATTTCTTTTACAATGAAATATAGCAGACAAATGAAAGAAGTTAAGTTTTTTAAAACAATTCGTAATCAATTAACGATATATATAGCTCGTAAATTACATTAAACTTTCATTATATTCGTAATAGTGTGACAATATATTTTCGTTTGGTCTGCGCATTTTTTTATATGTTTTAAATTTAAATAATACTGAACAATGAATTTATATTCGAACGGTTTATAATTTTATTATTATAAATGTCAACATATTATATTCAAATAACCATTTTTTTTACGTATTAGTATACATATAATATCTATACTAGCAAGTATTTTATATTATATTACTTGTATGTTTGTATAATGTGTAGCATAATGGAAATCTTCAAATTTATTTACTTTTTGCAATTATTTTTTCAATAGACAGATTAAATATACATATACATATACTATTGGTCGCTAGGCATGGAGTGCTTAATTCCTGATACGTTATGTATATCGTAAAAATATTGCGAGATTACGATTCGATAACAATTTAGACTGTCGATAGATCAAATATTTTCCCAATCGATTCCTTAACGATTACGATTCGTTAAAAAGATTATAGTTCGTAATAATCATAGAGATATAAAAACAAAGTCCGTGAGCGAGCTGAGAAAATAATATAGCAATAGAAAGAGAACGCTATATAAAAATCTTTTCTGATTTGTTTGACACATGCTCATTCGGACAGTAAATAAGTAAGCGTAAAGCAACACCGATCAACGAGCAGCGTCGTGTGCATACTTAATTAGAGGACATAGATACAAAGCAGAAGTCTATGCAGCGTTCTCTTTCTATAGACATATCGTATCCACTTACACGGTAACATGAGTCAGGTACTCCATCTTTGTATCTCTATGGTAATAAAGCGTTAAATATAATTCTAAAATACATCGTTCCATATTTAGGTTAAACAAAATACACTTATGTTCGTAGCATTACCTCTATTTTCTATATCACTTTATAACAATCATTATATATACATGAATGTTCCTGATATACATATATGTACGTATATACAAACACGTCTCTCGATATAGAAAAATAGGAGAATGAAATTACATTTGGATTACGTTAATGAAACGGATCCACCGTTTGATAATTACATATCTAGTCGTTAAGGGACCAAAAGGAATCGTTATAATGTTTTTTTCCTCATTAGCAGATATTTACGTTTTCCTTCTTGAAAAATCTGATTGATACCATACAGAAAGATAGTTATTCTCCACTTTTCTTTCGCCGATCAATACCACGGAAATTGTCGAAAATGTTCACCTTATTTTATTATGTTCACACGTCAAGCTTCTTAACGTGCTAAAGTAGCCAAAAATTTCCTATTATACGATTCAAATCCTAAGCTGTGCTGTTCAAGTTCCAAACAGAAACCCGCCACCTGTACTCTGACCTTTTTATTGGTCAAGCGATTTTAATGTTGTTTCAATCGGAAATGAGCCAATCACAATCGACAAGCGATAAGAAATAAATATCAGCCACTTTCTCTATGTGATGGCTTTCATGACATTAACACCCATCGATTGCTAGGATTCTATGCCAAGTTTTCTATATGTTTCCCTGTCTACCGTAACTAATCTGCCTTCCACGCTCGAACAGTCCAATTCGATACAATGTAACCTGGCACCCCATTCACAGTGGCTCTGATCGTCTTGGCGGTAGTATTTGATCTGCAGACAAGTAGTCAAGTAACCGGAACCGAAGACACGCATGGCTATTGGCAATTCTTCACGATGCCCACGAGCACTCGCCGGTATACCCTTTGTGCTATGATAAGCACTGTAAGCACAGGCTGTCCCGTCCCGTGCACGTTCAATCGTTTCCACTTGTTTCCCTCCTATGCTTAGGGACCTATAAATTTCAAGATTATTATTTAGGTAAGTTTATGATTATTATTTAGCAAATTATGTCTAAAATTAAAATTACTACTATATACAACTATTATAATTCATTAAAACTAATGGAATATGATCAAAACAAAAGATATTGAACATTATAATGTCTACTGTGATATTACTACAGGTGATCTATATACATCTCATGAAGCAGTGATGTGATCTAGTACAGGGACGTATTATGGTTAATTAAGAATCGCAGTGGTGTAAGTCATTGTCAGTTTTTATAAAATGTTCTGCGTTTATTGTTGTAAAAAATATCTCGTTATAATATTGTATAAAAAGATTAGATAGGTACTGTACAAAATTATTCATTTTAATATTTAGTAGGTAAAACAGTTTTCGATTCTTTCCACTATATTCATAAAAATATGAATTTATATTAATATTCGCAGTTTAGTCATGATATTCAGATTTAATAGAAGCTTATGTTTTTTCTGTACATAAAAACTAGAGTTTTCATTAAAGTTGTGCTACTATCAGCTTACAGGATTGTTGAAATAACAACCCAGAACATTAAGAACGCAGTCACAAGATCGCATAACTCAAATCAAGTCCTCTAAAGTGATGGAACATGCATTAAATCTCGGAGTCGTACTTGTCTCTAACTTATAGTACTCTGAACAGCCTCAAGGGCGGAACCTTATTGATAATACAATATGTAGAATTTACATTAGGTTGTTATTATATGCACAAGTTATTCATTCCAGTTACGCTAGTTTGTAGCTGCATACGTAGTACCATAACTTTATTTTCCCCACTATCTCCATAAATAAATCTCGTTTACATATTAACGAAGTCTCATCTAATAATCACTTTAGAAATATTCATAAATTTGTTTGTTAACTCGTAACGATCACTTGATGCGTGTTATAACATACTCCATTTGGATATTATCGTAAGCAAATAAGCAATTTGCATTTCCACGTTATCCGCTTGCTTTTTGTACTTTTCTTTTGTAATCTGCATTTTACATTTTAATCTTCTACGTCGTTAATCTTCTTCTTTTAAACGAACCTGTGTTTCCTAAATTGTAGGTAGCAGAGAAAGAGTATGACGAGGGAGGGGGCGGCGGTGGCGGCGAGAAACGCTCGTTAGGTTCCACGGAAAAAGGAAAACAAGCAAAAGGTTCTGGCTTCAAGGCTTTGACAAACAGGACAATTTGAAAGTCTACCGAAAGGTTAATCGAATCGGACGCTCTTTAGTTTCAATTGTATCCATGCATCGAAGCAAATCTGATTCATTGATCGCAAATCGATAGACGCGATTCACGTCGATGGCAGGCGACGTTACAGAATCGTGCTTTAAATTCATTTGCATCTTCAACCGGCTAGTATTGGAGTATATTCTGAATCTCGTTTCCGGTATCTATTGTGCACCATCTGGCACGTATCGCGGAGCCGCAATCATTTACAAAATAGTCGCGACATCCCGACATGTTGCAAATTGCTGAATTTTAACTTCGTCCCCATCCTTCCCTTCATATTCGTAACGATTCCCATTGTACAAGACGTATTGCAATGAAATAGAGTGGAATTTATTTTAATGGGTTCGTGATTTGGATAAACAGACGATTAAATGAATTGAGCGTAAGAAACACAAATATCAGGATATAAAAGGAATAGATTGAGCAATAGTATCGTTAAATGCAATTGAAACGATATTCCATTACATTCAGTTGAGATATTTGTTGAAACATTCATCATATTTACTGTTCATCGAACATATCGTTCTAGACTAACTAGAAGTTACCGAAAATAACTTCCTCCCAGTAAATATGAATATTTTTATAGCGGCGCTTCCGTTTTATGTTCCATCTATGAAATTACATCTCCTAAAACGACGCCCATATAAAATAAATATCGCTCCTATAGAGTTTCCAATATCGTCGGTGAACTTTATTATTTTATGTACAAATTTACATTCGAGTCTTCGTGTATAATCTTCAATTCCAATGCGTTTTATCCTTTCTAATCGATCGATAATCTGCGAAGCGTATCCGCTTATAAATGAATCGGCACAAACGTAAAGTTTCGACAGAGCTAGAAATAAAAGGAGGAAGTTATTTCAAGCGTTTCGTTAAGCACTCCTTTGCTAAATACGTAATCGGCTAGTAGTAGAAAATGCATTTTTGCATTGGCGTATCGGATAAATTTTCGCTGTTCAACGAAAACAATACGTGCGTGCGTTTCTATAAATAGTAAATTCATATAGTGCATGCTTTAAATATTAATACATTCCGCATAGTAACCGCGGTGTAACTTGGCTTCACTTCAAGCCTTGTCGTATATTTTTAGTGTTTTGCAGGAGCAAATGATCCCTACGCGTATCAATGTCGAGCATCATTCACGTGTTAGAAATGAGTTCTCGTGACGCAGAAGCATATACATATAATGTATAATTATTTGGTAATGCGAAGCCAACCAGCGTCAGAGATTTTGCTTGCTGTTTAAATAGTTCGAATTATAGTCCTTGATATTGCGTTCTATGAAGAAGGAAATTGGAACAGAAAATCGTTGTCCAACGAGCGTAATACTTTCTCTTACTTGCTTTTGTATATTTCAAGAAAAGAATATAAGGAAGAGGAAGGAAACTTATATTCATTTATTCGATACATAAAACGAGTCAATTTGTCACTTGAACCAGTATTAATTTACACCGAATAGTTTATGTTCATAGGGTTTACCAACTTCTTAAATAGACTATAACATATAACATTATGTTAAATATAATAACAGTGATTTTAAAAATACTTTGTCGCATTTATATGAATTTCGTTACGTAAGCAAACACGAATCTGATTATGAAGATTTAATCTTCTAGTTCAGAAAGACTTTCCCATTGGGAAATGACCCAGTTATACAATAGTTAAGTATAAAAGTTAAATATCGGTATAATATTGCGTCCATCATCGTAATAGTTTGCTCTGTTTCAGTTGGAAATACAGAAACTCGAAAGTTGCAAAAGTGATTCGAGCACGAAAAATCTTGGCAATCGAAATTATAGCAGTTGATTCTACAGGTTCGTTAAGATGGCACATATTATAAAATACAAATGGTAATTAAATAGGATTAAATTATTTCTACAAAACGACAATCGATGAATCGCTGGCTTGTTAAGAGAATTTTACTTTAGGGTCAAGGAGTTTACATATTGTTCAAACAAGTTCCATTGCGTTAAACATTGTTCGTGACTAGTGATACTTTATATGCTTCGCTATTTCGTATATTTTCTGTATTCATTTGAGAAATATTTTTATTTTTTATTGTCAGAGTTTCTCTCTGCTTCCCCGAGCAATAGCATGGCTCGTGTTGTTCGCTGTTCCCTCGATTTATATTCGAAAAACTATCGTCGAAACGCGCAGGAAATAGAATATAAAATATTTGTGATGTCAAAAAGCAAAATATCTTTTTCAATAATTTATAAATCTAAAACAAAACGCACCAAGTTTCAAATAAACCACACTGTTACCGAAGTCGTTAATATTACAATTATAATTGCTATAGGATTTAAAAGAAAAATTCTTCAAATTGTTCTCCGGCTTTTATCGCAACCGTGCAACGTTCATGATGAAATTTATATACGTTTTTAAATTACAAATCAAATACATAATGTACTAAGTTTCAAATAATTAATTGCATTAAAAGAGAAACTCAGTTTTCCGATAATGTCTCCCTATCGTATTCGCTTTTCCATCGCAATTGTGCAATATTCCCGGTGTAGTTAACATTTTCATATTAGAAGCGAAAAGTGATACGCGTGAAAATTTAAACAAGCGAGAACGTAACCAGGATTATTATCAAAATTATTATCAATTCCGGGGCAATGGGAATCGAGTCTTATTGCTTTGCGCCTTCGATCGCAATCACGCAATATTCAGCGAGTAAAATTTACATTTTCGTATGAGTGATTAAAGGTAGCGCACATAAAATCCTAAATAAATAAAACTGTAATGTAGATTACTGTTAAGATTATCCTTTGAATTACTATTACGAATTACCGTTATAAATTTAACCCTTATAAAACTAATGGTGCAATACATCTCATAAATGGAACTGCGTATCGCATTTAAAGGATCACGACTGACCTAGATTTTTTCAAACGTATAAATGCAACATCCAGGGTAACTTCATTAGAAATGGTACCCATACATAAACCAAAATTCGAATTTAAACAAGAAACTTACTCTCTTTTCTAGCTCGACTCCCATCGCTTCTGTACCTTCGATCGCAATCGTGCAATATTCATCTTCGAACTTGGATAATGTTAGTGTTCCTTTTCACGTTGCGAGGAATTCGCCAATTGCTCGAGTCAATACGGTCGTCGTCAAGATGTTCAAAGGCGTGCTCCTTAAACATTAAACGACCCAGCGGACTGTCTAAGCCCGTGACGAAATCGTAAACTCGAGACTCGCATTCCCAGCACGTCGCTTCTTGATATTACTCGTAAAGAACCAAAGCACACATGGTCGCTCGTTGTAAAAGTAAAAAGCATGAAGAAATTTTTGGTGCAATACATTCGGGTCGTCGTCGTCGTCGTCGTCGTTCTCGACGTTGATCAATCGCAATCGCGGAATCGTTTTAGCGAAATAACCGACGATATACGACCGATACGAACGCCCGATGCAGATACCTTAAAAAGAAGCTTTTCGATGGCAAATTACGAATAATACCTAGAGGCGTATCCACGTTCGATCGATACGATTCTATCGCCGTTCGTGAAAAATGTAACGAGTCCTAGATCGTAAGCAGTGTGGAGACTTCTTTGTTCGTTCCTCTCCTCTCGATTCAACGTAGAACATCCAATTCTCCCGATTAATCCCTCTCGAGAGTTTTTTTACTTGGAAACAACGGCCTACCATGACGAGCACTTCTTAATTTAGAAGAAGAAGAATCGCCCCTCTGCGAGATTTCTTTCATCGGATGTTCGCGGAGTATTACGAACGATTTTTTGTATTTTCGGCAGATTTTTGTGAGAATATTAGATTGCTGGGAAAATTCATGGCGAAAGATTGAGAAAGATTTGATCAGAATGAAACGCGGAGAAAGATTCCGCTAAAATTAGAGTTTTTGATATCCGTCACTTCACCAGTCTGTTCTTGTCCGTCTCGTCTTTTCGGGTAATGAGTTTCTTCGAATGGTTTTTACAAACTACTGGGGTATTTCGTTTCTTGTTTACGTCCTTCAAAAGAATCCTGTAGAGACTACAACAAAATAATAACGAGGGTGTATACTATATTTAGCGAACGAGACGAGACGCTGTATGTAGATAAAGTTAAATTGGTTGTCGATCGATACGTAGATATTTTTCTTTGCCAAAGATTACGATATCGTAAGAGACCGTAGAGTCTTTTTAGCAGCCACGAAACCTTGGTAACCATCGTGTTTTACTATCGACAGAGTTTCCCCGATTTCTCTTATCCTGGAGGAAAAGCGAGCTGGTATGGTTTAAAGGAAATGACCAAGAACGATTGTTGCTGAAAGTTGGAAAAGGAACGCGTGGCACCGATAAGGGTGGAGATACGTTGGACTGATAGCAGGTAACGAGGTAAAAAATTCTCCGTTTCGCTCGAGACATGCAACGGTAAGCCATTCTCTGCATTAAATACTAAACGTAGATATTTCTGGTTGATTTTTAACGATGAAAGTGCCGTCCGTGATCGACTCGCAGCGATTCGAAGGCACGATTCGAGTGTTCTCGTCGTACGCTAACTAATTCAGAGTTTCGCGTGCAAGCAAAATTTCCTCAAGACGAAATCGAACAAAATCTAGCCAGAGTCTCCACTTTAACGATCGTGATACCGTTCCGTTCGATCCTTAGACACGCAGTGGAGTTGGCCTGCTTTGCTCTCGGATGATCATCTGGTAGAGACTTCGCTTCCTTTTTGCCTCAGTGACGAGAGTTAAAAAAAACACCAACAACGAGAAGAGAAGTTCCATCGCATTGAAAATAATCCCTCTGACAAACTCGCCAACAGCGGAAACGGCTTTTCTGCTTCTCTATTCAGGAAATTCTTTGTTCGTCGTACCTCGTTTTCTTTTTCGATACAGGCCAATTTTGTTCGGTTCGCGGAACGAAACACACAGTGTTCATTTAACGCGCTTAAGTTCGTATTGTGCATTTGTAACTGACTTTGTAAGCGGAATTAGAAAGTTACGATATACATCACGCGCCAGATAAGATCCTCCGAGGTGTAGGAGCGTTCGATTTAAAGTAGAACTATCTGGCTCTGTTAGCTTTCCATCCACGCGCGCGTTTCCCCCGGAAATCGACTCCGCCGAATAAAGTGCATGCATACGTATCAGGCGGGAGAGAGAGAGAGAGAGAGAGAGAGAGAGAGGGAGAGAGAGATGAAGCGAATCCCAAAGCGACGACTTTGATAGATCACGTGCAATTTTCGGAAGAAATATATTTTCACTTCACCAGCGGAAAACATCTTGCTCGTAATTCGACGCGCTTTTCCGTTTCGATTGCGCCACTAACATTCCAAATACACCGCCAAGATGAGACTTTAATTAATTCGTCCAACTGTTTCGCGGTTATGAGGTTTACTAGTCGCGACCTAAATCGTTGGCACGCTATTACCTCGGCTGTATTGGATCTTCAGCAATTGACTTTGCTTTATGCTATTCGATTGTGGCAGTACTATACTGTAAGCTTATTGCTCGTGTAGAAAGCAATTAAATGGACACTGTTTCGGGTCGATTAAGTGAACAGAGAATGGAACATTCTGTCTGATATTGCATCAATTTAACACGATGTTACGTTGAAAATCCAACTTTCTATGGCGAGATTACCTGCTGCGCGTATTATACTTGTTGTTCGAAATTTATGGGATTTAAAGGGCTACGCGAAAAAGTAGGACAATAAGTTTCCCAAGCCTGGAACGTCTCCCTTGGCATTATACCGTGGTTTATAAGCCACGTTTTCTCATTCCGTTTTTATAGGCAGACGCAGTATTATTCAGCATACTCATTATACGTGTGTCTCATACAAGATTATTTTACTTATAGTTATCATCTATTAATCTGTTATGAAACTATTGCATATAAAGAAGCTCGCGGAAGTACGCTTGTCAAACGCTTGTAAAAAATCTTTTACCAATATATATTATCTCGTAACTTTTCCTTACATTTTCATATTCGTTCCAAATTTCACCTATATGATCACGACGCTCGTGTCTCGTTACAGAGCCAATAAAGTTCCCAATTGTTTTATATAACACACATTCCGTACGTGTAAAGTTCTCCATGGCAAGCGTTGAAATATTTTTCTGATCCATCGTATATCAAAATCTTTATGTTACTATTCGTTACTATTTGTCCCGGAGAATGAATCTGTTTGCAAAATTGTTGCCAGAAATAATAACCAAAATTCCAACGTAGACCTCGTGTTTTTTTTTTCATTCTTTTTTTTCCAATTTTCAAACAGGGATAGAATCAGCAAAAACCGTACAGCTCTTCCAAATCAAATTGTAGCCGCGTTCGATAGTTCATGGGATAATTGGCTGCACGTACTTAAATCGATCGGACAACACGAATCTCCGACAAAAAAAATGTTCCCAATTAGCGAATTTAGCGGCGGCGCGCGAATCTGAGAGAGAGACGGAAATAAAGAGAGGCGAGAGGAAAAAGCCAATGGGACGAAGCTTTCCTTTTAAAAGGCAATCCGTCTGTAAAACAAAAAGCCATTCGCAATCTTGTATTTTTAGTCTCTTTACTTTCTTCCTTTTTCCTCCTCGCCTCTCTCCTCTCTTCTTCTTTTCCGTTTACTCTCCTCTTCCTTGCTGTGTTCGCGAAATAAAGTAGGAACGGTCGGCATTGAAACAGGCGAGATGAAAGAAAGACCTTCGAAAAATAGGCACGTTTGTTCAAACGTGTGTACGTTCGGGTGGAAATTTGCGACAAAAGTTTCGATAGCAGCCCACCAAGGATATACGCTGTTAATCGAACTTCTAAGCAGTGCCGACAGTTGCACTTTCCGGAGGGATGCGATTTCCTAACAAAGACTCGCGAAAATCGCTGACTCACGTCGACGATAAATAGAGACGATCCCCTGTGCGAATACTTGCAACACCACACTCAGCGGTTCGCCTTAGGTAAATCGAGAATTTGACGAATGTATTTTATTTTATGTTTAAAACGGAACACGATTTACACGACTTCAGGGTTAAATATAGTTACGAATAATTATACTCGAGTAATCATACCTGAAGGTTTAATTATTACGCGATTTAAATATTAAAACGGCTAAAAAAAGAATTTACTGTGTTTCGCATGCGACCATGCATATCGTGGTATTTGCGTGTCAATTAATCAGATGCATGCGAAATTTTCTATCATTTAGCACGTTCCACTGCCCCATGACTCATATTATGGGTCAACGTAATTCCCACTCATGATACATGTATATCGCTTTTCTAAAGCACATTTTCGTCCCCCGACTATGAACGCGGTTAACACGTAATTATTTTTACGCAACTACAAGAATTTAGTAGCGTGCGAATAAAACGCGAAGCTTGATAAAAATATATTTCGTTTAAAAAGAACATGAATATGCAAACCTGCTGCTTTGTAATTTACGTCGTACGCGATACGAATTTGAAAATAGGAATGCACAGAATTGCACGATAGAATGAATTATTCGCGTAAGAAGTTAACGAAACTCAGATGAGATTGGCATGAAGTTCGTATAAGATTTCTGTTTGACCCATTTGACGTTCCCTTTTCCTTCTGTTTTACATCGATTAACCGATGTCATGGACCACATGCAAGTAAGCTGTTGTTCTAGTTCTACCAGTCTATAGTACTTTTGAAAGTGGAATATTTTTTATTCCGTGACCCGGTTTCTTGCACCGTTGTATATCGCTGTCAGGCCAGTATGTCTTTACACTACCTCGCTACCAGATCTTTTTTCCATGTATCCACCTTATAAATACGTGATTCTCCTAAATTTCTTCGCGAGACGCGTTTTATAGATTTAATCAACGTTCCAAACGCTTCCCACCCAGCGATCCGTTTGCACAGGAATTCCCAATTCTTTTAATCAGACACGCTGCATTCGCCTTAAGAATATATCGTCGTATCGAAAAAGATCGATCGATCCTTGTAAAGAATCAATCGGTTTTCATTAATTTGTATAGCTACCGAATTTCAATTTGGACTTGACATTTCTACGGACCCGAAAGATATAGTTATGAGGACCAGCAATATTTTAATATCTTCGATGTTGTAACATAATGACGACGAATATTTTGGAAATTTTGAAAGAGACGAGAAAACGCACGTTCAGCCGCGAAACTAAAAATACAGACAATTTTGCCGATATAACATCGATTGACTATGTCTCGAATCTTAAAATTGCTTCTCTGTAAAAGATATGAAATGTGACTTATCGTGCTCTTCTTTTACGATCTTCGAACATAATTTGCACATATAACGATGCTAACGAACGTATTAGAAAACGATTAACAAATTAAGAATTAGAATTTAACGTGTATTGCGTATGTATATGTATGTTATATTATACTACGTAGTAGCGTTTCTCAGTTGGATGCAGGCTTTGTGATCGTCTGACTTATCAGTCTCGTTACTACTGATCTTCGTTCACGGCTCCGCTCGCTAGAAATAACGTATATTTATGTACAGCTGGTTTCACGAGAATATTGTAATATTTATTTCGTCACGTTTCTCTTTTATGAAGCGGTGTGTATACGTGACTTGTTCGACTTTGCCAAAGTTAACTCGAAACTTTCGATCGTTAAAACGTTATTAGTTAGTCATTCGTGAAATGATTTACTAAGCACACATAGTACCGCAGGTTCTTATACGCTGTTGCAAATAATTAGAGAAATACCTTTGTTCGATAAGTAGGCTGAAGAGAAAGTTGATGAGTAGCTACGAATTGCTAGCTCGATATCGTAAAAGTTTTAACTGCTTCTGCAAGTTCAATGGTTAACAAATGCCTGTTTCGTTCCTCGCTTGTTTTTTTTTTTCTTTTTTTCAAGCATTTCCAACGATTTAAGTCGTAATACACATAAAAAGTTTCTATAAGTGTTCAGATACGTTCGTGAGCCACGGTACATAGTGCAGAATTTTACATTTTATGGCACATTGTCACACGATACTCTTGAATTGCTACCTAGAGCAGTAATGGAATTTTTAATTAGTCAGACGTTTCTGCAGAAACCAAGTCAATGAATAAATCATTTTTATCAGAATCTTCCCAGTGTTCTTTAAATAATATACGTGTGAATTATCGCTTACTCGCGGAGTAACGGTTCAAATTGTAAGATATAAGTTACGTGAACCTCTTGTGAGTGTTTCATGAAGATGCCTGTTCCAAATTTCAAATCCTGTGAGCCATCGTGAAAAAAAAATGGGAATACAGAGGTATGAAATATCAACGAATCGTGAAAAATATTGAATATCTGACCTATACGGTAGAACCTAATTTATACGAATTCTATTTATTATGAGCGCAATTTTAATGATTGCACGGTTAAATGATCTCTCGCTAGTTAAATCCACTTACTTTAATGCAAATTCTTATTATATGAATCCTAAGTATATAAGCTATTTTTAATGACGCATTTTTATAAATCCAATAACTAAATCTGTCAGTCTCGCACTTGTTTATACAATTACGTTAAACTAAAAGATGTAAACATGTGACAAATAGCGTAGAATTCAATTTAATATGAACAAGATATATCTAATAATCCACGCGAATATATAAAATATCTAAAGCAAGGTCTACTGCTTTTAATATTTAATTGCTGGAACTTCCGATCCAGGTTCTATTTCCTTACTTGTCTTCGTAAAAATATGAAGTCGTAGTAACATATACAACGCGTAAATCTACGGTCTATCTGTCAGCGTGCAAAGTTTCAACTAGACTGCAACCAGCTGAACCTCATTTCTTGTCAGTCATTCCCAATAGATGGACACGCAAAATTTCCATTCCTATGATATTAGCCAGCGAATGCAAAAATAAATCAGGCGCCGTAACGTCGCATAAATAAAAGAAGAAAAAAAAAAAGAAAAGAGGAGAGAGAAAAGAGAGAGAACGAAGGTAGTAGAGTAAATTTTCAATCCGAGATATTAATTGGAGCAAGGAAAAGTTGGGGCAAAATTATTTTCAGAGCGGCTCTTTCAAGCGGTAAATTTAAACTTATCCGACGTGGAAAGTGGCCTCCTCGCATAGGTGATGAAAAATAGTTGAAACAGACGCCTGTACAGACGACGTCTCGCTCTTTCTCGAGGATTTTGTAAATAAGCTTTTTCCCCAACCAACGTGTATATCCCTTTTCCCATCGTTTGCGCAACCAGTGCAGTGCCTTTGCAGCGGCCTCTGCTGAATGTTTATTGACGCGAGTCACGAGCATTCACAGTTATCGAGGATCCGATCGAGCTTTTGCCAGAAACGAAAACTTTCGATAAGTTTGTACATGTAGGTAAAGATTAAAGTCCTCGGCAGTGGCAAAACGTAACGCAGGTAATCAACTTTCAAAGGTCGAGTGTTATTGGGAATATTGAACCTGCCAGACAGGAGAGAAGAAGATACAGTCGCGCCGACTCGATGTAACTGTTCCTACCGATATATCGACGGATTTCCCAGGCATTTTATCGTCTCGTAGAATAGCTCTCGGCGTTCCCAAAACGAAAAATTCTACAGAAAAAATTCCAATGTTGGTGGATGTAAATTTTGGAATTTTCGAAAGTTTCTCGCTGCTGGAAATTGTTAAAACGTAAATGACACGGATGATATGGCTTTTTCGTATTTTCGCCTGGTACACATCGTATTTATTCGTAAGCACGGTGTACGAATAACTCATTTTTTCGATGTTGTGTCAATATCTTTATTTTTATTCCTTCTTGTATCGTTCTTTATTTTCCGTCGTATTTTGTTCGATATAATAATTGGTTTTGCAGTTGACAGATTGGAAAGATATTACAAATGGTTTATCTTTCTCTTTATACTGAATTCAAATATCGATCAAAGTTTTTTTATTTATGAAATGAATATCCAACTACGAGATCTAAGCTAATAATAATAGGATAACTGTTACGGTGATAATGTAAGTGAAATAAGACACTACATTCTTATACTCCGAATCTCGAATAGTCTTCTTCGTATTTTTATTTCTTCCGTCGAGTTTCGAAACTCGGTAGCAAAGGAACGCAGTACGCATGTAATAATTAGAGCGCTCGTTAATTAATCTAACCCACGTAAAGTTTACCGCTATATTGCGTGATTCGGATTAATCAAGTATACCACCCTTAAGACAATGAAAATTCTACACGAATTTTGAAGACAACGAAATTGAAATGTAGATCGTATTCATGGAATAAATACCCGTTTGCCCTTTACCCGAGTAATGCACGTTTCTGTCAAATTTGCAAATAACATATTCATGAAGAAAATGGGATATTTTTCTCTTACACAAGCCACAAAAATAATGGACGAGAATGAATTATAAATGTTTGCTATCGAATGACAAAACGAACGATATACCCCGAAACAAAGAACAGAACATTTTTACAAATACTAGGAAACACTGGAGGGCAAGACAGGAAATCCCAATTTCGCATTGATCGTCGAGCAATTTACAGTATAATTTGCTGGATAGAATGTACTCGTTTAAAACTTTGCATCGAACATTTGTATGTCGGTATTAATATTTTCTTTAAAAATGGAGAAGTAAATAAACGTATACATTCAAAACTATGTCGTTAATGGCACATAACAGAGGAACAAAATAAATTTATATAGAGGCTGACGAAAATATTTTGTATACCAATATGTAGAATTAATGTGTGCATTATTGTACGTATACTGTAAATATATATTTAATAAAAAAATTAGCGTACGCTATGAATAGCTATCTTAAGCATATAATAATTGAGGCTTATTAACGTAATTGACAATTGACCGTTTAAACATTTTCGTGATCCAACTCTAGGAAACATATATTTGCGTTACATATCTCGTAGCTGCTACATCCGTTTTTAAACTTGTCTCAGACTTTACCAATATAATTATGATAGTCTGGCCTCATTACCGTGCTAATTAAATTTCAAAATGTTTCATATAACATACATAGTATATTCGTCAGAGATTTGTACAAATATTTGGATATCGTTAATAATAACAAGAACATAACGAATTCACTCAAAATTCTATCAATTATTATTCATATTACGATGGAGACTCGGTTATGTTCCGCATTATCCGGGCTGCTTCGAACCACCTTACTTACTATAACTTACTTATTATAACTTAGTTACTGTACCTTCATTCTTCTCGATATTTTAACACGAAGAGTACAAAAGTGTAAAATAATCAGATATTGCGGAAGCAGTTAATCAAACTTTCAACCTATTAAATAACGGATCGAGCCTAATTGCATGTAGAATATTACAAAATTTCAAATGTTTTCTATGATTTTGTTATAGGATTTATGAACATTAATAGAATTCTTGCGTACTATCCGAGGCAGGCCCGGTCCACGTCACGTCAGCTAAACGAGGTTCTACTGTATAATTATGCGATAAATAACGGAATTTCTGATTCCTAAATAACACGCGAGTTTACAATCGACCAACAACGAATGCAGTGATTTCGTGCATAAAAAGAATGACAGTTGCATTTTCTGAAGGACTCGATTTCCTGGTACCGCGTTCATTTCCTCACCGTCTAATTGGCCATGGTTGTTTAAATATTATCCACGCGAAACCCGTGCTCGTTCACTAGCATCAGCAACACTCTGCATATCGTAATTGCCAAGTAATTTTAGCTGCTATTCGTGTTACGAGCGACGGTTCATTTTCCAACCCTGTGCGAGCCGGAGACCGAGCACCGCAATATAACGCCAGTCGATATTTCAACCGGTCGTGTATGATTACTTTCGTCTTTTAACGTGTCTATTTCGTAACGAAAATGTATCGTTACGAAAGCACGATACATCCAGATTCGATCGAAATTATTTATCATCAGTCCGCCTGCCAGACGAACCAATGAAATTTTCATCGATTCTACCCTCGTCCTACATCAAACTCCGAAACTTTGCGAAGTACACGCGTACATACATATGTAAATGGTTTTCAGGGAAATTTCGAAACAGTGACTCCATAATTTTCGGATTTCTACAAATTTGTTCGTGTGACGCTATTTCTCTAATCCTACTTCCAAGATATTTCCTCGATGCGCCGGAACAAACTGCGATACACAGTTTGATATTCGAGTAACATGTTCGTGGTAGCTTTGATAAATGCATCTCTTTAGTAGACCTTGGGAAAAGTGTCTTCTTTCGAATTTAGGTAAACTTTTCAGTCCAATGATCGTCCTTCCATCGTAGTTGCGAGATTCTTCTTCCTAGATGATTCAAGGAAAATAAATGTGCAACGCACAGTTTGAATATAGCGTTGATAATAATTTTAAGAGATGTACTGTTTAGATAAACTTCCAAAAAGATGTAATAATTTATACGATTTTCTTCTTATTGTTGGGTAGGTGTTAGGTCGTTTAGTAACGTCGTTTCACATCTTTTTACGGCATTCGTACTTTCACAGCTCTCGCCAGTGAAAACCTCGTTAAATATCCAGCGAACTGTATGTCAAATATCAGAGTCCAATTGTTTCAGTAGCATTAACTGTACCGAAGATCGTAATCGATTTGTAACTATTTACTACAGTTCAAGGCGATTACTGCGACATGTACACGTATCGTTTCAGTAGGTACATAATGGTAACACCTGCTCTACTCTCACCACATTTCTGAGACAGTTGCACCTATATACTTACATCAAAGTGCAACGTTCTGTATCCCTTTTTTTGTATATTGCCAGGCGTGGTAATCCCAATTTGTCTTTAGACCCTAATCTTTTCATCGTAGCCTTTTTGTACTGCGCTGCTCTTCGTGAATAAGAGTGGTCGACACTGGCCCTAAACATTTATTTTGCAAGCATTTTCAGTTACGAACGTTCTTTGGATAGACACTCGACCGTCGACAGACCTGAGCAGCTGGAGAACTTAATCCGTTACTTCTTGACATGTTTCCTACCCTTTCGGGTACATGTATCTCCTACAACCCTTCTCAATGTCTTTCGTTCATTTTTCAAGTACCCTTTATCAAATGTTCCTGACTCTTCGTTTTCGTTTCAACGAAGTAATACTATTTAGTCTTTGTTCTTGCATATACTTAGATATCGAAAAATACGAATATATTAGATATCCTTGGATAACAATATATACATCATGCATTAGCTTGTAACATAAGTTTCTTCTGTTTTTATGTTTACTATATACAAACGGAGAATATGGAACGAACGTATATCGCAAGCTTAATAAAAATGAATTGTTCAACAGATTAAATAATACAGATGCATGCAAGGGAAACAGAGTTTTTGAAATTTTAAAACGAAGAGTTAAATATTAAAAGAAATTCTAAAATAAGAAACTGAAAAGGATGAATAATCGTTCGCGAATTACTCCTGGAATAGATGAAGATAAAAACGAGCATTTATCTCAAAGCATATCTCTTTCGCCGATTCTTCTTGTAAAAGATCTCTTATATCTTTCACAAATGTTATGCTTCACGTCGTCCTCTGCTATTCGAGCAAGAAATCTACTCTTTCTGTTCGGAAAAGGAATTATAAGAAGCATTTTACAATCACGTTTATAAAACTGATGTTCTTTTCAGGCAAACTATCAGGGGGTTAAATCATCCCTACAAAGTGATCCGGAGATATCGAACGTCGAACACTGAGGAACGAGGTTTTCATATCCAGACGTTTGTCATCGTGCTCGGATATTTCCTGTACCATGGCCAACAAAAGGCTATTAGTATGCTATGCAGTGACACCTCATGGTCCTTAATACTCGATGGAACCTATCCGTAAATTAAAAGTTATCGTTGATCGACGATCCTGCTGATCCAGTTAAGCCGCGAAGAGTGTCGTTTAGAAACTCTCCGGTTGTAATTATTCAGAATGGTATCCACCGAAGCGATTCTTCCTCTTCTTTTCTCATTCTTCCGTCGACGAGGTCCTGAGAATCGCTAAATGGAGATTGATCTTTCCTAATGTCGTTTTTCTGCGCTCTTAAAATCGCTCGTCGCGACTATAAAGCATATAACGTTTTATAAGGTCAGAAGGATCGTATTTTATAATTCTCACTCTTGCGTTAAAGTACCCCGGCTGGTCCAGCGAAGGAAACACGGTCAATCCTCGAGGGCTCGAGCGAAAACGTATGATCCTTGTCGAACACTAATTTTACAAGTCCGTTTCACCGGTACCATGCAATTCTTAACACATTTAGAAGTTGATTAACGAAGGAGTTCCTTATAAATCTACACGATTTTTTCTCATCTTTAACGTATATATGGTGTACGTCATTGGTTGGAGAAATTTTATTGAAAGGAGAATATCGTCCACCATCGCAACAATACCGTGTCTTATAATGGAATTAGGAACAATAAAAACCAATACGAAGAGAGATTATTTCGTCCAGAAATAGAAAACATATGATAGGATGTTCTATTCTTAAAGGCTAGCAGAATTTATATTATACCATTATTATATCGTAACATCTTAAAGTATATAGAAATGTGGAACACGATTATAAGAAGCGTTCCAATAGATGCTACTTTCGTTTATGAAACGCGTAATTCTGAAGACACGTGTAATTAAAGTATCATAAGTGTGTATGAAACATTAAGGACGATTATAGAAGAGGCATATTATAGGTAAAAAGATTAACAACGATAGTATAATACTGCATCGATATCGTGTTGTTTGAAAGATATGTGCGTACGGTATTCTAAACGTGTTATTGCGTATACACATTGAAATGTACACATCTATCAAGAACTACGCGCATTCACGAGCATTTGTAATAACGCCCGTAGGTTGGGCGGGTTCGATCCCTCAGAAAGGACGTGCATATATCATTTTTACTACTTTCAGCCTATAATTCACGTTCTCCTACGCATGTCGAAAATAGGTGTAATCTTTTTCTGCGAACCGTTTCGCGCGTTAAGTTTATCGGATGGACGTAAAAGTTCAATATTGATACGCTTGTTCTCTTAAAAGCAATGGTACACAAAATGGGAATTTCTTTGATGATCGATCTACCATAAACGAGCATTTTATCCAATAGGTATCGTAAATGAGAGATCTGAAACTGTTAGCCAGGAATAAACTGGAAATTATAACGGCCAATGAAAATCGAGTTACGATTATAGTAGAAAGTCGGTAAACGGTACAATGTTTTAGTACGAAGGGTAAAAATGGTATTTGATTTACGATTAATAGGTAATTTAAATATTAATAGAAGCGATTAAAATAATAATTTATATGAAAAGGCTGAGGTTACAAGAAATACGTAAGATGAACATATGCAATGCTGAACCTTTTAAAAAATGAGAACTACAATTTATGATCGCACAGTGAAATCAATATTTAGCGACAGGTAAGAATAACGCTCATCTATCAAGCACTAGGTCTCAGAAATTTATCTGATCACGAATTTACGCGGTAAAATTAATATCTCGATCGCACCGGATAATACCAAAGTAAGATAATAATGACTGGCTGTCGAGTTTCTAATATCTTTAAAAAACTATAAATCCCTGAGCTGTGTTTCAGATATCCTTATTATTGCGACGATGAAATTACCACTGGGTAAAAGGACCGTGTTATGAAACAGAGCCGCGGGATCAGATAAAGAGGAAACGGTGGTACACGGACATGCGAAAATAATAAACGATGATCAAACACGAGGACGTGAAGAAATGATTGCTCTTAAAGAAAAAAGTGAAGATTGATTGAAATAATATAATTGCTATCGTCACATTCTCTGTACCCACTCTAATAATTGCGGAGGTTTGAAGCTGATGTCCAACCGATACGTGGCTTCGCAGCTCAGTTTCACTGTCTTCAGCTGTCGAAATCTCGCCGATGTCTCCATTTTACAATAAACTGGACCTGCGGCCGGTTCGCGCCTTAGGGACAAGGTCACTCGAAAATGTCCATCAGCACCCATCTATCACCATAATTTAACTTTGGAGGGAAGATAAAAAGATACAGTGCAACGTCTTTTGAACGATCGATGCTTAAATTTAAATCACGCGATATGACTGTGCGCGTGATACAATTGAAAAAAAAGAAGCAAGATCTTTTTTGAAAATTTGAAAGGCAGAACTCTTGTAAAATTGGCGTACTTCGAAAGAACGCCGCAACAGGACAAACGAACGGTGCAACGTGCACGGTGGGCGTCGCGACGCTTACTGAACCGCAGCGTCGTAGACGTAACGCGATTCCGGCACGCGACGACGGCTTTGACTTTTCTGTTTTGTCTTTCAATCCCCGCACAGTGATCGCCTTCCCCTTTCCGATAATGAAGAGATTACTTCAACCAGGGTTAGCACGGGTTTAACATGGTTCCTATATATATGTATAGCATTCGCATTGAAACCAATAATAGCATTGAAGAAATGGTAAAATGTACAATTAATTTCGGTAGCGGTTGTAAACGAACTGTAAACGGGTTGGAAGAAATTTTTCGCTTTGTCCAACAGTAACTGATATTGATATATTTCTACTTATGCTTTTTTTGTAATTAATGTGAATTGCTTCTCTTTGTATTAATATAAATAAGATGAAAGAATATTATTTTAGAAAAATTAAAATATTTAAAAAATGGATAAATATCATAAGTCGGATAGTTATGATAGTATGTATATATGATTATGCTAAAAATATTAACAAATATACTTACGAATCAGCCACTATATAAGGTAATAAGATAACTTAAAAAATAATAGGATATAAGTTGGATTACTATACAGTAAATGGGTATAACTGCAAAATTGTGTCTTCATCGAATGATCCTAAAGCCATGGGATCTATCTTCAACTATTATAAGCTTCCTATAATCAATCTTATTTTTAAATTTACAGAACCTTATATTGGTTAAATGTTTCCAAAATGGAAAATGCCCACCTTGAAATCGAAGATCATGCTGGCTCTTCTCAAAACATAAAGGATTTATGAAGAACGATCTTCAGCATTACAAGTTGAAAGACTCGAGCTGCAAGGTTCAACAATACCAGGGTAGTTGAAATCCAGTCTCAAAATCGTGGTATTGTATAATAATTTTTGTATAAATAATATAAGTAAATAAATAATTTTTTTTTTTTTAAATATAAAACATGTTCATTATGTGGATAAGAGTATAGGTCATTAAATGATTATAATGTAATATTTTTCAAATATTTTTATTTCCCCAATGTTATGAGTTTGACATTATTTTTTAAAAAATATAAATAATATAAAGATGTTAAAAAACATTTGCAATTGCTTCCATCTTTATAATATGATGTACAACTGCGACAATTTCTTATGTTTACAATATTAGTTTCACTTGAAAAATCATCCTTACAACAATTACAAAATTAAAAATAGTACATAAGGGACTGTATACTATGAAGTTGCAAATATGATCATTGAATGTAATGTTTTACAAAATAAATGATCATATAATAGATGATATTACATGTATTAATGATACATGTATTAATACTTTAAAAATACAAGGAACTGTTATTAAAATGTTTATACATATACACAACACTGATGGAAATTAAATTTCTCCAAATATTAAATGGCAACTATGAATGATTATTAGTTATGTTACAATTTGCTTATGAATTTATTAAAGACTCATAAAATTCAAGTTTTTAACAAACTGTGCAATATATAAAATACTCATTATATTTTTTCAGAATCATTTGCACTGAAATCTATTTGAGATAACAATAATATCATAAAAAGTCATTTTATGTATCGTGTATGTATTGTGTAGTCAACTTATGTATCTACTCTCCAAATATATTTCCAGTCAAGCGCTACGCGCGTTATTAATTGTCATAATGAATGTTCATATTGTTTTTCTTCAATTTCAGGAGTACACACGCTCAAAGCTTGCCCCACTTTAATTGTTTGTCCCACTTCTACGCAAAATTTAAAATCTTTTGGAGCCTCGAATAATAACACAATAGTGGATCCCATTCTAAATTCGCCAAATAATTCTCCTTTACTTAAACGTGTACAGCCTAAACTAGCATCTTTCCATCGTTTTGCTTCAGGCCACTTAAGGGCATTTGTATGTAAATCTTTATCACAGTAAACTTTTATAGAACCTACATTTGTCGCTCCAACTGCACTATAAGCCATAAAACCACCAGCCCATTTACCAATATACACTACACGTTCATTTAATGAAAATAAGTCTGGTAGATATTGGGCTATTTTAGGATTAACGCTTAAAAGCTTCCCTGAAATGAAGAAAGATATCTTCCCAATTTTAATTCATGTAAACCAAAGTTAGATTTTGAAATATAAAAAAACAATAAACCTTGGAAGTGTTTACGAAATTCTATTTCCCAGTCAGTTGGACTATGAAATCTGTGATAATCCCCTGGTGCAAGATAAACTGTTAGTTGATAGAGCTGATTTGTTGGATTTTTTAAGAGAGATTTTATATAAATATCATCTTCTTCTTTAGTAAATTTAGACCATTCAGAATGAAATGTATTTATATCACCTAAAAAATGTCTAAGATTATAAGTAACACCCTTTACTTGTTGTACACAACATGAAGTTACTGGTCCAAAATATAAAACTTTTCCATCAGCAGGTGAAACCTATAATAAATTTACATATAACATTTTATTACTTTATTTAAATGACTTACTTAATTTGATGTAAAAAATATATACATACTATATTTGTGGTTTGAGCAATAGGTCTTGCATCATATTTGAGCGGTCTAACAAAAAAGTCAACAAGACTTGGAAAATCTGATAACTCTATATCAATTTCATCTAAATTGGCATCAAAAGTTTTCGCATAAAATCCATATAAGGTGGGTCTTAAACTAACTGGCAATTCCAAACTAGCAATCCAACCCCATATTCGACTTATTACTCGAAACGGCAAGAAATAATAACATTTTATCTGTAAATATTTAATTTTAACTACAGAACTTTCTTGTTCATACATAGTCCTTAATTTCCTCAAATTTTGTTCAATTGAAATGTAATACATCATGCTGCTATTGTAATAAAAATTTATACCACAAAAACATTGATTGGGTCGTACACATTACTGTCCTCAGTTGTATATGGATGTTTTTTTAAATGTCTCCACTGTAATGCTGTTAACAGTGTTACTCCCATTCCAAAAGGAATAATCCATTTTCGTTGCTTTATAAATGAGTACCAAGAATTGTCTTTATATCGACTAGTACTTATATTTGAAGTATATGTCTTTGACAATCTTTGATTTATTAAAATTTTGAAATTACTTTTTGTATATATTTTCATACAACATTTACAGGAGTTTTTGCTAAAATATGTTAACAACATTAGATAAATAATTTTATTAAAGCAATAATAAGACTTAAAGATTACAAACCTCACATCTTGAATTACGTGATAAATCTTATAAAGATTCATCTTGAAAATAAATTTTATTACATAGAGGTATATAAACTTTCTTATATTCTCCTTATATTCTTAGGTTAGCTTGGATTATATACAAATTTCTACAAAAATATATATTTATAAATAACAAAATTCAGACATATATACACAAAAATTTTTAACATATCTTTATTTTAATTAAATTTATACATTAATCCTGTTGAAATATACATTTGCAATATCAAAAACTTACAAGAAATATCTTATTTGACATTTTTATACATACGTACATTAAGTACTCATCTACAGAAACAGTTGTAGCTTGAGAATAATTATTATAAAAACTCGAGATAAAGAAAATAAATTAGAACAAAAGATCTTCTTAACTACAAACTTGTACGAACAATACTGTTCGTATATAAAACGCCACCTAGCAGTTTGATATGAAAATTATATTCTTTTATTCTTATTTTATTTAAATGCATGAAACCCACTGATATTATATCAGTGCTGAAACTTAATGAAACCACAGAAATCGTCAGTAGTGAAACTTTACTGAATTAAACTGTACAATATATGTAACACGTTCATAACATATATTTTGTAATACGATTATTATTTTATATAGTTAAAAAATGTTTTGTTGGGCTTGGACATGAACTTATACATTTTACTTTATTTTATTCCGCTAACTTATATCTTAATATCTTTACAAAATTTAAAATCGCTAATGTCATAAAAACATTTCTCATATTCTATAGTCAAAGATACGCAATAATCTTTTTCATCTCTATTGCACAATTTACATTAAAGCATTTACATATTATTATTCGTCAAGTTTTACGTTTTTTCTTGCATATTGTTTTACCTTTCAGTTATCATTATATACTACCAAAAATCATTCCAAAATTATTTTTTTCATATACCACGAGATACAATTTGAATTATATAACTTTAATCAGGATATGGTCTGGTATAATTAATTAATCATACATAGACTGCAGATATTTACGCAAATTCATATTTGTATGAAGGCAAACGTTTAACTTAATAAACATTGTAACAAGTACGATATATTCTGAGTATTTTATGTTGTATATATTTTTATGTATTATATACACAATTGAGCTTTCAAATTTCCCATAAATGCATAAAGATCTACAATCTTAATGTCCAGAGAAATAGAACTATGTAAAATGTTGGTCGAAAACAGAGGGAAAAAATCAAGATAGAAGCAATTTTCTACAATCGTGAAGCGTACCTGTGCCACCGGTTGTAATCATCACAAGAAAAGCGTAATAACAGGTGGCTCCGCGTCGCGGCAGGTGGATCAGTTCCTTTTTCTTTTTTTATCTTTCTTGGACGGTGTACGTTCTCCCATTGTTTTCGAGGGCGATACATACAATATTTGACAGGGTGTATCGAAGTGCTCCTTATAGGAAACTTGATTCGCGATCTTAAAAGCCACGAGTATAGTGTCAGCGTGGATAAGAGAGAAATGACGATTCGGAAAAAAAACTTGTGATAGATGCAACAATTGCATCGCTTTTATATCGCTAGGTAGAGGTTATATATGCAAAACATTTTTCGGAAGTGCATGCATGATAGCTCGTGGCTGCAGCAAAGTGAAAAGCGAAATAATGCCGCCGTCGTCGCATACGAATTGGACTAAACCCCTCCTAAAGAATGGACAGATGATGCAACTGCAAGCAAAGCGTACAACTTGCTCGACACAGAATCAGAATTCGAATGGTAGTAGCACGGAACACAGTGGTATTCCGCTTGACAGAAGAATCAAAGTTGTTTTAGTAGGCGATGGTGCCGTTGGGAAAACCAGTCTGGTTGTCTCTTATTCAACAAACGGTTTCCCAGGAGAATATGTACCTACTGCTTTCGATAATTATAATGGTTAGTTAAAAATCTAATGACACTGGTAAGTTCTATTTCGGATAGTGACAAGTTTGATTTAAAGTAATAAAAAGACGGTGAGTGTGTTCTTTAGCATGTCATTCATAAAAATTCGGGTAATTATTTGAATTTGTTTTGATATAATTATAAATATGTAAAATATATGTTTTATATACATATATTAAACATGCAAATGTCTTAATTTGTTACAGTGGTTGTTAATGTCGATGGTCAACCAGTAAATGTTCAGCTATGTGATACAGCAGGTCAAGATGACTTTGATCCTCTGAGGTCATTATGTTATCCAGAAACAGATGTGTTCCTAGTCTGCTTCAGTGTTGTATGCCCTTCTTCTTATCATAGTGTAACTTCTCGATGGGTAAATGAAGTACGAAAATATTGTCCTAATGCACCAATCATCTTGGTAATGAAATTTGTAATAGAAGTATTTATTGTTAATATAAAATGTTTACAAGTTTGGTGTGCATATAGAGATATTTTAAATGGAAACAATAATAATTTTAGGTAGGCACGAAGAGTGATTTAAGATCAGATGTACATCTTATGTTACAATTAGCAAGATATGGTCAAACACCAATTACAAGTTCACAGGGTCATCAATTAGCTCAAAAAGTTGGAGCTGTAAGTTATGTGGAAACATCTGCATTAACTCAACATGATCTTAAAGAAGCATTTGACCAAGCAATAGTTAGTGCTCTTAACACAAGAAGAGGTGGTACTAGTTTATTATATAGACGTAGGAAACCTTTACCATTATGGCGCAGATGGTTATGTTGTTGCAAAAGATCTTCTAGTGGTGCATAAATATTGATTAATTAGACTCTCTAGAGTATTCTCTGTGATCAAGTGCGACTACTTTGTTATCAGAATTTTTTAATTTCTATAAGTACCTCAGCAATATAATTCTACAATTTTACTTAAAAAATATGCAAACTTTCCATGTGTTATTGCCAAACTCTGAGATTAATATTAGATTATTTTTCTAAAATTTCAACAGACTGTACTTGAGTAATAGTTTTTTGAATTGGTTAACCCCTTGACTTACGATTTAAGTTCCAACAGCGCGTGCCGTAACCATCGACAGGATCGGTCAGACTGAGTGTTCGAAGTTATACAAGGTATAACTAATTTTATGTTGCAAGATGTTTGATAAATAATTACTGCCAATTGATCATTGAACAAGATTCTTAAGGGTATCTTTCTAATATTTTTCAAGAAAATATATCTGCACGTCCAAATGCGGCCAAGAAAAAAACATGTTCGACGAGTCTAACTCGTGTTTCTTGTGTTTGGCCCGAAAAACGTACCACGAGACCAGCTCGACGTTGTAGGTTAAGGGGTTAATAATTCTATATATACAGTGACAAGCAAAAGTGTAAACACACTCCGCTGATTTTATGTAAAAGGCGATACTACGACTAATTTTCCAGGTGATCGATAAAGATTAGGTAACCGTAACTACAAGCTACGTCTGATTAACGAAATGTAATAGTTCATTTTCATTAACATTAATAATGTACAGAATATTTTATAATAATTGTATTTTGAAACAATGTTTACAGTTTCGCACGTTTCGTCAGAAACGTTTATGGTAACATGTAAATGTCAGGGAAACGGAACTGTCAATAAGCACTGATTGCCCACTGTTTCACACCATTGTTAGATTACTTTTCAGCTTGATATGCTTAATCCAAGGTAAAGCCACTTACTGAAGATAAAAAGAACAGTATTATTTGTTTGTGTGATAAAGGTTTGTCGTTGCGGCAAATTGCAGAGAAATGTGGTGTCAGTCATACGATAGTTGCAAGAATAAGAAAAAAGTATGTTAGTGCATCAATTTTTTCATAAAACGGTAGATCGCGACTTATTTCGGATAGAGCAGCACGTGAAACTGCACACTGTATTCGGTCGGATAATTATCCGACAAAACACCAAAAATTGCTGCTCAGGAAATCGAAATAAGTGCTAGCGAATGGACCATTCGTCGCTCTTTAAAGAAAATTGATTTTCGAGCGAAGGAAAAAGAAAGTAAACCAGCTGTTTCAAACAAAAATATTAAATTACGAAAACAATTTGTGGACACCTACAAAGAATGGACGATCAAAGATTGGAAAAAAGTTATATGGAGTGACGAAACAAAAATTAACAGATTCGAATCCAACAGAAGGTTCTGATATTGGACTTCATTGAAGAATAATGAACAACCAGGTGATATAAAACAAACTATGAAGTTTGGAGGTGACTCAATTGTGTGTTGGGATTGCTTTACTCACAGAGGTGTTGGTCCCTTAGTTCGAATTGAAGGTATAATGCGAAAAGAGTATTATTTGACCATTCTACAAAGAAATTTACCTTCTGTAGTTAATTCTATTAGATATAATGAACGTGAAGTAGTATTTTAACAAGACGGGAATCCTAAGCATACTGCAAAAATAGTTAAAACCTGGCTAGAAAATCAAAATTTTTCTGTGATAAAGTGGCCTGTAATGACAAAATCCTCATATGAATCCGATCGAAAATTTGTGGTCCATTTTGAAAAGGAGGCTGGCAAAATATAATAATCCACCTTCAGGTGTTCATGAATTATGGGAAAGAACACAACAGGAATGGTACAATATTGAACCACAAATAATTAAAAATTTAATTGACAGTATGCCTCGTAGATTAAAAGCATTAAAAAGAAGTAAAGGAAAGTGGACGAAATACTAGGTTGAAACCTTAATTCGACGAGTATAATTAAAGTGCAAAACTGTAAACATGGTTTGAGATGTCCATTTTTGTAAAATGTTCTGTACATTATTAATGTTAATGAAAATGAACTATTACGTTTCGTTAATCAGATGCAGCTTGTAGTTACTGTTACCTAATCTTTACTGATCACTTGAAAAATTAGTCGTATTATCACCTTTTACATAAAATCAGCGGAGTGTGTTTACACTTTTGCTTGTCACTGTACATTCTACTTTTTTCATTAGTTAAATCTTTCTATTTTCTAAAATATATAAAACACAGCTTTCTATTTTCTTGTACAGATATAAAATTTATATTCTGATAGCTAAGCCGTACGCTATTCATAAAATTCCTGAAGCCAGATATGGCATAATTTATTATAACATTAATCATATTTTTGTTACTAGCATGTAATTGGCTACTTGCCTATTGTGATTTTTCCTTTATTGATAGGAACATTAATTTTAGAATTTAAAAAAAAATCATTGCCGCGTTATATTATTATTATTATTATTATTATTATTATATAATATGCACTATATTTAACATTTTAAACAGCTTTTCATGCTGCAAGGACTCTATAAAATAGAAATCCTGATACAATTTTTCCAAATATTAACTCTTTACATTCTTACATTACAATCAAACTGTTATTTATTAGAAAACAATATGTTAATGAATATTATATATTATTCGAAAATTTTTACTAGAAATGATAGAATGTAAAGAGTTATAAATTTCATTTACATCATTAATACATCATGATACATACGTCACATTGAAACTGTAATATTACATTGTTATTATGCATATAAATCAAATTAATTATTTAAAAACACATTTTTATTATGATATATATACTTCGTAAGCAATTTATCTATTTACAAGCAAGTTCTTTCTATATGTGTGAAGCATAATACTGAACTAATATTTAAAACCTTTCTGTGAAATATTAAAAAATAATACTGAACATGTTAGTGAGCGCTGTGATTATAAAATTTAAATTTTGTCAAATTCTATAATTTTTATACATAAAACATAAGAAGGTATAAGATTGTTAAAAAGTCTTAATCCACTTTTAAATTATATCATAAATTAGTTCAATTAAATTCGAAGTGAATTTATGTTCAATAAATGCAAATATTATCTAGATTTTTCAGTTCTAACCATTACTTTTGAGAAACAGTAAAATTAGAATAATAAAAGAATTAAAAAGAGAGAAAGAATAAAGACTAACCTAAAGGTAAAAGCATAATGTTTATATTTACAGTATCGCCGTTTATAATTCGTATAAATATTTCAGAAACTTCCCTTGTTGAGAGTTTTAACATATTTAAGTTTTGTATCTTCTACTAATTGTAAGGAGGAAAAGTATTAAAACATGATTTTATAAATATCTTTAAATAATATGTGAGAAAATATTTAAATTAATTCTTGTTAGAAAAATACTTTCATAACGTCATTTCTTTAAGATTAATATAACATTCTTACAATCAAATAATGTAATGACATCTTGTACATTTCTGCCTATTGTGATTTCTACTCTTTCTTCAGTTTTAATATTTTTAATGTTCAAAATTGAACACACTATAATTTTTGCTCAAATTGATGTATTTTAAAATAATTTATCTTAGACAAGTATAAAGGTGACCCTCCAGTTTTTTATTTTAAATGACAATTAATTTATATATTTCGCAAATGGGTAAATTTGAAATACTTGTAACTATATAATTTGACAAACTCTGTACACAATATTTTTAAAGCATATGGAACATGGAACTAATTGTCTTAATTAAGTTTCAAGCTTTACTTATGCTGCTTACAGAATCAATGTTCCTGAATCTTTGATATTAACGTTATAAATTGAATATATGCTTTAAATGAAAAGAAAATAATGTATACATACAATTAATGTCTGTATGTAAATATAATATGCATATTATCTTTTTATGTAATTTCTTGCTACTAAGAAGTGTGTACAATATCCATTTTAATACATTACTAGAAAAATAAGGTGTAATAGATATCAGTTCTTAAAGTGTACCGAAAAGTATTTGCAATTATAATTTTTTAAATTAATATTTTTACATTTTTTATTTTGATTTTACATATATGAAACTCTTTTAGTTGGAGTATTATATTTGTAATTCAATATTTTTTTATGCTTTTAAAATGTTTTAAAAATATTTGTTAGACAGTCTAGTAAACACATTTTTGTATCATAATGTTTATTATAAATGAAAAAAGAAAAGTACTTAAGCCTATTCATAAATATTATATGAATTAATGTATATAAAATCATATCATTTTGTCATGACTTCCACACGAACATGGTATTTATTATGGAATAATATATATGTTATACACATACATATAGACAAACTATTTTAGACTGAAATATCTCAATGTTGTAATAAATAGTATTACTAATTGCTTATACTATATAATAAAGTAAATAATATTTTTGTAAACATTTTTCTATGTCAATCTATGCTTTTTGATCATATCAAATTTGTGTTGAGTGTTCTTTATTATATATTTGTACACCAATAATAAATTACTCACATAAAAAATTGTAATTCATTTATTATAAAATATTTAATAATAGTGATATGTAAAAGATCAAAAGTTGTGATACTATTTCTATAAATGATTATCTCAAAATGTATCAGAACTATGAATGAGAGTATTTTTAAACCTCTAAGTAATTTTATATTTTTGTAATACTTATAGTTTTTTCACATTCAGAAATTTTTAATTTGAAAATATTTCAACTTTTAATTTTCGGTCCAAATTTAAAAATCATAACTTTATCAATAACTCGTAATTACATAATTTTCAAACTAAAATTTTATCTTTGCACATCTTCGTTAAGTAATATAATTCGTAAATTTAATTACAAAAATGAAAATCTATTTCAAATATTCATGTTAATAAATAGAACTCTAAAATATTAATATGTCAATCAAAAATTTTTCCAGATCTATTTGCAAAGAAAATAATATTTTAAAAATTAATAGAGTTATATTTGAAAAAACATTCTGATAATAATATATAGACACTTTATTGATTACTAGATGTCAGTGAAAATAAATATATGTAACTTATTTACACGATTAAGTAACCTAGAACACCCTAGATACAATCATAAATCAAGAAAAGTCGATATTTGTTAATTCTATACAAAACAAAATAAGTAAATTCTATCGAATTCTGTCCAATTATTTATGAAAATCTGTTGGTTACGAAAAAGATGAAGACAGATATTAATGATCCATGGAGTGGAACAGATGTTCCAGCATCCAGTAATGATAAATGTAAAAATTGTTTCGAAGATTCTTTTGTAGAAAATCAAACGCAACATATCAAGTTAGCCGATTCAGAAGAATATTTGGAAAAACTTTGTAAGTTGTAAAAATCTAATACTTTCTACTTTTTTTATTTTTATAATTATACGTGTTATGTAACATATTGTAATTTCTAATCCCATATTAAAATCTTTTATTTTAAAGATATATTAATTTTTTATCTGGAACTGTAAAATTATGTTATAGATTCCAGACTTAAAAGTCTTCAAAAAGGCACATCAAAGAAAGATCTTGTAACATCTTTATTTGAAGCAAAGGAAGATTCCATTGCACGTTTAATAACTTCTGGGTGTAAGCTTGAAACTGAAGAAGAAATTGAATTTGCATCAAATCCTTTAATAAGACATATAGCACCTCATTTACAGGTAATTATAAAAAATAAAAATAATTTATATTTATTGTTAAAAATGTATTTATTATTAATTATATTGTTATATTTGACATTTGTAATATTTATTTTAGGCACTAAGTGCTAGCGAATTAGTTCATCTATTAAAAGCAGATGTTCTACAAGTTGTTAGTGAATCTGCACAACAAGAAGAAATTGCTACAGAGACATCAAAACAATAAATAAGTTGCAAATTACCAGACAAAAGAATAGAACAGAACTAAGGCTTTAAAAAAATGTCGATCGAAGTGTTATCAGGAAAGGTATTTTTAGTAGTCACTGGTGCAAGCCGTGGAATTGGAAAACAACTTGCAATATCTGTTGGTTCGATCCTAGAGAAAGGTTCACATGTACTTTTATTAGCAACAAATCTGAATGCTTTGAAAGAAACAGCAAAAAATATTCCTACAAGTATATCTGTTGACACCGTTAGTGTTGATTTAGCTTTAGGAACAAAAGAAAAATTACATGGTAAATACATACATTTTATACATATATTTTATACATAGGATAAATTGTACATATATTATAAATATATATTTTTTAGATATTGTAATGCAGTCTTTAAAAAATCAGGTTTTAAATCAATTTGATCGAGTAGTTGTGATACACAATGTTGGTACGATGGGACATGTGAATCAATATACAAATGATTTGACTGACATTAATGTCTGGCATAATTATTATGACTTAAATGTTTTTATTCCTGCTATATTAAATGGAGTAATTATGCAAATATTCAATGAAAATACAAATACGGAAAAACTGGTTATAAACATTACATCATTGTTTGGTATACAACCAGGAAAATGCTTAGCTTACTATTGTTCAGGAAAAGCTGCACGGGAAATGATCTTTAAAGTAATATTTTATGTTAGTATAAATGATTTATATAATTTTTATTCTATATTTTTTAAATTTATTTATTGTGCAGGTGTTTGCATTAGAAAATCCAGAAATCAATGTATTAAATTATTCACCAGGACCAGTTGAAACTGATATGTACTATGAAATTTGCAATGAAGTTGCTGACGATCAAACTAAAACACAGTTCAATGATATGTTAACAAAAAAAACTGTTCTGACTTGTGAACAAACAGTTAATCGTCTTTTAACGGTTCTTAAAGAACAAAAGTATAAATCCGGTGATCACGTTGATTATTATGACGAGTTATAAATTGTATAAATTTATTGACACAGTTTATTTGTATCCACTTATCATTTCTAAATCTCACAAAGCGAACAAATGAATATTTTAATAAACTGTTTACAGGATTACTTCAAATGATTTACACTTTATTTGATATTGTTGTTACATTATAAAAACATACAAACAATATGCTATATATATATAAACTAATATTATAAAATGTTTGTACTGGAAGATACTAAGTTCTCCCATTATAACCTTATGGTTACTGTAACAATTCTTTAGAATAAACATCTTTTATCGAAGTTTATGATAATAATTCATTATTTTGTCTCAATGATGCATATCTTATAGAGTCAGTTCTTGCATTTTGAATTTGTATATTCACTAAAATAAGTGTCACAATAGCATAAATTCCTACAGAAACTAACCAAACTGGCAATGGATATATGGGTGGCATAAAATGTAAATAAATCAAATTGTACAAAGGAGCTGCCACCAATGGAGTTAATGTTTCAATAGATACTGTCATGGAAAATATTTTACCTACAGAATTTTGTAAATATTATTCTCACAATCGCATACTGAAAAGTTATACTTTCTTTCTTATTTAACAATATTTACCAGTATCCTCTGATGGCACTGACTTGGATATTATAGCACGGATCATAGGACTAGTGATGCCACCAAACATTCCTACAACTGCAGACAGATACATATGCCAAGGTTTCAATGTAAAACTGTGTACTAGACAACCACTCAAAGAAGACAATAATGACAATATAGCTGTCACTTCTTCAGAAAGTCCTATGAAAATATTTCTCTACTCAAACATTTTACTTACCAAACTTTCTAAAAATATTTGATGTACATACAAATTTTAATTTATACCTCCATATGTTACAAAAAGTTTTACTCCAAATATTATACCAAGAATTGAAAATATAATATTTGTAGCTAAATAAATAGAATATTTATTTACATCCCAACCAAGTCTGGCAGTTGCAAATAAAAAGCCAATGGTCATATCTCCTTGTAAAGCAATAACCATTAAAATAATGCAAGCTATACAACACCAAACTATATATCGATCAAAACCATTACGTTTTTTTGTACATGTACTTATAAGTTTCCTGACCAAATGTATATCAAACAAACTTTTTACAGTTATCTACAAACGTTAAAAATATATTAATAACAACAGCATATATACAAGACATTACGAAATACATACTGAATTTGTGCTGCATATAGTCTCAGGAACTAAAAAAAAAATATGCAATCCTGCTACAATACAACATATGGTAGCAATAGCAAATACAACTGTATATCCGTATGCTCGAAAGATAACAGGACCTGTTAATATACCAGTCAAAATACCAACAGATATCAAAGCTTCCATCCAAGCTAATTGCCAGCCTCTTTCTTGTTCATTTGATATATCAGTGAGATAACATATAGTACCTAATAAAATTATGCCAAATCCTCCACAACATGCATATGGAATATATGCAATTAATAAAAACCATGGATTGACATCCCAAACACTTATGAAGGAAAGAAGAAGGTACATTAATGATGTGCCTATGACATAAATCACACATTGAATACATGTCTATTTTTTAAAGCACATAATACTAACCGACATAGCCAGACAACATGATAGACTTCCTTCCATAAATGTCACTCCATGGTCCCAAAAACAAAGATAAAAAAGCAGGTATGACACTTTCAATAATTGATTTTGTCATTAAAATTAAGCTGGCTTTCGGTTGCACTTGAGCATCTATTTTCAAGGCCTCCGCAGAACTACTATTTTCATGTAATAGTAAACATTCTGTTTTATTTATATTTAATGTTATACTACAAGTACGATACACTACTAAATCTGTTAAAATATTACCTACAATTCAAATCAAAGTAATGTCAATTATAATTTACTTTATAGCTTACTCATTTAAATATATTAATAAGCTAATAATTTATAATTAAATTTCGTACAAATATTTATTTTACACATGAAATAAAAGTGTATGCAAGAGAATAATGGTTTGATATCTTCTTACATATGTTAAATATCTTGTACATGATATTTATACATGACATGATATAATCTAATTAACATTCATATGATATATAAAATATATCAAAATTACTTGATATTGCTTGAGCAGTTATTAGTATCATCATAGATGGTTGTACAAGCATATAACGCTTCCATCCTGTGATCGCGTTTTCCATCTTATATTTTAAAAATTGTGTTATAAATAATAATACCACAACAGTATAAATTGATATCATATAAAGATACTGGTTGTGCTATACAGTAGTATAATATTAGACTATTAAAATATTTGATTTAATTTAAAAAATGTAATTCTTTGAACCACACAAACATAATTAACAATGTTCGAAACTTTATATCCTTTTCAGTATTGTTCCTTATCTCTTTGTACGAATCATTTTCGTATGCTTCGTCATCTTTTATAATTGGCAGATCATCTTACTTCATTGATTACTGCATGATATTTCGATATGTCAGAAATTGTATTTTTTGTTTCAATAAACTGTATCTTTTGAGTATCCTACCGTAATCTTTACATAATAAAAAAAAATGTGACACTTTTATATATGCTAATTATGTATGTATATGCCACTTATATAAAACTGTATGTGTATCATTTCTGACATTTGAACAGCTGATCGCAGGTAGTTTATATACTATATAGGCAACATTTTATATATTTATTTAATGCAAAGTATAAACATAACATATTTCAAAAAAATTGTTCACGTTAACACATTATATAATGCGTAAAGAAAGTATATCAATATTTTTATTCGCGAATATGAAGTAAAGATTTTTGAAGAATAAATATATGTAGTCACGTGGTAAAAATTCATATGCATTAATTGATATTGAAAAGATAGTCATTGTATCAATAAAGATTTTGCAAGTATGAAAGAACAAATGAGTTAATAAAGAATATTATTTATTACATTTCTAACAGCACAAGATTATTTTTTTAATATCTAATAATATGAGATAGAAAAAATTGTTTCGTATTTTGCACAATTTTAATTTCATAGCCAGTTTATTAAATATACAGAGTGTCTCAGACTTAAACGACCAAACTACAGAGTTTAATCTACGGGCAAAAAGACGAAAAATGTGTTATATAAATTTGTTAATAAACACTCTGTTACAGAGTTATAAGGAAATATTGTACGCGTAAAATAGGTAACGACGCAGTTATTGAAATCCAGCAAAATTCTCTTTGTAAAACTTTAATGTAATTAATTTCATTGTTTATTGATATAAAGTCTGTATCCAAGTACAAGGACAACATTTTGAAGTGAGGAATTAAAGATACTAATCATTTTTATTATATCATATACTATGTTTTATAACTATTAACAACACGGAATTGTCACCACATGATAATAAACATGTAATTATGCTGACACAATAATACATTCAACTTTTGTATGCTGTGACAGAAAATGTGTCGTTACATATTTCACGTGTACAATATTTCTTTATAATTTTGCAACAAAACGTTTATTAACAATATTACCTATTTCATGCATACTATATTTCTTTGTAATTTTGCAATATGTTTACTAACACTTTTTTATAGAAATTTTTCATCTTTTTGCTTGTAGATTAAGTTCACACAGTTTGACTACTGATGTTTAGAATACGCTGTATACATATAAGACAACAAATACAAAATTGAAATTGGTTTTATCAGTCTTATATAGTATGTTTACTGATAACAATAATGAAGATAGTAGACCAGTAACACCATCACAGGAAGATTGTTGCCACAGTGCATGTGATCCTTGTATTTTTGATATACATAAAAAATTACTCGAAGAATATGAAAGAAAGAAGAAGCAGAATATAAAAATCAACAACAGATCAAATGTATTACATTTATATGCATACAGAAATTTTGTGGTTTCTGGTATACAGGAAATATCTGAATGTTATATTTTACTTGTTTTGAAATATAATGGTATATAATTTTTTATTTTTAAATGTATTATTTATAAAAGTTATTTGCAATTGTTTATAGTATTAATAATTATTTACTTCTTTTATAGAAAATAATTATAAAGATTACAGTATATTAATTGATCCAGGACAATATGTTATATTACATTTACATGATGCTGCCAAACCATACACACCAATTTCTTTCACAGATGACTCTATTGAATTCCTAATTAGAATATATCCAAATGGAAAATTTAGTCAATATCTGGAAAGCATAAAAGTAGGTGATACAGTTCGTATTAGAGGACCATATGGAAATTTTAAATATGAAAGCAATAGGTATTTTGAATTATGAAATTATATATTTTGTTCAATTATCTTTTTGCTTAATATAAATTTATAACATATAATTTTTGGTATTACTAATACAAAATGGATGGTAGAGAGAATATTATTTTAAATATATTAAATGTTTTTTCAGTTTTCAAACAATTATTATGTTTAGTATGGGATCTGGGATAACTGCAGTTTATCCTATAGCAAAATCAATTGTTGACAATGAATCAGAAGAGACAAAGATTCATCTCATTGGAGGATTTAAAAACATACTGCAGATTCCCCTAAAAAAAGAACTACAAACCTTATCAGATTATTGGAACTTCAAGTGTACATTGCACATATCACAATTGCAAAGTAAGTAATTTTTTAAGTAAGTTTTTTTTCTACTATAAAAACATATCACATTTTTATGTAATTAAAAATACTTTCTTGTATTTTATACTTTAGATGTTTGTAATCTCCATGGTATAGATATAAAATCTGGAAGATTAAATGAGAAATCAATCTTTGAAATACTTCAAGATAAAATAGCTAGTACTACATTAATCTTAATATGTGGCTCTAGTCATTTTAATAGATCTGTTGTACAGTGGGTAAAATGCATGAATTATATACATATACACGTTTTTGAATGAAAATACATGAGTCACAGAAAAGATCATTATGTTATGTAGGTTTTGTAATTTAATTGTATTACCATTTAATGTGACATGATATGCTCTCTTTGCAGTTGGGGCATGAACCATGAATATGATCAAATATAACATGATTTCCAGCAATCGCTTGTAACCACTGAAAATAAAATAAATTTATAAATATTATATGAGATCTGAACAATTAATTAAAAGTTATCTCTATAATCCTTTTTCATGTATACAAACATACCTGTAATAAACAAGATGTATGGAAATGTTTCCTACATTTTTCATTATTACAAATCTTATCAGGTAGAGTCATATCGTCTAATTTTAGGGAAAAACAAATACAACATTCTTCATCAGCAACAACAACATTGTAATCTTCAACAGCTTCCTTCTTCATTTCCTGTTTAGGAAATATGTCTATATCTAATAACATCATTAAATTATTTATAATATCACAGTTTGGATTCCATTTCTGAAAAAGTATTATGGTACTTATATTACATAATTCAACATATTTTAATGCTATTATTTTACAATATTATTATAATGTAAAACTAGCAATATACTTCAAATATTACACACATATAAATTCTTAGAAACTAGTTCTGTCATTGATTCAACTTCAGTATCACTACCCATAAATTTAATTTCTGGCAAATCCATATGATTCAAAGGATCTATTTTAATGAACATTGATAAAGATGGTGTTAAGTAAATTCGTCGATAAAGATGGCTTGGTTTTGGAGGCAATGGATCTATTACCCAGCAGTTCCTAATCATTTGAAAATAACAGCTATGTTAAACTAGAAATTGAGCAAAAGATTGAAAATAAATGTTCTTGTCTATGTTCTTACTGATCAATTTGCTTCAAATTTGACCATGATTTCTCAAGCATTTCTACTTGTAATCTAAGTTTATTTCTGGCTATATTTAATGTTGATATATTTTTTTCGAAAGGCCCAAGAGAAGGTATTTCAGGTAAATCTGAATAAACAACTGTCCATGGACATGTTCTATGGCTTGTTTTCTGCAATCTTACAGCCACATTGTTCAAAGATAATTCAATTATATTTATCGTATTGTTAGCTGATACTTTAATTCCCTATAATAATGTGATTTCAACATTTACAACATTTAATTATTGTCTAAGATTTAGACACATAAGAATTTTTTTTAACAATAATTGTATAAATTTTTCACGTACAGATGGTATCTGAAGTAAATTTCTTAATTCTGCTAACATTTCAATTGCTTGATCATCTACTGCATCATATTCATAATTTTCAATAATATGACTAGAGTTGATGAAACTACTCTGTTTGGAAAATATTACATAAATGATACATAAATAAGATATAAATAGTTGTTACAAAGAATTATCACACTCACGATTAACAATTGTAATTGTTTTAGAAATGTTGATACTTTAGTGACATTATGCATTAAATCTTTCACTTTATCACTAAATCCTTCATTTCGTATGAATGCAATTTCTTTACCAAAATTAATTTCTGCATTAGACAGTAATGGATAATTATGCACAATCAATTTTAGCCTAATTCGCATATTTCGTCCTGAGATGCATGGAACTTCTAAAAATCCTTTCCATGTCATTGGTTTTTTAGAAATTAATATCATTTCTGGATGCCATTGAATCATAGATTTATAATCGTTGTTAATCATTATGGTAAATTTATTACTTTTCATTCTTCTTGTCTATATAAATTATAAGATATAACATTGTATATGACATCTATAGCCTTCACAAAAGTATGTTATATCACAAACAAAATGCAAATAGATCTGATATCCAATGCACTTTTATATTATGTGACAATCTTATACTCCGCCCAAGTTGAGTCAGCAAAAATAAACAAAATCATAGGAACAAAATATAGTACAACCGTTTAGCCGTTAAAGTTCCGTTATGTTAAAATTTATAGGAAGTTAAACTAAATAGTAAGCCTATGTAGTGAAACTCGAATGACACTAGTCGATGACCAATAGTGGTAGCCGTAGCAACGATATTAGTTTATGTTTACTATCTTACCTCGTTGGACGGAACTATAGATCAATCATAAAGTTAGTATTATTTTGATTTATTGCATGAATTTATTAGTTTAATATATTAAAATTAAGTTGAATTTATGTTTATAAACAGTTTATAATATAATTGTAATTTCAAGGATTGTTTCGTATAATTTATAATTACATTTTATATTACATTATTGAACTTTCAAATACAAGTTTTTAGACTTTGTTATATTGTAAACTTATACTTATGCATGTTGTATAATTTGTAATACATTAAATTAAAATTTAAGTAACCTTGAAAATTTTAGTACTTTGTCAATATGCATAGATAAGACACATCATGTATATAACGTGTATACGTAATACGTATGCATATTTTAAGTTTCCCATATGTACGTAAACATCATTTGTCATTATCGCTAGTAAACATTCCATTTAGTTTAAAATAAAATTATATTTCATGTAATTGTTTAAAGACAGTGAAAATGTAATTATAGTGTATCGTAACATAAACAGAGTCAATTATGTTATAAACACGTGTTCGTGATATTATGTACTTCTGCAACATTCCTTTCATTGTAGGTTATGAGTCATAGCCTATTTTTTACGGAATTTACTGTTTACTTCCCGTAAAGAAATCATTTTGTCATTGCTAGCTAAAAATGTTGAATACAATAAAAATATCAATGAAGACAGAAAATACAGAAAAAAGGTGACACTGAAAAAATTAAAGAAGAAGAATTAAAGAAGAAAAGTAAAGTATACATATTGATATTATAGTTCATATAATATTCATAATTGTCGTAGCACAATAAGAATCACAGTGTAGTTAAGAGAAACATTGTGAAGCTTTTATTGTTGTATTATATATATTGAAATAATTATGTATTATTAATACTAAATTTTTGTGGGAGTGATTAATTTCATAAACAGAAGTAACTTTGAAAGAACACAATACTATCTTTAATTGTGACCAAAGTATTAATATATATGACTAAAGATATTATCTATATAATTTTAAATGATATAAATAAAAAGTATTTTGTTGATTTGTAAAAAGAGAAAAATTGAAGATAAAAGATACAAAATACTTAAAGTAATAATTTTATATAATAAACTTCAAGATATTTTTAATACCTATAATAAGTTAATTATAGTAAAAGCTATTGATAATAGTGAAGAAAATATATTTAACAAGTATGACCAGCCCATTAAGAGATCAACCATGGGGTTTGCAAGTTATTGAAAATACATTTGTGAAATGCTGCGCTCATAGTCGTGTCAATCGAATGACATGGCATCAAGGCGTTATTTTAGCACTCACATATTTAGCATATACCTGTTACCATATGACACGAAAGCCCATGTCTGTTGTAAAAAATGTGTTGAGTTTCAACTGTAGCACTTTATCACCACCCCCAGACATTTTAATCAATGCTAGTAATCAAGATACGTGGTGCGATTGGGCTCCATTTGGTAAGTATAATATTAGCATAACTTTCCAATTTAAAGTGATTTGGACATGTATAACTTATGTCTCTTATTTTAAATAGATACTGCAGATGCTCCTGCATTACTGGGCATTTTGGACTCTGCATTCCTGTTTGCATATGCAGCAGCTATGTTCCTCAGGTGACATATTGAAGTGAGCTTATTTATGAGATCGGAGATCATAAAGATTATTTTGATAGTAATTTTACATTTTTACCATTTGCAGTGGTTTTATAGCAGAAAGAGCAAATTTACGATATTTTCTTGCATTTGGGATGCTTGCATCTGGTATATCTTGTTATCTCTTTGGTATTGCTAAGCCATACAATATCCATAGTTTATGGTATTTTGTTCTGGTTCAAGTAAGTGTATGCAAATGATTCATTACTTGTATAAATTTATTTTAAATGATCGTAAATTATTATCATATTTAGGCCATTGGTGGTGTCTTTCAAACATCAGGTTGGCCAGGTGTAGTTACAGTTGTAGGAAATTGGTTTGGTAAAGCAAAAAGAGGATTGATCTTTGGAATATGGAATTCTCATACGTCATTAGGCAATATTTTGGGCAGTTTAATAGCTGCCAAATTTGTGGAATCTGATTGGGGTCTAAGTTTCATGGTACCTGGAATAATAATGGGCTTTACAGGATTTATAATATTTTTATTTCTAGTACCAAATCCTACAGACATAGGATGTGCACCAGCCGCCCCATTTAGATATAGAAAATTTGGGACCGCCCATAGTTCAGATGAAGGAAGTAGTGCAGATGAATATGGAAATGTACACAATGTAAGTTAAATATATTCTTTAGTGAAGTTTCTATTTACTTTTTAGCATGTTATGCACTACTAATAGCATTTTGTAATTATTATTGTCTGTGCTAGCACTGGAATGCAAATATCAAACTTCTTCGAATATTTCATGTATTAATATCATATGTTATAAAATAATTAGCAGATAATATTAGCATTTCACTTTCTTTTATTTCAATAATTGAATACGTAGATGTTTAATAATAATTGCTTTTTATTCAAATAGTCATTAATTATTTAATCTTATAACATTAAGTAAAACTGTAATTAGTTATTCATTAGATTTTTGTGTTTATACCTGTTTTATATTTACATATATTTTTTTTTGCACATATTGTATGGTCACTAAAAATGACTCATTTACTGTACTTAGCGTCTCACTTATCGTTGTGCCTACCGCGAACAAGTCGATATTAATGTAAGTGCATGCTTCATTTTTTTATGTAATTAATGTTATACTTCATATAACTACATTAACACAAATAGCGTTTCAGTGTTTGTAGTATTTTAATATTTAGATTATTTCTTTGGTATTTTTTTATAATATATTTAAATTTTGCATGTATATACTTTATCAATATTTTTCTTATATTCCTTTGAGTATTTATAAAAAACTTATTTTGTAAGGACATCGAAAATGGACGATCTGAAACTAGTCCAATATTACCAAGGCATAGACATATACAAGAGAATTATACAGGAAATGCAATTGGATTCATAGAAGCTATGATGATACCTGGAGTCATAGAATATTCTCTCTCTTTATTTTTTGCAAAACTTGTAAGCTATACATTCCTATATTGGTTACCATTGTATATTGCAGCCTCAAGTTAGTATTCTTTAAATTATAATTAAAAATTGTATATATTATGCTAAAATATTATGTAATTATTTTTGTTCATTTTTAGCTACTTACAGCACAACATTAAGTGCAGATCTTTCTACTTTGTTTGATGTTGGTGGCATAATGGGTGCAATAGCAGCTGGTGTTTTGCTCGATTATACTGGAAAAAGTGCTCTAACATGTGCAGTCATGCTTGGATTTGCATTTCCAGTGGTATATAAATTTTTTAAATTAAAAACTTATAAATAACTTATACAAGTAACATAAAATATTAATAATCTGTAGCAACTTAAGACCTAAATATCATTATTAGATTAATAATTATTTATTTCTATAGAGTATAATTTTGTATAATTCATTATATAGTTATTCCTATATGACTACATTGGGAGTACTGGTTGGGCAATCAACATAATATTGTTACTAATAGCTGGCTTATTAGTAAATGGACCATACGCATTGATAACAACTGCAGTATCTGCTGAACTAGGAACCCATTCCAGTTTGGGAAACAATTCTAAAGCTTTAGCTACAGTTACTGCAATTATTGATGGTACAGGCAGTATTGGAGCTGCTGTAGGTCCACTGTTAGCAGGAGTGGTAGCTCGTTGGACTGGTTGGCATAATGTGTTTTATATGCTCATGGTTGCTGACATGTTGGCATTATTGGTAATTTTACTCAGAATCAAATACCTAAGAAATAACCAATATTCCAATTTTTTAATATAACATATTCTGTTTTAGCTTTTATCAAGGTTAGTTTACAGAGATATACAACTATATAGACGACGGCGGAGGACCATTTAATTTTATTCTCATACATTAAGTAAAGGATAATGGACATATACGTAAATAAACAAATTCTTCAAATATGTATTTGAATTTTAACTTTTTTATAAATGACATAAAATGTATAAAGTATTGTATTTTATGTTCAATTATGTTAAATTATATATATATAAAATGGATGTATTACTAAGTTCTAGAAATAGTTAACACCAGTGCACCTGAATAAACAGTATATTTTTACAACTAAGACTATTGTTATCTAATAAAATGCTAAGAAAAAAGAAACAATTTTATTTCACAAATTAAAAATGTATATTATAATAAGTCACTCATAAACAATTAAATAAATATAAGTATATCTTAACATCAAGGAATGCCAGTTGGAATTATGTAACTAATAGAATCTGCAAATTCACCCCATGCTGCTCTTTGTGTTTGAAATGTAACGATCCATGCTAAAAGAGCAGCTGACCATATAGTTGCTCCAATTGCAGAAAATATTACATCTGAAAATTAATATGAACAAAATATATGTTATACATTAGACAGTGGTGTTATAAAAGATATGACCTACATCTCTTAATTTGTTTTTGTTCCTCGTAATGTGGTTCAACAAAAGCTTCTTTTGCAAACCAAATAGCATTCACAGCCCAAAGAAATGGTAGAAAAACAAATCCAGCTACAAAATAAAACAAAACATTTACATATATCTATATAAACGAAATAATGCAATTAAAAATATGTAACTTACCCCTAAAATACCATTTACAAAGATACAATTTTTTGTCATTTGGTATTTTTGACAAATCCATCGTATCAACAATCTGAAAATTATAACCTATATCTTTGTTACATCAGATACACAAATGTGGAACGCAACGTTACTTTAATTTATCTACATATATCTCAAAAAATTGTTCGAAATATTAATAAGAGTGAGAAGATTTGCGAAAAATGCAATAAAAAACGCATTCATTACATGTCAAACTAAAATTTAAGATTTTCTTTCAAGTGGAAATGTTACTACATTTTCTCGATAGATGGAGCAGTTACATAGTTAAAAAAAGAAAAGAAAGATGGAAAGACGTATCTTAATTGTTCTCATAAGAAATGTACTAAACAAAAATATACGGTGGAAAATGTTTCAAAAATATATACACTACCGTTAAACGTTATTAAGCGATTGCTATATACAACTAATTATACGTGAAATTCATATTTAATGCGGAGAATTAAAGTGAAGACTTGAAATAGAGAGATTCGCTTTAGACGACTTTACAAAGTTTTGAATGAGCACCATTTTCTTAATCGCAATGGTGGGAACAGGTCACGTGATCGGTTAACTTGGTGTTCCGCTTGTCGCGCGAGTAACCGTGGCCAGCCATTTTGATTAGTAACATGGCGTCAGCGGAGATTAATATGGCGTCCTCGGACATAATAACTGAAGTGGAGATTCAACCAGATATCCAAGAGGTTGAAATAGAAACGATACCGGTGGAGATACCGTGTGAGACTGTGGAAACTACGATCGAAGGTGAAGATGGCCAGCCGATGATAGCCCTTCAAACACTTCCAGAGCCAGGACGCGAAGAAATCATACTACAGACGCAAGAGGAAATCGTCGGTAGTGATCCACTAAGCGTATATGATCAGATTCCAGTCCCGGAGAGCGATATTTATGTTGAATCAAGCCCTGGCCCATCGAAGAAAGGTCCTAAGAAGACCAAGAAAAGCGGTTCGTCGAAATTCAGATCGTCCGATCATACGATTTTTGGGGAAATGGGTTCGGAGACGAAGGCTAGAAAGTGGGAGCAGAAGCAAGTGCAAATCAAGACGCTTGAAGGTGAATTCTCAGTGACGATGTGGGCATCAGGTACCGACGACGGTAGGTTTCCCATTATTTATTTTTCCTAACCTTTTCGATAATCCGGATAAAACACTGACCGAATAGATAAATTCGCTAGAGAAAAACTTTCGTAACGAGTGTATCTCCACACACATTGTATCATACGCACTTCCGGTGGTCTCGAATCAATACCGTGCTTTTCACACGGGTTTACCAAAGAAATTAGTCGGATCCTTTGAGTCTTTATTATCGGTGAATTCGTTGACAGTTTACGTTGTTTGTTTTGATCGAGGGAACGCCATTATGCTACCAGGGGGCAGCCATATTTTGAAAATGGCTTCTTTTACGTGGATCTGTCCTGTTGATTGATAATGGCGGAGCTGTACTTACAGCAGAATCGACAAAGTTCTACTCTCTTATGTTATCTTTGTTTTTTTTATATGCATATTATTACCTAATTTTTTACCATTTTTTCATCATTGTATTAGTCTAATTAAATTTTTATTTAAATAAACACGTAATTTATTGTTTTTACGCATAAAATTACCTAGAAAAAATAGATTGATTCTTTCAAGTATGAAACATTCGGTCTTCTTACGTCATTTCATATTATATACCTACATTTCTTCTTAAATGTTTGCAATTATTGAATCAATTTAAAAGATTCAAATATATTTTTATTTCCCTTCATTAAGATTATATGTTGTCAAATAAAAATAAATAAAAAGGTATGAAAAGAATTGTAAAGCAGATCAACAAATATGTAAATTATGTTTTTATCATACCTGAGTATTATATAAATCGATAATCAAATTTATTCATATTTAATTTATCTTAAAATAACCATATATATTATAAGGAAGAAATCAAGAATTTTTTTTCAAGAAATCAAAAATCTATTTTTGCTTTTAATGTATTATGGGTTATATTAATATTAAATATACCCTTTATTATACCTATGCAAGGAAGAAGAATCTCAAATGTAGGTCTCTGCTATATTTTATATATTATTTAAACGTAATAATTTTTAATTAATGTTTGATATAGATATTTTATTACTAAATATGAATATAGGTAATTTTGCATATGAAAATTCATGAATTTTAATTTTCTAAAATGTACGATTTGTATAAAACTTAAATTACTTGTTAACATATATTATTTCAATGTATATGACTTTATATATTTAAAATATGTATATATGAGTTTTTAAACAGAGAAAAAGGAGAGAGAGGACTTATTTTATATGAAAAATATAAATAAAGGTATTGATAACATATTATGTAATCTTGCCTTTAAATATTTATCATTTTCAGTTGATACGGTTTGTGTAAAAAATTTGTCTATTTTTAAAGTTTATTCTGCTATTATACACAAATAAAAATACGTGTTTTAAATAATAAAAAATAAATACAGTAGCTTTTGTTTGGGACTGCTTGTTGTTGTTAAAGGGAGTGTCCTATTAGCTCCTCACCTGGTGGATGTTCCAGATGAAGGCTCTAATCCAGAGCCTGATCCAGACTACACAGAATACATGACTGGTAAATCCAATGCCAAATTCAATCACTCTGGAAGCTCCATTTCCGATGGAATGCCAGGTCTTGACCTTTCGGATCCAAAGCAATTGGCAGAATTTGCTAGGCCTGGTCATAAATTGAAAGTACGCAAACCACCTGTTCTAGATGGTGTAGAGCGCACTATAGCCTGTCCACATAAAGGATGCACAAAAATGTTCAGAGATAATAGTGCAATGCGTAAACATTTACATACCCATGGACCAAGAGTGCATGTATGCGCAGAATGTGGGAAAGCTTTTGTTGAAAGTTCCAAATTGAAAAGGCACCAGTTGGTTCATACAGGAGAAAAACCTTTCCAATGTACATTTGAAGGATGTGGTAAAAGGTTTAGCCTGGATTTCAATCTTCGCACTCATGTTAGAATTCATACAGGAGACAGACCTTATGTTTGCCCATTTGATGGATGTAGCAAAAAATTTGCACAATCAACGAATTTAAAATCACATATATTAACACATGCAAAGGCTAAGTAAGTAACCTTAAGCTTTTTTTTATTCTTGATATGTTTTTCTTTCTTCCTTTCTTTGTTTTCTTTTAAAGTAAAGAATTATTACTGAGTAACATGGAATATTTGACATTTGTAGGTCACGTAATGCTATTGGCAGAGGAGTACAACAAATTCAACTTCAACAACCTCAATTTGTACAAGTTGAAGTTGCAGATGTGGATAATCAACAATTCATTGTTTATGCTGATTAGCCCCCCTAACAATGATCTCATATCCTATAAACCTATAAATGGAATATCGTAATCATTAATTAGTAACGTAAACAGTGTAAATATTTTCATGATATAAGTGATGAGGGCAGGACATTACTAAAGCTGTTAGTTATCTTAAGAGAAGAAATTAATTAATCAATTTATACCTCTGTGCTTAGATGCAAAGTAAATAGATATCACAAGCACTATACTACTACAAAAAATAAAATAAAATTACACTAAAGAAGGTAGTGTATCTTCTGAGACATATAAAGTAGAATATTGCGCACTGCTCAATCTCATGTCTTGAGTCACACTAAATGATACCTAGTGCGCTCTCATAATACAACTGTATATATTTATACTTAAAGTAAAATATTGTATACAGTATATTTTGGAGAAATTCTGATAAGAATAAACTACAAAATACGTCTTTTCCGTCGGACTCAATTGTACCACTTTAATATACTTTTTACATTACATTGTAATTGTTAATAGTTATTGGAGAAAGGAAACATAAATGCGTCTACTGTGTATTATACCTTGATGTTCACAAAATATGATACATTTATTCATGTAAAATTATTTAGATGTTTTTAAGTATTGTCTAAAATTAACTGGACTCTGAAAGCATTGTAAGATCAAATGGATGAGTGTTTAATATTGACGGCATTTAAAAACTCACCGATTAATTCGAAAGATGATTCACATAATATATTTTATCCGTGATATTCACGAGTACATTATGATGTGCATGTACATCAATGCAATGACGTTACGAAGTTGTTAAAGAGTTCGTATCATTTCAAAGTAGGAAGCAATAGTTTATAGCTAGAACTATAATATTGATTGTATTAAATGGCGATTGCGTGCATCCCATTATATCGTTATTCATTAATATTCGCATATCACGATTTTGTACATGTAGCTACGACGTTGGAACATAATTCAATCTATATATTATTTCTAGAAGTATTTATACGAAAAATTTGGATAATTTATTTAATCACATAAAGTATATTCTTTCATTAAATTTTTTTGCAAATATTCACTTTATTTTTTATAATTGTACTCACAAATTTACTACAGTGAAAAAAATTGTTACCAAAAGTATTTCTTAAAAATTGGTTTTCCAAAATATTTTAAACAAATGATTTGTTATAATAATCCTGACTAGAATCTTGACTTTTATTTGGTTTGTATATTCTAGTGAGTTTTTGTACTTTTATTCTTGTAATAAAATATTAAAAAGATTGCTAGACATGAGTACAACAGCAATTTGGCCTATTATAAATGAATATTTATAGAAAGATGTTTAAGAAATATTTATAGAATCTTTTGTGTCCAATGGGAAAGCTAAATATTTGTTTAAAATTTAATCTTATAATATTTTATCAATAAGAATTCTTTATTCATTTTTATATTATGAACATTTAATATAATTCTTTGCATACTGTAATAATTATTGCTTCCTGCTGGAAGTAATGCTAAATATAGTTTGAGGTATATAAAAGTAATTTGTGTTTGAGTATTACTGATGTGCTAGTGTTATGTACTAACATTTTAAGTTAACCAATGTATTTAAAAATAAGGATACGTCATTTTTTATTTTTTATTTTTATTATGACACATGCAAAATTTTTTTCATGCTGTGATAATTTTATACAGTTATGGTGTTTATAGATAAAGATTCAATGATCATTGGAAATTTATATATATATATTCATTTTACAATCAAGAAAAGTATATCTATTTTACAAATTCAAATTATAAAAAATTATTGAACGTCAATATATAATTCTTGTTACGGAATAGTTTCCACTATCATAAATTTTAGAATTATGTATTAGGTAATTATATATCATTTAATCTTTTGACCATACTTTTAAAGTACTTATGTATATATCAAACTTTGTTTTAAGAGAAGTATATCTCCATATCTACTTTCTTGAATTTATTGTTTAAAAGAATTCAATGTGTTTAAAAACGAAATACATATTTGACAGATGTTTATGAATGAAAATTTAGAAACATCTTAACAAACACATTATTATTGACAAAACGGTCGTAAGAGAGATAAGTAAATTTGAATCATTTTATTATCAAGGATTATTACAATTGAAAAATAACATAATTAATACCTTCCAGACCGTCCATCTCTACCTTTATCATCTCTACCTTTTCGGCGATCTTTGGATCTGGATCTTCTGTCACGAGATCGTGATCTTCGCTTACGATCACGGCCACGGGATCGCGATCGTGATCTTGATCGTCCTTTACCACCCTTTTTTCTGCTATATAAATAACGTCGTAATTCTCGTGAAATAGGTTTCAAATGCATGAAATTACAAAATCCTGAACGTGTGCATTCTCTGTAAAAACATCGAATTTCTTTTTTAGTAACAGGTATTTTATATACTTAGAAATGAAAAAATGTCAAAAAAATTAAATTTGTATAACTCTTTAGATTTACTTTCTATTATTTAATAGTAATTACATACCCCATTTCATATTGACGACAACAGGCTTCTCTGAAATCAGTGACTGGAGAAAGTTCTGCATAAACTGGTCTTCCACCAAACCATCTATTATTCAAGTCATTTACAGCCCTTTCTGCATCTTCTTCTCTTCGGAATTTAATGTAAACATTCCCAACTAAATGATCCCCAAGATTATCACACACATTCATTTCTTCTATTTCACCATATTTATCTTCACATTCAACGAAGACATCTTCAAAAAAATTGTCATAATGTTCTTGCATTTCTTCATCAGAGACATTTGCCACCACTACAAAATAATGTTTATTAATTATGATTGTAGAAATTACTATCTTCAATATTGAATAATGATATAAATTTAATCTATAATATACTTACGATGAGATCCGTCTGCACTTTTTGCTGAATTTTGAGGGTTTACATAAAGGTTTTGCAACAAACATGTCTAAAACAGTTAATTACTTGAATTTTTTGTTATATATTTATATTATATATATTGTTATTTATATATTATTGCTTTGTTATATATTGTATATTTTTATATATTTTTTGTTAATTATTTGAATTACAGTTATTTACTTGAAATGATATGTATGAATAATTGTGTTTATATACTTTATATAAATGTATTTATTGCTGAGAAACTTAAATTAAAAACAAAATTCTCTATATAAAAAGATACATAAAGCAATAAAACACTACTTAGTAATGTTAAAAAGAGTTTGAAAGAAATTAAAGGTTAATTAAGATATTTTTACCTGACTAAAAGTTGGCTTGTTATGAATTCGAGAACATCTATCTCCATGTCGACAGGCACCGATTTTGAAATAAAATGAACAATTTACTCTAAAAATAAAGGACAATAATATCGTTGATTTTAGTTTGGAGAAAGCTATTCAGCATAAACTTAAAGATCCAACTTACTTGTCTTTCTCTGTACCGAAAATTGATGCCAAATACTCTGCCATTCTTCGTCGTCTGTTAGTATTTCTCAATCGTAAAACTCAATGTTTTGTGAAACATGCAAAAACTTGACTTGTCACAACATATACAACATTTGCGTGTAGCTCTGATCCAAAATGGCGGTATCATAAAAGAATTGCTTAATAGGTTTGTCAGTAATTGTACACGATTTCAAATTTTACCTCTAGAGGACGCGCAGACTTTGCATACTGAAGTATGAGCATAGACTAAATTTTACCTCTAGAGGACGCGCAGACTTTGCATACTGAAGTATGAGCATAGACTAGATACAGAATAGATTTGATATGCAATACTTTTTCGTGTCCTACGTTTAAACATAGTGGAAGAGAGAAAATCTCTCTGGTAGTTGTTTGAATTAAAACTAAATTTTCGTGTGACTAGTATTGGGAATCATACGCAACAGTTATCCTTATTCCAGAAAATTAGATACTACGAATAATTAATTATATAATTATACGATTGTGCTATGAACAATTTATCCCTATGCTATGATCATAGTCACAGAGCAAATAAAAATGATGAAATTTTCTGGGGTTTTAATTAGATTGAGTTTAAGTTTAGTTCTAAGGTAAAATTATTTATATTTATTTTACATTTACATTACTTATAGTTGTTTGCGACACCTTTTTGTGATATTTTGCTTGTTTAAATAGTTCTTTTTAACATATTAAAGTTTAAAAAATATCAGAGATACTGACCAAATTTCTCATTATTACTAGACTTTACATGCCAGTGTCACCATATGTTAACCGATGTATTAAAGGAAAGTAGCGCGAAGTTTATCAAATCAAATGTATAAGAGACTAAAATAATAGTGCAATACAACAATGCATTATTATATACACAATATATAGTACGACATAAATGATAATACAATACGAACTATTTAAAATTAAAAAAAGTTAATTAGAGGACATAAAAGCAGTATTCGTGAAATAAATATGTAATATAAGTATTTAACACGTTGACTGCCACGATACTCGTATTCGGGTGTCGCTTATTTGACTTTTTTTTTTTTTTACGTGGGAAAATCCTCTCGGACACCCTGCCCCCTTCTGGGTGGCGATAGGGTAGTGTCGGACTCAAACCAACTAAAACCCCACGGTGGTCTTCCTGACGCTTCGCAGAAGTGGCCCGGGTTCTTTTGCGAAATCCTGCCGGAGCACTTCTTCGTCTTCTCCCTATTTGTTGTTAAGGTGTTCCAGGTGTTTCAGGGCTTCCACTATCCTGTCCCAGGGGATGGCGTTGAAGGCGTTCGCGACATCCAGGCAAACTGCCAACGCCACCCCGCCTCGGGGTGTCACTTATTTGACTACTTGCGAAGGATCGTCATAGGTATTTGAAAAGATATTCCATAATAATAAAACTGTTGAATTGTTATAAAAGTAATACGAAAATGGTTTATTAAAAAAATTATTTAGAATGTAAAACTTTAAAGCATTCTATACATACTTGAGGTTGGTCGGGACAATTTGGACAATAAGTTGTTATTTTCTTCAAATTCTTTTGTGCCTTTGTTCGGTCCATTCGACGTCTTTTATTTGCATAACATAGTTTGCATGCGCGTCTAACGCTTCTTCCGGAATCATTTTTCCGTACGGCGATATTATACTGATTCCGTCGAAGACAAAGATTTTTTGTATTTTCAGACAACCCTAATAATTTTGCAACTAATAATTGTCTAAATATTCTAATATTTATATTCTTCCTTGTTGCAATTTTGTAAACCGTCAAAGACAACAGAAACCGTTTACACCGTTTACAACAGAAATTCCCAGGAGTTGAATGCCAAGTTTTCTGTACCCTTTGATTCCTTTTTTAATTGTGGTGGCATAAGAAACCATTTGATCGGAATAATCTATACCACACTTTCCTTCATTATATTCAACAACAGCTAATGGTTTTAATGTTGCGAAGAAACGAAACGAGATCAATCTTGAGACCACCACTTGAACGACTCGCATTACTGAAATATCGATGGGAGCACCTAGCAGAGAACGCTTGGTACTGTTGCACGCGTGGCCTGATGGTAATTTCTTTGAAAAAACGCGTGGCAGTCAACGTGTTGATATAAAAGAAATGGAAGTAATGATCAATGAAATTCGTAAAAAGGAAAAGGGAAATATTTTTTGTCGTTTGCAATCGAAGTTAAGAATTAATGCGAATTATTTTACATATCTCAAAAATAACTAAAAGTTACATTCTTATCGTAAACGCAGTCCATGTCCCTTTGATTCGACCTTTGTTCATTATACTGCAGACCTCGATCACCATAAAAGCAAAACTGCTTACGTATGTTTACTTAGAAAAATTGAATATCTTAACATTTAATAATTTATAAAAAATATTTTTCTGGGAAAATAAATAAATTTTTTATATCTAAAGGTCTTTTTATTTATATAATGCGGAAATTTAACGTTTTCCTCCGACACGGGGAGCTGCTTTTTGTGTTATCTTTGCAGCTTTATGTTTTGGTTGTACTTTTGCCTTAGCAGGTACAACTGCTTTCTTCGTTGCTTTTGCAGCTTTCTTTTGTTCCTTTGCAGCTCTGAAATAAAAAATATGATATATACATATTTTAAGAAATACAAGTAGCAAAATATGTACCTAGTATAAGAATTGTATGAACCCGCAAAAGCCAGACAGTGTGAAGTATATTACAATTCTGGGTGAAGCAATTCATTTATTCTAAGACAGTCTGAAATCTAACATGATATGAGATATCACGTTAAAGGAACAGATGTCTATAACATCAAATTTTGTGATATAAATTGGAACAGATATATGTTTGGTTATATCTGAGCAACACTTACTTAATTGCTTGTTCTCTCTGTGCTTTACGAATTTCTGGTTTCATATTACGTTTCGCTAAAATATCTGTAAGAGATGCACCTACAATCGCACGTTGGAACTTTTGAGTACGTCTTGTCCTTTTTTTTGCTTGTTCTTCTTCTTGTCCCTTTTTGTGCTTCCGTCTATAATATTAAGTTATATATTTTATAATTGATTTTCAACTTCCATAATGTATAAAATATTAAATATTAAAAATAAATATACCTGTATAATACAGTCCATGTAACTTTCCTTGGATTACGTCTCATTAAATGTGCAGATTCACATTTTGAATTTAAAAATGTGAACGTCTGAAAAAATATAGAGGTTATGGTTGTCAAAGATATAATCAAAACAAGGAGCTAATATTACTTAATTATAAAGAGAGTATAATAAAAATGTAATAATGTGAGAACCAGCATATAAAAGTCAGATATATAAAATTTATTTTACGTACTTTTCCGTCCACTTTTACCATGGTTTTACCATGGCCGGGATATATTTTATATCCGCTATACGCGCAAAGACCGATCCTGAAAAGATTGACACCATATTTATTATAAATATCTTCATTTTATAATTCCTCGAATATGTTACACCAATTTTTAATGATTGCGTTTAATTTGTCAGATATATCTCTTAAAAAAATTCACTTACTTCATGTTGAATTATGGTGAAAAGACAGATTTAGCAAAATGGCCGACTTCTTGTGGATACAATATGGTGGAATACGCATTAAGTGCTGCCAATATTTAAAAACCAACTTCTAAAGGCATTAATTTAAGTAACGATCATATAAATAGGACTTGACACTCGCTAGGGAAAACTGTTCGACCATTGAGGCATTGATGTCTAATCGCGAAAAATCTACTTGGATAATTAAGACAATCTATATTCTTACGAGACAGACAGAGATGAATAGAGTGTCTCTGTCTCTTTCTGAGTATTCATAACATGTCACACGTATGCAGAATAGAAACTTATTTGTCTTCCATGTTGATTTTTTACAACTAGTTACTTTCCAATTTTCGGACGATTTTCACTATGGTTCGTGATATGAATATGAGACCTTTTTGTATAATTGTGATTGAATCAAATTAATTAGAAATTGAAAATATTAAAAGATACCAAAATATTGATGAATGGAATAATAAATATTTAACACAAATTACATTTAATGTACAGATTTTTAACAGAAATCTGCAACAAATTTGTATAATATACGGGATTTTATAAAGGTAAACTGTTAAAAGTACTGAGTGTACTGTCTACGGACTATCAATTTAATGTATACAATAAAAGTGAAAATAATTTTTACATAACCACAAGTAATATTTTCTCTAACACTGTATGATAATATTCCCTATATTGGCTGAATTTCACTTTATAGAGCATAAAATCATTGACTTTTGCTAATTTAATTAAAAATATTTATAATTTAAAGTTATTTTAATTGCAAAATAAAATCACGTGCTAAACAGTTTTATTTTAAGGTTATTGTCTTACTACTGTCAGTCACTCATATCTTTAAAATGAAAGATACAAATATTGTGGGATTTGCCGACCCAGGAGAAATAAACGATAGTGACGAAGATAACGAAATTAATAACATTAAGAAGAAAGTATGTAAAAAATCAGGAGGATTTCAATCCATGGCTCTTAGTTTTCCTCTATTGAAGGGGATATTAAGGCGCGGGTATAAAATACCAACACCTATTCAAAGGAAGGTAAGCTGCATGATGTTGGTTAAAATAAATAAATTGTCTTTATGAGTTTAATTACTAACTTAGTATTTTTCTTATGTGTGTATTATTTTATGTCATAATATTATTATATATATTATATAGACAATTATATTTTTATAGACAATTCCTTTAGCTTTGGAAGGACGTGATATAGTGGCAATGGCCAGAACAGGGAGTGGAAAGACTGCTTGTTTTTTAATTCCACTGTTTGAAAAACTTAAAACAAGGCGAGCAAAAGCTGGAGCTAGAGCTTTAATTTTATCACCTACTAGAGAATTGGCATTACAGACATTAAAGTTCATAAAGGAATTAGGTAAATTTACAGACTTAAAAGCAGCTGTAATTTTGGGAGGTGACAGTATGGAGAATCAGTTTAGTGCAATTCATGGAAATCCTGATATATTAGTAGCAACACCAGGAAGATTTCTACATATCTGTATAGAAATGGACTTGCAATTAAATAATATAGAATATGTAGTCTTCGATGAAGCTGATAGGTAAAAATATATATTTCTATATTATATAATTTCCTTTCATTATAAATATAATAAATCCTAATTTATAAATTATGTTACAGATTATTTGAAATGGGTTTTGGAGAACAAATCACTGAAATCACAAATAGATTACCAGAATCGAGACAAACATTATTATTTTCTGCAACATTACCTAAGCTTTTAGTAGATTTTGCAAAAGCTGGATTAACTGATCCTGTCTTATTACGTTTAGATGTAGAAAGTAAAATACCAGAACAATTAACACTCTCATTTATAGTATGTCGCCCAGAAGAAAAATTGGCAGTACTATTATGCTTGTTAAAAAATGTTATTAAGAGCGATTCTCAAACAGTAATATTTGCTGCAACTCAACATCATGTTGAATATATTCATCAGGTATATGTATGAAACTTACAATTTAGGATTAACATATTATATATAATGGGCTAGGGTTTATATATATAATGATTGTATTTTATTAACAGATATTAGAAAAAGCTGGAATTTCTAACACGTATATCTATTCTAATTTGGATCCATCAGCACGAAAAATAAATGCAGCTAAATTTCACACTAGTAAAGTCCGAGTTCTAATAGTAACAGATGTTGCCGCTCGAGGTTTAGATATTCCACAATTGGATAACGTAATCAATTTTAATTTCCCTGCAAAGTCGAAGCTCTTTGTACATCGAGTAGGTAAGGAAACAAGTTAGGTTTTAGATTGTATAAAAATTTATATGTCGATAATTATCGTAATAGGTCGTTGTGCACGAGCGGGTCGTGTTGGCACTGCATACAATATTATAAGTCCGGACGAATATGCTTATTTGCTAGATTTACACCTTTTTCTTGGACGTCCGTTAAATATTGTACCATCTTCTGGATCTATAGAAAATACAGATGGTATTGTGGGTAAAATGCCACAAGCAATGATAGAAGAAGAACTTGCAGAATTAATAAATTGGCACAGTTGTTCCACAGATCTAGTATGTAGTTTTGATAGATTTGTTCAAAGAATTATTAAAGATATCATATTTACATTCTGTTAAACTTATATATAGACAAGTATGGAAAAAGTTTGCGATAATGCATATAAACAGTATATTCGATCGCGACCTCTACCTTCATCGGAAAGTATTAAAAGAGTAAAGGAATTACACATTGGCGAGGCAGGTGTTATACCAGAATATTCTGATGTTTCTTTAAGTACCACGAACTTGTTATCAAAAATAGTCAATTATAGACCTCAAGGAGTATGTATATTCATACAATTTATATCAATTATATGTTATAGTTATATGATATTTAATTATTAAGTATTTGTTATAGACGATATTCGAAATTGGAGCCAAGGCATCATCTATTGATTATCAAGTTATGAAAAAAAAACGGACGTTACATAAAGAAAATATTATAAATTTCCACAGAAAAGCAGATAAGGTAGAAGTTAAAAAAAGTACAGAAGGTAAATTCGCAGTTTAATAAACTAACGCGAATTTCATTTGTATAGTTTTTATTTAATAATTGACAATATATTGTAGATTTACCGAAAAAAGTGTATCTTCCACCGAGTACAACCGATGAAATTAATGAAGCATTTAATACGGTTGTACTTCCAAAGAAAAGGAATCTCGATGATTTATATAAACCTAAAAAGAAAAAACGATCGATAATACGAGATGAAAATTTTTTTATTCCATATAATGCTCCAGATAAACATACAGAGGAAGGGTGAGTCTTTAGTAAAACAGTTGTTTTTAGTGCACGCTGTATTTAGCCATATTTTTACAGTTTAGCAGTTAATTCATTTAATACGGAAGCAGATAAAGTACAAATGGATTTAACTGCTGATAATGAAGAATCTCAACGATTTCAAGCACAGATTAAAAAATGGGATCGTAAAAAGAAGAAAATGGTTACTGTTAATAACGTACGTATTTTACATCATTAAACATTCATATGAAACAAAATATTTCAAGAAAATATATGCTTTTTTAAAGGAACGAAAAGTTAATAAAATACGAACAGAGTCTGGAGTTTGGATACCTGCCAGTTACAAATCAAATCGTTATACGAGTTGGAAAGAAAAAAGCAAAGTCGATGCTACAAACGACGATGACAGCGAAGAAGAACCTTCACAAATGCAGAAGTGTATGTGAAAATAATATTTGAATTAATTATTGTTTGAGCTTATGTAGATACGTCACGTATATATTTATTTTCTGTGTGTTTCAGTGCAAACAACGGCTAATACACATTGGGCGCGGCACAATCAAAAGTTAAAGGAAAAGATTAAAAGGAATATTGAATTGAAACGTCCAGAACAAATTCTAAAGGCCCGTAAATTGCTTGAACAAAGACGTAAAAGAAACGGCCGAAAAAATCGAAAAGGTCAGAAGAATAGTAGAAGGAAACATTAGCAGATGATTTTTATATTGATATACAAATATTAAATATCTGTTGAATATGTTTTATTATATAAATGATTATTTATAATGATGAATTATAATTATGTCGTCTATGTCGTTTATTTTCCTTTCCCATACATTTCAACTTTTAACAATTACATATTTATTAATGTACAAAATTTTGTTTTTTAATAATTCTATATATATTTTTTCAATAACTTTAGAAAATGAAGTAAATGAAACTATGCAAAATCAAAAATAATATTGCGATAGATCGCAGAACGATTATGAAGTATTATACAATTTGTGAAGATTTCCATTGCATCATCGCAATTCCCTTGCATAATTGTTGGTTCTACGTCAAAAGCTTATTACGTGTAGCTGATCGGTGGTTTCTACGAAATAATGGAAGCCTCAGAAAGTTGTACGAACTAAGAAAGGCACTTATCATTATGGTAAAAGTTATCTTAGTGATGAGCCAAAAAAGACGAAGTCAACAAATATCTTCAAATATGAGTACTTTGTATTTTTATATTTTATTTTAAATAATTTATTAAATTTCCTATAACAAACATTCAATGCAATTATTATTAGAAACGAAGATGTTATTGCACATAGATTATTAAAACTGTTATGGTATTTAATTTTTTAATTCTGTTGATTTACATAATTATTTTATCTTCCACTAAATATTTATTTATGGTATTCTAATAAAGAATAATTAGTAATTAATCGTTTAATATTTTACAAATAGAAAACAAATATTATTTCTAATTACAATTATTTCTGCATACATGATATTTAGTGCATATTACATATATGTTATATTTGTATCGCATTTCATGTATTAAATATGCAATTCATGTAGAAAAAAATGTTTTTTCAATTTTAGATAGAATATATTATTTTTTCGTCTCAAATTTATGCATTATTAGACATTAGTGATTTGCGATACTAGATAATGAAGTAAAAGGAGAGAAAGGAAACCACCATACACACCATAGCTCTCTTTGTTAGTCACAACTGACAACTGGTTTTTTGTTGGAATATAAAAAGCTGATACTGGAACAGTATGAATCATTTAATGCTGATCATCGTTTATTTATATATATGTATCATCATATCCAGATATACTATGCATATCACTATTATATTTTGTACTGCTTTCTATATATATCGAGCTTTCACCCGATTAAAGTTAGTATAATCAAAAGATCAAAGAAAGAAAATAATAATCAGACATGCCTAAACCAATTCGATTTATGAAATATTAGAACGGAATATATTTTCTGGCTGAATCAATCCTTTATTTAAATACGTGAACAAACGAGTTTAGCTTTTTTATCGCCTTGAAACATTTTTCGATTGTATAATTGTTATCAGTAGCATATAATATCGTGAGGAATATTTCTTCGATAAGTACTCGTTAATCATTGATAAGACTTCAGAAAATACAAGTATATACTTGCATTGTTAGCGTAGAACTTACGTGAAAATAAGAATATTTTGACAATGATTCACTGCAATATTGATCGATGCAAATTATGCAGATAGTTTAGATGTTCAAAACTTGGGGCAAGGTCACGCCTGTCATTCGCACGATCACTTTAAGAATTTACATTCCTCCAAAAGTATCGACTCTCTTTGAATCCCTCCCAAATGAATTCGTATAGGGACATTAGTTGAATATGACAGTCGTGGCAAAGGTTCTTGATAATAAATTCAGCCTGTTATGTTCCGCGTCAAAATATCCCTGGTCATTGTTATTTTAATGATCGAACGAAAATCGAATTGGAAATCGAATACTAGATCCTAGATCGTAGTCATCGTGTGATCCTAGATCGAGGTCGAGGTCAAGAATAGAAATATCTTACACCTTTCTTTTATGACGGTATAGATCGTAAAAGTGCGGTAGTCAAGAAATCTCATCGAAACGTAACGAATCTGTGCGGGAACAATGAATTCGTCAGTTACTGCTCAATTAAGAATCCGTGCCAAGGTGGTTGTGGCCGTTGCTTGACCACAGTCCCGATGACACCGATCGTTGAAATAAGTCTATTCGTAACCAGACAGTCACGTCTACGATCTACCGTTTACCATCCGTACTGTCTCCTACCTACGTCATATGCTTAAAAATATAAGCTACTATTGTACTCGAGAACCTGTGGTATACGTAGACGAATGATGCTGGCTTTTCTGTGAAAGTAGCGTCACATCTGGCGTTACGCATATCGTCACAAAAAAGGTTCCGTATGCACTTTGCATTTATTGCCTGATGACGAACATGTTCAAAGGTCTTTGGACACTGATATGCACGAGGCAGAAGTTACGCTGGATTTTAATTAATAACTTTCACGATAAATAATTTCGGGAATCATTGCCCGTCAAGGTGCAGGGAAATTTGGCGATAAACAACGTTCCAAACATTCACAGAGCATCTTAATATCGATAAGCAGTGAAAGTTATTCACTTATAGAAAGCATGCAGCGGATAATTAAACGTGGATATTCCATGGCGGTAATGTACGTGTTCTCTTTGGTGTACAATGCGAATTAGAGATCGGCCGCTGTTGTAAAATTATAACACTTGGAAACTAGTTGTACTCTTACCTTCCAGTAGTTTTCATTTACGATACGATACACTCATTGTGTAATATTTCTTGATTTCGACAGTTTGAAGGCTGTACGAGTAAAACAAAAGTGAACGTTCGCGGTTCTGATTAAGCATCCAGCTCTTTTATGTGGATCACGCGATCCGTAAAATTATGCACGAATAACGAAGTTGTCTTATTGTTCGTCGAAAATGACAATAAAAAGGGTGATACTATTTTCGAGCAATTCGTTATGGCGAACGATCTAACATCATCGCACGATATTTCTTTTTTTTTCTCAGACGACATTCCGTGTATTTTCGCAATTTTTTCGAAGTACTTACGGCAACCCTTCCCCCTCCGTTTCCCATTCCCCTGGTCTTTCTATGTCCCGGTTACTTCTAATACCGGAAAATTAACGCAAAATTGACAAACTAATTTTATAACGGGACGAGCGAAAACAAGCTCAACGACATCGTAGAAAATTGCTACTGCACTTCGGTATAATGAAATGTGCTGCTTCGACTTGCCTCAAGTTCCATGCCCGAGAATAGACGCTTCGACTAAAAGTAAGTCCATCTCCGATACTTGATCCGATTACGAGGTAAACGGTGAAATTTCTGGAATATGGAAAGTGCAGCGATGTTAACAAACAGTGTTACTAGCCGAGAAGGCCTATAAATCTCTCTGTCTACGTACTATTTTACTCAATTGCGCGTTATTAAAGTTGAAAATGTATATGGGCTTTAAATATTATACATATCTTAGGTGTAGCCTTCGGAAAGCCTTGCCGCGCAGATCGTATTTCATAGTCCGCAAATCTTTTTTTTTATTTCGATAACGACACGATATATCGCGAATAGACTGCACATTTTTATACAAATTTATGTTCTTACGTTTACGTGTAACCTAATTAAAGATTTATTTCACTCCTTTTATATTAACAATGAGTACTTTAGTTTAAATATTTTTTTATATTTTTGCATATTACGTACATTCTGTAAACCCATAAATTCCTACTATAACTCTATTCTTAATCATTTGCGTGTTTATGTCATAGAGTTTTAGGTTAACAAATTTTTATCATATATAGTATTAAGTCGTTTCCTAATTTTTCGTTGCTTTTAGTATTTAAAGAAGGAGTTCTACATACGCAGTCATTAACAAAATTTTAACGTAAGGTATGATCGACCGCTCTACAATTATCGGCCGCCTTTGTAGCAAGAATGAATGGGATGTCAGTCAATCGTCGACAGCCAATGCGACCGTATGCTATGCACATCCGACTATGCATACGTGTCATCTTGTCCGCAAGGTTGCCACTCATGGTGTCCGTATCTTACTTGATTACAACTAAACCGTACACGGTATGTACTCTGAAACCACGTTAGCGTTCTATGAATGAACGTACGTGCATCGTATTATTGGTCGAGGCACGTACATATGTAAAAAGCCAAAAGGAGACAATGAGAGGAAGAAAGGGACAAACGGAGGAAACGGATAACTGGAAGAGCGTACTACCGGTTACTGCTTGATCGTACAAATCAATATATTTATATATCGACGAATTATGTATGCACACTATCGCTTATAAATAATATACCACCATTTGATCAATCTGTAGTAACGACATTTGAATTTTAGTAGAATATACAAATTAATGGGAAATTAATAATTAGAAGCAGCACTTATTACGTTTCTTATGGAGTCACCAGTCTACAAAACTAAATACCTATTTATTAAAAACATAGCAATGATATTTTACTATTTATTGTATATAAATATTACTACACCACATACATATATTTACCACTTAAATATCGTTGCTTGTATTAACATCCGAAGTTCTCCTATCAGTTTAGAAAATCCTTCTTAATCTAATTTCTAATTTAGACAATAAGAAAAATAAATTTATTAATTATATATATTTATTTTGTAAAAAGATAATTTTATAGTTTAACTTATCCGCAATATTACATTCAAACATGCTTCAAACATTTTGTACCCTGTATTGTGATTTTTGACTTTGCACATTTATCAGATTTATTGCTGTATTATACATTTGTCTTAGAATCGTAACAGAATACACAGTGCACCATAATAAACTTGATAGCGATCGTAGAATTGTTGGTTCAAGTTTTGATTCGTGATTAAAATCTGTGATAATTTTCATCGTGCATATTTATTTTGAACTTAACTAGCAACGCTGAAAGACACTTGAAAGTATGAGCTCAATACCTAATTTCATAAGAAACGATGTCTGTGGGAACGAAGTGGAAATTTGATATGTACATAGTGTTGTAACTTTATGCTCGCTATTCTGTTTATGGTATATAGTACACTGCAGGGAAGTATATAGTTCAAGATTTAATATAAAAGTTGCATACAAAATGTACTATAATTTAATTTGCCAAATTACATATTAAACATTTGAACCAGAAGTGAGATGGATACGAAGGTGAAGATCGTGTCCAATATTCTTTTACATGAAATATTTCTCCTGATTCCTTTCTGTGTACATTCGCAAATGCTGTCGGTCAGCAGTTACGAAGTGACATATGCCGGACAATTAATTGAATAAAAGCGAAGTCTGATGCCTCTTGATACTCCGCGTTCTTCGCGTGATTGCTTGAGAGTATCAACGACCTGGAATTCGCGTGAATTGAAGTTAAATGATAAAGCCTTTTCTGGGACACTCTTTGTTAAGTAAACTTGTCACTATCCACAATTTTATATTCGTTTCAAAAAGTGTTTCTTTATCTTTGCAAATGAGATTTACATTATAGAAAAGATATTATTTCGTGATGTTATTTTTGTATAAAGTGCCACTAGGTTGTTTAATATTTATCACGTATATGACCATATTTATAATCGAATCTAAGTGCATTAACATAGAATACTTGAATATACTTTGAAGGCCGTCTTTGGCGGACGTCACTCCACTTCATTCATTCTTTTCTTTACGCGTACTATTTCGTTTACTACTTTAGTGACTTTATAGCGTCCTTTGTATTTTTATCACGACTTCAATTGTCCTTGTTCTACAATACCAATAACGTTCAGAGTTTACATAGTACTCATGCGCAATAGTATATAACGTCGTACATAGTTATCGTGTAAGAAGATTATCTTTTGCCCCTTTTTTAATTTCAATTCGTTGTTTGTAGTTCGTTTCCCCCGATAAAAAATAGTCCGATATTCACTTTCGCGATCGTCGGGTAGGTATGCCCCTGAAAAAACAGATCCAGTTCATCTATTTGTCTATTAGTCTCCTAAAAATGCGTAGCACCAGGCTCGACCTTCTCCCCTAAACGCTTTTAGCTCAGCAGTGAACATCTGCACCTACATCATGTAGCCAACCCTCCAACCGAAAATAGAAACTATTATGATGGAGCATCTGTACTGAAAGTAGAACGAAGAGGAGAAATCTTAGCGAAATATGGGATCAAGCGTATGTCTCTGCCAGAATAAAGAGAACTTGGACAAATTGCCTAAGACACGTGTGTACATAAAATTGAACTGTTTAGAATTTTGAGAAAATAACTTGCGATCGTGAAAGAAGAAGCGTCGTAGCAAATAACCATTTGCTGTCGTACGTAAAATGCGTCAAATCAAATGCGTCGGTGATACATCTCGAAGCAGGAAGGACGAGCAGCAACACATCTACAAGTCATTCACGTACAGGCTTTATCAATAAGGTTAATCGTACCGTGCGGAAGAATGCTCACGATAAGAACCGAAGGAAAAAATGTATACATGTATGTGCATCAAGGACTGCGTATGTAAAAAGAATGCCAGTATAATCGGCATATAATCGGCGCTAATACAACTGGAAAACCGATGATTCACTGAGAACTCGCAGTTACATAAAGAAATAATAGTGAGGAAATTACTGAGCTTTTTGAAAATAACCGCAGTTAGCGGGCTACGAACGAATCCACGAAAACCTATATCTCTGATTTGCGACGTATTATGTAATACGGCAAATACGCGCGCATGCGAAATTCACAAGACAAACAATATCAGAATATTTTATAGAAGTTTGTTCAGAAGCTTTGTTATTCCAATTTGAGTAATTCAAGAGAAGAGTCTGGAATAAGAAAGCTTCTGAATCCAATTGGCGTTGTAACAGAAGGTCAAGGCTGTCTTGAAACGATGCGACACAGGTTCAGACTTCAGCGAGCCGTCGCGACTGCTGTCTTTCCACTTCTCATGTTATACTTAAAATTCAACGCCCTCAGATAACCGATAGTTTGACAAACATGTTCGTGCAATCTGGAAAAAGAAATGCTGATACATATAAATATACATTGATCGTTCTTGTAGATCGCACCTTTTTAATTCATGTTTTTGAATTCTTGTACCAAAGGTCAATCAGTTCAGACGCCGGCGTTTGAAATTCTACGTTTCCGACTGTTTAATATCCAGTCCACTAACATCCGCGATGTATGCATGTATTTGCATATATTACATGTATACATAGTTACAATGTATTATATATTATGATGTTTTACGTCGAGAGGATAATTCTTTTATAAGGTTTTCATACCATGCAAACGTGTCTTTCTTTCACATGTTATGTGTACAAAGTCTTCTACATATATTTAAAAAAAAGCCTGTGCATATATTGACAAATGTAACGAGTGCACGCGAGCATGTGATTATGAGCACCGCTGCTAAGGTGACTACGTTTCATCATTGGGTGTGGGTATATACCGTATGCCGCATGGCATAACCCTATGCTCTATACGCTCGGACGTACGACGTACGACATTAGGAGAAGCTAGAAGAGGGGTAAGGGAAGTCCATGTTGGTCCCTGTCCTGTAGCTGCAACGTTGGTGTTTGAATATCCCGTTTCCAATAGTTTCCAGTATGCAACCAGTGGAGTTTGATCGAGGAATGTTCCCAATCTGAATGTACCCAACCTGATTGAAGAACTTACATAACGGACGATTATAGATAGTTTTTTTAAAAATCGTAATCGCAAATATAGCTTTTTTTAATCTGCCGCTTTTCCGCGTTTTCCGATCAGTCATTGGTACATCGAATAGGTCAAGAATTATTGATATGGTGAACCTGAAAAGCATAGGAAGTTGCAAAATGCCGTACGATTAGCGGTTCTGTTTACATTAGCAAATCGTACGAAGCATGCAATCGTGCTGCTTTAACGATTATATCGCTTCCAGTGACTAATTCTTCGAGGAAGACCCACAGGTGCAATTGGACGAAGCTTCAGCGGAACTCTTGGCTATTTTTCTGCTTACTTGATTGATCGTTCTGTGGTTGCTCGTAGTCGTTACAGGCACTTAGATTTTCCATATTATGCAAAGGAAAGACTAAAATTCAAACTATGAATAATAACTAATTATACAAAAAATGAAAAAGAAAAAACCTGTACACGTCGTTACTACATGATAAATCATAATATAGTAAAATTCTCTTGCAGTGTTTATGGGCTCGACGCCAGCATCTCACATAAAGTTGCTGCCAGTACTAACAATAAACGAATAATTTTCGTTTCCTTAGAAATAAACATATTCTTCCGTTTCGTCAGTGAATTACAGAAACCATAATTATTTCCATTCCTTCTTTTCTTGTAATTAGTTCATGTTTGTCTTATATTCGGAGAATCGCATATTGAACTCTACATAGAGTTTATAATGTAGATAGAGCATACATTTTATTTCTTTGGGTTAGGAGTAAACGGGAAAAGCATCTGCCGCAACTCGGTATGTGGGTATTTCGTAACGCCTAATGAAGATGAGTACATCTTATTGCTGAACTACGAATTAAAATAATACGCGGCAAATTGGATGAATGATACTCGGTGAAAACTAGTGAAAAGTGAAATCATCTTGCGCCTCAAGTAGCCTAGCTTGACGATTGTCAAACAATCGATGACAGTTAGTCGTATGTATTACTCTTCACTTTTATGTACGGTTAGAAAGCGTATAAAATTACAGGAAGCATCGACTATTCGCTTTTACTATAAAGATTCGCGGATATTCGCTTCGTTGTAAAAATACGTAGGTGTAAAGAAGAAGATTATACATTTTATTATAACAAAAAATTAATAATCGCGTATAAAGTTCATGATATAAAGTTCATTTACATTTACGATAAAAGATATAATTATGAGAGATTGTACATATTAGCGTTATAGAATATTAATTTTGCTCGTGTAACATAATGTTCTTTTGGTCGCGTACATATTTGAAATAAAATATGATTATTGTTATACAAACAAGCAAATTAATGGCCAAATGATATAAATAATTATCGCGATGTAAGATAAATGTGTATGGCCTTTGCATCTTTGTCATTGCACGTGTAAAAAGAACAGCGTCTGTGTCTCATAGGTAATTTAAATGGAAGATTTAATGCTTGTTTATATACATACGTTGGTATGCAGATACATCTGGAGCACGAATTCCTAATGTTTCCGATGCCGGTCTCCAGCTTAGTACATAGAGTACGGCTGCACTTACGGTTGTACGACCTTTCCTATTCCAGCTCTCAACCCGCCACTGCCAACCTAAACCCAGTCGTTCACTAAACCCCATGTAAAACATAATAAACGCAGTCATCGATAGCTTATTATTCAGGTATTAATGAATCTTTATTTCTAATTGTCTGGAGTATAGATAATTATTTACGTATGGGTATTCTTTGACAACGATCCAAGCAAAATGATTTGAAATGTATTTAATTATCGTAGAATTTATACGTATTTGTTATTTCGATCTGATATTTTTGATACGGGAAACTCATACAGCATTGTTATCATAACTGCAAGTGCGTCGATGTAAATAGAAACATACTGATATTGTCAGACTGGCTACAGTATCAACAAAATACACATACACAGCATTCATAATTGTATACGTGCACATGTGCGTTCAGGGGCGAATAGGTTCGAAATCTCTTGATCACTTTCGTTTAAATTCATTCGAAATATAATATTATTTCAAATAATTAAGAGAGATGGAAATTTGAAACATCTATAACCGATTTGTACTAAAAAATAGGTTATATAGATAGATTTAATTTTTCATAACTTATAATTTTATTTGAAATCTTACTCTTTATCTCTTGTAAATCACGATCCAATTTCTTTTGTAACAAAGAAAGATGGTATTATGTGATATAAAATTACTAAAGATACTTAAAAGTAATAGAAATAAACTCAGATTGTATTCAATTTCAAACAATGATAATTAGGTTTATAGCAATTATTATCAAGTACAGGGTTCTCTCATATCGCGAAGCGTTACTACGTAATGGCCACCTGGACTTTGCATCTCTTTCGTTGGCAGCAGTGTGCAGAGTAGTATTCAGTGCGTCGTCGTGCGAAAAGTAGTCGAGCTTGGCGACGTCGCCTTTTGCGTTGGCACGGAGATTCGGTTCGTGCATGTTTTTGGTTGCAGTCCGGAACCCGAAAAAAAACCCGCGTAGAGTATTCGTCTCTGTGTTTGTTGCAATTCGCTAGGATAAAAACGAAAGTGATGAAGTGTGATTCTGTGCGCGAACATATAGGGCGTAGCCACGCATTGTGCAAAATCGGCTGAAAACGAATGACGACAAGGCGGTGCGTGACAGTCTGAATCTGCCATTGGAAAGGATATCTTGTTGTCTTTTTCGCACCTAGTGGCATTTTGCGTACTCGCGGGGTTCGCTGCATCATCGTCATCCTTTCTTTTTCTCTTTCTCTTTCTCCTACCATTTCCTCTAGCTCCTTGTTCTGTATACTATTCAATCGTAGTCTATCATACGCGCTACACAGACAAAATTGAAGACGTCCACGCATGGTGCAGTCCCAATCGCAACACAGTTCTGAATTCAAGTACGAGGTAAGTTGTATTGACATTCCGTTTATTATCATTCGACACTGTATCGTTCTATATAAAAGAATAAGGATTAGTAGGTACAATTGATTGAATCGTGTAGCGATACGAATAAGGGAGAGATACAATATCTATGGGGGTGTGGATCTAACGGGTGTCAATATTGAGGCAGTGGTTGATTTCTATGCTTCTGGCACACCCATCGCTGCACCACTGCTGGCTAGTGAGTGAATACGAACCGAGCGGAAGGACGAGTCCCTGAGTAAAAGAGGGAGAGTAAAAAGCCGGCATACAGCAGCTTATACTTCGCTCTATTTTCCTCCTTATTGAATTATTCCTCTCCCAGGGATTTCACTCGGCTGGTCTCCTCACCGATTAATCTCGCGGGAAAGAAACCTGGTTTCGTATGATTTCAATTTGCGATAAATACAAAACTGTTCACGCATAGAAAGCAATCTTTAAACACAATCTTCGTTTCGATGTTATTTCTTCTTACGTTGTTAAAAAAGAATACTTTCGCCTTTTTTGAATCGCGAAACGGAAAAAGGAAAGACGACGGAAAAATAAATGGAAATATATCGTAGGTACGTAAGAAGTGTACGTACGGAGTAGGGAGCAAAATTCTGACGTACGCTTTGTTCCGAGTGGCATTCGACTTTCTCGTACCTAGCACGAGTTTCACGCTCCTGTCACGGTGCCGCCTTGCGTGGTTGATCGTCGTTCTGCATTTCTAAAAGATGACTCTTTTTATTTTTTCTTCTTTTCTCATGAAATTTCAGATTCATCGTATTTACGATGAGATCATTGAAAACATATGTTTGCCGTTGGATTTCCGTTACAAAACACACAGTTATTAATTTATAGGCGAGATTACAAGCTTTACAGTTTCGAGGCAATGTCGTTTGTAGCAGAGATAATAAACAAGTCACGGAATTTTAGATATCAAGATATATATATATATATATATATGCAGTGAAGTTATACAATTTTATTCTTTCTACGAATAAAACTTAAATGAAAAGACAAGATACAATCGTAAGACGATTACAACTAGTACGATTGACTTTTTAAATGCGAGTGTTTAAACGATATATTATTGTTTACCTCCTATTTTATATACAATCAATTTTTCCATTATACATGGCAATCGATACATTATTCATTAACTGATCCATTAATTACGCATTTTAATCTCTATCTAAGATATGAATTTCTTTATCGTATTTTGCTTTATATTCATCGTCCTTAACACCTGCGCTCCGACTCGAATCGTATGATGATTTTGATTTATTATCGTTAAATAATGAACATGAAAAATAATATGTAATCTCCGATTGTATATCTCAAAAATTATATCTTTTATCTCTGATCAGTCGATTGTTTAGTAATTCCCATCAATTAATTCGCGTATGTTTTGTATATAAATATTTTCCTAATATGAGAGAATTCGCCTCAACGATTCGTTGTATGTATATCATTCTCCGTAGGTGGACGATCAACATGAACAGCAGATGACTGTTAGCCGAGCTGATGCTCGTTCAACTTTAATATGAGTGAAGTAGTGGCTGTAACACCTAGTGGTGGATCGACACGCCAGGAAAGCGTGGCACACATCAAAAGACATAAATTAGCCAACTGTAATGTTCCTCTCGTGCACGGACGATCAAATCCGTCGATCAACACCCGTAATAGGCTGACCACGCATCAACGAAATCACAGTTTGGACTTTAGGTATGTAAATGAAAGCAGCCGTCTAAGTATGTTGTATATGTTTCCGGAGAATATTTATAGTCTGATAACGTGATTCTTTGGCTTCGGTTATCTACGTACATAGACCATCCTCGTGTTTATAAATGTATAGAGTTGTACATAATTAATGCAAATATTGTATAAATTTGGTCAAAAAGTTCGTCTATCGATAATCGTAGAATTCAATTATATCTAATGATGTCAATTACTAATAAACTTTAATGTTTTAATATCTTTACATCAGTATAAGAGCACATTAAATTGCTTTAAAATTGCTATACGCGAATTTTAGATATTGGTTTGTCTATGTAATTACAGTAGCTACAAAAAGTATTTGGACATATATATCCTTATCTTCTAACGAAACGTTTTTCTTATCAGGTTCTACATTACATTTTCACAGTATCAAATTTTTGTAGTCGTACAAAATTCTCGAGAGTGCTACTAAACGATACGAGATTTAATATACACTTGGACGTAATTACTTAGCATTATTATTCTTATTATTTAATATTTATTATACTTAATCCTTGCCTATCAGCGTAATTAATTAGTATTTAAATACTATAATAAATTCAATGGTGTGTAAATACTTTCTGTAGCCACCGTATATAACCGATAGAATTGCAATTTAGGTCGCTAGAAGCTTTACGATTAAACCCGGCTGATCGCCGCGCGTTGATTCGAAAATTCATTTGACTGCATACACTGTGTTTGCAGGTCAATGGGTATTTTATTGCCGCCGGTACCACAGGCGAACACGACCACGCTGACGCATCATCATAGAAATCGAAGTCTTGACTCCGCGCTGCAGCGTATCCCGGAAGTGGACGTGACACCGAGTCCAGAATGCGAGACAACGCCGGCCCCCGTAACTAAAGCGGCCGCGGTACCGGTGTGCAAAGCGCGCAGCCGGGAACGCGAGGATTTAGCCAGCCTCGGATCCGACGATTCGGGTATACTTTGCGGTTCCGATAGCGGTTCCAGCGACGCAACGAACGCTGCCACCAGAGAATCGAGCGTCGACCACCTGCATAGTCGTGAGAGCCTCGATTCCTCGTTATCCCAGCCAGGTGACATGGATAGCGTGGATGCAGTGGATGCGATGGACGGCGAAGAAAGTAGTACTCCAGTCTCAGTCTCAGTGTCGGTGTCGGTGCCAGTGTCACCTGTGGAACTGGTGCACTTGAGTGAACCTTCTTCGAAAAAGGGTGGTGATTGTAGTAGTAGTGGTAGTGAGCCGCATAAACACGAGAATACGAGCAGTGGTGATCATGGTTCGCAGGAACCGCGCTCCAATAACGTCTGTACGGTCAAAGAACTCGAGGGTCATGAATACGCGCACGACGAACAACGACGCACCACCGATATGGGTGTGACGGTTGACACGCGAGACTTCCAAAATTCCATGGAAGTCTCGCCAGTGAACGATAAACAGAGTGAACTGGCCGGCGCAGCTATGACTTTGTGTTGCGGGACCGCTGTGCAATCCGAAACTAGCGAGGCAGCTGTGAAAAAGCAGACTGGTGTCGTTTGCCGGAGGCAAGAGACGGTACAACCGAAACCATCCGAAGGTTGTTTGCTCAGATTATTCGAAAGCCAGATTTTCGACATGTCCATGGCGATCTCTTATCTTTTCAATTCTAAAGAACCTGGCGTTCAGAGTTACCTTGGTAAGCATTGATGCCAGTTTTATATGCGTTAATTTCATGTAACTAATTCGATTTATTATTTCGTATTATCAAGGTTGGTTTCAGTATTCCATTGATGTGGAGATAAATTGAGTAGTCCACAATATTTAAAAATATTTGTTTTTAATAATAGTAAATAGTAGTTTAGTAGTAGTAGTAACAACAAAAGTATTTGTTCTGTAAATGACGAAATACATGTATAAAATTTTCTAGGTAACAAGATGTTCAGTTTCCCAGATAATGATGTGGACTTCTACTTGCCACAGTTAGTTGTGATGTATATACAACTTCATGATGTTACAGAAGTTCTTTATCCATATCTTGTCCATAGGTAAGTATATTTTGGTAAAAGAAGATAATAGATTGAAAAATTTCTATAAATAATGCATAAATTATTGTACTTTATTTATTTATTAGGTGTAGACAGTCGGCTGATTTTTCGTTAAAATGTGCCTGGCTATTAGATGCATACAGTTCTGATGCTCATTTGCCATCCAAAAAGAAATCTCATGGGACCAAATTAAAAAATCTTATTCTCTCAGATGAACTCAGGTAGGAAACAAATAATAAAAAGAAATACGAAGATACGTTATGAATAATATAAAAACATATCTTTTATATTTATTTTTTGGTATGAAATATTAGGCCAAAAGGAAATGAGAATAAAAAACGTGTAACTGGATTACAAGCTCCCGCACCGCCACCACTGACTCCGATGCAAAGCATTACATCACCTAATAAAAAGACACACCAAAGATCTCAATCTGATGCCACTGGATTATTTCAAACTTTACGTCGTAGCCATTCCGGTATGCGAATTATATAAATTAACGTTCTATTTTATTCCGAAATAGTAAAAATAGAAGTAGCAAATTTTATGTGATGACAAATTTCACCACATACTTGCAATTTATTTTAAGGTACAATAAATAAAGTAAGTCTTGGGGACCTGAGCTCTGGTCGAGCATTTGATAATGGTTGTACCTGTTTTTATTCCTGCCAAGGTGTGGTAAATGATTTACGAGGACAAAAGACCGACTGTTTTTGCAATGTAATTGGATGATTTATGAAATATTTAGATCTTTTTTATTTTTATAGACCTTTATATTATAATTTTTTTTATAAAAAAAATATAAAAAAGATTATAAAATCTCAATTTTGTACTTTATCTTTATATATATATAATATTTAGATCTTATTTATGCAAACTTAATTAAAGTATAACTTCGTATTTGTAGGCGCCACGTCTTGCTCCAGAACTTGAATTTATACAAGCATTAATATCTATTGGTAAATTACTTGGAACTATTCCAACAAAGGAAAGTAAAACCGTTCAATTAATAGCAGAGCTTAATACTCTCAATTTGAACCTTCCTGCAAGGGTGTGGCTTCCTTTGCACAGTTCAATACCGCATCATATCGTACGAGTGCCACCACAATACGCTGCTGTCCTTAATAGCAAGGATAAGGTGAAGAATTTCGAAAATCTAAATATTTGTTCAAATCGTAACTAGTGATTTCTTTTTATGAATGTATATTAACATGTCTTAAAACACGTAGGCACCATACATAATTTATGTTGAAGTGTTAGAAGTAGAAGATATTTATACATCACCTGTACCGACAAAAATAGTGGGATGTTCATTGAGGCATACTAAATCTGAAGAAAATTTGACTGGAGGCGAACAGTCTAATGTAATGGGTTCATCAAACATATCCACTTCAGAAACGCAACAAAACATGCCACCAATTAGACAAACTCCGGTTAAAAATATTTCTCCATATTCGGTTAGAAGTACGGAAGTTGCATTTAATTTTCCTGATGATGATCCTAACGATTGTTGGAGTCAAGAAGATGATGAAATCACACAACAGGTATTTGTTTATATCATAAATTTGTTATTCCTCTTCCAATCTAAGAAAATATAAATTTACAATAATTTTATTCTTCCATACAGTATTTACAACTTCGAAAACCAAAAGATAGAGATACAATATCTCAGTTAAGTCAAGAATCATCTGATAGTAAAGAACCAATATTTGTACCTGGTGATATAAAGAGGCGGTTAAGTGAAATGGCTGCTACGCCTAGTGCAACGTTTAATCATGATCCGGAAGATCCATCGGCGGCTGTTTTGAAAGAACCATGGGAACTAAAACAACGTCGCATAAGATCTTCCAGTCCATATGGCCATTTGGCATCTTGGAGGCTCCTTGCTGTTATCGTAAAATGTGGCGATGATCTTCGGCAAGAACTTCTTGCTTCACAGTTACTCTCAATGTTACAAAAAATTTGGCAAGATGAGCAGGTGCCTCTCTGGGTGCGGCCATACAAGTATGAACGACTTTATTATCGCGTATATTTTAACATCTTATTATAGAACAATTTGTTAAATATGAAATTTGATCTTACAGAATTTTGTGCTTATCAAATGATAGTGGCTTAATCGAGCCAATTTTAAATACTGTATCACTTCACCAGGTGAAAAAGCAGTGCCAATTAACGCTTAATCAATATTTTGAACGAGAATTTGGTCCATCTACGTCAGATACATTTATTATCGCGCAAAGAAACTTTATTCAAAGTTGTGCGGCGTATTGTCTTGTCTGTTATCTCATTCAGGTTAAAGATCGTCATAACGGAAATATTTTACTTCATAGTGATGGACACTTAATACATATAGATTTTGGATTTATTCTTTCGACTTCGCCAAGAAACTTAGGATTTGAGACTAGTCCGTTCAAATTAACTCCAGAATTTGTGGAAGTGATGGGCGGAAGCCAATCTAAACAATTTCAAGAATTCAAAACTTTAATTCTACAAGGATTAATTGCAGCACGGAAGCATATGGAAAAAATTGTAAATCTAGTGGAAATAATGTTATCAGGTAAAATTTTATGCATGAAGTTTAATGTAATAGTTCAACAACTATTTATTTACTTATTATTTCCTATTATAGGATCGCAACTCCCATGTTTCCGTAGTGGTGGAGCAGCAACGGTTCAAGGACTGAAAAACAGATTCCATCTTACATTAACGGAAGATCAATTACGTCGGCATGTGGAGGATTTAGTCGAAGCCAGTATCCATTCGTGGTCTACTAAATTATATGATCGATATCAATATTTCGCAAATGGCACCCTTTAATAATAATATTGAATTCTATGGCAAGCATAATGATTTTTACAAGAATGCGAAAAAAACTTAAGTTAGTACTTCTTATGTGGTACTTCTTCCAGAAATGTTTAAACTTTATAGCATTCCTTATGCACAAATTATCTTTGAAGTTAATTGTTCGATTACATACAAGTATGATCGATAAATGGGAAATGCTATTTAAAAAAAAAATAGATTTATTCCAAATATATGTAGAATAAGCTAATTTCAGTAGATTAATTTTACTTGCTCTTGAATTATTCCTTAGTTTCTTAAAAGATACTATAATAATTACCTTTTATAGAAATTTGTACAAATATCGCGTTTATTAATAATTAAGAATAATTTGTGAAAAAATATTGTTTACAAAAATTTTATGCATTATACCTGTAAAAAAGAATAGCAAATGAAACAGGGAATAATTTATGAAATTTTAATTGTTATGTTAAGTAATATTAGATATGTATAATTGGTTTTGTTATATACATTAAAATGACTATGTATGCCTTATTGGCAACTACAAGTTAACTATCGTCGGTGCAGATTTTGTAACGTTGACTGAATGTTGGACTGCTAGATCGTTATAGCCTATAACAGCGTAATTTGTTAAAGGTGCCTTATTTGTAGAAAATGGCGGGACGATCAAATCCGAACACAGTGAAGTGACTACGTGCGTTGATCTACTGACAAAACTGATCTATTATAAAAAGGACAATCTATAGTTTGTACATAAATACATTGCGTGAAATTTTGTCGAATTCCTTTCGTAGTTAATTTTCGGCAATAAGTAATCCCACCACGATGATGAATTATAGGATGTTTAAGATTCTTGCGGAGTCGTCGAGTGAAAGAAGCATGTACACAAGCTCAGATATTAGCAGGAGACGAATACTCAAAATATTTCCTACTTCATAGATTACTACTACTATAAATACATTTATTTGTAATGATATGCTAAGGATAACTATATAGTAAAAGTTAAGGATCACATTTGAAAGTTTTTACATGTTCTTATTACACACATACGTTAATAGTGATAATGCGAAATATCTTAGTTGTGTGAAGATAGTTATTTAATAGTATTTCTGCGTTGCATATGTTCGTTTAAGTAAGTAAATTATAAAGTAAAGAGGTATTGTACATAAAGTGACAAATTTTATCACTTATCAGTTAAGATTAATTGAGAATGAATGTTCGAAGTAAAATCAAAGTCATAGCGAGCCAGCCCATGTATAAAACCTGGGCCCTCTGACTTCCAAGTGTCTTAACTCTCTTTTTTCTGTCGTAACCGTCTCATGATAGAAAGGTGGATCAGAGATTAAGAATAATTGATATTGCATAATGCTCAATACATTGCATTTTAATATTGTACATTTACGTAATATCCATGCGCTAATTTTTGTTGAATATTTAGTGCAATTCTGTTGTTTACTATAAGCAATTGTAAATGTTATCAAGTTTTTTCATTGATTTCATACAATAAATTCTACATTTTCTGTACAATTTGAAATATTAATATCTCTGATTTGCCTTGTTCTTTCGCCACCAATTACGAGCTACTGATAATATCAATTATTAAATAAATATAAAATCTAATAAAATCTATTGTTGATTGATATACCCGAACATTTTAAATTAAGAATAATGTTTTAAACACGAAAATATGAAGGAAGAAGTACAAAACTGATTCAAAGATATTCAAATTTTTATTAATTGTATATTGATCGCTACACAACGTTTTTAACTAACAATGTTAACTAAATTCTATAAATACATATTAAGATATCAGTCATAAGAAATTCGGGAAGTACTGATGTACATGTATAATTGATGCATATGACAATGAAAGCATAAGTATCATAAATATCACAATAAGTCATGATTACAGAGATCATAAAAATATCTTATATTCTAGAAAGCTGTTGTAATAAATTAGAAGGTAAAATTGCTTCCAATTTGTCTAAAATATAATAAAATGGATGAGAAAACCAGGCAAGCATCGATCGTGCAACAACACCCATAGTATCAGGATATTGATGTGTTAAAAGTGCTAAGAGTGCTGTAAAGGAACATAAACCAGCTGTAAACAAAATAAAAAACGGCAACTCCTTTTTAGGGTAAACGCTAACATCGTGAAACGAGGGTAGCAATTCACGATCTGCACATTCTGTGCAGGTTGGATATGGATAGAATAAATGTCCTCTTTCTAAAGGGTAAGGTAACATTCTAAAAGTACCTTCCCATGTACAATGTAACAAATTAAGAGCACCCTCCATTTGTTTCCAATGAGCAAGATGAAAGAATGCGTAAGCAATCGCTTCTGAGTCCCCCCTTTTTAGTACATGTTCTGGAGGTAAAATTAAAGGTTTCATTTCTAATAAATATTTAGGTACATGAGGATTAAATTCAACAGCTCTGTGAATAGCTTCAACTGCTATCATTTCTGGAGTAGTTAAACCTCTTTTACTAGCGATATCTGTCGAAAATTTATCAGCCACCAGTCGCGCTTTTAACAATGCAGCTGTATAACAAATAGTTGCAGATTTTGGTAAACTAATATCATCGTATTTTGCTAATACTGCTTGAACATCTGCATATGCTTGCATTTCTAATAAAGCTTCAATTAAATTTTCATGAATGTTTAATACATTCATAATTGGTGGGACTTCTTTTGTGAGATCTCTAAACATTTTTACTGCTTCTTTCAATTTCCCTAATTTTCTTGCACACATAGCTAACCTTCGTTTAACATATATTAAAACATTTGTATCTCTTCTATGTATACCCTCTGCAATGGCTCCTTGATGTTGAGTACTTTGAGATCTTCTATAATTGTTCTCTGCTACTTTTAAAGCTTGTTTTAAAATCTTTTCTGCCTCTACAATAGTAGTAGCTTCTTCTTCAGCAAGTAAAATATAAGCAGGGGCGCAATCAGGATTACGTTCAAGAGCACTATGTGCAGCTTTTATTCGAACTACTGGATTTCGCTCTCTCCAAGCTGTTTGCATAATTTCATACTCTGCCTTACCTATCAAAAGTATACAATTAATACTTCAATTTTCACAATATGCTAATATCACTTGGTGAATGTTTACCTGTATCACCTTCACAAGTAAAAAATGTTTGATGATCTTGAGCAGATAGGTTCATATCATAATATGTTAATGGTTCTTTGTTTGTAGCCCAATAAAATCTTTGATACTCAGCCCCTCTAAATAAATTTATTGGGTTACGCCAAACTTTACACTCTGGAACATTTTGTTGATTTGAATTTGAACTATTTAAACTTGAGTTATTGCCATCTGATCCACTGTCACCTCCACCAATCCATGGTGAAATGTGATTTAAAGATACTTGTTCAATAAAAGATGTGCCGTATTTTCTAAAATACCACCATTCGAAGATTAGAATTAACCCAGAAATTAAAGATGACGTTCCAGTGAGTGCAACATAAAATTTTGGGGTTAAGGTGCTCAAAAACATTGTAGAATCCCATATGCTTGTGAATAATAGAGCCATTTATAATACAACACTGAATGTATTATTTTTTTATTATTCCTGGTTACACTATTATACTGTTGTATAAACAGTTTTTAATTAATAAACATTATAACACAGTCAACGTTTTTACTATGTCCTTACATTACCCGAGAAATGTTACTTCTTTTATTCTATCTTAACTAATAAAACTAAAATGAAACTATAATCTTAACATTTACATATGTCTTTTTTAAATTTGAAACAATGCGTAACTGTTTTCATCGTACTATTAAATGTGGTAACATTTATTTTGTCTGAAGTTGCCGAAATCAGAACTTACATTGCAACGAGATTTTTCGAGAATTGTAGCGCTTATTATACATAATAGATAGTAAGTCGCGACTCTTCCTAGAAACGCTTTAAACCTCATATTTCTTAGCAGAAGGTAAATAAGGGAAGTACGATATTATTGGCTCAAATAAGTTATAATATTATTTTTATTTTATAATAAATCAAATTGTACATCATTGTTTCTTAACGTAAATACTACATAATATAGATTTGTATACCTATTGATTATTTCAATATTGTAGTTATATAATGTTTCATACGATATATTGACATCGTAATTATTTTCATCTATAATTTCAATGTTCTAATGATTGTGCGTAAAATTGAATAAAATACATATAAGATTAATGTTTTAAAAATTTAATATAAGTTTTTCAAATTTCGTTTTTAATTTTGTAGCGACGCCTATATCCTCGGGCGCTAAAATCAAACGCATTCATTTCTATGCCTATTAACTTCACTAATGTTGGCGTCTGGTAATTGAATTGAATATAATTCCTACAATTGTTACTCTAAATCATTAAAAACCTCTGAATTTTTACACGATGGGTATTTCAGAATGTGTAACATAAAGTTCCCTAACATGTAAGGTCTATCCTGTACCGTATCTCTGGTAGTATTTCTGATAGTATTTCAATTATTTTTCTTAAATAATTATGCATTCGATACACGTTATTGTCGTCCTGTCTTTTTCAAAAAAATTGTCGTTACGTGTGTCGAATTTGAAAATGGTGTAAATTGGCACAAAGAAGCAATACAAAATATACAACACACTTTAAAAAGTTTGTTATTTCATACTACGATAAGAAAATGATAATTATACGTATACTTTTGACCTACCATGACGGATTTCATTGATCCATTAAAATCGTACTATTTATCATGTTGCAGAAAAATATTTTATTATACTCGCATGGATGATAAATTTGTGACTTATCTACCATTTAAGTGAAGTTTATGGAATAATTTGATAGATAAATTACAATGACAAAGTTACTGCCAACATAAGCAGGTATTCTAAAAAAATCTAAATGGATGTAAAAAATCTTCAAAAATTCTAAATGGATGTAAGAATTTTACTAATTATTTTTTTTTAATGTTTAATATCGAAATGCATTTTTAATTTATTTGCTTAACTTAATTTATTATTTATTAAATATACATGTTATATTGTTTCCATTGTTTCTCTGATCAGTTGTGTAGTTATACATATTTCGTCAGAGTAAATTTCTCTGAAATTAACTAATATTGCTGAAATGGATACTTGTCCCGCGAAACTTTCTCCATGTTGCGTAAACAGGGGAATTCGGGTTGAGATTGCACTCGGACTAAATCAGAAATCTACTTTCATGATAATGATTTATATATAATGAGACATAATAATAATTTATATTTTGTATATTAATAATGTACATCAATTATGTAAGTATAAATGATTAGGATCATAAATTTGAATTAGATACCTTACAAATGTTCTGCGCGGCAAAGAAAAAAATTATATTTTCTTACTTTTATCGAAAGACTATTTGTTGATTGTATTCATTATTGGTTATCCAGATGGGTGTCCAGCTCTGTTTGCGTATACTGGTTTGATGATTAATAGAAAGGCAACAAGTGTATCGTGAATAATAAAAAAATCAGAGATAGATTACGAAGAGGAGTTTAATGTTAGCGCCTGGCCTGCGCTCAGCTAAAATCAATGAGTCCACCCGGCGAATGTGTCAGTGCGACTCCACCAACGTTGCGTCGAACCCGTGTCCCGTCTTCCCTGTCTTTGACTTTTCCTTTCTTTCTCCTCGAAATTTGCGTTATCGCCTGATGAAAATCATGTAAGATTAGAGATCGATATGCCGAGTCAAGAAGATATGGATCTTTGTACCGATAAGGTACTGTCCAAGGGAAGAATTCTTCAAGAATTAACCAAAGCTGTCAAATTGGTGAGTGCTGTCTGCTTCAGCATAAGGACGACGTATCAAGGCCATACGTCGTCTATATACATATATACATATATACATATATATATATATATAGGTATGCACTTTCCTAACGCGAATTTTTATATATATCGAACTAACGACGTTTTCCTTTTCTGCTCTGAAATTCTTTTTTAAATGGCTTGGACAGATTTTCATTCGTTTTTCCTCGCAGATAAATACGAGTTTCTTGAAATACTTAACCATGACGAAACAGCTGAAACTGCAGTGGCACGCATTTACACGATCGGTCGTGTATCAAACGTTTAACAGTTAAATGCGTTTTGTTATCTTTATTGTTTTTGAACGCGAACCTGTGTTGAAGAAGTACATGTGCTCCTCTCGTCATCACGATTTCCCGTTTCTCACTTGCGACTTACTCAACGTCTTGTTCCACGTCGTGGCTCCTCCACTGACGTACGTGCTTTTACCTCTTTGTTCGTATTACTATCAGTAAACTATTATTATTTCATTATTTTTTTATGAGATCTTCGGTGATCGATAGAATCTTGATTTCGTATTTTATGAATTATACCATGCTTTTGCAAAACAATCGAATTTCTTTCAATATTTTAATTTTGATTACCTATTATTGTTGATGTTGTAATTATTTAATATTTAACATTTTATATCCGGCCTTTGTTCGATATTTAGAATGACAAAAGTCATTAAACAAGTATAAATCTGTACTATATTTCTCTATGAAAAATACATATTGAGATACTTAGTTAATCTTCTAGATTAACATAATTAGCATTTTAATCACAAAAGTAATTTTTCATATACTGACAGAAATTTAGATTTAAATATGAATATGAAGAGTGTACTCAGCTAAATTTGTATATTAAAATTAATATTGAAAGTTACATATGCGCATTAGCTTTTTGTAATTAAATAAATAAAATTTGTTTACTTGTATTTATTAGGTTTACGCTCAAAGTTTATATGGTACAGTAGTCTTAGATGGTGACTCTTGGTTGGTCTACTGGTTAGACCGAGCTTTACGCCATGGATTGCGTATAGAGAGACATGGATATTGGGGCACTGCTCGTGAACTCAGTCATCAAGATACTGTTGTTGTAATTCATGCTCTTCAAAGTGTATTAACTTCCATTGGTAAAGGTATGAGTGGATTTGGCATTATAAATTTTAATATTTATGCAGATTATAATTTATCTTATTAAGCAAATTATAGTATATCTTCATGTTTTTTTAGGCAGGGCATGGCTTTACCATACTCTCAGCGAAGGCAGTTTTGAAAGTTATTTAGCTTGCTTATTACGAGATACAAAAATATTGAAAAAACAATATTTTCCACATGCACTTGTTCGGGATGCAGATAAAACTAATCAATTAGTTAATCTACTTGCTGGTTTAGAAAATGTGTCTTTCACATTGCAATTGGTATGTAGAATTACTCTATAAAATATTTATGAAATATTATAAAAATTTATTCCATGTATTTTTATAATTATTTATATTTTGCACTTCATTTTCTTTCATATTACACACATGATAAATGCCAATGATGATATCAATGTATAGTTGGCATTTCACATAAACGTGTTTTATAACTTTTATTTTATGTTCCCTACGTTGATACCAGTATCACTCCATGGTTACAATTATCTCAACAATAAATTACATTTGCCTCTTAGGAAGAGTTGTAGTATGTCAAGATGTAATTGTTGAATCTGTTTTTATGAATTTAAGGGGCAATAAGTTATCATATATATAAATCTATTTTTCATACATTATATCTATATTACTTCTTCTGCTTGTTCATGCAAAGATATAATATACAGTAATTTAAAATATACATATACATATAATATACATAAAATACACATATATTATACAAATAATTTGTAATTACATATTTATTAAACAGTTGGAATGTGTAATTTTTATGGTATATTCTCCTTATTCCATTATATGTAGAATAATAAAGTAGAAGAAGATATATATGATATTTAGAATTTTATCAGTTTAATTTAAAACTTAAAAAGTAAGTTTTATATTAAAATAATAAATTCTAATTGTTTGTGTCATTGTAGGATGTCACATACCTGGATATTTGCAATTACATGCCTCAAAGGCCTATGAGCGTAAATCCTTCTGGAACTATATTATCATTACATCTTAGATCATCCAGTGTTTCTTCGAGTTTAGCTTCTCCTGGTGACAGTGGAGTTGCTTTTGATAGTGACATGGAGCTTGCTAATGAAACAGATGCTAGTAGTTACAAGGAGGTATACTTTTGTAGTGAAGTTTATGCTCAAAAATATAAATCTTTATCTTTCTACACATACAATCCTGTACATACTTTTAGGAAGATTTTCATCTAGAAGAAACTCCAAGGTATCGGAATAATAGGTATAAAACAATGATAAACAACTGTAGAGAAGACAATAAAAATTTTAGCTCCAGTGATTCCAGCGAAGATGGAAAAACACCTACACAATCACCAGGAATGGTTACCAAATTTCAAACCGCAATGATGACGAAAAGTGATATAGCGAATCAAAACTTAACGAGAAAACTTGATGATAATGAGCTTACCTGTTCCAGTTTGGATACTTTAAAAGATTACGATTTTTACAGTAAAAGTTTAGATGAGTCAAAATTAGATAAAATAAGTAACAAAAATGATAATGGAATTAAAGAATTGAATAAAAGAACCACGTATTACAGCGATGGTAGTTACAGTTTTAAAAGGAATATTGATCCTCGAAATTCATATGTTATCAACAATGATACAAATCTTCTAGAACTTAGTATGACTATTTCAGATTGTGAAAACATAGAAGCACCATATGGTATTTTGAATACTATTAATATGACTGATGCTAGTATTTTATCATCCTCTAGCTCAGAAGCTATCGTACAACGTAGACAACGTAAAAAGAAACGTGGGGAAAGTAAAAAGCGCGTCAGTTTTCACGAAGATATTTTAAAAACTATGAAATTGGATGATGATGAAAATTACGCAGATTTTTCTATGAGCTTTTTAACGCCTAATTCAGTTCAGAAGAAAGATACACAAAAAGGAAGATATAGTTGGTGTGCTCATGGGGATTCTCCGTATGTTCAAAAGAACGTTAATCCCAGAAATGCACATTCGGATTACTATTCTTACTCTTCATCATCGAGTGTATTTGATAGCGATTGTGAAAAGAAAGTATCATCAAAGAGTTGTGAACAAATACCATGTCAGAACAATTGCAAGTGTGCTTGTGGATTGTCGCTTTCAGAGCGAGGTGCGCCAGAGGGCCAAGAAGATCCCGGTAAAGCATTCAGACCGAAGATGGAGATTGAATTAGAAGAAAATGAAGCACAAGAAGCGTACATCGTTGAAAAAGAATATGGAAATATCGTAGAAGATCCTCCAGCAAAAGTTCAAATGCCTTGTCCAACTAATTCGAAACAATATACTACTTCTAGCGATTGGTCGGATATAGATAGTACTACCACATCGGATGTAGAGGAACGTAGAAATAGCAGACATTTAGCTTCACCTTCAAAAAAACGTAACATGACATCAATACTAACAGGAGAAAATAGTAACAAATTATTAGCGCCGCCACCTATAAGGCAAGCTCCATCTAAAACATCATTATTGAGTAGATTTCTAAAATCTATTACAGAGAGGAAATTTGAAGTTAAAAGAAATAAGAAGTCACAAAAAACGAATCCTTTATATATCAAAGGTGTTAAAACAAGTTATGATTCTTTTAAAGAATTTAATGATAATCTTGATCGAGAGATACAAGAAAATGTGGCAGCAGAAAAACGAGAATTTAGTGGAGAAAAGATTAGCTTGAAATTACGAGAACTTTTTAAGAAACATATTTATAGAGATAAAACAGAAGAATTATATAAAGTATATAAAGTTAGGAGTTCGTACATGACAAATGGAGAAAGTAAACCGATGATTGCTTTATTAACAGATAAAACATTATACTTAACAGGTTCGAAACCGGACCATATTTATAGTAATCAGTTCGTTATTCCTTATAACGAATTAGATGTTATAATGGTAAGTTTTGCTCGGATAATACTATGCTTGTAAAATCTAGACAATAGGGAATAAATAATAAAGAAATATATTTTCTAGGTTGGACCAAATGCACAAACAATACTATTATCAAATGCAGATTACGAGATGCAGTATTTATTTTCTACAGGAAGTTCCCAAACTACTTCAGAGTTAATTGCGCACTTGGAGATGGCTATAAGGAGATCTCCAATGAAACCAAGACTTCCAGCAGTTAAAATATTGACCTACGAAGATATGCATATTTTAAGGCACTCTGTGCTGTGTGATACTGCTGTCCATCCTGTATGTAAATTTAGTTGTATTGAAATAAGTAGTAAAGGATTATTAGCTTTCTGAGGTTCCTTTTCTTTTTTATGGATTAGTACAATTTGATATTTCAGGATGAAAAGATCGAACACTATAATCTTATTTATATGGAAGATGAACATATGTCACCACCTAGCACACCATGTGGTCCAACAAAAGAAGGTGATCTCATGTACAGACCACACACGTATCAACAAGTTCATCCTAATGCTCCAACTAATCCATGGGAAGCTGGATACTTTGTTCTCAAAGGTGGAGTTGTTTATATGTTTACGGATGCGAATCAACGATTACCGAAACGAGCTATTCCATTGAAAGGTGGTCTTTGTCAAGGATGTCGAAGAATTCCGAATTCTCATCGCCCTCATACATTCGAGATACTTTTAAAACCGAATAAAGCTTTTCAGTTTGCTGCTCCAGACGAATACGTCGCATCCGAATGGTTACAAAGCTTTGTTCAAAGTGCTTCTGGGTTATTCGATATTACAGAAAAAAGAGAGCCTTTGCCATGTAGCCTTATTACAACTACTAAGCATTTAGTAGCTATGAAAGAAGTGTTTCCTGGTAAACAACGTGGGGAAACACTTTCTTGTGCTTCTGTAGAAGATCTCACAGCTTTCAGAGTACCTTTAACTCAACAATCTTGGTGTATACTGGTATGTAGTTGATATTATGGGTTTATACAGTTCTATAGTATATTATACAGTTCTTATTATATATTATTTTCAGGAGTTCGCATGTCGAGAAGTACATGAAAGTAGTGGTGACTGGGTTATATATTTCACAAATTACACTGAACTATCTACTTTTAAAGAAATTTTAGAAACATTGTGGGCTGATGCAAGTTTGGTATGCCTTCTTTTATTTTCAATTTTAATAATATATTATAAAAGTAAAAATTATGCCTTCTATTTATCATTATGTAATTTAAAATAATTCGTATTTTGACAGGGTGAATTTCCTATGGTAACGCTTCCGCCAGAAGATAAACTTCATCGACGTTGCTCAGATGCCAGTAAAGAATTAGAGTTTGCATGGCGATATTTATTACCTTCAGTAATCGATTAAACGATAAGGTGTACCAGTAGACAATAGCTAATGCATCGTCATATTCAGTAATAAAAATTGATGAAACATAAGTACTTGAACGAATCAACTCATATAATACAGATACTAAAGCATTCTGATAATATCGAATATGATGTTATAAACAAATTATTCAAAATCAATATCTCATGTTCTTCAACCAACGAGGAATGGTGAATACAAAAAATCATACAAACATAAATTATAAATATTTAGTGATACGTAATATTGATGTGCTAATTCAATAAAATGGTGCAATATGTTTTCAATAGCGTAAAGTATGATATTGATAATGGTACACAGGACTGTAATATAATGATGAGTGCGTAAAATTACTGTGTCAGTTACATGGATGTCTATATAATCACATTTATTATAAGAATTAATTTGCATTTGAAAGTGCACTATAGATACCAAAACAGTTTCAAAAACATGTAATACTAATACAATGGCAGTAAGGCTTAGTGCAGCTTCTATAATGGAAGAATATTCTATAAATTGCTTTTAAAGTAAGCATATGACATATTATTAACATTCCTATTAATAATACTGATAATAATTGTTATTATAATATATAACACAGCTTTTTTTAAATTTTATTTTTGATATCTTCCCTTTATATATGTATGTATATGTTTTACTGCTTTAAAATTGTTGTTTTGGTTAGAATTCTGATTACTATGTTTTAGATTGTAAAGGTTTAAAAATTAATTATCGGATGTAATTTTCATGTTATTAGCGAGGTGCTTTATTTAGTAACTCCATATTTCTGGGAGATAAATATTGGGAAAAATTATAACGAGTTAGTTTTTTTTAAATACCAGCAATACATTTTAATATGGAAGAAACAGCTTCGTATACCAAAGAGGTTTCTTCTAATACTAAAATTAATATATTGGTTTTTAATTCCTTTTATAATGTGAACAACTTCTTTATTTTACAATCATATATCTTTTCATTACCAAAAACTACGTGAACCGATGCAGGTTGTAAATCATTGTGAATAAAATTCTAATTCTATGTGCATTGTTTCATGTAGTCACATACAATTGTAATAAAATATTGAATGAAAGAGACTTATTAATGTACGCAATTGTAATATGAAATTTGCGTATGTTATATATGATACAAAATTGGAACATAATCAACACATGTTAGTTTCTAATGTGTCTAAAGGAAAAAAATGTTAAATTTTACATGCTTTGATCAAGCATGTTAAGCATTCTTAAATATTACAGCCATAGAATTTTTGCACAATGTCAACATCACCGTACATGATCTTCAAAGTTACAAATAAAAAATAAATAGAAATAAAATTGTAACTAGTCACCAAAATAAAAGCAAAAACATGTCTTGTTCTCCTTTCTTGTAAAATGTAATGAAAAATTTGAATTTTAATTATATATTGGATAAGTATAGTAATATCTCGTATCTTTTACTTTGTTTTTATTGCAATAAATTCTTCTACATAATAACTTGTTTGTCATTATCATTTCTTGAACTGAATTCTAGATTATATATATAAAATAACATATAATGATATTTATGAGCAATTAGATGTGAAAATTTTTACAAATATTCATAGTATTTAAATATTGAAATATTTGTTGTAGAATTATATTCTGAATTTAATTTTGTCACATTTAATATCATTTTAATTGAAAGTACTTTCATTAATATTGCAATCTATTTCAAAAGTTAAAAATATCACATAGTGAAAAAATGCATTTAATCACGTATAAAGTGTCCATCTGCATGTCTATGCTTCTTTGCCTTTTCTATATCTGCCAATGGATATTGTTCTTTCACAGCTTCCATATCAAGGTTGGGGAAAGTTCGCATCAAAACAGCAACCTTATTTCTTTGACGACTAAAATAAAATTTTTTACGTATATTATATAAAAAGAAGACTCATTAATTTAAAGGTTATTTTGTAATTATATAGAAAAAATACAAACTTTATTAATCTACGTTTTTCATTCCATAATTTCTCTCTATAAAGTCGTAAAAATTTTTGCACTGCATATCCACCAAAATTAAATTTATATTTTTTGTGCCACGCAAAATTTTTATTTTTTGGTCTAGAATATTGACTCATTCGATAAAAGTAACGTAAACCTGTAAAACAGAATTTAAGTAGTCTGTTTATAGACAATTTCTATATATTTTATATATTTTTTATATCATATAGAATAAATATATAAAAACATTTTACCAAGAGGATTATATTTTGTTACAACAGGTCGTTCTCCAGTTGTTCCAGTTTCAAGCATATAGTATGCTTTATTTCTTTCACGAACTATTGACTCTAAGTTAGCCATGCTATCTTCAACTTTATCAATTCTTTCAGGATTTGGAAAATATTTCCATTCTCGTTTATAAATTTCTTCCATTGTTAGAAGCATATTGCGTTCTTTTAATAATACAAACCTGGGCGTTTTAAATATAATTTTCATTATCATACAACATTGTTATATTTTGTAACTTATGTGTGTTACCATAATTTATGAAGGTCTTCATTGCTTTTTAATCTTAGTTCATCTTTTTTCCAAGAACGCCCAACACGTATTCTATCCTTTTCCCAATTTTTTGGGTCATCAAAAAATTCCATCAAATCATTACATTTAGGTGTAGTATGAATGAAAGAATATTGAAAAGAGGGCACCCTAAGGAATTTAAATCATCTATGTATAATTATAAACAATAAAATTATACAATTTAAAGGATATTTGTATATTTACATGTTAAATTAATAAGATTATCAGTAATAATTTTTATGTTACGGACAAAAATATAGACTCAAATTAAGTACTAAATATTAAATGTAATAATAATAATTATAAAATATATTTTTGTTTGAAAAAGTATTTACAAGCAAGTATTTCTTATATTTGCAAAACTATTAGCATTTATACATTATGTCAAATAGAAAAGAATTATTCAGGACATAACCTCTCGATCTGTTCAATATAATTTACTGTAGAAAAATTACATGTAAAATGAATTATAAAAACCTTTGAATAAACATCGAAGTCGTAACTGAATTTACATTTTGTGATAAAACTAAATTTGTAAACAGTTTTGTCACATTATTTACACCTTTTGAAATCTGTATAGCTTTCGTGAAGGCTGCCATCTTATTAATAAAATACTAAGTAGCTATTATTACTAGGATATTACTGAGTTATTACCAGAGAAGAACTAAGAATGATCCTGCTTATGGATCTGGTTCTTCTCTGATTAGTGCTGCAGCACGCGACCAAACGCTGAGGTCAATAAAAAGTAGCATATACAAGAACCTATGTATTTAAACTTGAAGTTAGGGATCTGTCCTGTTTGATTACACACTAGTATAGACAAGAACTTATTGAGTTGCACGCTACAAGAACCTTTAATTGTATGATTCTACGGAAAAGTTCATATCTAATTTTCTATCCGATTTTTGTTAGTATTCTTTGTACAATCGTCAACATGGGCGAACATCGAAGTAAAACCAATTAAAAACATTAGGTTCTTGTCTATACTAGTGTGCAACCAAACAGGGTACATCCTTAACATTAATCTTAAATACATAGGTTCTTGTATCTGCTAATTTTATTTGACTTCAGCACTTGATCTCATGGTGCAGCACCTGTACTGTGAAGCAACTAGCACTATGAGCGTGAATATTCTTGTTTCCTTTCTACTATTAGTAGAATTTCAGAGATTAAATATTATAAAATGTAATGTAAAATCAGGTAGTATAAAAGCTTATTATACATACAAAGAAATTATAACACATTAAAACACGTAAAATGAATTTAATATGTAAATGAAAAAAATAATACAAGTAATGAAAAATTTAAAAAGAAATGCTTATAGATGAAATTTTACATATACACACACAAAATCTTTCACAGAATTAATTCTCTGATATTAATAAAAAGATATGTAAAATTAAAACATATTTATTGTAATAATTATAATATTTATTATCACAAACTATCAGTTAGATCATATACATACAATAATGTGAGAAAAATTAATCGTGATTTTCGTAAGCTAATTTTATAATATAGAGATATCATTTAAAAAAAAAATCACCTACTTTTTAAATTAATGTACTTCCTAACACTTTCTTTGTTGTTAAAAAGTAGAAATTTGCATAAACGTTAATCTTCGACAAGAAGAAAATACTTAATAATATTCCGTTGCCAATAAATGTATCAAAAAGTTGATTAAGGGCACCTTTCGATATTAATTATACTTACAATCATATAAAAATTATATTGCTTTAATATGCTACTATATACACTGATGATCTAATATTACCGATATATATGAATTTTTCATTGTTGCTTTTTTTCCATGTATTATTACTAATCGTAAGTTAAGGTGCTCGTGTGTTTAAAAATCTTTTCATATAAAATATATTTATATATTTTGTATATATATAAAAATATATATGTACACATCTGAACATACGATATGTACATATATATACGCGTATTTAAAATTTAAAGGGTGAAACTACAGTTTACGGATATATAATTTATTCCATTCATTATATTTTATATTCCTAGGAATTGAATATTCTGGAATGTACTAAGGAAAAACGAAGAAGACGAGCACAAAATGAAGTTATACAATTTGTTGCGTCATAAAATTCTCTAAATATTGCTAAAAGTTTGTTTTAAATTTAATTCCCATATACCATCCGAACTGTAGTTTCTAGAGGCTAGATCGGAACTTGATCATTCAACTGATTTTTATTAAAATATTGCTCTTCACGTCGCAAAGATTATACATATATATATATATAAATATATATTTATAAATATATATATTTGTATTATAATATATAATTTATAAATATATAGATACATACTTATATTTATAAACAATTACTGAAGTTTATATAACGATAAAAAACGAATTCTCTCTTTTCTCTCTCTCTTAAACAATAACAAAGTATACCACATGATACTAAAATCACATAAACGCTCAATATCCAGGGGAAGGATTTCTTACCCGTCTTTCGATAATACGGTTGCTTCGACTACGAAAATGTAACAAATGTTTCCGTGTAGTCATCGTTCATAATACCAGTGTCCGTTTGTCTCTCACTGTTAATTATTTGCTCTAGAAACGTTTCATCTTTCGAATATTGTGATGGAGCGTGATTTTCTTCGAAAGAAAACATTAGAGAAATTATATGTTGTAAAAGGTCGATTCAATATTTTCACGGGCAACAGTAAGTATAAACTTGTTTTTATGTGTTTTTATAACATTAACATTACTGTACAAAATTTAAAATCTCAATAAAATTTCGTTAATCCGCCCGCTGATACAATGAAGGTCACTTTCAAAAGTTTCCTCTATACCTTTGTCACTAGTAGTTTAATTGCCATTTCTTCGGAAATTAGCGCTGTAAATTTAATAATAGATAATTTTGCAATACTTGTTTATAATAATTTGAAATACTTGCTCTTTTCCCTTTTCCAACACAATTATATTTGTTTCAGTATAAATATAGGGAGGGTCGGAAATCGTATTACAATCGGATATGGGGTGATTCTACATGAAAAAATAAGTCGAAAATATGAAATAAATTTTGTTTTCCATGCCGTCTCATTTTTGAGAAAACCGAGTTTGAAAATTTGTCAAGTATACTCAAACTTGGGTAAGCGAGTAAACAACCAACACGATGTTATTATACATGTGAAAATAAATAAAAAATGTGAAATATTTTTCCGTTTAAGGTCACATTTTCAAGAAAGTAAAGTTTGAAGATGTTCAGTTACGAACCGATTTGACACACGCGCATTATATATTTTACAATTTATTTTCCTCGAAAAAACAAAGCATCTCATGAAAATACGTTGTTCTACATTTTTTACTTATTTTTATATATAGTTTACATTCTTGTGGCTTATTTATTTTTGGTTTAATTAACTTATTATATGCTTAATTTTCTCGTAAACAAAGTCTCGGATGAAAAAATGTTATATCAAATTGTTCTTTTATTTTTTCATGTAGAATTACCGCTTGTCTAGTTGTACTACGATTTCCAATCCCTTGTATATTGGTAATAATCGAACATGTTATTTTACGTTAATATCAACAAATAAGTATCATATATTGACATATGGCAATTAATAAAGCGACACGTGCGTCATTGCAGGCTAACGATTCTGTACATAAACTTGCAGACTTAATACGGTGTATATTTAATAGGAAGTTTGGTCCGATAGTTCTGTACTAGTTGCTGATTGCGTTTCGATTACATATTTCTACATGTGAATCGTTGCTGCTGTATAACGTGCTTCTCCTCTTCGCCAACTCCATTGGCTTGGTCGATACTGTTCAAAGAAGATCAAAAATATTTCTTTAAAACAGTTCTTTCTTTTTTTTTTTTTTTGCTATAACAAATATTATTAATCCTTACCCTAATTAACATTTGTCCAGACGTGCTATGAGGATTGCGGTAAGCATATGCAGCCCACGCGGCTAAACCTACGACTAAACCAATTACAAGGAGAATTCCAATAATTCCTGAAACTCCCATGTTCATATTGTCCCGAGCTAAAGATATTAAAAGTAAAATATCATTATGACTGAACGAACGATTGCAAAAGTGTACATTAGTGGCAGAAATAAAGATCTTACAACGCTCTAGAGGACTCGATCCAGGTTTCTCTTGCTTCGCATTCATTTCACTAACGGTAACAGTCTCTTCCGAATGCATGCGTAAAATGTGATTATATTCGTCGAGGTGTTCCTTGCATGTCGTAGTTGGTAACGGGCAATTGTCAATTGCTTTTATCATTCGAACATCGCAACCTTTCAACAGCCAATCTTGTCGCGATCTAGATGTTCCGGTGCTGCATTGATTCAGTTCTGAACACCATTTGCAGTCGAAACCTTTTAATTTTGTCAAACAGTCTCTGCAATTATCCATTTCTAAACAGGTAGGCAGTGCATGTAGATAAATCACTGTCCAATCCTTAATGTCCTGCCGATTAAAGTCCACGCGATGATATTCGTAAATCGTTTTTCTACGAACAACTGTGAGGGAAGAAGAAAAATAGTCGATTCGATTATTGCTTGTTACAATGAAATTTTCTCTCAGAATGGCTTCAATACGAGATAACACCAAATACTTACAGAACACTATTCTGTCCATGATATAAGCATCGCTTAATCCAACTTTAACAGGATGCGCCGTATCTTTGATATGCTCTACCATCAGAGGGATCACCGAGTATACAAACACGATGTCACCGTTCTGATGCAGAGTCACTTGAAACGTGAATGCCCCTGCCTTAGGTTTGTCTTGCAATATCACCTTCTCCCATACAACCGTGAACGCCGTTCCTGCAATTAACATTCCCATTTATTTACGGCTATGTCTACTTGCAAACGTGTATTCTCTCTTCTAACTCTTATTACCATTATCGACGTATTTCACATAACTGTCATTAGATAGTCGTGTGTCGAAATTTGCCATTAGTGGTGCGATATATTGTGTGGCGGCTAGCCAACTGTGAACGTACTCCCCGGTGTACAAAAATCCTCCGGTGGCGATGGTGATGTTACGAACTTTGTGACCGTAGAAAGGGAAATCGAATTTCAATTTCACTGTCTGTTGGAAGAAACAAAAAGAAAATTTTTAATTACGTTTGAATACCTTATACTAACTTTCTCGTAAGGAAAGTTAAGAAACCTGGAAATTCAACAAATTATAAAGCTTCACGCGCAACCAGAGTAGAGTTGTGTGCAATCCACGAGGAAAAAGAAAATTCTGCATTTTCTTTAACGGCTGATTTTTACGCTTTACTCTCCAAATATACTCTACATATTCTTGTCGCGCCTACTCCGCATACCAAGCTTCATAATTTGTTAAATTTCCAGATTCCCTTTCCTCGTTCAAGTTAAAATGTTCTATCTGTTATTTCGAAACAGAAGTTTTGCGATTTCCTTTGCATACAGATGCTAGGGATAGGACATTTTTAACTAAGGAAGGCAGTATAAATGAGAAAAATGGTAAACACTTTTAATACACATACCGCAGCTCGACGGTGACTCTGACTAAGTAAGTAATTGACCTTCAAATCTGGATGATTATTTATATCCACCCAGAATTTTTTCCCTACAGCTTCATCGATGATAAACGTGCTGTTGTAATATTGATGCGTGTCATACTCCATTTTCGTGATATTGTGCTGGGACAAAGTTTTGTTGGATAAGTCCGAAAACCTGCTGATAGATATGTCTCCGATACTGCCATCGGAATCATCTTTGTTGTCCGTTGATTCCGGCACAGACTCTGCGCCCTTCGTCGAATTTTTCTTAGCGTCGGTTGTTACATTGATAGAGTTAGCTTTACCTCCTGGAATTGCCGATGGAACCTGCTCAAAGGGAACAGAATTCATTTTTAGTTGTACACGAATGCTTCTTAATTCGAACATACATATATAATATATAATATAAAAATAAAATATTATTTTATATGCCTCTGCATATAGGCTGACCTCCTTTCGTTCGTGTAAGGAGGTTTGCTCGCGCGCAGGGGTATCTCAGGCGGCTTTTAATTGCCAATAACTAAGAAACAAAGCCGAAAATGCAATTTTTCTATTCTTGATTTTCGTTTTATTTCGATCTGAAGAATAATCTCTTAAATTTTCTGACACCTTCGGCCGATCGTAACAGCCGCGTCTCGTTACAGCGCTAACCTGAATCTTGAATATCATAGACAAGAATCTTACCGGTTCTTTGGTGGAAGAATTCTTTCCGTAGATTGATACTATCGGCGTTGAAGTCTCCGGTTTGTCCAATTTAAGGGTAGGCGTCACAAGTCCCTGTTCGCCTGACGAGACTGTTGTCGACGACGGAGATGATGTGGGAACCGTCGATTCTGTCGGATAATCCGTCAGGTAGTCGTATCCATCGTTCGTTGGTACATTCGATGCATTCACAACCGCCTGCGGTTGTTGTTGCTGGGGTTGCGGCTGTGGCTGCGACTGAGATTGCTGCGACTGCTGCTGTTGCTGCGACTGCTGCTGTTGCAATTGTTGCCCCCGTGAGATTCGTTCGGTCGCAGGGTCTGGCTTCTCATCCGCTTCTCGGCGGTACCTTGTTAACGCTTCTCCATCGTCGACCGCGTCTTCGTCGGACAAGTAAGCCAATTCGACTGGTCCAAAATCGTGCAACGACTGTCCTCCCGAACGTCCCAATTCATAATGGTACCGACCTGGAAATATCCCAACGGGAACGAGGTGAGTTTCAATCAGAACACTGTCGCGGAAACGAAAAAGAAAAAAGAAAAAGAAAACGGGCTTGGCCTACTTTTTGGTTAAGAAATAATTCCTGATTTAGAAATATTTCAACCAGCGGGCTAGAGGCAGGTATCAGTTAATTCGACCGATCGTTGGAAAGTTAAGAATTTAATTCATGTTAATCATCAATGGAACGTGTAATCGTTGCAACATAATATCCGCATCGGCGTTACCAAACGCACCATTGATGTCACAAAATGCAAGCAGAAGGTATTTTTATTGGCGAGAGTCGAATCTGATGCCAGTTACGTCCGATGTCGAATCGATCGAATTATCCTATCTAAAGTGCCCTATCCACTAGGCGCGTGATATTTTAACGTCATAACGAACAACATTTAGAAAATTGTCAAGGGAAAGAAAGAAGACGTATCTGCAAAATTTGAGAACCAAACGAAAGGGCAATTCTTCGTGGTTCGATTGATTCATCGAATTTGGAAACTGCTTCTCCGCGAAGGAAGAGAAAACGTGACTCACGAGAACGATTGGACGCTTAACCAGTTAATTGCGGATTTTAGGTTTAGAAACTTCTCTCGTGCAGTTAGCTCGTGGAGTGCGTAAATAAATACAAGCGACAACGAATATACACGTCGACGTACCGAAATAAACTTTTTCTTTGACGCGTATACTCATGAAACGCAGTTAACTGGTTAAAGCGAAACAGCGTCCATCGATATAATTGGAACGACGCGGACCGTAAAAGAGCGAAGGCCGAAATTAAATTAGTCGCAAGTTACGGGTTGTTACTATCGATGCACAGTTCGATTCACGGACAGGATACGCGAGAACAAGCGTTTGTCAGGGATTTTCATTGGGACGATGACACGACGTAGCGTGTCTCGACGATTCGAATCAATTTATGGATTGCATACTTGGTTCGTCAGTGGGGTCGTCCGGTCATTTTGCACACCGGCCTACATTGAACGTTCAGATCGTGGCCCAGATCGGTATAAATTTCAAGCATCGATTCCAACGTTTCTCCATTAAATGAGCCGCGCGTTGCTCTAGCTCACTGAGCTATTCTCCACTTCGTTTCGCTCGTAACAGTCGTTCGAAGTTGTCACGGCTGAGGACAACGTGGCCTCGTAACGGTTATCATCGGTGATTATCACCGTGGATTTTCGTGCAAGTTCGTAGAAAATTTCACACGCGTGACAATGCACGGAATGATATCAAATGAAACAGCCCATAGCAGCTCGCGCGTATTTACGAAAAATCTACGCTTCTGTCGACGCAAATGAGCAATTAGGATTTAACTGGGACTTCGTTTCCCTCTATTGGATATTACAACGTTTAATGAAACTTGACTTTGCATATCTTATATACTACGCTTGTGGAACGTACATTCCACGGTACGTTCCATTATGTTTCACAAGCAACGCGGTTTTTTCCACAGTTACATTCGAAAGAAAGATGGTATCGACCAAGAAGCGAAAGTCGCTCCAATTCCTGCAACGCTAGTTTAAATCCTAGAAATTCCAAGATCTATCGCTTTGTAGAAATAGCTGTAATTACAATCGCCGCGTGTAACGTGTTCGATTACGGGAACGAAGAAGTTAGACTAATATTTTTCACGTACGCGTAATTATCGCTCTTAAGGGGAGACTAGGGTTAATTCGTACAAAAATAAGGCATGTTTTTGTGAATTATTTGTGACGACACAGTCAAAATCTCTTTATTAAAATCAATAGTACATTAAAGTATGATATTCGAAGAATATTATATAAAATTTTCACGGAGAAATATTAAAAAATACAGCAATGACAGCAATTATTCGAACGTGTCTGGGAAAAAAGGTAGAATTGCGGTGGCCCTGATAACTTGGTGCTGGATCATCTGAAATCAAAAAATCAAAGTTCATTCGTTAGGTAACAGTTTTCCCCGGGTAACGCTGGGAGGGTTTTTCGAAATTTCAATTTTTCACTTTTTTGGAACACTTTGAAGGGAAAGTTAGCCGATTTTGCGAAAATTTGCTGCCAATTTTCCCTTCAAAGTGTTCCAAAAAAGTGAAAAATTGAAATTTCGAAAAACCCTCTCAGCGTTACCCGGGGAAAACTGTTACCTAACGAATGAACTTTGATTTTTTGATTTCAGATGATCCGGCACCGAGTTATGAGCAATTCTACTTTTTTCCGAGACACGTCCGAATAATTGCTGCCATTGCTGTCTTTTTTAATATTTCTCCGTGAAAATTTTATACAATATTCTTCGAATGTCATACTTTAATGTACTATTGGTTTTAATAAAGAGATTTTAACTGTGTCGTCACAAATAATTCACAAAAACATGCCTTATTTTCGTACGAATTAACCTTAGTCTCCCCTTAAGGGGAGGGAAAAAAGTGGAAGCAACGGAACGAGCGTCGAAGAACAGGATGTTAGCTGCTCGTGACAAACTATCGCCGGATAGAGCAATAAATTGACGATCCGACATTATTAGTCGAGAATGCACGAAGCTTGACGTCAGTATAAATTTTCATGCTCTGAAAGCTAGCTCGACTAAACGTTCAACTGCCAATCGTTAGTCGTCTCCCTACGGACTCTAAAGAGACGCCAATTTATTCGAGTGTTGTTAGCCTTTATTCGTCCGCGTATTGTGCAGCACACTTTTCGACGAAAATACATTTGCCTGACGCACGGTCTCGCGATTCTCGTTTGGAACGAGGACGCCGACGGTCCTCGATCGAATCGCCTGGATTCATCCTAAGATTCATATGCGCATATTTAGGAAAGTTCGACAACTCGAGGAAGCACGGGCAAGACCTTGAACCGGTCGATCGAACAAAAATTTCGAATTCAATCAGCGTCGACTGAACGACCATTGGATCTAGCATTTCGAATTGCCAATTTCTCAGCAAACGAACGCCTCAACCGTGTAAACTAACGGTACGTGTAACGCGCGTTAAGCGATAGATAGGTTGCGCGATATACGTTACAAAAATTTTATTTACCTAGGACGATTCTAAAAATATACAGCGCTATTTGTTACAAGACATTTTTCTAGGACAAACCAGCGTCGTATTTACGGAACGGCTTAGAACTCGAATCTAAGTATTACGTAGAGCGGAGACTCGAAGAGATCTTTGATTCTAAGATAGGTGATAGAAAAGTTCTAATCACGTAAAGCTTAGATTTATTTACGATAGATTTAATTACGAGGGAATTTGCAAGATCGAAGAGAATCTCGAGAGCCTGGAATGCTCGAATATTGCTCGAAGGCTTCTGGGTTTTCCAAATATTTACGTAAATAAATTATTCGATTCGACTTTTACCTGTTGTTCGAAACATAACGTATTCACGTAAAAACATTTCGAAACACCTGGAACATTCTTCGAACCATCGGATATCTTTGATTACCATAGAATTGCTAATATATAATAATACATCTTATTATCATAATAAATCTTCGCTATAGCGAATTATATGAATATTCGTACCGCGCAGTGAAGACTGAGCAAGATAAATGCGTTATTTTATCTATCTCTACTTACCTGCACCTCTATTTATCGATACGATTTATTCGAACAACTCCAATTATAGGAACGAAACGTTAATAAAAAGCGGGTAAAATTATTCTCAGTATCTCACCCGCCTCGTTCTCCGGATTTTACCAATGTCATACCATCCAACCGTTAGATATAAAAAAGTTTGGAATAAACAAAAACGGAAGGTTACGATGTTCGTTCCAACTTCGTCGACTGTGTCGACTCTTCATATTGCTTCGTTGCGCGCTAGAGGCAACACGAGTATTTCTTAAGAGCGTTCTTGGAGTTTTTAACGGAGTTGGATATCTCAATTATACGATTAATCCGACTTTAATTGTAACCTTAATTATAAACAGTTTAAACAATGGAACGAAAGAAACGATTAATCAACGAGGGTAGCGAAAACTCCAACGCTGAAGAAAGCAACGATGCGGATAACGACGATATGAACGAGTGGAAACGAGTTCAAAATCCCTGCTTGTATTTCTACTTGCTAAGTGCAACAAAACTTTGACTTTGTCTTCGCGTACGTACAAAAGCCATTATAAATTATATATATATGTATAATATATATACAGGGTGGTTGGTAACTGGTGGTACAAGTGGAAAGGGGGTGATTCTACGCGAAAAAAGAAGTCGAAAATATAGAATAAAAATGTTTCGTTTGAGGCTTTGTAAATTCACTTGAAATACTCGCATCCGAAAACGACAAGTCAATAAGATTGAATGAGAATGGAAAAAAATAAAGGTCCGAAAAACTATGAACCGCTGATAAAACTAAGTTAGAATCAATGATCAGAAAGATGAAGGTGTTCATGATACTGGAGCCAATGGAAGCTTTATTAACTAAAAAAAAGATTTTTGATCAAATAAAAGCAGATCTAACCGAACATAAGAGTGTTTCCAAACTATCAATGGCAACGACTTCACGAGTGACCGGGCGAAACTGTGAATGAAGATAAATAAAATAGAAAAAATAATGGATGCTTTTGTGGTACGCAACGATAAGTTCACATACTATGCTATTATTATGCTAGGGTTGGATGCCACAAAAAAGCTCAAATTAATAAAAAATGAGAATTTGAGAATTGCTCAAAAACTTAAAAAAAAAAAAATTGGTTAAAACCTAAAAAGTTTAACAAAAAATAACATCAGACACAGTATCACTGGATTCTCTCCTAATCATTTGATACATGGACAAGTTAAGTTAAAGGCAGAGAAAAAGCATCTCGGAATTCGATGGAAAATTTCAAAATTAACAAACAGAAATATGAAAAGACAAAAAGAAGACGTGAATTCAAAATTGGTGATATGGTCTTTGTTCATAGTGGCAACAAATTGAAGAGAAACGAGTTGGATGAAATTTGAAAAGGGCGTTTCAAGATTCTGGAAAGGATCTCAAATTCAATGTATGAAGTGGTCAACGTTAATGGTAAATCTGGTGAGAATTTTTTCCATTCGAATAATGTAGATCCTCATTACAATTAACGGTGCAATCGTCAATAAGAGGAGAAGGTGTAAATTCTATAGAATTCCCGGCAACCGACATTTTTCTTCTGTTTTACCGGTAGTTATTTGCCGAATAGAATAGATCACCAGAGAAGAACGATAATTCAGGACTTAGAAAATCGATCCTCTATTCTCCAGAATCGAACGTCTAATTTATCCTAAGGATTTACGTTATTACATACATAAGTAAATATATGCTAGGTATAAGACGTATACGTAATGGAGATTAGGCAAATTTGGAGGATTTTAAATCACTTTTCTCGCATGGTTACGGATAGACGCTGACGTGATGTTGTCTTCGAAGTAAAGGCAAGTCGAAGGTAGTAATTTGTTACACTCTCTCCTGGACTGCTCGCGCGCTCACGGGATGCTTCGCGTATGGATACGAAAGTTGGCTAATTATTCGTAAGAGAAGAGTCACCATCGATGAACTTGAACTTGACATATGTCGCCAAGGCCACTCTCCGCAGTGAGAACGTTACGTTCCATACAATTACTTGTAGATGCTCCTTAACTTTACAGTCGCTTAACTTTGCTGCAAATCTAATTACAGTATAGTAAATTTCTTCTATATACTCAGTATCTAACAGCATTTACGAGTTATCTGCGAGCGATTATACACTGTCCAGCGAATACGTTGGTACGAGCGTATCACGACATTACTTATTTATTTATATTTATTTAATTATTTCAAATATATTTGACGGGTTGCAACAGCAAGTTCTCGTTACCAATCCTCTACCATTCTATTATATCTGAAAATATTTTTTCTATCGCTTGCACATAGTTTGCATAGTATACGTAGTTCAAAATCGGAAGATTTTTTTTTTATTTGGAAGAATTTTACAATCAACTTTCATTGAGAATTATAAGTAAATTATTCTGGCGTGGTACTGTAACGTGTATAATAGGTGATTATCGTCTGTTTGATTCTAGCTAAATCTAATGGAGATCGAAAGATAGCTAAATTTTCAGGGCTTAATTTTGCCCACTTAGAGTGAGTTTGGACAGAAAAATAAGATTGCTTAATACATATATACCTACATATTCTCTACGTATCCCCAAAATTTTGTAATTAATTTAATTTCCCCCAAATTGGGGATCTTCCCTTGTAAGCTTCTCATTTTTTTGTAAGTGTTTTAGATAAAATTTGTCCTATTTCGAGAGGGACATCTTGCGATGGTCGCATATCTTATCTAGGTGGATGCACCTCCGAGATTTGGAGGTGGTCCTTGGCTTTCTAATTGATACGTTATATTTTTTATACGCTATTCGACGCAGTTTTTGATTCTCTAGAGAAGAGTATAAAGGTAGTTAAGTCGAAAAATGATTAGTTTGAAAGATATCTTAAATTTAATATCGCAAGACTCGTTGTATGAAAGACAAAGAAAAATAAGGTATCGTTGACAAGATTAAGGTTTTAATGCTTTTCGTTAGTTTTGAGAAATTGCTAAGCAGGATTTAGATCACATCGACGATTCTGAAGGACAAAAGCAAACAAATATGTATAATATAAAATAATGATGCTAATGATTTATTCAAATAAAACATTGGTTGTTTCCTCACCTTTTAAATGATCTCCTTTTTATGGAAATTTGGCGTGGTTGCGACAAAGACTGTTTGAAGGGCTTTAGTTAACTAAATCTTAAGATCTATAACGGACCCTCAAGCTAGCTGAAAATGTACTGTGGAGATGCGTCGACATCTGGTACCCAGCTTACTCGAAGAATAGGGTCTGCGTGTGGCGAGCTACGAGACAGAGACCGTTGGAATGTTTTCTGTCGAGTGCTACAACTATTTCCTTTTTAAAGGGAGCTATACTATTACTCCATATCTTTATTAGATAAAACGTTCATCCAAGTTTCCCAAAATTCCCCAACATATTTATTATATATCTATCATTTATATTCTATATGTTGTAGTATCGTGAGGAAAAAACCTGGTTAGAAACTAACCAAAACAAGGTCGTCTGTCCTTCGGTTATTAGTTCATATAGAAAAAGCCTATGTGACCAAAGTCACCTAGTTCTTGCGGAGCGTCAAAAGGATGGGATTAGAGAGAGGAAAAAATAGCGCTAATAAAGGGGGACGATTTGAATTCAAGGAGCGGTTGATCGAGAAGTGAGAGTGAGTCGAGAGGTCAGAGTTAACGAAGAGTCGAAGAGTAGAGTTGTTAGAGTTAGCGTTGTCGAGTTGCGTTGTTAAGAGTAGAGTTGTTAGCGTTGCGGAGTTGCGTGAGTAGCCAAGTTAGAGTAAGATTGTTACTATTAGTTCCATATTAAACAACCATCGTTTTAAACAACCAACTCACTAATATCTGTATAAATAATTTATTGTAAAATAAATTACAAATAATAGTATCAAGAAAATTGCATACCTGATATTTTCGCGATTACACATACACATATAGTAACTGTAATATTCTATATAATATAACAATATTAATCTAGATGAACTATCACAGAGAAAGTATTAATACAAGTATATACAATTTTCAACCAAAAAAAGGAACAATCTTCAATTTACGATGGAATTTCTTTAGGAATGACGTATCCTAACTCCAGCCAATGCGCTCCTATGTCTACCGGGGGTTGTCCTGGGCAGTCTAGCAGCAACCTCGCGGTCGTTCCTTCTGGTGAATGGTGGACGTCGAGCAGAATTCCTCGTCGTGATCGCATAGTCAGCTTTGCCAATTCGTCGTTCAACGCTTCCTTAGATTGATTGGGCGGTTGCACACCTCGCAGACTAATCTTTCTTACCCACGGTGCCGGGTTTGCATACTTGGGTGGTAATAGTCTAATCGTATCGAAGGCTTGGTACTGTATTATCCCCCAGTCGATCAACATAACGATGAAACCATTTTCGGTTCGTTGTAGGAGCTCAGCCCTTTCCCAAGACAAAACATCATTCATATGTACTGACACGGCGGTAAGCATACCTATGCTCAAATCTGCGATGTTTGGCCAGTACGACATGGGCCACGATTCCAACATCCATGTGAGTCTCTTGCTCATTCTCGGCCATACTTCCAGTCGGACCCAGACGGTAGTAAGCGACTCCGTTTCCGACACGACGACACGAACCTTGTCCACGAAACGTTCGTTCACTTTTTCTTGTGCCATTTGTATCCTTGTTCTTTTTCCTGAGTACACTGATTTCTTGTGTGTTCCGCTTGGTACGACGAGTTATTTCACTAGGAAGTCCCTGTCACACTCGGAAGTCTTTCTTCTCACACACTCGGAAGTCTTTCTTCTCACACACTCGGAAGTCTTGTCACGAAGTTGGAATATCAGCGTTTAACTATGGTGATCTACTAGTTGCTACTTGTAGCGTTTTGTTACTTCCAGAATTCGGACTCCCTTATATAGGGGGCAAGAATCCCTTCCACTGTGGTGGTTAGCAACCGTTGTTACTGTCAAGGACAATAACTGTCGTTGTCACTGTCAAGGACAATTGAGATAGTAGTTCACAAAGAGCTAAGGGCAAAGAAAAATTACAAAGCCCATTTCCCTTTCTTCTTTTATCAGTACCGAGACTAATACGAACCAACTACATCTAACGGAGACATCTGATTAAATACCTGATAAATACCAAATTTTAGTATTTGCATACAGAGTGAGTCATAATATCTGTACATTTCCTAAAAAAAACGAAAAATACTGTAGCAAATTCCATTTATATTTTATGGATCTGTAGCAGCACATGAATCAGAATCGTTGTGGCATCGAATCTTTGATTCAATTATTCGTTTACTTATCGGTTCATATCGGTGTATATGGTGAAATCACAGATTTACGGACGCTTTTTATAGACATTCGGTTTTGTCAATGGCACGAAGTGATTCAGCGGTAAAACCGAATTAGTCGACACGTTTTTCTCATCATGCTAATACAGAAGAGTCATAGAGGAGAGTGGAAAATAACAGGGACCGCGGAAAATAGCCGAAATAAATACAGAATTTTGAATTGCATCCAAAAGATGAGAATTCGGAAGAAGTAGCGTGGAGGGAGGATAGCTCAGGTGTGCTATCTTTAATTTCTCAATGACACGTGCAAAGTTTTTCGTCTGTAACGTATAATATCAAAACATTATGTGCGCAGAATATGCGGTTTGTTGAAAATAATTAAAAGTATTATGAGATTTAATGTGTAAGAAAAAAAATTGTTTTATTTTAAGAACGAAATGATAGTACACTCTGTTAACATGTTTAGAAATTGCTCAGTAATTCGTGATCTATCAACGAGTAAAGATTACGGTATAATATTATATAAACTTGTATGTATGGGACGCGGAAAAAATTGAACGAATCTGAAAGAAGCAAATCTTTGAACTAAAACGGCAACAGTTATCGGTAACAAAAATACCAAAAGTAATAAGAAGAAGTCGTAGAGTGATACAAAATTTTTTAAAAAATGTTGAAGATTATGGCAAAAAGAAAAATACTGGTCGGTCGTCATCATGATAAGCGAACAATTTTGCGTATAGCTTCCAATTCGCAGTTAACGACAAAGCAAATAACGGAGGAATGTAGTGTTAGTGCGAGTGTTTCAAGTATTCGTCGAGTTCTACTATCCTGCAAAAATATCAAAAGGCTAAAATTGAAAAAGAAACCTTCGTTAACAACGAAACACAAAGAATTAAAAAATGCAATTGTACACGAATGGGATACGTTAAGTAAAAATTATATCCAAAAACTATATAAATCGATACCAAATCGTACAATAGAAATAATAGAAAATAAAGGGGATGTACCCATTATTAAATAAGTATATATGTTTGATGAGTAATTATTGTTAATTACAATTTATGTTGATTATTATTTTCTTATTGTACATGTACTATCATTTCGTTCTCAAAATAAGACAATTTTTTTCTTGTTACACACTAAACCTCATAATATTTTTAATTATTTTCAACGAACCGCATATTCTGAGCTCATAATGTTTTGATCGTATACGTTACAGACGAAAAACTTTACACGCGTCATTGAGAAATTAAAGATATCACACCTGGGCTATCTCTTTGACGAGGAGTGTATTTCATTGAAAGAAGATTCTGATAAATTGGAAGAAAAGAGAGAAAATTTCGGCGAGTATTTATTGTACCCTTTACCTTTACCATTATCTTCGGTTTTACTACTACGACACTCATTTAAGTGATTTATTTAATTTTAATTATGCTTTAAATGAATGTCTTGCAGCTTCATCTTGTCAAGGAGGAGAAATAAAATAATTAGCAAATGTCCTTCTCGTTGTACAAATAGCTAATTCCCGCGCTTGATCAAAGTTAGGACCATCTTTTTCTTTCATAAATCACAGCAACGAGGAAAATTTGCCTTCGTTTGAAGTCGTTTGAAATCGCACGCTGCTTCTTCCCATTCGTAAGCTGTATCTGATAAATGCAAATTCATCGCGGACATTGTTCACACAATTTCTGATACTTTTGCGATAAATTGTGTGAATATATGCTAATATTGTGAAATTTGTGTGCTGTTTTCTAGGGACCTTGACGAATGGCGTATCAATCATTACACTATTAAAGGTGTCACGTCCCGTGACTTTATCATAAACTATAATTCATCCCTCAACTATTCTCTTCTTACAGTACCACGCCAAAATAATTTACTTATAATTCTCAATGAGAATTGATTGTAAAAATTCTACCAAATAAAAAAAGAAAAAACTGATTTCTCAATTAAAATACGGGAAAAGCGAGTTTTTCGCATGTTCAACGGCCACTTCAACGTAGTTTTGTAAAAATATCGCCGTCATAGAACATACCCTTACTTGCTGCTAGCTACTCGATCTGAAAATATCTTAATTTGCTATTAACTCTCTGCTGAAAATACTTCTACGCCCACCATTCGCATTCTCAAAGTCGTTGGAAATAAAGAGTATCTTTAAACTGTTAACTCAGTGTTATAGTCATTCAAACCATCCTTATTGTATTAACCGAAATAGGTTGAGCTGATAGTATCAGCTGATTCATGGCGCCTATCATCGTGTACCGTAACGAGAATTTACGACTCTCGTTGACGCGTTATACTACGAATGCGTCTCCTCGTGAAACGGTCGGAGAAAAGGAAAAGGACAAAGCTAAAAAGTACAGGAAACTGTAAACAGAAATTCCATATCAGACGATCCTATCGCCAAATTCTTTATGACACCATCAGTATGATTAATTTTATGGCTCCTTCTGGCCTTCCTCGTAAACTTCGCAAACAGTGGCATCTTGAACAACGACACATAAGTGGCTCCTATGGCAACCGATGTTTTATAACGCGTGTTACTTATGATCTACGATTCTGTAATAATGACTGACAGTTTCGCAATTAACTCCTCTCGAATCGTCAGTCGTCGGATTTCTCTGATGTAGGTAGACTCCTTGATGCATCGACCTTCACTCGTCTACGATGTCCGAGTCGTCGAAGGAACGCTCAGCAGCGAGGAAGATAGGTCGCGCACGTGATTTCAGGGATAGCCGGCGAAATCATCCCTCTGCGATATTCACCCATGCTATTGGGAAAGCTATGCAGAAAACTTGAGAGAGATAAAGAGAGAGAGCCAGTTTTATCACTCGAGGCTGGGGAACTTGGTGTTTTGCGACCAAGACTGCACAGAGGGATTCCAAATGAAGCAACCTCGATACGATCAGAGGACTCCGTAAAGTCGTTAGATTTAGCGAAATAAGAGGAACCAGAAAAAAAGACAGTAGAATAGTTGAAGTCAATAGAATCAATGTAATGAATAGATGAAGCAGTCGATAATAAAAGTTTAGAAGCGAGATGAGAGTAGAGCTCTGGCGGATAACGCGAATGCGAGTAGGTGGACGTCGTCGCTACTGTGACAACAACCATACCCAAATCCACGTCATCCCATACTATCTGATAGCGAACGGTTAGGCTCTTGCACATGACCTTTGCACATGGCCCAATATTACACTTTTCCTATTACGTAGGGCAATCAGGATCCTTCTTGCCCCCCAACACCTACAAACGCAACATTTAGCTTCGCTACTTCATTGTAATATTATACTTAATCATTTTCGTGAATAAAAACCTACAAAATTATAAAAGCACAGTCAAGTTAAATTATTGCCCAGCTGCTCCTTTTTTATCGTTAATTTTACGTGACACTACTATCTTCGCTCTTTACTATTCTTCGTGTAAAGGATCATCTTCTCTTACGAAATGATAATTTGATCCCGTTCGTTCGTCAATCAGTTCTTCGACGACGATTTCCTATTTACTACAGATTTGTTGACGATAAGATTTATAAAGAACTTGTGATGGATGCTAGTCACTGCCATTAACGGTTGTTCGCGGCTGGAAGTGACCTTCCTGGAAAATCTGCTTTTCTCAAGTATTAGCCGAATGAACAACAATTTTAAGGAACGTCTCGACTTGAAATACGCTTATAATAATTAAAGATCTTGACCATGGACAATTCTAAACTTTATAATGGTTTCTTAGGATTATTGCGGGTCGGTTTAAGAATGTTCGTACAGGTGCTGGCCATCTTGACCTAAGAATAAATTACAGTTTACAGTAGGACCACTGGACGCAGAAAATTTATTTTAGACAAAATTTAAGGCATGGAAGTTTGAAGAAAGTCGTTTCAAGGTATATGTTTACCTCTCTTGGTTAAAGTGAAGTACACAAATTACAAATTTATCAAAACCTATTTGATCAATGAAACTTATTTTATCTGCGATCTGGAGACTATTAGCATTGATCATTTAATTAGATGCTGCATTACGTATAGATAGAAACGACAAACGTTACGAAAGAGTTGATGATAAAATAGAAATGGATACAAACGTATTCGATTCAGGTCGAGAAGCCACAAACGAGAATAACCGAAGAAAATACCGGCACCCACAACCAATTATAGTCAGTACATTTACGAAATGTTTGCTTCGTTAGAACAAAATACGTACACTCTTATAATATATGCAGTATACGTGGATGAAGTTTTGGCAATTGTTTATCATCATTATAATATTATTCACTGGCAACAAGCCGCGACTATCTTATTTGTTATATTATACAAAAGAACGCGCAAGCGTTATTAACAAAATACAGAATCGATCGACGAATCATCTTTTGATTTTTGAGTGACTCGGGCAAGAGCAAGAGATCCTTTAGCCTCGTTGAATACAAAATTGTGTTTGATGTCTGAAATTTTGCCAAGTCCTCGTTTCCTTATTAACCGCAATTTCAAATACTAAACGTTGTGATAACCGCGATAGCAGGCGGAAGGAGCGCTACATTGGTAATTCGAACGAAGCTTCTTCATCGTCGCAGCGATCGAATTTCGCTTCGGTTCGTTCGATCTTTTATTACGTGAATTTATTATGCCTGTCGATGAATTCAGATATTTATCTACCGTATTTCTACTATAACACGAACGAATCTTAGTTTGCTTCGAATAACACATCGAAACCTATATAAGATACCTTTCACCGATCGACGATACTAATCAATTTTCGTTTTCACGAATATTTTGATCCTATCTAAAGATCGTATTAATATGTTTTAATAAAAAATAAAATGCTGTCCATGTTAAACAGGAAAAAGTAGAAAGATATTTTTGAATCAAAAATATGTTCGTGCACCGTGAACGTTCCGGTATATCGAGAAGCTAAGCGAATAGTTTGCAACGCGGTGGACGTTGTAGCTACGAATCGCGTAGCTGTTACATGTTAACCTTTGTTCTTCACGGAACGATAGGTATCGATCATGGACAGGGGAGGTCGACGACACAAAATGTAATCGTTAACGCGCAGTGCGTTAAGCAGAATTAGGCGTAGCCGGTGCGTTTTTTTATTCCGGAATAATTACAAGAAAATTGATCGTCCATCGACTAACAGGTATATTTTCGGGCATAAAAGGGACTCGTTTTTTCTCGAAGCGTTTAATCAACGAATATGGCAATCGTCCGGCTTCTCCCCTCGTTAGTAGTTAATTATACCCGTATGATATTAAGTAATAATTAGACCGCAGATTTTTATGTAAATTCATATCTCTATGAATATATTTAGAAAAAGGAATGGAACATAAAGGCTTGTTTGTTTTATTTACTGCGTTTCACAACGAATACCTTGCTTTGGATGTTTTATATATTTCTACATGATGCGTGTATCATGTGCATCCTCCAAGTTCCCGCAAATGCACAAACAATCGCAGTCTAATAATAATTGTACGCATCGTAGTCGAAATGCTGATTTTCGCTACATATCCAAGGATCATTGACAGCGAGAACACATCGGTTTTCTAAATAATTGCCATGTTTCTTTTTTATCGTGCGAAAGATATATTTGGCTATTACAGAAGACTGTAAGACTCTGTTTTCGCAGAGTGAATGTAATATGGTTGCATTTATTGGGGTTTGCTTTTATTTGTTTATCTTGCAGCCACTTTTCTATTTTTGCGATATGTTCTTGTGGTAATTTGACTGCTGTAAGACGGTCTTGACTCAAACAAGGCTGCGGGACGTCCAGGAATACAGGTAGCAAGAATGGACAATACGCGTCGCATGTAGGAAGATATGTAAGAAGCAAATCAATGCTAAAGCAAAATTGCGTTATAAGAACGCAAATGAGTTTTAAACGAAATCACTGTATGCTTATGTACTGGTGTGGCTCCATGCTCCAGTACGCTTTGCATCGATAGAAGACTTGGCTCTTCATCCAAATCGGAGCCAAACACTTTGTACGGTTTCGATTCTTATCGTTTCTACTGACGGCCTGTCTGTCTGTCTGTCTGTCTGTCTGTCTCTTGTAAGTTTACATCGTAAGCAGCTGTGTTGCAAGACATGTGGCGCCGATATTCCCGACGACCTCCCGGTATCTGGCAGGGAAAGAGAGAGAGAAAGAGGGAGAGACCACAGTGATGCAGCATCCGCTGAATAATTATTTTTTGATTTTGCCGCAAAAGTACGTACTTCTCTATACCCTCGAACATAGCTCCTTCAGCATTTTACTTGTACTATTTGTATTTCATTTTTTACAATGTACGTCACTTTGTCTTCTTTTTTGTTTTTAGAACTCTACCTCTTTTAGTCCATATCCTTATCTAGCGAATTTATTTACATTAAAATGATTTCTTTGTCTTTGCATTGCTTACGTGATCGGCATTAAATGGTTTGATTGTGAATGACTCACGGGTCGAATATATTTTTCGACAATTTACGGCGTTATTACGTCGAAGAGATTTCAGAGGTTTCAGAATGAAATCCTTCATTTCTGTGATAGAATGCAATGAGAAGTTGCGCACGTGACACGCCCACGTATTCGACGATGTGAAATCTCTCTGCTTTGTTGCTGCTCTTCCATCGCTGTTATCTGCTATGACGCAATACCTATCTTTTATTGTCGACCAGAAATTAACCGACAATGTCAATGTTATCTGTACTATGTAACATTCACATTGAAATTTCCAATTTAAGCGCGGTGACGTTTAAAATTTACAAATTCGTCAGCAAGGAAAGCGAGATCTCTTTACCTTCTTTCTCGTCGTTACTTTTCTTGTTATATTACAAACGCAAAAGTATTGTAAAACGTGACTTCGTCGTCGAATCGATACACGTTCGAAATTGAGTATTTGCCTAAGGGAAAGCTGGTCCGTCTACACTTAGTTGCATATCGTTTGTTTCAAATTCGCTCGACTAACGTCAGGCACCTTATCTGGATTCGAAAATACAATTCTGATATTATACAGCCTACTATTCTACCGACTATGACTATCGGAGAGTAGCTACTTTTGATATTTATTAAAGAACAAAGAGCTACCTTTGCTTCATTTAGTATTCTGTATCAAACGTGAGTGCAGTCACGACGACGCCGATATCCAATAACAGACTTGTAGATATTTGTAGATATTTATATAGATACATTGCAGATACTGATAGAATGCAAAATTATATAAATGTTCGTCTAAAAGCAATAATAGAGAAGACAAGGGCAATAAAAGACGGGGAGGAACGACAGGAAGGAAGCACAGCAAGGAGGCAAAAGCCCAAAGTTGTTAATTTTTAGTTTTTAGAGATGGAATAATTAACTAATATATAATAGAGTGGATAAGAGGGGGGGAGGTAGATATATAAGAAGCGAAATAGGTATAAGAGATGTAAAACTGAAAGTTCGTCCAAAGCCGAAAGGCACGGACTGAGCGATAATAAATAAATATATAAATGTTCGTAATCTCTAATATATCTTTCAAGCCGATTTTCTCGGAAGCTAATCCTCAGACGATAACATCACATTGCATATTCATTCCTTGTTTTTTCATGAGCAATCACCTGATGCCCGTTTGTGCATATTATTGAGCTGGACACTGTATAAATATCAAGTTATGAGGCTTGCACGGGCAAAAAGTGTGTGCAGTATATGAGAAAATAGAGTAGAGGTAGAAGGTGAAAAAGTTAGCAGCCAAGGATGCGCGTAATATGCGCATAAAGCATGTATTTTTGGTGTACAAGCAATTGTCAACGAATGGTAGTGGTATATTATAGCGCAATCCATCTGAAAACTTGGCATTATTCGTTAATTATCGTTTATTATCATTAGATATGCAACGTCGTTTCGCTTTATTGATAACAACACATTTGTTTCGTCTTTTAATTACGTATAAAATGTTAGTGCGAATTGCACCTGGAACTACACGCATTATATAACTTCCAAACAACACTCAGTTACATGATGTTAAATTTACTCGTTTTACTTGTTTTACGAATATTCGGCGAAAGTTTAGTCCGTAAATCAATCTTTTTTAATTCAGACATCCTGAATTTCTGTTTTTCGCGTGTGTTTTTTTCACTAACACATTTTTCGTCTGCGATTTTAATCGAATTTTCGTGTTATTTTTATTGTATTTTTCCTTTCAATTATTGCATCAAAGAATCTAATTTATTGTATTTAAACGTTCTGTTCTATCCAAACAGCGGAATAACGTTAAATATAAATAAACTCGTTAAAAATTACAAGACGTAAATCGAGCGATTTTAACCGATATCTGTCCAACTTTTCTCCGAATTCCGCGTAGAATTTCCCCGATGAAACCGCAACTCATCATGAAACTGCGTTTGTCAGTGCCAGGATTATATTGGGCGTTACATCGTTTTCCTTCTAGAAATCGCCTGCCCGGTTACCTCGGTTTCTCGACTGCAAAACGTTTCTGCTTGCCATCCGCTTACTTATCTCCCCAAACTTGTGTCTGTTCATTTACGAGCAGGTTATCGCGCGTACCTTCCACGCATTCTCACACTTGTGCACTCAGCGTGCTAGAAAATTTGCATACCACGGTGGTTCTTACTCTGATTCTTCGCCTCTTTGCCTCGTTCGTCGGAACGAGAACGAAACTGAGACACAAAAATTCGAAGCCAAGGTTGCACGAAGAAGTGGATCGCAAGGCTCGCAACGTAAATGATCCTTAGCCATCTTCGTCCTTCCAGGCAAATGAAAAGATACTCTGCCATTTTCCTTCATAATTTCCATTCGGTACGTTCCAATATCGATTCTTGTCTCGTTTTCGTTACGAGAATACCAATTACATATTTTCTTTAAGATTCAAGTATGTAAAAGGTTGAAAGAAGCAGGTCTGCGCGTAAAGCTACTAGGCAGGTATAGGTAATCGACCGACCATAGTTGGACCGGAATCCTGCTTCGTCCTTGAGGAACTCGGAACATGCTCGAAGGTGATTCGCGTGATCTTTCTCCAGAGACCGTACCGTCACAGTTTCAGACACCATGATATAATAGCCACAGCTATACACGTAACTCTGTGCTGTATGGTTACAGCGGTATCGCGATAAAACTTTCGTCGTGTTCTATTATACCTTTCTTCGCACGCTATCTGTCTAATACTATACTTTTCCAAGTGTCTGGATAACAAAGGTGTATTAGAACAAGGAAACTTCCAAGATGTTTAACGGTCTTGACATTTTTACTTCGCAACATGTTATTAGTATATCGTCCATGTTTATGCAAATCCGCGTTTGTTACGAACGAAAGGCAGAAAATTCTCTTAACAGATTACCTGTATTCCTCCAATGTATTTCTTCATACATTGCAAAGATATTCGTGCTTGGAAACATCAGACCTAAGGATATAATAATACAAGGATCGCAGTAGCAATTGATTAATGCCAACGTCGTCTTTCGATGCTATAATTAGTAGAAGTTTTCGGTTAAATTTCCCGCAACTGCATAAACATCTGCAGCCTAATTACTATAGATCATACGTACTATTGTCTTGTTATTGTGACAATTAACGGTCCAATAACAACGGAGTCGGTTATTATACATTTCAAAGTTACTTAAAGTATATTTTAAAGTGACCCTGGCAAAACGACGGCAAATATCGACTGAATTGGAGTTCGATTCACGCCGAAAACGAACTGCTGGATATTCTCTGCTCCAAGGCCGTTCGCCAAGAAGAGAATCGTAAGTGCATATAGTTGCGATTCGTGCGTCTGGCCGGCAGGTATGGCGAACGCGTGAACGCATAAGACGCGATCCACGAGATCCACGATGAAACCAGTTTTTAAAACGTGACTCACGATTGTCCCGTATCATATGCGACATGCCGTAAAAATAGCTTAGTCAGAACTCGTTCCTGAACATCCTCGAGCAACCGCCTTGCTCGCCAGGCACGGCCAACAATGAACAAACCGCGAAAAAAGTTTGTGCATCATGTGCATACCTATTAGAAAAACGCTGACGCGCATGTATTCCTGCATTTCCGACGTCATTTAACCGATACTGAGTCACGCTTTTCCATTCCGGTGTTCTTCGTGGCTCGTTCTTTTTGATTATATATTCTGCGTGTAAGGATCGCGCGTCGTCAATTTTTTTCACGCGTCGAACATCGCACGCGATCGAGAACCGGCTGGTTTGAACTTCGTTCAAGAAATATTTCGCACTGTGCGCAATTTCTTGGCTGCAGACTTTCGCAGAAAGCATTCTAAAGCTGTGCAACGTAAGCGTTCGCAGTAAATTCATCCGTTTTCCTTACGAGTAACCTTTTAAATATTATTATTCCAAATGTTGAGATTTCTAAGTATTTATATATGAAATGTCCGATTCTGTTCCATCGATCTGTTAAATTTTTTTTTCTTCAAGAAATAGCTCTATATTTGTAGATGTATCATTCTATGTTATTTTAACCTTTGGATGGCACACTAAAATAATTAAAATTGATAGAAGACGTTTAGCTACTTTATCATTTGGACTTGAAATATACATATATATTTGTAGATATATTTTGTGTATTTTAATTTCTACATATTAGACCTATGTAAGGATTGTTATAACTTCCGGTAACGAGTCAAAAAGGAACCTTCCTGGGACACGCATTGAAAAAGTCCTGTACACGTGTAGAATGTTCCGCAAGGAGAGAAGCGACTTGTAATATCGGCAACGAGACAAAATGCAAATGTAACCGTGCAATTATGGATGTCGATAAAGATAAGGCACGTCAATGTTACGTAAAGGTCTAACATCCGGAAGTGGCGCGATGCATGCAGCCTACGTAATAGGAAACTATCTCCCTTTGCCTCTTCCTTTCGATTTCTTTCACTTTTATGCTTCCACATGATTTCCATCCACGTTGTTGCCGTCACAAATCATACTCATGCATGACGCACGATAAATATCGTGTAATAATCCTACTTGCTGAGTTATGATCCGTAAATAAACATTTGAAAGATAAAAAGTGAATAATGCAGGGCGAACTAGCATCAACGTGCACGTTCTACTCGACACAAATATTTTAAGAATATTTATAGATATGATTTACAACAAATATTTTCACTGTTATCGTGTTCATAAGTATTGTAGTATCGAGAAAGAACGGTTGGAAATTTCGATGAATCATAGTTAGAAAACAATAAAAGTCCTTACAAGCCGGAAAGGATGAGAAAAGTCGTTATCTGTCAAACTTTAGAACATCTTTTGTCAATACCTGTAATATACGTGACGTTGTAGTAATAATGAAAATTCTAGGTACAGAGGCTATCTTGGTAAAGCTCCAGGTAGTTTCGAGACAATAGTTATCCATGAATTGTCAGTTGTAAGAAGTGGAACCGTTGTAAGTTGTCGAATCGTTGTCAGTTGTAAGTTGAATACTTAAACAAATTTTTAATTTCTTGCCTTAGTTACATCACATTACTATACTAAGTTCTAATTAAATAGATACAGTTCTCTGTTTCAATCACGATAGATAAATCTATATAGTAAACAAAGATCAGTATAATCCTGATCTTCATAATGTTTTCCACGAATTCCGAGTAGAACTTATTTCGTGTTTCTGGAATCGTCTCGCGATCTTTCGAGAAAACAGCATAAAAGTGGAACGGCAAGATGGAACTTTTAAATACTTTGATCCGGATGATAGCAAAATTCCCAGAATAACGCGTGAAATAACAGGGGAAAACAATTTAGAGCGCTCGAAAAGCTTGAAACGTTCGAAGCTTTGATGTTCGAAACTTTCGCTAAATCTCGATCTAGAAACGAAGAATCGAGCATTGGAATAAAGAGACGCGAAAGGATAATTAGACGCATTTCAAAAGAATTCCGAAGATGGAATTGTAGGTTTTAAATTGACTTTTGGTCGAGTGGGTAGAAGCTAGGTAAAAGTTATCCTTTTAACGTTCTTTTCTAAAACAGGTTACACGGGAGCCGATGTTCTTTTTATTAGCTATATCCGCGAACAGTTAAGAACACCGAGTTTCCTCCTTTCTTTCTTTCGTTCTTTCTTTCGATCGTTCGTGAATTTTTTTCCACGTCCGCAATTCTTTGGGCGCATTCTCGCGACAAGCGTGCATTGTTCTACGAAGCGACGTGAAAACGCAGATCGCGAAGAATCGAAACGATTCCCGAGCATTTCTACGCGTTGCGCCGTACATTTCTCTTTCACGGGCAACGTTTTTATCTGTTCCCCTACGCGCAAGGAAGTTCCGTTCGAAATTCTACTCTTTGTTTCCTCGAAAGGTCCGTAATTAAAGAGAAATTTCGTACAGCGCTACGAAATAAGTATTTCCTTCTGCAGCAACTTCTAACGACACGCTAATGTTCCTGCGCGTGATAATCGCAAAAAGAAACTAGTTTTCTCTCGATCTACTTTTTTTTCTATCTGGCATAATCCAGTCTATTTGGAAAAGAAAATTATAAATTGTTTCTCAATATCGCGTTAACATCAACAAATATTAGGTTGCCCGAAAAGTTTCTTTCGTTTCATAATAGATGAACAACAATTTCTGTTTTATATTATTTTATTGAATTAGCTATGATCCAGTCTGTTCTATTTCTATTATTACGTTCGTGCATAATTCAACAAATTAATATAAAACAAAAAACATTGTGCGTCTATTATTTCCTCATAAAACGAAAGAAACATTTCGGACAACTTAATATACCGGGTGGTTGGTAACTGATGGTACACGTGGAAAGGGGGTGATTCTACGCGAAAAAAGAAGTCGAAAATATAGAATGACAATTTTTCGTTTGAGGCTTTGTTTTCGAGAAAATCGACTTAGAAAGTGTTCGTAGAAATTTAATTAAAAGAGCGGAAGTATGTGTTCGGCAGAATGGGCAACATTTTCAGCAAATTTTGTAATAATAAACTTTATGATTACTTCATATTATTTCATTATGTATACCTTATTTTACTTAAACTGCGATAATATCCATCGAGACAACGATCTACAGTGAGATCCGTTATAACGAGACGTGATAAAGTGCACGCGTACCCAGCGAAAATTCAAAGTCGATTTTCTCGAAAACAAAGGCTCGAACGAAAAATTTTTATTCTATATTTTCGACTTCTTTTTTCACGTAGAATCACCCCCTTTCCGCTTGTACCACCAGTTACCAGCCACCCTGTATATAGAAATTGAAAAATCGTAGGTAATTTTATAGTTACGAAACGTAGAGACATATATTCTACCTGGATTCAACTCACAACGGTTGAAGCACAGTGTCGTGATGTGTTTTAGAGGGTACAAAGAGCGAAAGAAGCAACGAGGAACAGTATGTACGCAACAAGTGTTCGTAACAGTTTCCATCTATCCATTCGAATCACGACGAATCAACGAAAAGGTCGTGGCTCGTTATAGTCCCCTTTGGTTCGTCTGTTAATCTAACGGTTTAGTGACACGTGGGAAATTTTCAGAATCGAGGACAGTTCGCCGCGTATACAAATATGGCCTGCTTGTATTTTCCTTCCTCTCTTGCGTTACATTGCCATCGAGTAGACGACGACCGCCCACTATTCCATTCTTACGACGTACCTAAACGTACGGACATATATGCGTTAGACGCTGTCTAGTAGAGTTAGCTACTCTTTTCATTCGAATCACCTACGATAGACGTTGGACGCGTGTTCGATCGTCGTCTGAATACGACGCACGTGGCTCGTTTTGTTCCATATAAAAGGAGTGACCGAGCGTGACGATTCGCTCGCGTTTTCCAGCGCAATTACCGGCGCTCCTACCAAAGGCTGACTCGCTTAAACGCGTTCGCAATGTCCTCGTACCATCTCGTCACACAGTCGCTCATAAGTCGTAAGTGGCGCTCATAGAAAAATAACTCGGACGATTTACGGTTATGAAAAGCGGTCGCTGGATGTGTGCCCTGTGTGGAAAGTTCGCCGCTCGTAAAACGGACGAATACGATTTGCGGTCGCACAGTAATTTACACGACAGACGATCACGGAAAGGAATTGTTCGTTTTGGCGAAACGAATTGCACAATATGCTTTCGTTCGTTGTTTGGTAAAACGCCGGTAAACTTATCACTCGATCTAATATCATTGCCACGGATGTAGCAAAGTATTCCGATACTTTCAAATTTACAACGGTGTATTATGTATGTGCTTTCTTTTCCTAGGTTGGGAAATCGAACGGCCACTTTCAAATTTGAAGTTTCACGTTTTCTCAGAATCGCGCCGCGACCACGTGTGGCTTCGCTTCGTTTCGTCCAATTTGTCGGATGGCAAGAAAAGAAAAAGATTCATCGATTATTATAATCGATCCTCGTAAAGACGTGATATTTTAGAAGATGTATAGTTCACCGTAATATATACTCCGATATCGAGGAAAACACGCGAAATCGCTGCAACACTTTCCATTAAGAAAGCGAACTTTATCCGGTGAAATCGTTCCGATTCGCGGTCCCAAGGTCGACAGATCTCAACAGATGGATCTCACTTGTGATACTGCTTGAAATTAACCTATTTTGAGATACATTTGCATTCGTACAAACTCGCGCTACTTTGCTTCTCCTACTCGTAGTTCATTCGACACGAAGAATATATATAAGCCAGATTACCATTTATCAAAGGATAGTTTTCGTAATCGATGAAATATTCAAAGTTGTCCACAGAGGAGCTACGTTTAAATTTGTCCACGAAATTATTTGATCCGTCAGACGGTTAAAAATATTATTACGCGGATGAAATTAGGAAGACTTATCTCATCCGTAATAATCGCTTTATTCAGGAATGCGACGAAGCAATTACGTTATTCGAGGATTCATATTACCGTTTTCCGTGCCGTTTCATTTTTCTCGAAGATAAATTATACAATGTTAAAATTTGCAAGAATTAAAGCCGATTCAGTTTCGTGATTATAGAAGTCTTTGACTGAGCGATCTAGTTAAATTAGGCTCATTAAAACGCGCTTCGAACAGCGTGGAGAAAAGAGGCTCGTTTGTTCCGCGCTCTCTGGAAACTCGTAGAAATTTTTTTAACTTCGAAGCATATCGATGCGGTAGGAGGATTTTCAGGTCAGCGAGTCGCGTAACGACGTTCGCGAATATCAGTGGCGATTTAGCTGGATCGTAAGCGAAAAAGAGACCTATGCATTCGCTTTCCCCGTATTCCGATGAATCACGATTTTCCGATCGCCGAATAATTTCCTCCCTCGATACTTGTAAAGCCGAGATAACAAGAAATATGAGTTCGACGAAAGGAGGAGAAAGAGGAGAAAGGGCCAAAGACCTCGAACGTTTCTCGGGGCTCGCATGCGGCGGTTTTTGGTGAAAGCGATCATTGTTCCTTTCGGTATGCCTGTAACAAGAAAAACGAGACTTCCAGTCCGTTTCAATGCGACTACAGACATCTGATGTTACCTTCAACCGATGCTACATGGAACTGACTGAACAATCCCAGATAATTCGGGTCGTATATAATCCACGTTACACTTGCTATGTATGAACATTGGAACGCGTGTATATGTCGAGAAGTAAAATAAACGTTGCTGAAAATTTGCGACTTACCTTCTCCAGTTGGATGTTTCTTTTAACAACGAATGATACAGTAATGGAGACAATGATATTTAGATTTCGACAAATATTTTACGAGGATTCGTAATTTTTATAAACGGGACCCAAAATCAGAACCTAGGCAAAGATTGTCTTTTCTATATATATTTCGATATATGTGTCACTGGTGGAAGCAAAGATTTATTTTTCACCTAACGAGTATTATACTCTGAATATTTCTTATGTTTCTGCTTATTTAAATTGCGCGTCAGTAAGTCATAAAAATCCGCAGCCTAATTATAATTTTTAAAATGAGTTGCATAACTCGATTTGTAATGCGATTTTATGTGCCAATAGGTCTGCATAATGGCGCAAGAGAAAGTACAGGTCAGCAGAAAGTTTCTTTGGGACGATGTTTTCATTTCGGAAATTCTAAACTCGTAAGGATATTGTCCAATACGTTTCGTCAGGGTTAACCAACAGTTTAAAAAATTCTTTCTTCGTGAATCATCTTTGTTAACAACGGGATGTTCCCGTTGATAAGCGAATTAGGTGTCCGCGAAGTATATTCTTGGCGAATTAAACCAAGTTTCCGCTTCGATGCCGACTAATTCACCTGTTGACGCAACGCGGCGAAAGTTTCCACCGAGCAAGTAACCGTTTCAACGGCTATGGCTAAATTCAGGACATGTGAATTTCGTCCGTGGCTTAGAATTTATTGTGAAGTTCGCTTTAATCGTCGAAAATATCATATCCCGTGAATTCGCACGATAAAATACAACGAAGAATATTGTCTTTCACGGATTCGCGGAATATTGATCGAAGATACAGTCATCGATTTCTCCAACAGCTCTTATTCCAACAACATCCTGCGTTAAAGGCAAACTTAAGGCTAAACTTTAAATAACACGGAGCAAGAGGAAACTGGTCCTGCAAAACTACCCAAAGACACTTGTAACTCGAAAGCAGTTTAGGAAGATTAGGAAGATGAATTAAAAGACCAAGAAGACACTCGACTGTCTAATTGCTTTTTGGATAATCGAGACTCTACCGGGTCTTTTATTTTCGATAAATTCGTGCGTTGCGCTTGAAAATTAGCTGATGGTAAGACTGGACATTAGAATGTCTACGTAACAACGGTCTGGCACGAACCTCCAGGCACGGGTCAATAAATTGTCAGAGGTTTCTTTTCCGCGCATAGTAATCAAAGAACTTTACTGTGCTGGTCGTTGCTGGACAAAGGAAACTGCTTTGCAATTCATGTCGTGCTGGCAGTGTCTCGTCGATCACGCTCAAACGGTCGTCTAATAAAAACACACGACGCTTCGACGTGTGGCTTCGATCGGATATCGCGTTGCAAATTCTTTTCAGAAAGGGTCGTGCTGAGAGAAGAATTCTGCGAGTTTCATCCGGAGAGAGAAGGAAATGCTCACACAGACTCGATAGATACAAGCGCAAAGAAATGGAAGAGGGGAAACCAAGAAGACTTCCTTCCTTCCATTAAGTGGCGGCAGTATGGAAAATGAACATTTTTATTCAAGATAAGGTATCTTCAAATATCGAAGAGGAGAAAATACTTTGCGTACTTCGAACGATAAACGTCTTTTGAAAACCAACACATTTATCTCTATAGTCTTGGAAGACTAGTTCTATGAAATTTTGGGGCAAGTTTGTTTTCTCATCTTCAAATCAGTACACGGTGATTCATCGTGTAAATACTGGCAGTAACTTCCTTTCACGTAAATCTATTATTTTCAAGTTTCTGTTATGTGTATTTCAAATATTATGTATTGACAAATATTTCGTGCTACCACCGCGCGCGATTAATATCGCTGACAAGTTACACATTGTAGCGACAAGTTATAAACTCTTTACTCTTCGCAAGTTTATAATTTTGCGTCGCGCACAATAATTGGGCAATTTGCAATTTGTAAAATTTCCATTTAAAGTTCCGTTCGCTTCATTGCCAGACTTGTTATCATAATACGAAGGAATTTATTAATACCAATAGCTTGTGAATCTATTAACAAATGAAAATTGTGACTCGTAAAGTTTCGCTAATAATTATCAGGACAGTGCGAAAGGGCCAAACCTTGTTAATACTAATACAACTATCGATGGATTATATCACGGTAATTAATCGTTAAACATTAAAGTAATCGTTAATTACAAGCTTCGTTAAACCACTGTTAGTACTACTCATTTTATTCGATGTATCTTAATTTAGAAGTTCCTATATTATGCCAACTATTCGAGGTGATTATTTAATACCAGGCGCCAACCGATAACGGTGACTAATTAGCGGGCTAATTGCACTTTAGCTGTGTGTCGAAGGAAAAACATGAAAATTGAAACGCGTTCATCAATCACTGTTCGAGCAGTAGATCGACGCGTACGAAAACGATAAAAATGTTAGCTATAGGTGGACGAAACATGCGAGTTCTGTTAGCGATATGATAGCGGCGAGTGATATGATAAAACGTTGTCGATACATCGTGAAACGTTATTCGTGTACACGTCTATTACGCGGATAGATGTTCTTATAAATCATAATCATCTTGTGTCTACCGATGGGATCACCGATCCCATGAAACGTAATACGAAATAGTGATCGTTTCAACAGCCACTCAATTAGTGGTAATTGGCCTCGAGAGTCGTTAGAATTCTTTCGCATTAGCCTGCGGTTAATTTCTCGAACTTATTGTAATTAATTACCAGAGCTTCGGTAACAAAACAATTAGAAAACAAACAAAACGATAAGCGGCAATAATAAAGATTACGTTGATATTAAAATAAATATTATCAATTAAATCAAGAATATCTCCTGATAAATAGCAGACTGTAACGGTATAATATTATGCTACACCCCGCAATATTAATATTATTGTTAAGCTCTAGAAAGAGTTGAAGGGGACACCTGAAAAATGTATAAAATATTGTTCGATTATAGGTATACAGCAGCAACAACGATTTATCCGTAAATACGATACTAAAGACAGAATAAAAAATCAAAAATGCGTAGTGGGTTCGTGTGCGCTATTTGGCAACTACGTAACATCAACGATCTAATACGAACTTCCTTCTTTGGACGGTGTTACGCTTCCATTCTTTGTCGTTTAAATGGACACGAGGACTATCCTATTGAAACGAGCCGCATACTGCAAACTATGAACATACAGACGATAGAAGTGACTCTATATATACGTATATAAATAGAGTTCCATTCGAATGCCATTCGGCAAACTCTTTTGGCACTAACGAGGTCGATGGAGCGATATGCCAACGTGTTCTACATGGACATCAACGACGTTGTGATTGCCAAGCGCGTATTAATTGACTGAGACCGTGTAGCAATAAGTACGGTGGAACGAAAGTGAACGCGTCAAACGCTTTTTAACATCTGCACGAGCTAAAAAGATTTCTGAATGTGTGACGTGTCCTAAACAGAGACTACAACCGCCGGCTATGAATTGAAAGATAACAATTAATAAATAAGAAATAATTTTTATAATAATTCTTATAAAAGTTATTTCTTTATTTAACTTGTATTCGAGGAAGGCACGTCTGCGAGTTTCGGATTGAACTCTTCAGATGGCTCTCAGACGTGCCATATATATATCGTAAATATTTCAAGATTCTCATCGTCGTGGTACGTATAAGGGACACGTGTTACTCATACGAAAATAATTTTAAAAATCTTTTCGTCTGAATATCCGAACTTCGCTCGACAAATTTGTGTGCGTGAATATATCTCTTCTTAGAAGCCATTCCCTAACTCATACTCTCTCCTTATCTGATTTCTTCGTCGATGCTAAAATGATGGCTGCACAAGTTTGCTTCTTACTCGACATCGTTGCACGAACGCTAACTCGAAACTGAGATGTATCGTCGATAAATATCGAACATATGAGAAGAATTGTGATTTGTCGGTAAATATTGACGGTACGTATTATCAATATTTATTGACAAACTGCAGCGATATTGAGAACTTTGAAATATTGACGATATTATTGATGAGGTCTGAAAGTACCCTTAAAGGTCAACCGCTAATAACAAAGCAAAGGAAAAGAATGTCGGTGTTCGCACGTGCTAAACAAACGATTGTTATATCATTCTCCTATTTACATTACAGTCGACGTTAACAGTAATTTATTTTCAGTATGTTGAATAATTTGTCGCCGGCGCATGCCATACACACACACTCGTTTCTCGTAACAAGCAGAAAGTAACACGGACGATATGAAAAAGGAGAAAGTATTCAACTCGTAGCTATACTTAAAATTCTGCTCACTGTTTCGATTTTATTCATGAGACACTGAATTTTTTATGCACATAATATATTGTGCAAGCCTAAAAATGAAACAATACAAGAAACGTTGTTGAATAATTCGACAGAAAAATCGCGTGTCTTTTAACGCCCGACAAAAAAAGGAAATAAGAAACAGCCGTGTATAATTAATACACACGTTTACTAAAGGCTGTTTGAAAAATATTCGTATCAATGCAGTTGAAAGGATGAGGGTAAACCACTGCTGAATGCAGGAGATTACGATCAACGTATCGGAATGTATGTCACGCATTCACGCATATAGAACGCGTAATCATTATCGGGAGCATGAACGTATGCATTCGTAGCCTTGATTTAACCTTCCATTTATGACCGTGTATTTTTATCGCTTGTTTTCTCTCGAGACTGCTGTTCCCTTTCATCAGGATCACCGTAACAAGTCGCAATTTATAAATATTTCATAAGTAACGAAGATACAAAAAAGAAAGAAAAAGGGGGAAAAAAAAGAAAAGAAAGAGTGTAGTGATTTACTAACCGAGTAATATGAATAAAGCAGCGACCGCCCATACGAAACGATTACTGTGATGTAACGAAACGTTCAATTTGCAAATATACTTTGACAAGCAAACACCAAGAGTGACCCTCGTTCCGCACATTGAGGAAAGAAATAATACGAATGTTAAAAATCGCCAAAGAAGAGTTACCAAAGTACTTAGAAGGACAGAAAAATATTAACAAAATTCAGATGTGAAAACGAGACCAAAGCAAGGGAATACTGGAAAGAGGAGAGAGAAAAAAGATGCAGACTATGTAAAAGGAAAGAAGAAGACCTGAGACATGTAATAGAAGAATGCGAAATAACGGGAGGACCAAAGGACATAGAAAAAACACTAAATGAGACTGGAGAAGGACTAACAAAACTAGACATCGTTTGAAACATCGTTGGATAACGTGATCGGATCGTACATGAGTCCTATAATGATGTAACAGAAATCGATAGATATATCATGTACGAATTGTTACTTTTGGCACAGTTTAAGAACGAACAACTAGTTCGTCGAATCGATGCCTTTAATGGAATATAACCGAGCGAATTATTAAGGTTGCCGACGTTCTCGAAGAAACGAGTCAATAATCGAGTCGATAATCAAACAGTAAGAACGTCGCTTATCTCGGTTGGTAGAAATTATCTCGTGAATTGTTTGACTCAGACTTACTTGCAGCTCCTGCTTGCAGACGATAAACGTACACAGTGGCGTCTGTGACGATGCTCGTTAATATTAATCGTGACATTAACTACCTCGTTTCTTCTCGCTATGCTTTAATTAAACTTATTAAAACAACATTCTCTCTTTAATGATCATTTCTAATTTTTCTTCGCCATGTTCGCATTTATATTAAAATTGTGTATATATACATATATGTTTCTATAGAAGTATAGGTATGCCCATAAAAGAAAAAAGAAGAAAGGAACAACAGGGAACGTCGACGTTTATCGAAGATAAGTAGGAGGAGACGCGATAGATCGAACGTTTCGATTGAATGATCCGTATGTGATGTTACGTATTTAAAGAAGGGAAAGAATGGCGCCACAGGACGATGAGCTTCCGTTGAGAGAAGCCCGAGAGTGTGGTTCGACAGCACACATTTTCTCAAGACACTTCTTCTATCTAGAAGCAAACGAATACATATGATACATGCGTGAGTCGAGCCCTAAGTCGATCACCTTTCAGATTGTACGTCCGATTTACAGTGCAACGAACTCGAAACTGTCGGCGAACCACGACGCAAACAGCAAAACTATATTTTATGTAACGTTAACTCTTTTCTTGCATAATTAATTTCTCCGATGATTTTTCTAACAGCCCCGATTTTAAAAGAAAAACGAAATCCTTGATTAAGCGGTTAAAACTTTTTGCACTTCTTGCCTTACCAACATGCGGATACGTTTTAGCGTGCAATAGATTCCAGTTACATAAATTTTTCATTTCATATTACGAAGGTGATATTTTAGAAAATTTTATCTAACATTTAACTACGCGACGCTGCCTATTTGTTGTACTGTTTCCTTTTGCTTGTCATGTCTTTATACTCGCAGTAAGTATTATTTAAAATTCTTGTAGATATCGCTTTCGGAATATAAAGTGGAAAATCTATCTGGCCGGAAACTTTTATATACTACAGTATATCATTGTCTCTACTGTATCTCGGTTTCTACAGTGAAAGAGAATAAATTATAGTAGCAAATAGATCGAAATGGAACAGCACGGCGTAGAGCTTAATATAAAAGAGAAAGCTCTTATAGTTAGTACGAAACTTGCTGTCGTTGAAGAAAGATTAACGTATACAATATGTACACATACAGAGTGTTTACGTTATTAGTTCGCAGCACTTTTCTCGTAAACGATAAATAGGAAAACATAAACGATAAGGAAAGAGATGAATGATTCGAAGCGAACTATATATTTACGATAATATTTTTTTCGATAATACAAAAATCCATGTGCATTTTACAATTGCAGTATCTTTTTTAAACAAAAAAGGAAACCTTTCGTTTTTTTTTCCATACATCGAATAATCATTCCATTGATTATGAACCATTCGACTTTTCCTCTTTCGTTTTTTACCTCGTACACTCGTCTCTTAACGCGGTAGTTTTTATGCGCGACCTTAATTTACGCGACTGGAAAATATATTTTCCTGCAAGTTTTAACAGTAACAGGTGTATACAGTAACTTAAGATTAACAGTATAATACACTAGCAATTAACATTGACAATGGAAGTGATGTCGAACCTCCGAATATTTCAAGCGACGAAGATGATACGTTTGTGCCGATTAAGATGAAAGCGTTCGAATTACAATAGGGATAGTGATATTGAATAAAATATACTTCTGTTTTTTGAAACGTCGTTATCTTTTCTGTTAAGCTATTTCAGATAAACAGGTTATTTCTAAAACTTTTATTGCCAATTTTATTTCTCCCGTACTGCCAGACTATTTACGCGATTTTCATTCGTGTGAAACGAATCCACGTGGAACGGGCACCTCGTGTAAATCGACGGACGAGTTTACTTATCGTTTACCAGTAAAATGCTGGGAACTAGCATGCTGTACGCGTTTAGGAGATTGTTGACATGATTTGCACAAATATTTACCGCTACAAAATACGGTTAGTTGTGATGTAACGTGCCGATCGAGGTAGACTTTGTTGGCAGTTAGGACGCCTGCTTTCTCATGCCATTACGTTGAATCAATTAAATCAAAGACAATAACGGAATGCTTTTCGGTTCGTTGTCCAATTAAAAATTACGTACTACGTATAATAGAAACAGCGGCAAGTATCTATCTGTACTCGTAGTATCATTGAACATTTTTCTAATTACCTAGCGAGCGATCTATCGATTTAGTTTGTATTTAATTATACATGAAACGAGGCTAACGTCGAAGCACGTAGTCACAACAAATGTAACGCGCTCGCGGGATTGCGACAGGGACGATTAAGTCCGATACTTAACACGACACTTATCCACAATGTGTTTGACCTATTATTTGTACTGGTATATTGAGCCGACGAGTGTGCAAGACATGGTCCAATTAAGTATAATCAGCAGGGACATCCGCAAAAGGAAGACTCAATGACCGTATAAAATGGGGTACGTGGGTGTTTCACTCGGATGCTGCACCCTCCACGAAATTTCTCCTTGGCCGTGCGTGCCATCCACTTTAATATTTCTCTTGTTAACACTGGCATTTGTTTCTGCTATGTCGCGCTATCTTTCAATTTATCTAACAGCGAGTGTTCCTTTTTGATTTTCCCTCTGTTATACTTTCTAGTTTAAACCTTGAACTATGTCAAAGAGTCGAAAGAGTTGCGTATCTCTGAATTTTGAAATCTACCGGGTGTGCAGTATCTTCTTCGTAGAGAAAGATCATTCGTACGCGACTCGACACGACAAAAGCTTAGCAGACGTTCAACGACGGAAGAAGAAGCGAGACAAGCGTACGAACGAATGCCCGGAGGTAGCGGCATGCGGCGAAGGTATAGATTTACCGAAGGAAGCAGCTTAAAAGACCGTCTGTTGCGGGTATTCGTAACGTTCGTTGCACCGATCGTCGAGGAACACGATATAGGATTATGTCGTGTTACAGGCGTATTGAACGCGATATACGTCGCAGAAACCGGATACGTGCGGCCGCGTGTACGCATCTTCGTGTTCGCTTCGTGAATACGTTGTTACGCTACTTGTTTTTTGCGCTGCCAATGGCGAAAAAAGACGATAAGACGCACACGTGCTGCCCGGTACTCTCAGCTCTCGGTATTCTCGAGTCTTCTTTCTTCTCTCTCTTTATTTCTTTACTCTTTATTTCCAACGGAATACACGTAATGGCTCGCAAAAGTATTTGAACATCTATGGAAACTTCTTACGATTATATTATGCTTGTTACGCAAGAGGTTTCAAAATTTCATTAACATCGTAATAGCACACGACTGCGATTAGGTGTATTGGTATTTGAAACGAATCTGAAGATATATATATATATATATAGGGATATTCATTAGAAATATAGGTGTATTACGCAGAGATCAGCAAACGTATTTGAACGGTTAGTGTTAATAATGTTAGTAAACCGTAGAGTTGGAACGAGAAATCATACAATGGCTCGCGAAAGTGTCTCGACGCTTACAGAGATTACTCATGAATATATTATTCATGTGGAAAAGAACATTTAGAAATTTCATTAACGCTACAGTGAAACAATTATTGCGATGATGGTATCGACCAAATTTAAAACTAATCTGAACGCGTACATATTATAAATTATAAGATATTTATCGCAAGCGTATTGCACTTCGCAGAGGTACTTTCACCGAGGTATTCGAACAGTTTTCATTTGATCCTTCGTTGTATTAATAAGTTAATTAGACATTGGATTAAGTATTAATAAGTTATAATACTTATGGCCACCTCTTTCACGCTAATTATATGTTCCCTGTAAATGACTCGTAATACGTATGTAATATTTATATTTTTGGTTTCAGATTTTATCAATGTAATCAGGAGAGCCGTGTATCGTTACAGCGCAGATGAAATTTCAGTAACAGATAAAGCGTACACATATTCGCAAGCGTTTTCCGCGATAAGAGTTCAAATACATTCGCGCGTTACTGCGTATCTCTTCGCGTTTGAAGCCATTTTTCCCCCTCCGTCGATAGCAGTTCAAATTCTAGCCTGTGATTCGCACTCGTTCGAACGTTGCATTTTCGATAAAAGATAGGGGAAATATTCTGTAATTAGAGCCGACATCTGCAAATTTTTCCCGCATCCCGTAAATCATTTGGTCCCAAACGTTCTACGATTCTGATAATCAGACCGCGGTTTCTTTGCGCGCTTATAGGAAATCTGAAACTGCAAAATTGCACAGAATGGCACGTAACGTAGAAATAAAAATGGAAAAACGTATAAAATATTCAAACTACGGTACTAATTATCATAACTAGATTGCAAATACGATTAAACGAATGGAAGGTAAATCAGAAATTTTCTACCGAATATTAGAAGAAGTACGCTTACTTTCGACGTATTATCCTACTATAAATTTCCCATAATAGCGTAAACATTCGTAGCCCAGATAATATTTTGCGAGTAAAATGATTCTTCGCTTAGATTCCATTTTTTTAATTATATCCGTAAAAATAGGAATTTGCATAAGTATCCGCAATCCGGCTGATAACGATAATTATTAATTTTAACATGTCCCAGCTGTGCCTAAAATTCGTCGAAGAGATGTTCTCCAAGTTCCCAGCACCAAGTTCTCTCATACCAAAGCGTAGTTCTCAAACAGCGTTCAGACGACCGATATATGTACGTATAACGTCGATAAAAACTCAAATATTGACGATAATATTGATCTGTCTGAATGCTCAGTAAAGATCGCTCTTGAAAGTTAAGCCAAACGCGATAGGCACGAAACAAACTCAAAACAGGAAATTTATTATTTCAGATGGTTTCTTCGAATGCGATGGCACGCAGCCAAACGGGTGCAAAGGACGTTTACGTTTGGGAGGAGGAACAAAAGGAAGAAACATATTCTACTAAAAGCCATAACTTAACTAGGTAGTAACGCACAGACAAACGAGCAAGCACGCTCGAAAATAGGTACAATTTCATATATTTGTTCGATAAAAAAAAATCTAAAATTTAATCTGATCTGCGTAACGCTATAAAAATTCTTCTTCGGGCAAGAAATTGTTGCTGTTGGCAGTTTGAAAATGCAAATTGTTGTGCAAGTGTTCGATTGGTTCGACTTCTCGCACACCTTTGACCGTTGCGGCCATCTCTCTCCAACTTCTCGCAAAATGTGCTGCGATTGCGCGACGTGTATCAACTGCGAAAAGAAATTCCTACAACGCATGCGAGTACTTTTGCACACGTGAGAAATTAATATGAACAAATTATAAACCGTTCATTGAAATTGAGTGAAGTTAACAAGTGTCTAGACTGCGCTTGTTTATGCGTAATAAGTAGTCTAGTCTGAATATTTTATGCGTTGTATGCTCGCATATTGCGTGCAGTCTATAGGTTTTTACGCTTCTAAATTTTTCATAAATGCAACAAACACTCGGAATAATCGTCTGTTAAACATCTATCGATAAGAATTTATTCACGATCTAATAAATTCAGTTATTGCATTCCGATACATAAAAGTGGAACGTTTCTCTATAAAATGAATATAAAGTAGGCTTGAACAGACAAGGTAAATGTTTAAACTGATTTAACAAGAATAGGAAATGGCTTTTTGTTCGATAAGGAATACGAAAATTTTGATGATACGTATGGTAGGGGCGTTATATATGAACAAATTAATTCTACGCATTGATTCCTGCTTGATTTTTTTTTTTTTTTTTTTTTAATGAATATTAAAATATCGCTTGAGCGAATAATACAGTGAAATATGGGGTCCGATATATTGTCACGAGGTCTAGATGTTTTCTATTATTAGTTGGATCGTGACGCAAATAACGCAAGCGTCGATCCGAAGAACTAATTCGAGAGGAACGTTGAACTTTCCGTGCTGTAGAAATCTAACAGCAGATATGATTCACGGATAATTTATCTAATATCTGTGTGTGTTATGGTTGTGCAAACGTTACAATGAAAATGCAAACGAGTATCGTGAACTCCTACGATCGGCCAAGATAAGGAACATTTCCAACAAAACAACGTGTTATGCATGAAATTAGGGAAGCATCAAAATTATTTTGCGGGAAAGTTATCGTTACTGAATTATTTTTTTTCTTTTTTTTTAACAGTGGCAAACTGTTAATCGTACTTACGATTCGATCGGAATATGAAGAATTCAACGATATAAATTAACTGAAATAGATTAAAGAATGAAAGGTTGCACTAAATGCAACGTTGATCCTTTGTCAAATACTCAAAAATTAAACACACTATCAGGCCACAAATATTTACATCCAAATTTCACGTCGAGGTTCGATTACACGGTTGGAACAAACTTCCACGAAATGTTTATTTTGCCAAGTAATCTGCGCTTTCGTGGAATACCATCGAAAATACAAGCCCGCGAGAAAGTACAACGGTTAGGCTATAAAAACGTGCAAATATCGCGTGTATCGTGTGAGAGTTGGTGGTGCGATGGCTTCGTATCGCTCAGGTTTATGTAAACATATCTCTGATGAAGTATCATTGATAAGCGAAGTAAACATTTAGCACGAGAATACGAGCAAGCGGTATGAAAACATCGTAAATGTATGCATATCGTATGTTTGAAATGCTACGTAAATATGATTTGGCATTAAGTAAGAATATATCACGGAAGGATATATAATGGAATATATTGCGGAAGAATAATACTAGCCGTAAAAATGTATCATACTTAGACACGTATGTTTACCAAAACGTATGGAAAATTGTGAAAGCAATTTTAAATAACAACTCGACTCTTCGGTCGAATCACGCTCTTTCAAAACTGTTTAAAAACTTGCGGAAACATTCAGGACCCGCTGTAGTAGAACCGTGGAACAACAGTGTACAACTCTGCCACTGTCGCTGAATTGTTTCTTTAACCTTGAAATGAACGTGGTGCATTCGTGCGTGCAGCCAATCGGCAGAAAAATCAAAGGAGTAAGAGGAGATGAAGCTTGGAAAGCGCAATCCCGCTTTTCCTCCGCTGAGAGGATCGCTCGCGTTTCGCAGTCCTTTGTGCCGGTAATTTCGACTTGTTTCACGCGAGTGGCCACTCTCGTCACGCCTTCTCTACCGCTTCGTTCCGATCGAGGACCGAGTCGTCGATTGTCGCCGTGAAAACCACTCGAAACGAGCTATACACACTGCTACCGGCACTCGTACAAGCACCCTTTTTGTTCGAAACGAGAGTTCCGAGAAGGGGCCTTCGAGAATCGGGCCACAGGAAAAAATAATGGAATCGATGGGGCAATCGTGCTAACCAATACCATCGCGATGCCATCGTGTATCACAAACGTGTGAACCTATACGATTCTTGGTGCTTTGCGAAATAGATTCGTCACGATTCTCGGCTCTCTATCTCGGTAATTCCCTCCTTCATTAAAACGTTCTATCTTCTGTTTTTTTAACATCCTTTTTTTTTAATTTTAAGATACATGGAAATATTTGAAGTTTCTTTAATCCATTATCAGTAGATATAATATAGCGTAATATAATATCGGATATAAAGCCCTTATCGAAAGGTAATTTTCCGATCCTTGCAAAATGTATACGCTATGTCAAAGTAATCTTGGCAATGGATGATTAATGTAAGAACGGAACATTTCCTACGATTTGGTTGACATTTACTCAAATCGATATCTAAAGGTTAACCTATGTATATATTGACTCTAGCGTATAGTCGTATTACAATCACGCATTGCGGTTTTATTCTTTCATTGAACTTTCCTACTGCTAACAATAAAGAGTACGAAGCCTTAACTTTGTTCAAATGAGGCCGCCGCGTTAGTTGCAACCTGCTGAACTGCTGAAATATTCTTTCAATTTTTTACTCTCATGCTCGTTAATCGAGCGATCTGAAACGCTTTGCCAATGTAAACTCGCTGTTTCATTTGACTCGAAACGTGCTCGCAAGTTTGAAGCAAAATCGAGTTGGTTCCTTGATTTGAAAGGAATTTAATTATTACTTTTTTTTATATTACTATGTAACGGAAGTAGATTGTTTATAAAACTAGTATGGATTATCTTCATCGTATATTGAGACTGAATTGTAAGGTAATCAACTTCGTTTATTGTTACATAACGAAAAATAAATTATTCATGAAAGTAGTTAAACAGTGGTTAACTCACAACACGCTGATTACAGAATAGTCTATTGATTCTTTCAAGGACTTTTTCATACTTGTAATTTTACCGAGCGAGAGTTTAACGTAAACGAGATCAAACAGCTAATGGCATTTTAATGCGTTATTCGATAAAGGGAGAAAAAGAAAATAACGCGTTGATTCATGCTTGCAGCTACGACTTTATGTATAGGATATGAATATATCTAGGAACGGTAACGAAACAAGTGAGAGGAAAGGAAGTAAATGAAACACAGAGTGAGATAAGTCCTTGGCCATCTGTTACGTAATAGTTATGCGCATTAAATGTTGCGTGGCAAAATTTGCAACAATTAACTCGTATATAACGAACATTATCTTTTTCGATATAACCAAATGAAGTACGTTGCCAAAATTAACGACGCGTAAAAATATAAATTTACAAAATTGCTCGTAGAGAAAAATCGTATTCGTATTCTACGCAGAAATATTTTTTATATATCTATTGCATCATTTATTAGCAAATATTACCTTTTCTGCGTAATTTCAATAATTATAATAATTATAAGCTATCAGGCATTTCTCTGTTGAAAATTGCAAGGTTAATAAGTATATCGCTGGCGTATTTAAAATGTTCCGCAAAAATTGTACGGCAATGTCGATTTGTATGCGAAAGAAATGATGGGAAACGAAAATGAAAATTATATTGCTAACGTATTTAAAATATTAATACGTCTGTCTTGAAAGTAGTATAGCAATGTTCAATTATAGCACGAAGAAAAAAAGAATGGACGAATCGGGCGTATACGTAAATAATACGTATGGATGATACGTATTAAAACGGCAAGAAGAGAGACTCGACTTAAAAAGATTAAACGTTAAATAAAAATAAAGTACGGTATTTCCGTTACATCGCATTAACAGAATAATAAACAAAAAGAAACATGCCACAACGTTTCACCATGGCGCGCGTAGATAAAACACTGGTGGCCCTGTGGCCATTGTGGCAGGTTCGCATGAACAGCGACATTCCACAAAATTATGAACAGAATCGACTGTGCGGGAGAAATCTAAAGAGACACAACGAACCTTGATAACCTTTCGATCTGTCATTTCAGAAATTTCAACCATCGTCCAATCCGTGCATGGAAAAAGATTACGTCGCACGTGTTTTTTTTTTTTATTTTTTTCTCCTTCCCCCATCTCTCCCTGACTCGCTGTTTCTTCGACGCAACAGCAAGGTTAGAAAACTTAACTTCTCTGTTAATTACTATTATTATTAGACTGCGCGCAAGTTTATGTAAATTAATATTTTTATGATTACAATTAAAGGATTAGAACCTAAGCAGCTGCTAAAAGACCGCGTACTTTCAATATTTTCTATACTTTTATATCGTTCTAGATATTTTTTCATCGTTAAACTTCCTATAAATATATAAATGTCCATAGATGAATTATTATTGTTAAATCTAAAACTTGGCTCCGCCTCTCAAATATCTTGTCATGTCGTGGAAGTTTTCATGAAGCATTCTGTATTGCACGTATACCATACGTTACTGTTACAATAGAAAATTACAAAGCACTTAGCAAAAAATTCCGCGAAAGGAAAAAAGTAATTTTGTTTTCCTAATAGTAACCGAGATAAACGCGTATGTATAACGAGAAAGGTTAACGACTCCAAAAAATTGCCGTCACGATCGATAGAATGAACGGGATCGAATAACATAAACAGGACAAAACAAAGCATATTACTGGTTGTCGTCGATCGCGTTATCGCTTTCAGGCAGACTTCCATCATCCATTCCAGAAATCCTTCTAATTAATATATATATAGAAATAGATATTTCCTTTTATCTATTGTATGTCAAGGCTATGTAATTACATAATTGCAATGATAACATATCACCGCATTACAATCTTCCTAATGAGGATGGTATTAATCATCAGATTCTCAGATTCGAATAAGCAAGAAGTTGTCGAATAAAAAGAGAGGAAGAGGAATTTATTTAAGAATGAAGGAGGGTATTTTTTTGTAAAAAAATAATGGATTAATCGCTTCTTAAGTAAGAGTAAAAATATGTATAATTAACGAATGCGGTTAGACTCGACGAACGAGTTTCGTTACCACGACCGAAACCATGTAACAGAAAGGACGAAGACGAGGGAAGTTGTTTCTTTAAAGGGGACAGTCACGCTACAAGTGAAATTGCGTAGTAGCACGCGTAGGAAGAACCGTACGTCCGTTTTCTCGTTCGTACCATCGACGAGAAGAAATGTTTCTTTCCTCTTTCTCTCTTTTTCTCGATTGATCTTCTTATCTGGTTCCTGGGGTAGATAATCTGCGAAGCGTCTTTCCTAGCTACGAAGCGATTTCTTTTCCCGACCGTGGAGAAACAGGCTCTCTTTCTCGACTCGTTCTCGGGAAAGAGAAGAAAGCATGGGAGGTGCAACAAGTTGAAAAGACTCACTGAACTCGCTGTCCGCGATGCTCGAACCGAGATGCTCGAGCACACAGAAGGCCAGGAACAGGATGTAGAGCCATCGTCGAGGAGCTTCGTCACAGCCACGGTTAAAACACCACCGTTCACACGCCATATTTACGAGGCTGCTAAACTCTCCTGCGCTACACGAATATAAATCCGTGCGCTTCGTGTCCCGTCTGCCTCCCGCGGTCGACCAGACGATGACGGAAGGATGAACAGAGGGAGGGGGTATGGGGAAACGATAAAGATGAAATGAGAAACGAGAGATAAAGATGGAAACACCCCAATAAACGAAATGTCGGATGAGAGGTAAACCGATGCTAGAAAAGGAAATCAGGTGAAAAGTTTGGGAAATCGTAATCGACGAAACAATTTGGGCTAGGTTTAATCGGCCGTCTTACATAAACGTTCACCACGATAGTCACAAATGTCATCGAAAACACGATTTTCTATGACGGATGGCTATTTGAACATGAACGTGCGGTTTATACGGCGATTTATATGTTTCATTCACGAGCAGGCACGAATTGTACGCGAGAAGGCGAGACAGGCAGCCCAGCACTTGGTCCACGACACGTCTTTAAACCGGTACCAGACGGATGAGAAAGACAACGACGATCGCTTGTGGCAGGAACGGCATGTTGGCACTCACTGACTTGCCGCCGCATTCTTCATACGTTCTCCAGCTAGAGTATCTGTTACATTATCTAGATAATAATGAATCTACAGTTCAGATAATCAAGCGATAGGAACCAATCAAGTCGTCGCTAGCTTTACCCGATATATCTATTGGAGAAACTTTCGATTTTTTATTAATTTGTTAAAACTTTTGTTAAATAAGGATTTCTTTTATAACACCGATAAAAGATTCAATATTGATTATTAAAAGGAAATAATAAAACATACAAATATTTTACCTCAATTTCTCTTATTCGATAAAAGTGAAAAGTTCATTTTTTAAATTGTATTTTAATTATTATCAAAATGTTTCAAAAAAGGAGAAAAATGATATTTATATTATTCATGTCGGCAATAAAGATTTCTATAGTCTCCAAAGATGATAATACTGGAGTTTATTCAAACAAAATTTAGCATTTACTAAATAAAATTTTTAATTTATCATCTTAAATTATTAGGAATTATTAATTTTCTAAAAACTTTTCTATGTTAGAGAGACAGATACTTGATAAAGAAGATGGAAGTAATTCAGAATCATATGTTATGTCAGAAATGTAGGAATCACAAGGAGAAATAGGGAGAATTTTCCCCAATTTCATTTGACTCGAACATGGGTCTGTTGTCAAACCGCTGCTTATTGTTTGATGTTGATTAAATATAGCCTGTATGAAATGATTGAAGAAAATAGTATTTACACATAAAAGGTTAATTTTTGAAAAGAAAAGCAGATAGTAAGAAAATATAGCATTGAAAACTTAATTCAAGTATATCATGTTTACCGTAACCATTATTTTATCTTGGAATGTCCTATGACAATGCGAATCATCTGAGATAGATGGAAACTTTAAAGCTAAATTAATTTGTCGTATTTGTTCATACTTTTTCTTTATCCTATATGATCTGTCTGTCGTTCTATACATATAATCTATTTCATCAAATGCATCTAATGCTAAAATAAGCTTAGAATTACGGATCCTTGCATATTCGTCTTTTTCTTCTATGTCTTCCTCTTTTTTTATAGATTGTATTATTCTGGCTTGTCTCTCTTTTGTCATTTTACCCCACAAAAGATAACGCTGAGTCATCAAGAAAAGTGCTTGACCATCCATACCAAGAGGAGTAATGCCAACTTGCTCGAAGTATTTAGCAACTTCTATCCATACTTGACCTAATTTCAATGTAAAATATAATTCTATGGTAGATATTGTAATCTGAAAAGATATTAAGCAATACAAATTACATCAAATGTTAAGTACAGGATGAAATTTAATATATATTTTTGTACAACTTACTCTATCTTCCATTGAAAGATTAGCATGTAATTTTTTATAATGTTCCTTGGCCATTTCATACTTTTCATTATCTCTTTCAATTATTTTGCAAATACTATATATTTTTGATCTAACTGAACCAATCATGTCAATTATTGCTGGACTATTATCTCTAGCTAATTTTATGCAGTAAGTATTTAACCACTGCTTCTTACTCATTTGGGGTAATTTCACGTCTAACAGATAGTAAAGAGTGCATTCAAGTTTTTATAAAAATATTAGTAATTAAAATTATTTTTATTATTTGCCTTTTACAGTGCCATCCACATTTCTTTTAACTTCAATCCGTATTTCTTCTTCTCTCCATATTTTTGCTAGTAAAGACATTAACCCTGTTCTTTTATCAGTAGCCCTCCATGTACATAAAAATGGCCCACAAAAAAAATTATCGCACATGTCGGTAAAAGCAGCAAGAAATAAGCAACGAGAACAATATGGAACAATTTCAATAAGATCAAGGATAATGTACACTCCACCATACTGAATAAATTTTTCAAGACTTTTAGGAGACCATATTATGCATTCCCAAATATATGAGCCTATTGCTAGTAGAAGACTAATACAATTTTTTACATGATAATATTTATATATTCTCATTTTGTTATTATATACACGTATATTACCGTTGATCCAGTTGGAATTCACTACCTTTCTGATAAATACAACGAAATAATAGTTCCATGATGAATGTAATACTATACTCTCCATATATATCATGGTAAAATTTTTGTTTTCTCATGAGTCTTTCAACTGATATTAATGCCAGTGTTAAAACTCTTTGCTCCTTTACTTTGAGTTTTTCAAATTTCAAAATATGTTTAATAAGTTCTTTAGTCCATAGAAAAGGAAAAACTATTATATATTGTAGAATTGAAAAGTAACAAAATTTTGTCAATATAATGTATAGATAAGAGACTAACTAATTAATGATGATATAATTCCATATTCTCGGAAGTATTCTAATAAATATTTATTATTACTTAGAATAATTATGCAAATTGTTTTTACACAATTCATTACTATTTTGATATCAAATGTTGTATTTAGAAACCATTCTAGCATTACACATAATCTGTAAAATATTAAGAATTATTTTAGATCATAAAAACAGAGAGAGATGTATATTTATCTATTTTGACTACCTAATACCACCACCATATTCTATGAATTGTTCTGGCATTTTTGGTGCCAATATAGATAAAGCATTTACAGCGTGAGTCCATAAATCCCAAAATTGAGATGTGTTCCAAGTAACTTTTGTTCCCTCAATATCTGGATTAACAATTTGGAGTACAGTTTGCATCAGTTTTCTCTTTATCATTAACTATTGTAGATAACATTAACATTAACATAAAAATGTTTCTTACAATTAAAAAAAGAGAGAAAGAGAGAAAGTAATTACAAAAATACAAGCATCAACTTCTGCTAAATGTGTAACAATTAATAATAAAGTTTTTTCAAAGTGCAAATCATCAGTAGTTCTACCAAATTTTATCACTTTTGAAAATATTGTAGTAGACCCAAATTCAATTCCAATTAAATATTTAATAACAGCATCAGCTATACCACTACTAACAAGGTTCCAAGAAGGTAAGGTAATTGAAATTATAAGAATGATCATAGCAATTTCATTTCTAATTTTGACACTAAACTTTCTATATTGGCTATAACATATCTGTCGCTTGAAAGCATAACATAGGCCCCTGTACAATATAAATTAATTTCATAATTAGTGTAATATATTATTTCATACTCCTAAATATATTACCATAAAACACAATGAGTTGGTTTCAAATTTTCCTTTAAATTTCTTGGCATATTATCAGAAAAAATAATAAATTTCATCAAGCTCCACAGAGTATTCATTATCAAAAGAGTTGTTTCATCACTATATTCTTCCCCATCTAACAATAAGTCAGGAGGCCGTGTACATTGTAATTGAATTGCATAAGGAAGATCCATTCTTATAAACATAACATCGAGTATATTAGCTTCCAGCATTCTGTAACCTTTATTTAATATTATAAAAATATAATAGAAAATATAGTTCTTTAAATATTTATTAGACCTTCCAATTAAAATGTTGATTTCTCAGTACGTACAACATTTATGAGAGATAGATGAAAGTAAGAAAACTAGTTCTAAAATTTTTGGATACATTTTTAGAAAAGAAGCTTGTAACAGTTCAGTCACAGTTAATGGTAACCTTGAATTTTCCATAGCTTTACGACAATGTTCAACTTTTATTGTAGGGACATTTCTTATTTGTTCTTTTAATAACAAAGAATCAAGAGCCCTATGAATTTTTAATGTTTGCTGCTTTGTAGGTAAGACTACAAGAAGATGTCCTAGCAATGTAAAATATTGTTCCATTATATTAATATGAATTACACTTTCAGATGGCTTTTCTAATATGGGTGGTACATTACAAAGCTCTAACATTCTATCAAGATGTAGCTCATATTCTTTAACCATTTTAACATTTTCACCCAAAAACTTTAATACTTTTATTACCAATGGTAAATCTTTAACTTTCTGAGAATTTGTAAGGAAATTCCTCTCATTGGTAATAAAATAGTTAATATACCAAAATTATGCTTGTTAAAGGATACATAACCATCATCTCCTACTTTATCAAGATAATCATATAAAAGTCTGCAAATGCGAACTATGCTATCACTTGTTATAGGATCAGATATGAGTTTGTCCAATTTTTGTAGAATATGATTAGTGTCCAGTTTTAATTGTTCGTAGAAATCTAATATTTCTTTTGATAATTTGTCAGTTTTAGGACAAAGGTGGGTAACATATTTTGGACAATAAAAATCTTTCCAAACATCCTTAACTTCCAATTTATTAAGATCATGTACTATAGTTTTATTTTCCTCCATATGTCGCTATATTTTTGATACAATATATTTGTCATAGATACAATATAAAACTGTTGAGCCGTTTAATGCAAAAGTGGTATAAGTCAGTCTTTCGCCTTTTTAGTTAAACATTAATCTTGAACACATAACCCTCGTTCAAACATAAGTGGAGTAATTATATCTGTATTAGTTTCATGGTGGATAGCAAAATAAGTAAGAATCACCTAGTTGACCCTTTAGAGAATTTTTGCTTTATCGCATCATCTCATTACCAAATAATCAACTTTTCTAACTTACACTACTATTGTATTAAATGATTCATTTGTACACATATAGTAAATTTTACATTATTTTAAAAACAATATATATAAAAGACGCTAAAAAAAAAGGTAGATAAACAAATTCTTACCTTCTGTAACTACAAATACCACATAAATTTCATGAAAAATTCAAATAACCACAATATTATTCTGGAGTTTACAGCAAAATATTTACGCAGACGAAACATACACATATGTAAGTACAAGTGAATACTCGAACTAATGGCGCCCTCTGATACAATATATTTAGAACACCTAGATGGCGTTCTCGTCAAATGAACCGCCGACTCAGTGTGCTTTAATTCGATTCGAATATTGTCAAAAATATATGATTCATCGCATTTGATTCCATACATATTTACGTTATGTATTGTAAACTATCAAAGAAGAAAGTAAAGATACAGTAACGTATATATTTAGAGTTCATTATCTTGAAAAATATCACTTGTAAAAGTCGTTCGTGTTAAGATAGTCACATACATATGCGTTTAAATGTTTATGTGTCTTGTGCACGTGCAAGAGAGAGTTTGCAGCAGTCGCCGACGCTGTCGACAGTAGCAAGGTGTGTGCTTGTGCCTTTTACCTAAATCTTCCATCGCATCCAACAAATTTCATTTTCAACATTTAAAAAACGTTTATATCAATAGAGAAGTTACACAGGTTAGTAACTACAGGAATGACGAACTTCCAAGCTGTATCTACCTATAGTTTTACGAAATTAGAAAGTACACGCTTCTTACAACTATTTATGATACCGTATATTTCATATTTTCAATTCGTTGCCAGTAAAAACTGAAAATCAAAACTCATTTCTTGTTAATCGCAATTCTAATATGGCTACTTTTCAGTATTACATCAAGGTGCTATAAAGTTAATATAACTCTAGAAAAATGATCAAAACAGTTACAAAATCTCAGGTATTTAACAGTAACAAAATGACATATTCCAGATATCGGTTTCAAAAGATATTTGCATTTAGTAATCGATATCAACTATCTCGTTTAATGCAATAGACTTGGTTTCCTATTGCATTGTCACTAGGCAGTAGATTTTTATGCAAATTCATATTTCTCAGAATATATTTAAGAGTTAGGTGGAAAATCGTTTTATCTACTAATTCATTATAGGAGGCATTATACCTTTGATATTTTATATGTCTTTTCTATACAATTTTGCACACCCAAATTTCTTATAAATGCATAAAAATCCGCGATTTAGTTATCACTTTGATATCCATTCGCTTTCGATTTCAGTTTGGCGAGAGTGCAGTTCGATAAAAAGGAAATTCCTATATTTGCAGCGAATCGGAAAGTGAATTGACAATTTTGAAGGAAGGAGAAAAAGAGTTTTGCGTGAAGGAAAAAAAGAGCGCATTAAACGCGGATCGGTGGCCGGTGCGGAGATGGTCGTTTGATCGTCGCTCGAAGTCAATGTCGAGATACACGGTCGCAGGTAGTCGCCCTCTACTACGCTCGTACGTAAGATTGGTTCGTGCGTGTATGGTGGTTGGTAGTAGTCGCGACGCTGCCGAGAGCAGCTGAAGTGCGTGCACGTCGTTCTTCGTAATCCGGCCAACACGGTGTTCACGGCGTGTGTATGTGTAATTCGTTTCTCGTCGAATTTTGCGTGGTCGCAGGGAGAAAGTGCTGAAGACGGATTAAGGATCAAAGAGAAGCTGGGTGTGACTCGCAATGTGACAAAACTTCGCCGACCTTGGCGGGACGGTGAGTGACCTTTTTGAATGGCATGCACGTCGTCGCTTCATTTTTTATCCGTATACAGAACACCGAGGAGCGGAGAACTCACCGGTGTTTCTACTGCTCGGCACTTTCTCACGGGAAAAATGTCTTATTAATTACTACGACAGCGAGACGTGTAACGAGCTTCGACCACAATTATACTTTCTGCTGAACCCTTTTCATCGTGTTCCGGCGGTCAGATAACCACGCTTTTTTCCTTTCTATCGTCATAGGTAGTATCTTCTTATTAACCTTTTACAAAATTCAAAGGAAACCTTGTTCTCTAGTATGAGAATGCGATTCACGTCGCTTCTGTTGTTTTTAACGTTTGTCTCTAGAAAGAGAAGAGGAAAAAAAAGAAAGGGAGGGAGAGAGAGAGAGAGACAGAGACAGACAGACAGATAGAGAGCGAGGAAGAGAAAGAAAGAGATAGTGGAAAAGGCGCGAGTATCTCCTTTCTAGTGGAAGAAAATTCTTGACATTTACGCATACAATTAGCCCATGCTGTATTTTATTTTCTCTAAACGCTTCCCGTATTCTGCCTACGTCTGTTTCACGTACAGTAACGTACGGCAGAGTTTGATCGATTCAACGTGCAACACATTGGCGTCTGGCTGTCCTTCTTGGTGTTCTGACGTACGCAAATACGCATAGACACGCGGTGAAGACGCGCGTACGCGAATAATGATTTGCAAATGATACGTGATCGAAAGGTCTTCGATAAGAAGTGAAAGTTGTAAGGTGAGTAGAGAAGACTCAGGGGCGAATAAGAAGCCCGAAAAATGCTGCGTTAGAAAAATTTAGATACGCCGTTGCTTTGGAGGGTTAGCAGCCTCGTTTCCCCGAGCCGGCGAATCAATATTTGAGGGTAAGCGTCCCGACTGTCGGCGTCGAAGCTGCAGAACGTGAGTCACTCACCCCTGATTGCGAGGGAGAAGGAGAGAAGGATGACTCTTCTCTTTTCTCTTTCACCCTCTCTTCTTGTATCGCGGCTGAAGTAGGCTCGACTTGCCTCGACTCGACTCGACTCGATACGCGTTGCGCCGTTGTGTGCAGGAAGACTGCAACATTCAGGCGGAAGTTGCTCTTTCCATCTTCATCGTGTCACCCCAATGGGAACAAATATCGATCGATTTCTTTCGCCTAACTAGTCTGCGCAGATTTAGGCGAATTCGTATTCTTAGGAAGAACACGTGAAACTAAAGAAACGTGATTGAAGATATTTGTTATTCTCGTATTAAATACGAATTTCATGCGCATTTTATTCGGCCAGAAAAATTTCTTAGTTTATAGCGATGCAAGAGCGATATTTAAAATTAAATTCTTAATGAAACCTCTTTAATAAAATGTACGGAGTAAAGCTGCGCGTAAGGGTATGGCAAGCGAAAGAAAACAGAGCAAAGAATAGATATCATTGTATAATATTAGGAAAGGATTCTTTAAAATATCGTTTAAAATATCTACGCTGTTTAGAAATGTTTAGAAATCGATCGATTTTTCGTTTCATCGGCTTTCGGATTACATTTAGCCTGAATAATATAGAAATCATAGAAAGTTTTTTCTGTTTAATTATCACAGACTTCGGAACGATATAATCGAGGAGAAATCGCTGGAGATGTAGAAATTTGATTGGGAAGAGCCGGAATTTAGCTTGACGTTCTCGGTCGTTAATCGCCGACGGAATTAAGAAATAAACGCGTATCGAAGTTGTCGTCGCGGGATTTGGCGGCGGTTTAATTAAGATACTTACGAATTTTCGGATTCCCTGCACAGTCGTAAGAACGGAACGTTAATTTACGACCTTTAAAAGACGGCCGCGCACGCATACGAGCGTGAAATGTATGCACCTAACTAAACCCGTTTGAGGGAGTCACGGTGGGAACAGGTTCCATAAAATTGAGCGTTCTTCCGTAGGACTTTTATCTCCGACTAACTATCTTCGCACCGTACCACGCTTGTATCTATATAGAATACCACGACCCTTTTCCGATTTTCTAAACGCGTTCTCTTAGTCTTAGTTAGAAAGTCAAATTCCTTTTTGATCCTATACCGATTATAATCACTTTCAATATATTAGATACCTTCTTTCGTGTTATACTTTAATTTAATTAAAATATCAATGTATCTACGTTATTGGATATGAAAAGACAACAAGACAAAATAGTTGTTTCACCGGGTTTTTTTTCTTTCACTTTTAACTAATTTTAACACGTACTAAATTTTATTTTACTAAAACAAGTATCGTCTATGGGCTACGGAAAGATCAATGAAAGCCGCCGACTGGATTTTTCTTAGTACCACCGCCCTTACAAAATTTACAATGCCTCGGAGCTATCGTTGTCGCGCGAGATTAGAATCGCGTGACTTTCAGGAGCGTAAATCGCGTGCAAGAATTTTTCGTTCGTATTCCTTCTTCCCAGCAACGGCGGAGAGCGATATTAAGCACAATAGGATAGTCGTAAGTTAAAATAATGTTGGCTACCGTATTTATAATCGAGCGAAAGGCATAAGAAAGCGAAGAAGCGCAGACAGGAATGTTCGTATGATGACTGAATGAATGAGTATAAAGTGAAAAGTGGCATTTATTTTCGAATAAATCGAAAGAGGCACAGCCGGCATGACTATGTATATGGAAAGATAGTATCTCCGTGTAACACGATCACGATTCAAATCCTGGATTTATTCTCCAGTAACAAGTCGAACGCTATTTTGTTTGAATTCGTGGTAGATCGATCGCGGCTGCCTCTTGCTTCTTGCAACTCATCAAATGGGATTTGAGGATTTTTATCATCGCGAGATCTTTCATCGTCATCATCCGTGACCAATTATCAGAGTTCGGAGAAGAGGAGACGCGCGTTCGAGAAGTCAATGAGCCAAGCTGTACTACGCTCGACTATGCTAGCCGGTCTACGCCTCGTCCTTTTCCGATTTTACCGCGCACCGTTACGTGAATATGGTTTCGCGTACACGTCTAACGGTTGTTATTGTAACTGCCTCGCAATACCACGGTTTTCATTCGATTTTTCATCGTACGCTTTCTATTGGAAACATTGATCGATCGTTCCGCGGTAAAATATTCAATTGGACGATTGACGAGTGTCAGAAAATTTGTCATTCCGGCGAATTTAATCTCGCCTATCGCTTGATTATTTTTCGCATGCAGGAATTCTAAGAGAATCGTATTAATAATATATGCAAAATGTAAATTCTAATACGACGACTTCTCGCAATTTAAACTGTCTCGGAATACCGTTTAATCCGTCGTCCGGGCGATTCCAATAAAAATTCGTTGTCATTCCAGGATTATTAATTCATCACGAAGAGGAAAGTCCTTTCGCTTTCTTTGCAGAATAATGTAAAGAAATTATTCATCGAAATGTAAATCAAATTATTCTCCATATTTTTGCATCGTTCTTCTTCGTCGTAAAGGCAAACGATTAGAAGTTTCAGTTGAGCGATGTTATCCCAAAACGTAGGATCCGATTTATCGATTGCCGGAAAATTGATTATTCCAGGAGTTTCATCTTCCACGACTTTGATTTGTCGCGCTGGAAATTTGCTTTCCACGTTCTTGGCAAGGTCGACATTGCGATTCAAGTATTCCATACTTACGCGTTTGTCTAATAACTAACAAATCGTTTGAATCGAAGCGGAGTAGAGATAGATCGCATCTCTGATGGTTGTTTCATTGTCAATTAAGAGCTAACGAAGGAACATGCCGTGTTCTCAGCAGTGATCATGTAGATACTTGCTTGGCTCTGCAACCTTGAACGGAACCGTGTACGTACACCGGTTATTGTAATAGGTATGCGGAGTTGTTCGCATGTTCATTCGTGAGGCGGTCAGATGGACGAAGGCGAGTAGCACAAAACGAGAAGTTCTCAGGGATGCTGGCCCGGTTCTCTTGGCAGAAAAATAATTCCTCCCTAATTTTGGCCAATCTTCTCCGGTCGTTGCAGCATTGTAAAACACGAAGACGAGACGCGGATGATTGGGAAAAAAGAATCCATCGAAAAACACGTAGAAATCGATAAAACGTTTTCTCCGAACTTCCATATCTTGCGATTTATCATGTAGGAAGATATTAACTACGAGATTATGCCTGGAGCATTACTTTCTAGGTTTAATTCGAGATTTCAAGAAAAAGGAAGAAATCGCGAGACTTTTTGATATCGGCTTGCCCAGTATGCTTCAAGAATATTTGCTTTTTATTTTATCTGAATTAGAAACACCAAAAACGTTCAATAATCATTAAACTGTAAAGCTGGATATTTCATGCCCGAGGCTACTTCGATCGGGTTAAGAATTTCTCGCAAGGTAGTAGGCAGAGAAGCTTCCTTTCCTCGCTTGGAAAAATTTAACCGGCAAAAGATTCGCCATAATCTCAGTTTACAACTCTCGAAGATGTTATATGAATTTTTGGCGGATTTTTTTAACAAGTATTATCTACTGAAAAATGCATCGGACACGAAAGACCCGCGTATTACACGTTTACAGTTCGAGGATACCGTAAAGACGTTTACGGAATAAGGGTTAATAATACGATGTAGTATGAGCACGGTTACGACGGTCCAGAACTTGAAATATCGCTAGCCATTACGTAGCCATTACAGAAAATTTAGTTTCACGAGAAACGTGTTTCCAGTTTGCACGTTGCACTCTACAATTTCCCTCGAACCTCTGTAACCGCGTCAATTTACAGACTAAAAAGAAAAAAAGGAAGTGTCCTTTCCTGGACACAATTTCAAGAAGATATATTTTTAGAAAATAGAAAAAGGAAATGGAGCTTTTTTTCAGTTGAAAACCGTAATGGTCGTTTAAATTCGCGAACAAATGGGCGAAATTCCACGTCGTTTTATTGCGCAATTATTTCACAGTTAGAGAAACAGTCGGTGCGTGTCGAGTCAATTTACACCGGGCTCTCTATGGGATTTCTGTGCACGGATTAATGGGATTCAGAGGATTTGTAGAGGCAGTGTCAGCTGGGGCTCGCTACGCGCCGCGTCAAAAGATCATTACCGGAGACTTGACGAACGATTACAAAGCAGCGTTGCGCCGCGTAACGTCGATGTAATCGATCGAGCAATAAATCCTGCTGCCTTTAAACTTTTCGACAGAGGGCATTTCACGCTTCCGAGTTCGGTCTGCTCGTGCGAAAAAACACGTGGCCCGTGTGATCGGGCGAAAAGTCGCGTGCCGGCCAAAACACCGAATTGAATCGCTGATCTCTGGAAAGGCCAGTAAACGTGGTTTATGTCTTCGTTAAAAACAACCAAATTGCGCGACTTGTCTTTCGTTGCTCGTTCTTAAGATCGTTCGACCGCTTGTCGGATAAGAAAACGGTTTAGTAACGTCGAGGCTAGTTTGAAGGCGAGTGGAGATGGGCTACTTACGGGGGCTTATCTGCGTTTTCTGAGAAGCTGCCCGATCAATTTGAAGAGGTGCCTGTCATTAGGAGGAAAGACGCAGACGTGGCTTTCAAGGATAATTGGTAGGTTCGAGAATTCCAGGTCTGCTTGTCATGCCATATCTTTCGCGTAATCCGCCTAATTAATAGCTATTTCACAGAAAACAAAGGATACTCCGATCCTTTCCTCCGGCTAAATTGCAGGAATATGGCCAGTTTGCTGTATAAAGGTGTGTACTCGCCGGCACATGTTCGCAAACAGCGTTTTGCAAGATGTTGGCGCGAACGTTTTCTGACCGACGACTTTCTCGCGAACATTTTTCCAAATAAACTCGGTGCTAACAGTTCACCGTATCTGCGATGATATTTGATGTATCTGTAGTCTCCGGACATATCGAATTCGAACCGACAAAGTTTTTCATATTTTTCATTTTTTCAACGAAATTAAAAGGACGAAGAAACTCTGCAAACTCTGTTAATTGCTGTTATTCGATGACCGGAGACGACGAATAGTACGTTCGTGAATAGTATGCGAATAAACGAAAAGCGGCCGATGGACTATGCACGACGTATGGTATGCGAAAAAGTCAGTGAGGATTCGTTTTAAACATCGTGGACAATTAATTTTACGTAGCGGAGAAACACACGAGGGATAGGAATCTCCAGGCGAAAAGATGTTATCGTTATCGCGCATTTTCCACCAGGCGGTTAACCGGAATTTAAGAGTCGGCAACGTGTGAGCGAGAACGAGCATGGAATATCAAGCTGTCTGCACCGTCCATGGAATACCATCGCTGGACGCGTTTCGTCGCGTAAGAACGTACGCACCGAAGCTTGGCGGAAAATTGATCGTCTTTCGAGCCATATTTTTCAAGCTCGTTCGATTCGAAGCAAATGGAGCCGAAGAATAATCGTTCGCAATTATATTCGAAGTACGATCATTTCCGAGTAAACGTGGCCGGAGTAAACGTTTAACACGAGGGACAGAGAACGGTAGTTGGCACGTAGGTGTTACACCCATTGATTCGTATCTGATTCGTTCAAGCAATTATGTTAATAACGACGGACGAAGGCAGACGTAGCTGGAGGTTATTAGAGGGCACCAGCGTGTCTGAAACTTCAGCTCTACTACTATCTTAACGATCTGTGAATCGTTTCGTCCTACGCGTTACCGTAAACTCATCGGTGCAATCTGGAAGTCGAGAGCGAGCGCGGATGATTCGCGAGTTTTCTTCTCGCGCAGCAGCACGCTGTGCAATTTCGTTTTCTATGCAGCTCACTCGACGGATCTTCTTGCGACACGTTGGTCACGCATGGTACCGGTTTTTACCGCTGAGTTTCTGCGATGCGATCGTGGACTCGCGTAAGGGAAAGGTGGCAAAACGTAGCAAACGTTGGATAAAGCGCGGACATTAGAGACGAAAGCGTAAGGAAGCGATTTCTTGGTGATTCATTCGACCGGAGTATTATCGAAGCTGAGGAGAAACTCGTCATGCTCGGCAGCAACGAAGAGTCGATCGCGTGTGGTATGGCAATTTTTATCGTGAGTTTCTGCCGTGGCAAAAAATGACAAAGCGATGGTAAACGTTGCTGTGTACATTGGGGATGAGAGCGCGAAGAAGACTATAGCTTAGTAATTATTCCGGGCGAAGTATTATCGAAGCGAAGGGAAGATCGTGCGTCGCGTCGCGAACAGGAACGAAGAAGCGGCCCTCCGCCTATAAGCATCACGTCCCTGGCCACCTCCTCGGCTCGTTCGTTCGTTTTTTTCTTGTTCTCGTCGGGTCGTTTTGTTCTGAAGGCGAGTCGGCTGGTCCGTGCTCGTTGTCTACCTGCTCGTAGCTGGTTGTGCAAGCGGTGGTTCGATTGGTTCGTGCCGATGCACCATCCGTTTGGATTGGTCAAACCGGATCGGTTAGCCTCCGGGGAAGGAGGATCGCGAGCCGATGCCACCAGAGACCTATCGTGCTCTTGCTACGGTCAACTAGTCCCGTGATCTCGAGGACCGGCGATTCTCTAACGCAACAAGACAAACAGGACAAAGAAGAAGATGCTCGTTGCAGACGGTCGTCCTTTGCGCCACGTATTACCTTGGGCCTTATTAAACACGCGCAAACGCGTTGAAACGGGTTGCCGTTACAGTACCACAGTACGAGTAGAGTGCATCATTTATAACTATACCGAGCCTCCCCTTCGAATAACACAGCGTTCGAAGTCGTTGCAGAATCGTTCGTTCAGATGGCACGATCGAGGAAAACTTGCACCTTTCGTATCGTAATCTTAGTTAGGAGGAATCTTTTACTCGTTCGTTACGTATTTTCAGACGCCTCACGATGCTCTACTATGTCAGAGAATGTTCGATGTCTCAAGGTTTGAATGCTTAAAAGTTAGAATTTCACGAGATGGCTGGTACGTTAGAACAACGAACAGGTTGAACGAATTTGCCGTAAAAGGGAACGCGAGTCTCTTGGTGCAAGGAGGGTGAAACGAGCGGAAATCGTCGTTCCCACGTTTTACAGCGGGTATCGCATTCTCACACTGGCGGAAGATATTCGGCGCGAGAAAGCGGCGGTGCTAGATGCGTTTTTTCATCGATTCTTCTGCGCTCGAAGAAAATGCAATTAACTGGAAACGAAAAATTCCGTCTCGCTCCGATTAATAAAGTCGAACGGAAACTCTTGATTCTCCTGTAAACGAACTCGTCTACCGCTTTTTGCTCCTAGTTTCCTAGGTCGTACGTACTCGATGACCTCTTCTAGGCACGATGAATTATTCAACGGCTGCCGAGACTTCTCGTTTCTCTTGTTTCGTCTAAAATATTTTCTGAGTTATCAGAGTGAAGAAAGTCAGCGAACGATTCGAATTCTCTTTTCCTGTTCGTGTCTTGCTCAAGGTCGTGATCTTTGAACCAACGAGTGGCACGATTGCTTCTCGTGTCCTCTACTTAGACGTCGAAACCAGTTTAAAACCGACCGGACTGAGAAGTAACGCTACCTGCTTTATTATTAAAACAATTAGAATTACATTAACCGAATAAATATCCTACGAACCCGATACAGATACAAGTAAAGAGTACAAAAATCAAAGCGACACGAAATCAACGTCGAAGAGAAACGATTCGCCGATTGTTCCAAGAAATGTATATATTTAACTTATTAACCTATTAAGCAACCAACGTTGCATTCTTTCGTTTCTAATTTTTCTTCAGCCGATTCGCATTATCGAATTTTCCTTTGAATCGCATTTTTCAGTTTCCGTTTCTCCTTCCACCTATCTTCTCAAATACGCAAAATTTTCAAGAACTCGAAGTATCCATAGATTTTTACCTATTGCGATACTCATTGTTCCAACTGCCGAAGGAAATTCCCGAAGGATCGTACCTGTTCCGAGAACGCGGACTGGAATGTTGACGAGACACCGGAACGAAGCGCGACGTGCTATTGGAAAGGCGATAGAGAGCCAAAGAGAACCACGAATATGCGTTTATCGTTCGATAAACACCGTGAAAGTTTCAAATCTAAAAAGCAGATTTTCTATTTTACAGATGGAAGGCCGCGCGAGCGTACGTTGAACCGAACGAGCGAGCAGAAAGGGGATCGGCGACAATGGGACACTTGTCTGGGAGGGTAGAACACGCGAAGAAGGAGCGGTCGTTGTAAGAGGGTGGTTGTCATGGCGAGGTGGAAATGGATCCTCCCGTTGCTCGCGGCCTTCTGCACCCTGACCGACGCGTACCTGGCGGTGCTGTCTTCGAGCACGCCCGCCGGCAGCGTGGTTTTCGAGGCAGGTGTACCGCAGCTGGGTGGGCGTCGAAAGTACGAGGTCTCGAACGAGAGGACCGCTTGGTTTGCCAGGAAGCTGCTCAAGGTGCATCCTCACACTGGCCGGGTCACGTTGGCGCGACCTTTGAGCTGCGACGGTCTTCAGTATCCGCGAATCTTCACCTTCTACGTGGACTCGACCAGTTCAAGATTAGGCAGACCGACGATCGACTATTACAGTCTGCCACTCAGGATCCTGATCACCGGTTGTGGCGGAGAGAATCGAGATCTAGCTGCTACCAGGGGATGGATGGCGGAGACTTTGGCCTCGTACGCTATGCCCAGCACCGAGAGGTGAATCTTCGGTTTTCAGCGAATTACGAGCCTGCCGTTTTCATTGTTTCGCGTGCCTTTTACATCGCTCTTTGAAAACACTCCCTTCTTTTTTCCGATGACTCGATAAATAACGTTAGCATGTACATCAAGAGATTCAGTTAGGAAATTAAGCGAAGGAAATTAATATACGCGATTAAAACAAATTAACGATGAAAGTGAGAAGGACGATATCCGAATCGATGATATCTAATTCGATTTAAATTTACAATATAGGAAATTACTTCTCGGACAATCGAATATGATATGTCGACCCAACGGGAGACTCCCCGTGGCTGATGTTCATTTAGATAATCTGCTGGTAATTAGCTCGCCGCATTAACTGCTATGCGAGCTTCGTTCCTATTTTTCTATGATTAATTCACGTGACGTGACAGCGTAGTAGTTAACGCGCGCAGTTTTACCGGGAAACAAGCAACGGTAATCGCGATAAGGGATAATAAGATTCGCATGCTGTTCTTCTGTCTGCCAACAGGTTCACGGAGGTTTGCCTTAGAACGTCTCAGCTGGTAGCAGCGTTGCGAGACTTTCTTCCACAGACTGCCCTGAAAGAGTGTGAGACTAGGTGGGGTGGCGTAGCGGATCCCAGGTTTCTGATCGAAGGTGCAGCAGGAGATTTGGTCTCGGCAACGGAGCAATGTTTGGTGGATCCTCTTTGGAAAATCTCCGTGTCGATGAATCTCAGATGTGGCATTGAATCGCGGTTAACCGACGCGGAACATCGTCTGAAGATCGTCTTTCATCACCGTCAACTGGACGACACGGATCTCGGCAGGCGAGTCCGCAGAGAATTGAAGAATCAGTCTCCGTATTTCGAGCAATCCCTGTACGTTGCGGTCGTCGAAGAGGAAAAAGAACCTGGCGCGTACGTAACATCCGTCAGAGCCAGGGATCCTGAAGGAGGCACGGTTCGTTACTCCATGAGTTCTCTGTTAGATGCACGATCACAGGCGTTACTCGTCTTGGATCCAGTTACGGGAAGGGTTACGACACGCGCTAGATTAGATAGAGAGAGCGTGGACGTTCACTACTTTCGGGTACTTGCCGTGGACGACTCGTTCCCTCCGAGAACCGGTACTACCACCTTACAGGTGAACGTCCTGGATACGAACGATCACGCGCCAACCTTCGAGTGGCCGGAAGACGAGGCTTCTATCAGAGAGGGTGTACCAGTTGGCTCTACGGTCGTTACGGTCAAAGCTACGGACCAAGATGCAGGCAGAAACGCCGAAGTCGAATATTCCATCTTATCGACGACTAGCGGCAGTGGAGTAGCGAACGCCGACGACGCTCTGACCTTCAGGATAGATCCGAGAACCGGTGTTGTTACAACGCGTACGCCTCTCGACAGAGAAAAGACCGAGGTGTACACGGTCATCCTGAGCGTGTCCGATCAGGCGACACCACCTTCCGCGCGAAAATCCGCGAACGCCACGCTGGTGGTCCGCGTGCTAGACGATAATGATAATTACCCTCAATTCACTGAACGTACATACTCTGCTTGGATACCGGAGGACTTGGATTACACGGCGAATCCGGTGATAGCGCGCATACGCGCAACGGACGCGGATTCGGGGAACAACGCGGCTGTTCGATACGCCATAATCGGTGGAAACACGCAGAATACTTTTTCCATAGACTCTATGATCGGCGACGTGGCTCTCGTCAAGCCTCTGGATTACGAATCCACCAGGAGTTACAAGATAGTTATACGCGCTCAGGACGGCGGTTCGCCAGCCAGGTCGAACACTACGCAGCTGTTAGTGCACGTAGGAGATGTGAATGACAATGCGCCGCGATTTTACACCAGTCACTTTCAAGAGTCCGTGTCGGAGAACGTTCCTATAGGATACTCGATGCTGAGGATACAGGCGTACGATGCTGACGAGGGTGCGAACGCTCAAATAAAGTACACTATAGGGGCGCGAGACTTCTCCGGGGCTTCCACCGAAAATTTCCCCATAACAGTGAACACGGAGACTGGGTGGATCTATACAACGAAACAGCTCGATCGTGAGCAATGTTCAAGGTACAGTTACGTTTAAGGATCGTAACTGTTATGATCCAAATCAAGCAACTTATGCTATAGGAGTTCATAGTTTGATTTAAATAATTTCTGGTTAAGAATAATCGTCGTAAATGATCGAAATGCGGTTAAGTAGATTTGGCTATCGATGATCGTTATGGAAGGAGACAATATTTTTTGGTTTCCGGTAATCATTATCGATGGCAAAAAATTTTATTTGGTTACTTTCGATCATCGTCGATTTTGGTCTCGGTACTAGATACTAGAAAATTGACGATCGTCTCTCATTATATATTAATTGATTAAACTCTTTATTTAGGTACCAGTTCACCGTGATCGCAGCGGACTCTGGTGAAGTACCAAAATCTGCGAGCGCTACCGTGATACTCACCGTAACCGACGTGAACGACAACGACCCTTATTTCGACCCTAAGAACTACGAAGCTGTGGTCTCTGAAGACGATCCCCCGGGCACTCCCGTCACCTCTGTCACGGCGACCGATCCTGACGAAGACGCTAGGATACATTACGAAATCACCGCTGGCAATACTAGAGGTCGATTCTCGATCGCGTCTCAGAATGGACGTGGTTTGATAACAGTAGCTCAACCGCTCGATTATAAGCAAGAAAAGAGGTTCGTTCTTACTGTTACGGCCTCCGATAGCGGTGGTAGAACAGACACAGCTCTTGTTTATGTCAACGTCTCGGACGCCAATAATTTCGAACCGGTTTTTGAGAATACACCGTACGCTGTGTCACTGTTCGAAGATGCGCCCATTGGCACAACAGTTCTCGTCGTCAGCGCGACTGATTCAGACGTTGGAAAGAATGCTCAAATCACCTACAGCTTAGGCACCGATGGTGGGGAGTCAGCGTCCGAATTTACCATAAATCCACAAACAGGAGCTATCACGACCACTCGTACTTTGGATCGTGAACTTGTACCTGGCTATTTCCTAACCGTTACTGCGAGAGATGGAGGCGTGCCACCTTTATCGGATACCATCAACGTGGAAATATCCGTTACGGATGTGAACGACAACGCTCCTGTTTTCGAAGCTCCTCAATACCAAGGATCCATTCCCGAAGATGTTGCCGGTGGTACTAGTGTTCTCAGAGTTTCCGCCACCGACGCGGATACAGATCTCAATGGCAGAGTAAGAACAGTTCGAATTTCGCTGATCAATCTTTTTGAAATTCTTTTGAAGCGGACGAGATACAGTCGTAATGGTAAAAAATTGAACGACGTATCGTAACAATCTTGATAGTAAGCGTTAATAGTAATATATTAAGAGTAAAAAGTTAAGTGTAATAGATAAATGGTGTGAGTCGTTTGTATTTAAAGTACACCGTCTTATAATAAGTAAATCGTGTCTATCATTGTATCGTTATTTTAGGTGAGATACGCTTTGGACGACGACGGGGATGGCGCCTTTGCTATAGACTCAAGCACGGGTGTAATTAGAACAGCCAAGCCATTGGACAGAGAATCTGTCGCCATGTACACTTTGAAAGCAGTTGCGATGGACAGAGGATCTCCCTCTCTCTCGACGGTAGTGCCAGTGACAATTAAAATACAGGATGTAAACGATTCTCCACCCGCTTTCGAGAACGACAAGATCGTTCTTTACATAGCCGAAAATTCACCGATCGGTTCAACCGTTGGTGAAATTTACGCGCACGATCCGGACGAAGGACCAAACGCCATTGTACAGTATTCCGTGATAGGAGGGGAGGACTCAAATAGTTTCGCCCTGAATGTCAGGTCAGGTGCTGATCGCGCGGAACTGATTACGCTCGAAGAACTGGACTACGAGTCGCCAAAGAAAAAGTTCGAGTTAGTCGTGCGTGCCGCTTCGCCTCCTTTGCGATCGGATGCTCTAGTTCAGATACTAGTAACCGACGTGAACGACAACGCGCCCGTATTGAAGGACTTTCAGATTATATTCAATAACTTCAAAGACTTCTTTCCGACCGCTCCCATAGGCAAGATACCTGCTGTGGACGCGGACGTCACGGATAAGTTAACATACACTGTGCTTGCAGGAAACAATGCCAATTTGATCGACTTGAACAGAACCACCGGTGAAATCCGACTGTCGCCGCAATTGAACACGAATGTACCACGTGTCGCCACGATGGAGGTGTCCGTCACGGACGGTATCAACGAGGTCAAGGCCACGATGACTCTCTCGGTGCGCCTGATCACCGATAAAATGCTCCTCAATTCCATCACCGTTAGATTAGACGACATGACGGCCGAGGCTTTCCTCAGTCCTCTGCTGGGATATTTTCTGGACGGTTTGGCAGCAATTATCCCGTGCCCCAGAGAAAACATCTTTCTCTTTAGCATACAGGAGGACGCCAATGTAAATGGGAAGATTCTAAACGTGAGCTTCTCTGCGCGTAAAGTAGAACCAGGCGTGACGGACGAGTTTTACAGCCCGCAATTTCTTCAAGAACGCGTGTATCTAAACAGGGGGATACTGGCGAGACTGGCCACAGTTACGGTGCTACCGTTCGACGATAATCTTTGCGTCAGAGAACCCTGTTTGAATTTCGAGGAATGCGTAACGGTATTAAAGTTTGGAAACGCTTCTGGATTCGCTAGTAGCGATACTGTATTGTTTAGACCTATATATCCGGTAACGACCTTCGCGTGCAGATGCGCGAAGGGTTTCACTGGCAGCAAAGAGTCTTACTTATGCGACACGGAGGTTAATTTATGCTACTCGAATCCGTGTATGAACGATGGCACTTGCTATAGAAGAGAAGGAGGATACGCATGTTTTTGCGGCCCCGAATTCGCGGGAGAAAATTGTGAAATCTCGTTGAATAAGGACTCTTGCGCTCCAGGGATCTGTAAAGGAGGTTCCCAGTGTACCATGAAAACGACTGGCGGTTTCACTTGCGAAGGTTGCCCTGTGACAACTCTAGAAAGCGTGACTCCACTCTGCGAGCTGAAAGCTCGTAGTTTTGGATCGGCAACGTTCCTCACGTTCGCGTCTCTAAGGCAAAGACACAGGCTGCATATCAAATTAAGATTCGCTACCGAAGCAGCAAATGGTCTTTTGCTTTACAACGGGCGATACAACGAGAAACACGATTTTATAGCTTTAGAGATAATCGATTCCGAGGTACAGTTCAGCTTTTCCCTTGGTGACGAGATTACTCGAGCGAGTGCCAGCATACCTGGTGGAGTATCTGATGGTCAGTGGCACGAAGTGGAAGTCTCTTACATAAATAAAACTGTAACGATCTCGCTCGACAACTGTGACGTTGCTCTCGCTTTGGAATACGGCAAAAGACTTGGCTCGAGGTGGTCTTGCGCGGGAAGAAGCGAACAAGTGTTAGAGGAACGTTGTAGCATCGTCACCGAGACGTGTCATCGATTCTTAGATCTAACAGGACCTTTACAATTAGGTGGCCTGCCTGCTATACCATCCAGTTTTCGCATCAGAAACAAAGATTTCGTGGGTTGCGTCAGCGACCTGTACATCGATCATATTTTCATTGACCTAAATTCATTTGTAGCCGACAATGGTACTAACCCTGGTTGCCCAGAGAAGGTTTCTTTCTGTTCATCGACTCCGTGCAAAAATAACGGCAAGTGTCGAGAGATATGGTCCGGTTTTGTTTGCGAGTGCGAAGAGAATTTTGCTGGACCTACCTGCGCTGACGAAGTCGGCAAACCATGGAACTTCCACGGTGACGGAATGCTCAGCTTTAATCCTTTACTAAGACCCATCCAGCTTCCCTGGCTAACAGCGCTTAGTCTGAGAACGCGATCCAAGCAGGCGTTCGTCATGAGCGTGCAAATAGGGCAAAACAGTTCTGCGTTGCTCGAGATCCGAGAGGGTAAACTAATTGCTCTGTTAGACGGCGCGGACATCATTCAAACATGGAACGACGTTGCCGATGGCGAATGGCACAGAGTGGAGATCATCTGGCAAAGTGGTCACGTCTCTCTCGATATCGATTACCGGAATAGGCCCATATCCTCGTCATTACCAGCGAAATTACAGGGTCTGTACATCGGTAGGATCCTGGTCGGTGGACCGGAACAGTCGATGAACACCGAGCTACCATATTTCGACGGCTGCCTCCAGGACATTCGTATAGGCAGCAACCAGAGCGTATTATTAAGACCGACCGTTCAGGAGAACGTCGCGACCGGCTGCAGCTCTGAGGCCGAGTGCAACGTCGACTGTCCGGAGGCATCGATTTGCGTTCCAAAATGGCAAGCGGGCGAGTGCGTCTGCGCGACCGGTCGCGTAGGACGTAATTGCGACCGCGTTTGCGATTTGAATCCCTGTAACACTACTGGAACCTGTATCGAGGATACGGCCTCTCGTAGGGGATACAGATGCGATTGTAACTCGCCAGAATACTCCGGAGACTACTGCGAGATTAAAGCTGACCAACCTTGCCCGGCAACCTGGTGGGGCTCGCCTGTGTGCGGGCCATGTCATTGCGACGAGTCCAAGGGCTATGATCCTGCGTGCAATAAGACTACAGGCGAATGTTACTGTAAGGAGAATCACTATCAACCTTCGGGTAAAAAGGAGTGCATTCCATGCGAATGTTATGCAACCGGAAGCTTCGGTCCTCGCTGTGACACCGAGACTGGACAGTGCCGATGCAGAATCGGGGTCATTGGACGGTCTTGTACGGCGTGTCCCAATCCATATGCCGAAGTCACTCTTCGTGGCTGCGAGGTGGTGTATGATGGGTGTCCTAGATCTTACGCCGAAGGTTTATGGTGGCCGAGGACCAAGTTTGGAATGACTGCTGTCGAGGATTGTCCTGATATCGCTGAAGGAAAGACTTCTAGATCCTGTGACGACAAACTGGGTGGTTGGCAAGAACCTGATCTCTTTAACTGCACCTCAGAAGCGTTCATCGAGCAAAGACATCAGCTAGCTGCGTTAGAGACCAAGGATTTGACTTTGAATACCTATGTCGCTGTTAAAATAGCAAAAGACGTGCACAGAGCGGTGAACGTGACCAAAGACTTGTACGGAGCTGATCTGTTGATCGCAGAATCCTTGCTGATAGCATTGTTGCAGTATGAAGAGAGTTTGGTCGGATTGAACTTGACTCATAGTCAAGATAAAGATTACGTTTCTCATTTGGTTGGCATTTCTAGCTATATTCTGAAATCCAAATACGCGGAGAAATGGTCGAGGATTGAGATTCTTAACGGTGATACTCCTGACAAGATTTTGGATGCAATGGCGAATTATTTGAAGACCTTGACTGCATCTCAACATGATACTTTTACTAATCCTTTTGAAGTAGTCGACACTAATGTTGGTAAGCAAAATGAATATCTTTTTTCTCTTTTTTTAGTCAATAACATTTACAATTATTTGTAATTGTTCAAATTGAATGATTTATTACAATTTATTGATCTTGAGTGCTTTATTTTTGCAGTGTTAGGTTTGGATGTAGTAACTTCTGAAAGTTTATTCGGATACGAGACTGCAGAATACATAGATGATCCGTCAGCGTCTACGGTAAGGCCAACTGAAGCGGATCAGAAGGTTGTCTTGCCTGATACTTCTGCGTTCTTGTCGTCCCCTGCTCATTTCGGCCCGTCAATTACTTTCCCAAAGTATAACAATTACATGGCCGATCCAAGCAGATTCGATCCATATTCAAAGATACGAGTGCCTCTTAATATATTAGGCATAAAACCTCTAATGCAAGGGGAATTAAATGTTAAAAAAAGTTTGGTCAATCGAAAGGCTGTGTTGAGTTACGTGCAATATAAGCAATTAGGTGCCCTGCTGCCTCAAAGGTAAATAATCATATTCGCTATCTCGCATGGATTAGCAATATCAATTATAATTCATTTTCTTTTCAGATTCGATGATTCCGTGGCAGTTAGATGGGGCGTAGAAGTAGCGGTAGGCTCGCCTGTCGTAACAGTATCCGTTTTAGTACCTTCGGATGACGGTTACGAGTCTCTGACTGGAATTCCTTTGCAATCCCCAGTTCAAATTAGTCTTTGGCTCAGCGAGAAGGACGAGTTTAAGACTAGAACCAATCCACAATGTGTACATTGGAGTACGATTAGAGGGTACGCTCTGTAACACTTTATTCGCTCTTTGAACTCTACTCGGACCGAATCGTTCATCTTAAATTTGCTTGCGTGTTACAGAATCGGTGAATGGAGCCGAATAGGTTGTACTACGGAAGTCGAAGATGATTCCCTGTCTTTCGGTACCATCGTAAACTGCTCCTGTTTCCAGTTATCCACTTTTGCAATACTAACGGACGTACTTGATCCAGAATACGTCCCAGAACCGTCTTTACTGGAAGATGTAACGAGTTATAGCGCGTTTATGCTCGCGTTGCCTTTGCTATTATCTGCCTTACTCATTCTGGCTTTGATACGAGGCGGTGGTACAAATTCGAATAGCATCCATAAAAATTTGGTAATGTGCGTTTTCTTCGCCGAAGTGCTCTACTTGATCGCGCTCAAAGCCAGAAGTCCTCTAGTCTCGAATGAGTTTCCATGTAAACTAACGGCCATTGGTTTACACTATGCTTGGTTGAGTACATTCTCGTGGACTTTGGTGGACTCCATTCATCTATATCGAATGTTAACCGAAATGAGAGACGTGAACCATGGACAAATGAGATTCTATTATACAATGGGCTATGGAGCTCCAGCTATCATTGTTGGACTGACTATCGGCGTTAGAGCCGATCAATACGGAAACTTTTATTTGTTCGTATAATTCTACGCTTTTTACTTAAGTATTCTAACAAAAGAAACGTTGTTAATGACGAATATTTGATCTATTTCAGCTGTTGGTTATCAATTTATGAAACCGTGATTTGGTCTTTGATAGGACCAGTTTGCCTAGCAGTTTTTGTGAACTTTTGCATTCTTGTCATGTCAGTACGAGCGGCGTTTACGTTAAAAGAACACATTATGGGTTTTGGAAATTTAAGAACGTTACTCTGGTTATCGGTAGCTTCGTTACCTTTACTTGGATCTACATGGACACTGACAGTTCTCAATGCCTCCGAAAATTCTCCAACATTGTCATACCTGCTTAGTATAGCAGTAGTCGTTCATGCATCATTTAGTTTGATTGGTTATTGCTTCATTAATGGTAGAGTAAGAAGGAATCTGTATTTAAGTTTATTGAGATGCATTGGGAAAAAGACACCTTTGTTAGAAGGAAGTATGGGAAACGGAAGCAGCAGCCAGAACGTAAATGGTCACTCGGTACGTCAAACAATTTAATTCAATTGTATTAAATCAAGAGTGAAAAGGTAATTTTTCTAACTTGAATAATATTACAGCGGTCTGCGTTGGCGTACTCGTCGACGTATAGTGGAGCAGAGTCCGTGTGTAGGAGAGTCCACGTAGGAGTCTCGACGAGTAGTACAACTTCACGAAGTACAAATAAAACTGGGTCCAGCCCCTATCGTAGCGATACACATTTAAGGCATACGTCAACATCCACGAGCAATTATAATAGTGACAGAGATCCCTATATGTCTTCTAGAAGCCACAGATCAACGTTACATTCTAGACAAGGTATTTGTTGGAGTCAAGTTTGATCTGAAGTCGCTGTTACTTCTAATAATTATAACAATTCATAGAAGCGACAGAACCAAGGAATCAACGTAGAGATTCCGAATCAGATTCAGACGGATCCCAAGCAGAAGGTGGCGGAAGAAGCTTAGATCTTGCGAGTTCGCACAGCTCTGACGAAGAAGATGTTACGTCAAGGTCGCATCGAAATATGGGCGTCTCGACGCAGCAACCAGTCGCACACAATTATTTGCCTAATATTCACAGCAATCCTACCGAACACTTGAACATACTTTGCTCAAACACGGAACTATTCCCAAACATTAAACCAATTTACGCGCCTAGGTGGAGTTCTCAGTTACCAGAAGCATATTTATCATCAAATGGTAATCCTCGATAAGCTCTAAAACCTTATAGTATTAGAATGTTTCAAATTAAATTTCAACAACCTTTTTATTTATAGTAATGGACGTGCGTGGAAGTCAATGGTCTGGAGGTACCATGTCCGACAATGAAATGGCCTCGAACAAGACTTCTAGTCCGAATCCACTGCCTTATCCCGAAATGAATTCGCCTCAGAAGAGTCAACCGGATGAAAATTATTCGGAAGGGGAAGAGAAGCTTCATCACTTGGGAGAAAAATACTTGTTCCCATATACAGCTGAGGAAGATCACACTGTCTCACCTACTCCATACATGCTACCCATTTCTTCGCGCATTCTTGCATCCAGCATGAGTCATCACTCGCAAAATTCAAACCATGAGAATCTGAGTGGCTCGGAAAGATATGGAAGTCTGAAGAGAGGGCAAAGTCTACATGGTTCTCAACACGATAACCTCAGTGGCTCGGAAAGATACGGTAGCTTAAAGCGCGGCAAAATGACACCGACTGTGCTAGAAGATTCACCGGAATATATTCTACCTATGAGCGGTAGAATATTGTCCAGTTCACTGACTCATGATTTACAGCATAGCAATGAATTGGCTGCGCTCAGACAACAGCAGCAGCAACAATACGAACAGACCATTACAGAGACCGAGTGAGTATGATGTATTACATTTGAGAAAAATATCTTGCATCACAACAAATGGTATCGATATAGTTTAACTAAGTTCATTTGCTTTATAATTTACGCTTACCCTGGAATGTGACAATTAGTGAAGAGGTAAGCGTCTGTAGAAATATTATATACCTCTAGAACTATTTATTACGCTACTAAAAGTACTTGTTAAAGTAAAAGTCACACTGAGTTTGAAGCTTTAACGTGATAATGTAGGTTGGTAATTTCTTTCTAATTTTTGTTGTTTCAGGAAGGATACTAATGCGGAAACGTCAGTATGACGATCTCCGTGCTACAAACAAACACCGTACAAAGTAATATAACGTACTATTAGCTTAAAATTTAAATGATTAAATATATATATATAGATATAGATATATATATATATATTTCTTAGAGTGGTAATTGCTCTAAGGTATATTTTAAGAGCGGCCATGACTGTACTTACAAAGTTAGCCATATGGATTAGTATGTATGTGTGAGTGCCTGTACGTATCTATATACATACGCTTGTCGGTATTTCGTTTCGTGTGATTCCAGCTTCGGTTCGGAAGCGACTTTTTCGACTTCTTCGTTAACGATAAACGCGACGAATGGTCGGAAGACATATGATCTCTAGTTCATTTCATCATTCGTGTAATTAATATCACTTTCTCTAGTACCTTAATTTTTAAACTCAGTATTGTGCAATGTATACATTCCAATTTCACTTTATATTTAGATTCTATATTCTTCCTTCACTTTCTTTTCTCTCCTTTCTTTTTTTAAGAATTTTACAATGTTTTATACATGCCATGTGGAAGAATCGTACAACTGTGCGGCGCAATTTCCATAGTTTTGTATATATTTATATGAAAAGAATGTGACAAAATACATAATTTATACATATCCTTCATCGGGTGACCGCGAATTTTCTACATTCCGTTCATTTATTCTGTTTCTTTTATTAGTTGCTTAGATATTACGGTGTTTGCACGGATCTGCACCAATATCGTTGATAAAAATTACCTTTATTCTCATTGAAAATATAAATAAATTACAAAATATATAGTTAGGTTAATATTCGGAAGATCGTCATCTCTAACGCAAAGTCAATACGATATCGCGTGAACGCCAAGCGCTACCAGACAGCTTCTGTTCAATCGAATTTGAATACACTTCGGAACGTCTATTACCAAATCGTCATCGATGAGCCTTGGTCGTAGTCAGCGTTTCGATATCATGCTTCTACTAAGGTACGTTATACACAGGTGGGTGTAATCCATGTCAAGTTACGCATTAGAAGATTTCATTTCGAGTATTACAAGATTCTCTTACGCATAATAACGTAATATATATATATATATATATGTATAATGATGTGCAAATGTCAGAGACCTTGCTGTGCAAATCCAATTAGATTCAATTGTTAGTCACGTGTTTGCCAATGATCGTACAGGTCATCGAAGTTCCACTGATTTATATACCATTCTGCAATCGGATCTGCTCGACTGTGGCACACGCACATCACAATTAACCGCTAGGACTAGGAAATTCATCGTCGTTGCTACACAGTGCTTTCGGTGTCAGACGCCATAGACAATGTTTGGAGTTTCGGTACCGAATAATTTTCCGAATGACCATGAGACTGTGAGCGATTCGATACTCTTTCCAAGGTCGATGGAGCCGACGGGGTATCTTGATGTGCTTTCGGCGGTATCGGTGGTGGGCTCACCTAAAAATGACAAATGATTTATAAACACGTCGATAACGACGATACGTAAAAGACAATCAAAATTTTAGAGAAAGAAACTATTACCTCTTGACCTGGTAAAGAATGTGATCCTTGGAATGTAACGTTCGCGAAATTTCCTGTAGAGACGTTTAGCGCATTTATTACAGACGGAGGTGAAATATTCATAATGTCGTTGCACCTTGTCCGTGGTTCGAAATCCTCATAACCGAGATTATTTAAGTTAGTTAAATGCGACTGGAAATCTAATAAACTAGCAGTTGATATACCGCTATCGCGAAGGTCATTCGGCTCATTTTGTGCTTCCGAATCATCGTCCGTGCTCCACTCTGTGTTACGTTTGTACGCTAAACGTTTTGGCGGTGCGGGTGGCACTAGAATGTTTGTATTCGAATCTCTCTTATCAGGCGCTGCAACGTTAAATTTTCAATCAGCTTTTGTACAACTTAGTACAAAAATTCAAATATTTAAATATTCAAATAATCATAGAAACTTGCAGTTATTAATCGATCAATTCATAATTTAAAAAACCGCACGTGGTTCATGGACTAATGAATTACAAACTCTTCCAAGCCACGTGAAAAATTAGAACATTCTTGTCGTAGCACAGTGTTGCGCAATTATTACACAAGTCTTTCAACATCTGTGTCTACAAGATTTGTATGGTCCATAAATTTCGACATTGTGAGTTAAAATAATACTGATTGTACGTTGTAAGAGTATAGCTAACGTCGCAAACCGGTGTGAGATCTCTATTTGCTCTGCGTAAACATGAAACTTACTGCAACCTCTAGGAGGCAACGGTGGCGCTGATTCAGGACCAGGTTCGCTCCATGACGTTCTTAGACCGGTTTGATCCACTCCATCCGTTGGCGTAGGTAAAGAATGTCTCAATGGTAACTTTGGACTTAACGGTTTGCTCAGAGATCTTTGATGCGTGGGTCTAGGCGGAGTAGTCCCGTAGCCCACAGAACGTGGCCGAACTTCACGTTGCGGTATAGGTGGTGGCCCACCGTCTACTTTTGTGTAGAAACCTTCATCTTCAGGTAGGCCATCGCTGTCCGCGTGAGAAATTCTGCAGCCTGCCGTTTCCAATGTAGCTGGACGTTGCTTTTCGTTAACGGGTAACGGAGGTAACGGTGAACTAAAGAAATGAAAAATAAATACGAAAATTCAATTGAAAGACGATTGTTTTCTTGCAAGTTTATTTGCAAGCACAAAAAGCACAATTTGTAATTACTTGACAATGCTGTCTTGATGAATTGTTCTTTGTCTTGCTAGTGGACCAAGACCTTGTTTCAGCTGTGTAAATCTTTCGTTGAGTCTCTTGTGTAGCGGTTGCACGCCAGCTGGTGCAATTTGTCCGTGTAAATTTAATCCCGCCTCCAAAACGCTCATTTGGTCGAGAATCAAACTCTTCAGTCTGTTTACGTGTGGTACCATGTCCGGATTTTGTCTAGCGAATTCAGGCGTAAGAAAGGCTTCTTGGTATTTGGTGATGCCACCCATAACGTTCGCGTCGATGATACCTTGGAGTCTCATGCTAAAGGGGTTAATATTTCGATTAGGTTCGGCAGTGTATTGCGCGACAAGTCTCCTCAATTCTCTCTCCACGCTCAGCATAGTTTCACAGGCGTATTGTACAGGCGCTAGTAGCTCAGATCTCTTCTCGATCACCTCAAACCATCTAAGTATACCAGGTAGTTTCGCCTCTGTGGTCAACGTGGTTCTTTCGATCCAGAGAGATTTAAACTCGTTCTCTCGGTCAACAGGGCCTCTGTGAAGTGGTCGATCAAAGATAAACTTCCGAACGTCATTAACTAGATAAAAGGCGACCACTCTTTCTGGCACTTCAGCTCCTCGACAGGCTAGGCTGTTCTCCTCGGGGATTGGTTTAACGTTACAAATTTGTATATCTGAAATGTTGCATATAAAGTGTTACCAAGTACTCTTGATATCCTTACTAGATGAAATAAATCTCTATTTAGATTCCACTTTCTTAATTACGTTCATAAAAATAAGAAATTGCATAAGCATCCTAGTAGTTGGTATATGGCTAAGAACCGGAAGAAAAAATAACGAATTAACTTACATTGTCCCTCTGAGATAAGGATGCTCTCATCAGGCGGCGAATTCTTCATTAATATTTGTGCGCTTGGAAATTCAGTCTGTAATCGCTGTGTGAATGCCCCTATTCTCTCGTATTCTAAACCGCGATAGATGAACAATTTATTCTGCAGAATCACCACAAAGAAGATTAAATTCGTCACGTTTAATTAAATCTATTTTAGACCTAATCTCATTCATAATTGATACCTACCCTAACGAAAAGAGGAAAACTAAGACCGTAGAATCCTACTCTAAAGTACTCCGGCTCTGGCCGAAGTTGTGTCAATATATTGTCCAGTAATTTGGCTTGCAGTTTCAGTAGATGACTTAATTTTGCATAGTCGTATAATCTAGTCTCGTACAGTACTGCCAATTCTTTACACAAAGGAATACCTTTCTCCCAACATTTGCCTCGATCTAAGTCATGAATTATCTTATGATAAAGGACCTCCTTTCTCTGCCACTCTGGCTGTTGCGGATGCAAGTGATCAGCAGGTAAAATTGTAGAACCCCAACCAAGCTGATCGGCGTATAATTTCATTGTAAATCCAGCTTCTGTATAGTTTTCAGCTACCAAATGTAGGTCGTGAAGCTTGTAAATATAACGCAGGTACATCTCTTTACGATTGAATTCATTCTTGTAAAAATTCTAAAGAAAAAAACCAAGATCCATTATTATCTCCATTTTTGTTTTTGATACGAATTTGTAATGTCTCGCCTACCAATAGATTAACAGTGCACGACATACGCTTGTCGCGATTCTCGTCCCCCTGAATTACGCTCCTGTAATCTAGCAGTCTTTCCAGTAAACGCGTAATTGACGTGATGAAAGCAGTTCCGCTGTCCTTCCAGGTTGGATCTTCTGACTGAACTCTGTCCAATAATCTACGGACAAAAATAGAATAGCATGATTTAAGTATTCCGTTCACGTGCGCGTGTAGATGTATGTAGTTTAATTGCGAATCTAGGCGACACACTTACACGGCGCTAAGATGTTCCCTAACGCAGCATGAAATTGCAAATGAAAGTTTTAATGATGACATAGAAAAACTATAATTGCCAATGCTATTACCAAGTTCTAATGATTAGACTGCGGATATTTATGCCAACGCATATTTTTATGAACACGACTAAAATAATAAGACATTTAAATATTTTATATATTTTTGCATATTATGTGCGTTTGGTGCACTCTTACATCTATAAATCTCTCATACGTGCATAAAAATGTGCATTTATACAAATGGAATTTTTTATAAGAAACGTTCTAGCAAAGGTAAACGACTACTCACATTGTGTTAAACAACTGTCTGTACTCGTCGTCACCTTTATTCTCGCTGATCAGGATATCCAGTTTATCGATCAATTCCGATTCCACAGATTTGAAGCTACCACGAGCTCGTTGCTCGCACTCCATCATATCGAAAAAGATGTGCAAAGTGGCCTTCCTCAGCTCACTCTCAGGAACTAAGGTAACTTCCAAGAAGGGCCCTACCATTCCAGGAATAAACTCCAATTTACGATCACCCAAATGATTCCACATGGAGAGTATTTGAAAGCCCATGAACACTCTCATGTCCCTGTATTTTTCAATGATCTTTTCACGCTTCACTTCCGAAAATTGTTCGAGTTGCAGAGATGGCTGAGTGAGGTACGCTACGGCTAGATTAAAATACGTGGACCAGAGCTGCGAATCGAAGCTAGCTTGCGAGGCCAAAGGCTGAGCGAGTTCCTGCAGGGACTTTAAGATAATACTGTTCGCCTGCATCCTAATTACTAACCAGTCGGGTGGAAAAACTTCCTGTCTGACGAGATCACGGAGAACTAAAAAGACTCTCAAAAGAAAATCCTTCAGGGGTTTTCGTTCGCCTGTATGAGCTAGCTCCTCCCAAAGTCGAACGTAATGGTACTCGTCTAGAAGCTGAAGCAATCCTATCAAGCAAGCTACCAGGCATCCCAACACGGGGCCACTGGTGTTTATTACAATCAGAATCGTCTGTATCAATACATCCAAGATAGAAAGGCAGAGGGTCTCGACGTCGTGTTGAATACAGTTATTAACTTTGTTAGTATCTCGCCCCCTTTTGTATAAAAAGCTGAGGATTTCTCCTAGAATCTCCGTACAGGATCTAAGTTCCTCTCGTCTAACCAAATGGATCCTCAAGTGTCTACACATCGTAACCAACAGCAGATTCCTGCTCTCGTTGTCCTCGCGAAACAACAACGAGGTGGTCAGATTTTTAATAGCCGTTAATTTAGCCTGCGTGAGTTGCAACGGTGGTTCTCTTGGCACCGAGTCGAGCATCGTGCAAGCGAGTTTCGCCACCTCGAGAACTGGCAGCACGGCGACTAGCTGTTCGAAGACTGCCGAGATGGAGTAAAGCAAAGCTATCTGAGAGTGAAGCACCATTTCGTACGGGATGCCCAACATCTTGTTCAATGCGGCGAAAACGCAGTACAGATCACGCTTGAAACTGTCCTCGTATTGACCAGCTGTTGCTCTGGCGAATAATAGGCGACTTTGAATGATGAATTTGAAGATATACTCCAGAGAACGGAAACACTTGATTATAGGCTCTTGCTTCTCCGCCGCGGTTACCCAATCTGCACAATGTTGCACGCTACTTAGAAGACCTTTATATACCAATGCAGCGGCAAAGTGGCCGGAAATGTAAGCATCCATGACAGGTTTGAAATGCTCGAACTTGGAATCCTCGAGAAGGCTGAAAATGGAGACGAGCACTTGGAAGACTAAACCCGAATGAGCCGTGGAGTTACCGTCCTCCGTGTGGAACATGGAAAAGAGCGCATCTAAAATGTCCTGTAGAAATTTGACCAATTCCTCGCCGTCCAGCCGCAGTACGCGACCTAAAGCCTCCGATATTCGTTCCGGATGTGCCTTCCATTGCAACAGGCTCAGGAGGTCCACGTTTTGCGTCAATTTTGTGCTGCAAAGCAACGTTTGTACGAATACGGCCTCTTTGGGGGATCTGGAAAATGCTGGTGAACCTGAAAACACGCAAGAAATGAATAAGAGGAAGTGCTTGATTCATAGGTAGATTCGAATAACAGAATTTCTAAAATCAACAAAATTTAACTAAAACTCGATCATACCTGTTGCATTTGGTTCCCGAGCGCTACTAGGCAAAGAGAGGTAACTTAATGAATCCAACTTGGAACGATCTTCGCACTTGTAAATATATAGCTCGTGGGGGCCATCCTGAAGAGTAGCTCCCCCAGGTTCCATAAGACGCACGAAGGCGAAGGAGAACAATTTCTTGTCGTTCTTCTCGCGTGCTGCGTCAAAGGAAAGCATGCTATGTTAAAAACTGCGGATATTCGGTATGCCAAAAGCTCTTAATCTGCAAAGAAATTTCAACGACGTACTGGAACAGTGCCGGAATTCAAAGCGGACGTGGCTTCCGTAAAACTTGTCTATAGGTATGGCCAATCGAACCGTCTCGGCCCACGACGGGCTGTTGTGATGATATATAACTAAACTTTGATACTCAGAACTGCCCTCCATTCCAGCCGCGCCAAACAAGCATTCTTCCAGAGGTTGACCATCCGCGTCCAAGACCAAAATCGTCACCTATAGATTTCGTCGTGATTCGTGTTTAGTCAAATTTTATCACAACTGACGATAAGCGTCTCTACAGTTTGTACTTCGATATCAACGAATACCTCGATATTTTTCCCAGTGGATTTTCCGCCTCGTTCGAACTCTCCACGTTCCAGTTTCAGGTACAAGTCGTTTCTCACGTCACCCGGCATGATCACGTCGGAGAACCCTAGCTTCTTCGTTAGACAGATATTTTTGAAAAGCAGTGGATTCTCCTCGCGAACTTGAGTCAACTCGCCGTGCAGGACGCGCAGTGAAACCACTATGCCGTAATTAGGCTGGCCCGGAAGTGGGGAACACTTGTTGTTACGAATAATCTGCTCGTGTAACTGGTGAAACTCCTTTTCTTCCCCTTGGCACACCTAAGACAATGCTGCTTAGACTGCTGACTGAACTTGACTTCTTTTTCTTTAAAAAGGTCTTAGCAATTCACAAACATTTGAACAAACAGGAACGTAGATGAAAAGTTTCCGCAGAAGGAAAGCGGACAGATAAATCGATCGACTTGGTACAGCTTACCTTGAACGTCATTTCCAGTTCCTCCGTGTGATCCTGCGTGGCTTCGGCAAGCGAGAGGACCGCGACGCCGTGCGGTCTCCTGTAAGTGGCAGTGCCCGCTTTGTTTTTGCCCGAATCAGAGTAAAGCATTCTGCCGCATCGCATCACGTGCGCGACCATGTAAAGGTCCCTGCTAAGGTCCGCATTGCCGAGATCCGTAAAAATCGTGCAATTACTATGAATCTTCTCTATGAAGCTGGAGAATCCCTCTTTCGAGATTCGAACCAGGAAACGTTCGCTTAGATATTGATTTCGTTTCGCGTCGTACAAGGAGAAGTAGATTTCCGTGTCCTCGCCGATCGAGTGGCCGAAATCCCTCATGCAGAAATACAGGTGATGGGTCAGCACCTTTCTGTGCTCCTTCCGCCTCAGGGTTCCCCTAGCCGACGACCCTTGCGAATTCTCCGCGCTTTGAACGTGCTGAAATCGATAGAACGTGAGTGGAAACGCGTAAATATCGCCGTGAATCGTATACGCTATCGTATTAATTATACAAAATTAATAATTATAAAACAGCATTTACGCGAATCCTTTACGGCGCGAGTAGTCTATAAATCTAACGAGTATCTACGACAATGTATCTTATTATTTGTCACAGCGTAAATCTTCCATTACACGTAGCTCCGACGAGCTATCATCGATGATTGTGAAGTATAAAAACATTGTTGGTAATTCCGCAATCAAGATACATCTAGCGGAAAATAAACAAGCGTCAGGATACTTTTGAGCCGTAATGTACGCTGGCAATCGGTGTACAAATCGCGGCGATCGCTCGTTCGTATTCGACGAACGCTATTCTGTCCCACGACGAGATATATAAACGGCGAATTACAAATATAGGAATTTCGATCGAACGATCGGCAGACATTCAAAATTTCATGTCGCGCGGCCGTGCACCGAATACACCCCCGGAGCTGCTTCATTTCAATTCTTGCGGAGTATTTGAAATGGTCAGCATTCCAGCTAGAATTTCAATGAGCTACGCGTTATGGCGAGGTATGAGCGCTCGGAAGCTTTGCTTCTGTCCCTTTCTTTCCCTTTCGAAAATATCGAGCTCTAACGCCAGTCGTCGTTCGCTATTTTCTCTTTCTGTCTTTTTCGAGTCAGCCGTTCGTATTGGCTGAAAAACGTCGATGCATGGCGTCGCGTTTCTTGGATCGGCTTTTACCACGAATTCACGGCGATCGTAAATTCGCGCCAGGTCTTTGGAAAAATGTTCTCCCATAGTAATTACCACGTGATAGAGTTCCACGATTGACATCGTTTCCGGATCCACCATATGAGCACCCTGGCGGGGCACCAGGTCCAAGCCCAGTTTCCTGAAACATTGAAAATATCGTGCGATTGTAGAAACGGTACAAGAGGCTATTTGCGAGAAACGACTTCAAAAGATACAGATTCCCTTAATTACATAAGAATCAATCTTCCAATTAAAGTCATAATGTTCTAGGCAAAGGAACTCACTTTGTCGAATTCGAAGAAGGAATAGTTAACGATGTGCGTCGAGTTTTCGTTTCCCAAGATATGTTCCATTTATTAAAATATTAGTAAAATAATAATTTCCTTCGACCATTAAGAGTCTTTCTCTCGGTTAAAGGTAAAACAAGACCGAGACGAAAGGTTGGAGGATCGTTATGCGAGCAAACTAAAATTCCCTCCCAATGAATGGATTTCGTAGAAACGAAATTCCGTTGCACAAAGTAAGTACGAAGATCACTCGCATACATGCGAAGTGCGCTCAGAATGGGCTCTTTAAATTACCGAAAGATCAAAGCTTCGGTAGAAGTCAACACCCTCGGCGGATCGGACGAATCTCTGCGCTGGTCTTGTCTCGGGAGGATAAAATTATCGCAGGGGTTGAAGAACCATCATCGAAGATGATCAACGAGGAAGGTGGAGCAAAATCGAGGGAGTAAGGGGCGATCCAATTAAACCGGGCATCGAATCAGTTTGAGAAGTTTACTTCTGAAGTGGCGGAGCATACTTAACTTCCCATGACCCCGGACGACCGCATGCCATAGGGCCGACGTGTTCTCGAACGCATTGGGGCCCTACAGGCCCGGCTACTCGCCAGGGTCCTCGCGTGGCCCCTTCACCTTGCAGGAATGCAGCTATACGCCGTGCGTTTCGACTTGGCTCTACTCGACTCGACTCGACTCGCTTCTCCTCCTCTTTGTTTCCTTGCCACGCGTACAAATGTATAATAATGTACATGTGCCGAGATTTGCATGGATGTACGGCGCCAGGCTTTTTGCCTTCGACCATTTCAATTTCGTGTCAGAGATAAAGAAACGGAGACGAACTCGAGGACGTTGCGAAACGAACTAGAACGTCGCAGAAATAGCTTCGTTAATTGTAAACGTTGATTGGAACGGAACGCGTCGAATTGACTGGTATAATTCGCGGTGACCTGAAAATTTATGCAGACTCCGAATAACTTTGTTGGGAGTATATGTGTACGAGTTGCAGCTTAGTTTTTCATGGGCTATCGGAATATTTGTAGAAACGTTTTGCGGTATATACGGTATGGCAAGGTACAGCGAAGCTACGATACTTCTAATCGTAATACAAGGTCGTTCTTCGTTAACTTCTCTCGGCAGACATCTGTAAAACGTACAGTCATAAGTAAATTCATTTTGACTTTATTTAACGAAGGTGCTTATGAGAAAAGTCAAGAGAGCCTGCTGTTAATCGTTGCGCAAATTCGAGTAAATTCACTAGAACAGCCATCGGAGATCCTTGCCAATGTTCTATCCACGTCGAAGAGCCAAGTTACGCTAACACCGTGACCGTCCGTAACTTCTTTGCGCGATGCAAAAATCAAAAGTTCTCCAGCTAGAAGCAAGCAATTACTCGAGTTTGATACTGTCGTGACTATTTTACTTTTGTTTCTCGTGTGTCCTGATAAGATGAGAGAGTCAAAGAAACTGGTCGAGACTGTGTCGGGATAGTCGTCATTATTTAAAATGAAGATACTTGCGGCGAAAAAGACGTGCAACGTTAATGCCGTTGAAGCGATAATTAACGCTTCGTTCAAACACGTATAGGTACATAACAGGGAATTCCAAATAGATTTTGGGCGGATCGGGAAGATTAAGTGGTACGCTCGAGAGAGCGTTGCTTTTGCTTCTCGCTTTGTCTCGTGCCTGTACCCTCCTCCTCGCTCTCCACGCGGCTACGTTACTGATCCTGCTGATTCGGTAAAGCGTCCTACGCCCCCGCGAGCTCGCCAGGTAAGGCCGTAATTTTTCCACCGACTGGTTTAAGTCGATCGACGAAACACACTTTCAAACCTTCGCTTCTCTAAACTAGCAGAACGTCGTATTTATTTCGCTGTTAATACATTCGTTGTTATCAAAATTACCTTCTTATACCTCAAACTGCATGTCTTTTTCATCAGAGATGTGCTTATTTCAAACGATGATAACTGCCTCGGTACATACCGTCCATTGTTTTCTTTAACTTTCTACAAAAGTCATTTTATCAAGAAATATGAAAGATGAAAATTCAACGCGACGTCGTGTAGATTTCATTACTTAACCTAACTAGTCGCATGAACTCAACGTAAGCGTCGATGGCGAACATCGATGGGGCGTTTCACGATCCGCCGACGCTATACGGTCCTGGCTATCCTGAAAGGTCCCCCCTCGGGCCTCGCTTGATGGAATGCAGGTGAGCAGGCAGAGTTCGATGCGTGGAGACAGGTACAGGCAATGTCTGCCACGTCGTTCGGACCTATGTCCCATTCCAAAGATATCGGATATATTCTCTCCAGGCGGCGACGTTCGGTTCACCGCGAGAATCAAGCCGTCTAGCTCGAGAAACGACGGACGAGCCTTCCTCCTTCGCTGCTTTCTCTTCGTCGCGTCCGCGTCTGGAGAGACCTCGGTCACTTTGGATGACGAATTCGTTCGGCCAATGGCCGCGCATCGGGCATCGCGGGAATCCAAAAGTGTCGATTTACAGCCGTGTGAAATACTGCCCCGTAGAGACGTTTTCACGCATGACAGATTTCATGGAATTTCTGATCCGGAACATTGGTTCTTAGATTGTGTGACGTGTATCGAAATGTAGGTGATCGGATGGTGATAACGAGAGATTGGAAAGTATGCGATGTTCAAATTGATTATCGATGAATAAGCGAGCGAAGAAATATTTCAGTAAAATGTTAGAGGTTATTATACATTAGGTTGTATTATCCATAAGTATTCGGGCAGTTGAGTCATATTAATGACATTTTACATGTCGTAAATTATAATTCATAAATTATACTTCAGTATTGATAAATAATATATATTACGATTATCGCAGTACGAATTTTCTTAGTTTAAAACAGACGTAGAAATGGAAGTAGAGTTCTAGGGGATACTGAAAGTTTCAGTCGTTCTGAATAATTAAAATAGATGGCGGGTGCTCGCAAGTTTAAGACAGTTCGTGGCTTGGGCTAATTCAGACACGCGTAAACGTCGAGCTAATCTCTCTGGAGGCCCCAGATAATTTGAAAAATCGATGTCTCAAAAAAAAGAGAAGATTTCGTACCGACAATAACAGAGAGAAAGAGAGAGAGAGATATACTGTTGCAAGTCGAGGTGGTGAACTTTTCAGCTGCGAGGTATTCTTTGCGGAGTTCAGTAACCATTCGGTAGCTTTAAACGCTGTAATTACGTCGGTGCTGCTGCGAGTTGGTGGACTCCTGTTTCTGCTTCAAACTGACAATCAATTATTAGCCTTCGTTCGCTTCGCACCGTTCTTTGCGCTGTCTTTATATTCCACCTTATTCCTCTCGCTTTATACCGACCAATTAGCTCCACTTTTTTTCACATCACTGCTCAAACGAGAATTATTTTTGATCATAAAGAAGCTGTAGCTGTTAGAAGGTTTCTCGCAAATTTTTTCACTGTGCTTTGTAAATTTCAAGTACAACCTCATTTATGACTCAGAAAAATAAAGGAAATTTTTAACTAATCCTTTGTTTAACCAATCCTTCAACCCACTCTTATACAATCAGGTAGGTTGTACTATAAGTTTTACGCCTTAAATGTCGTTATACGTGACGCGATTAATAATACTTATTTCCTATAAGAAGTTGATAGTGCTTATTTCTTGGATCTGACATCAGAAATACAGAAAATGTTTAGGATAAAGAAACATTTCTCATGTCATTGATATTGAATTCTTTTGAAGATATAAAGTAATTCTAGCAATTCAGAGAAAGATTTTATACAAATAACGTCATTATTTCTTAAAACTGCAGAAAAAAGGATCATTCACGGTTCCATTACAATCAAAAAATGAGGATCGTGTGGAAACAAAATCCGTGGAAATCGTACTCGTAATTTGTGCGGTGTGAGTTCTCGCGTTCGTGTAAAACGGCCTTAATAGGAGTGTTTCCTGATCCCGGAACGAGTAACGAGACTCGTACGTATAGCAAAGGGTTCGTGGGAAGACGAACGCCGCGTCTGGTTCGCCCGAGGGTACACGCACACAGAAACACAGTTCGTGCATCGAGTTACTCCACAATGAACGCCCTGGCGACTCGTGGCCGCCCGAGTGCAGTTGCAGTTCCGTGCCGTGTAGGTCTCTCCGCTGGCTCCAGCAGAAGATAGGCAGTGGTAGTAGTACTAATAGATGTCAGGGCCAAATCCCCACGCTGCCACGATCTCAATTAGATCAAATGACGCGCGATTAAGCGCGATTAGCCGCGAACCTTTCAGTTTTTCGTCGTTGAAAGTCGTTGTTTCCACGTCTGATTACGACGAACATACATATTTCTTTGAGCCTTTATGTCCGTTTACAATGACCGGAGAATGGAACTTTTCTTACTCATTGTCCTAAAACGATGTATGTTTGTTGATCGAGTGCATACATAGCCGGTCGTTGGTATATATCGGGACGCTAGAGCCCTCTTGCATAATAGTTAACAACTAACAATAATAGTGAGTTTATGAATTGTAGGTTATAGACTTCCTTTTTACAAATTTATAGTTTTACGTTAAATAGGATTAATCGAATAACTTGTAATTTGTAAAATTGATTTCCAGAACATTTGTTTCATTGTCAAGTTTGTTGCTGTTGCCTAAGAGAGTCCTAATGATATTTAGTACAAACTGAATGCTTTTCTTTTATTTTTACTGCAAATCTATCGTTTCATATGCGTCATACGTACCTCACAGATAATGTAAAATATTAGATAAAGTAAAGTTTGTGGACTTTATCAGTAAATATAACTAGTGAGTAAATGTCCTAATATTTATTATTCCAGTGTGTTTTCGAAAAGTTCCGTCAGGCAAACACAATGGTCAAAATACAGGAATGGAAGGGGTCGTATGACATGTAGAGTAGGTTGAGATCACGTTAAGATTCAAATGGTACGCGTTATCTCCTAGAAAGTGGGTAAAAAGAAGTATCGATACCAGGTGTACGCTTATTAAGTTGGACGATCGTTGCCATTCATTAAATTTCTTTCAGCGAAGCAGCCGCACGTCGGTAGCCGCGAACCACGGAACTCCCCTCTACCTAAGCGCTTTTTCCCTTCACGATGCGCTACCTCTCATTGTACAGCCCTGGGCCCGAGTAGAACAACGCCAGCACCGTGCTACGCCGAGGCGAAAGCAAAAAGAAAAAGAGTGCCTTACGGGGAATAGAGGCAGCGTTTCCCAACCTTCGGGAACCTTTTCTCGACCACTTGGGTACGCTGTGAAAAATGTCATTTTCTTCCCCTTCTCTTTTACATTCCTGCTTGCATTGTGCTCATTTCTTGCTAGGTAAGATTAGAGAGTTGGTGATAAAATGTTTCTTATCCAATACGAAACACCCGATTATCGATAGTAACTTGTGTCAAAGGTGCATAACCTTTCGATATTTCAAATACATACACGGGAATGATTTCTTAAGATTAGTACTATTTATTGAAATTATTTCAGGTTTATTTACTATAGTAATCCATGTGTCACGAAACGTTAATTGAAGAATCAGAATATGATGTAACATATACTATTTCACAGAAGCAAACCCATTCTACAAAAAAAGTTAATTATTCCAATAACGCTTGATGGCTGTGATTTATATTTAGAACTTGGTAATCTGTGTAATATGCACAACTAAGGAGGCAAATTCGAAGAATCCGAAGGATTGGGAAACCCTGAAACGAAAGACGTGAGGGGAACGCGGTTATGTGGCCTGGAGTTTCATCCCGCACCACCGCGTTACCCCAACAAGGAAGCAAAATGCATCGAAACGAAGAAACGAAGAGGGCCACGGAGAAAAGAGAAAGAGAGTTGCGTAGAGGGCAGTGCATACGAGGTGGAGCCTCCAGGCACGCTCATTAGAAATAATAATAATTACTACAACACGGATAATAAATGTTGCCGTTTGCTCGATACATGCTCAACTTGGAAAGTAAGTTAACTACTACTGGCACACGGTAATTAAATAAATGAAATACGTTCGGTCGAATGATTTATTTTTCGTCTACGTTCGACCTAACACGCTCGAGCATCTCACACTGTCAGCTCTAACTACGTGAGCGACGTCAAAATTTTGAGAAGACGCCAAGGAAGAAATCCTGTCTGCGGTCATTGCATGGAACCGTTACTCGCACGCATACACGAGCATAGCGAGTACATGGACATCATCGACGTTGCATCAGAAATTTACTAAACCAAGTTGTGCAAATTTTAAATGCTCGTTAAAGGACGTTTGTTCTCACGTGCTTTGAAGCAGTTCCTCTAATCCAAATGAATGTAATTTTATAAATATTATTTAGTTTCAAATATAATTTAGCTTCTTTATTTTCTAAGGATAGAACGAAATTATAGATAAATGGTATATAGAAAATTGATTAGAGTTACTATAAATTGTATAATATGTTCGTTGAATATATGATCTTACGCTGTAAAGTCAAAAATCGAAGAGGCAAAAGAGAAAGGAGGACGAAAGGGGAAGACGCGCGAGGAGAGGCTTTAAAGAGCCGAAGTGAGCCTCCTTTGCCAGGGGAACAGGTTCCCGGCATGGTTATACACCGCGTATTCACCGAGCTGAAAACCTTGAGCTCTACGGATAGAGAAAGAAGCGTTCGTCTCATCTCTCTTTACAGATGCTGTGGTTGCGGTTGCTCTTTACAGACACATGATACGAATCGAAAATTTAAACCCGAACCCACACGAAGCGAGCAACTTTGAAATCCAGCAACGAAAACTCGCATAACTTCAAAGATTACCTAGCAACAGATTCCTATCATATAAATATCTATTACACAGTGCCTTTCTTTTTTTTTTGAAATCTCACATCCGTGTTCAAAGTTACATTTACCATTCGTCGTATCGATCTTTATATTTAAGGTTTAATACGAAAATTATTAGAAATAACTGGTGCAACGCTTCTCTGTATGTTAACAATAAATTCAAATTCAAATTCAAATTTATAAAATGAATTTCCCAAATCTATCGTAGGATATAATATCGTTATACAACAATAGGGTAACCAGAATAATAAGCCGCGTACTGAAAATGAAATATCAACGACGGCGGAAGAGTAAACTTGGCGAGATGACGTTTCGCGGTTTCACGATTCGTCACCCTTTCGTTACGCGATAAAATTCGCACGATAGTCGTTGTTACACTCTACGAAATGTCTAGAAAGACGGACAATCCGGAAGAGTCAGAAGTTGGGACGAAGCAGAAGAAAAGAGAAAATCAACGATGCAACCGATTCACGGTGAATCGTGGTCGCGTTGGTGATTTCCAAAGGCGACTGTACGCACCTGATAGAGTCGCCCCCACGCTTGGAACTTGGCGAGGCAAGATGGCGGGGAGCGGTGGGGCCCAGAACGAGTCCCTGACTCTCGGTTCAGTTGCTGTTCGTACGCCGGGCCCCGTTGGTGCGTTACGCGGCCTCGTCCCAAGCCTGTCGAAAGAAACTATCTCCAAAATATACGAGCCGATCTCGTGCGACATCCGACGTAGTCAAGAGAGAGGGAGAGAGAAAGAGAGCCAGTCTTACGTGCCGCGTTAGACATTAACTCTCTCGAAACGACGCGACGCTGTTCATCAATTCCTATCCTTCCCCTCTGTTTCTCTTCTCTCTCGCTTTACTCTTCGAGTAGCACGTCAACGAGGGTCAAAGCGAATTCGAATCGCGTGGTCGACGGTCAAACTCGGTGATCTTCAGTGTAAGGTGAATTGAAAAAAGGAATCGGTGGTTGCTCGCTGGAAACCGTCCTTGGAAGACGGTGGGAAAGAAAAGGAAGGGAGGAAGAAGTCACAGGGAGGAGGATTCGATACATCCCGAAGGAAGGTTTCGAGGAGAGCGACGCCTCGCGAATAAGCGCAAGATTGCCGCGCTATTGGCCCGTGGGAAAACAAAACAACCACGGAATCGAACGGATTTAGTCGGTTTTCGGCGTGGATTATCGGAAACGGCTTGCAGCCGGCAGTGCTCGATCGGTAAAGGTATTGCTCTAAGTTGCGATCGTTTCTTTTTTTTCTTTTCTCTTCTTTTCTTTCTTTTTTCTTTTTTTTTTTTTTTTGTTTTGTTTACAACGTTATACACAGTGATTAAAACTGGTGGTGGATGAATTACATTTTGGATACATTTTGGAACGGTTAAGAGAGAGAAAGGTCTACGAGCTCGAGTTTCGTACTGCGGCGTATCGTACATACATATTTTGTAAGAAACAACCAGATAATTTTTATCTCGATTAGAGCATCGAAGCGAAAGACGTTGGTTTATCATGTACTCGTAACAGGCACGCAAATCAAGCGAACCGAATGAACTTTGTTTACGTTTACTCATACCGGATGGCATAAGTTGGGCTTACCAAGCGTACATACGCGGTAGCCTTTCAAAATGCGACTACTATATAATTTTCATCGACGGCCACGTGCCGTTCGAACAAATTATTTGCCGCACGATCTACCCGTATGCGCGACTTATTAAGGTCGCTCGATCGTCACCAATTTGTTGAGCGCTGTCCTTTCCGACGTTAATTACCATCCGCCGAGATGAAACCGTCGCGTACGTTTAATTCCATCAATTGGATATTTTCAAGGAAGGGAGGAACAAGTCGTCTGGAAATTGGCCACTAGGAACGAAAATCATAGACGGCAGGTCAGTCGTGAACAACGGTACTTGAGAATCGGCTCGAGTTTTCCCCCCAAACTTTCCAACCGTATCCCTTCAAATTGCTATTATCCATCGATCGTTTCGACCTCGTCGAGTTTCACTCGATTGAAGCAAGGACAGACTCGAAAATTACTCTAAAGCGGTATTGCTTGACGCACTCGTTGCTACTGAAATATGACGATAAAATAAAATATTCCCCGCGGTGCTGCGTTTTCGTCATAAACATCGTTAGTTTGGCTAATGATATCAGTTTCGAAAGCTCGTTGCTTACTGTTTTATCCTCCCCCCTCGAGTCTTCCAAAACACAAAAGGGCAGACGAGATGCAATGATTGCATCGATGATTATCATCGGGAATATGATAACCGAATTTACCGTTTCGTTGAAATGGAAAAAATGGGGTATTATTATATACCTATTATTTCTAGTACGCTATATTGTAATTATAATTATATATAGTGACAGAAATGATTTATCACTGACGATAAGAGTGTAGTAACGAGGTTTTAGATGGCGCATCCTATGAGCCAGTAGCGGCGGATGCGTTAAACCGAGGACGAAATCGTCCAAAAGAGCTGCAGTATGGTCGATAAACTGAAAATCTAATTTATTGTTGGCTGCACAACCGACTGGATTTGGTCCTCGGCGATACGCTTCCAGGTTTCACCGCAAGATAAAAACTCGATAAAGAACGATGGAACGCTTGCATACAAAGGTCCGTAAATACACGATATTATCTCTTAGCCGGTCTGCAGAGCCCGGCGGTAAACCGGCGCCTGTGTACATAGGAGACCCGAGTTTAACCACGTTTCGTTGGAACTTGGACGAAGATAACTCAGCTTCCAAGATATTGTTTCGAAGAAACGTGCAACAGTCGAAATTTCGTGCATAGAGTTCCATTGTTTGGCGTTAAACAAGTAGGATTTCGTTTATCTTAATCCATCGAGGGACAAACGGTATAACGGCAGTTTACGTAGTAAAAGTTCGCCAGTTTCTCTTGCTTGTCGTCGTTTTTCGTTCGCGCGGCTAGTCAACGGTCAAATACAGCAGCTCGTCTTCTTCGTTTCTTAAATGTAAGAATTACGAGCGGAAGGAACGAGATCGAATCCTGCTGCGAGTTTTCGATTTTTCCCTCTCGATCTTGCAATTTTCCATGAATTCTGGCAAATCTAAGAGACTCGAATATTATCGTAAGAGAATCTTTAATATTCATACGAAAAATCATATGGCGTATTGTACGAAATGTTTGAACACTGGCGAAAGTATTTGAACGCTTGTAGTAACTCGTTGGAAATGTATCACGCGTGTTGCACGGGATATTCTGAAATTTCAATAGTACTGTAACGAGATATAGCCGTCGATTATTATGGGTAATGTTTGAAAATAATCTGAGAATATAGAGAAGCTGTAGATCTTAGGCAGCCTCGTCTTTAACGCTAATTGTATATTTAAGATCATTATTCGCGCTGTATATTACTTAGCAAGTGTATGTTTCCGGCAAATGATTTATAACTTCTACATACGTCTTTCGATTGGTTTTCGATTTTATCAATATACACATTCACATTTATCGTATCACGGTGCTGACGAGTGTTCGGAAAGTTTCGTACAAGAGCGTGTTACGCCTCTAATACGTTTTCTATGCTAAATGTTTAAATATTTTCGCGAATCGTGGCAAATAGATCTCAATGACGCCGACTGAAATTTCCTTTCAATAAGCGCACTTGTATCGTACGTGGGAGGGATTTAGGCTGATGCTTTCGCACGTTTATTAAACCAAACACGTTTGTTGATAAACGAGCGATGACGGAAGGATGGTGGCGGTTCTACGGTCTGTCGCGGTCAGCCGATGAAAAATATCGCCGAGAAAGCGGCTGTTAACCTCGTTCGAAAGAGCTACAATGCATCAAAGACACACGGCTGAGCGTTTCACGCGGAGTGTCTGGCGCGTTTGTCGCAAAACTGGTTTATCCGGAATCCGAGACCCGGAGGATCGAACGAATCTCCGATCTCTAGCGTCAGTGGAGAACTTAAAACTTCAAATTTTACCGCCACGCTATCGTTTAACGAGCAAATCACAGAAAATGTATCAAAGGACGATAAAAATATGAAATATCGAGGGTATTTAATAACAGCGATCAATGGACTGTTTGCGAAATGTTTGCGGGAAATTTGAAAGCGCAAAGGTGCAGAGTACGCGCAGTATTTCTTGGACGAAACGAATTTCTATTCGGGTAGTTTAATCGCGTTCATGAAACTATGAAATTTGCACATACACGCGCGTTGTAACTCGAAATTGTAAGTGAAAGCTTCGTAAAATTGTATCGAAAATATTTACGCAGAAGCGTAATCGTCGTGAAAGAAGAGCAACTCGCATAGCATCGTGTAGGCTGTAGAGCGTTATACAGCGAGCGAGTAGATTCGTTCGTGGCAACCCTCTTTCTTCCAAACGACGTGCTATGAAACGTAATATACGTATTGCGGTCGACTGTTTCCTCTCTGTACGTTTGTCCACGCTTCCATCGACTCGTATCTCTGGCGCATCGCCTCGTTTCTGGAGAAGAGCGAGACGATTCAACGTTAATCGCACGAAAGATATTATACTTCCGGAATGGCGATGATGCGCCGGAAAATATCGCTTGAACAAAACAGATCGTTTTATCGTAGAAACGATTCGCCGGCATTGTTCCCCGTTTTTCTTTCCCACCTCGTTTTACAACAGCGGTCAACCATTTCGCGTCGTTCTCACGGTTATCTCGATGGCGAAAATTACGCTTGTCGTCGTGTTATCGATCGAATAATCGCGGCGGCGTGGTTGAAAAATTTCATCGACCGCGTAAGCTGCGACAGGCTTCGCCGAGATCTCGTTAGGCTGGATTTTTCGTCGCTGCTATAATAATCGAGTCGGTATTCACCTTTCACTCGATGACGAGGCAGACGCCCTTCACTCTAACGACATTGTTCGTCGGCGATAACACAGATACGATACGCTGTTGAGCGATCCTTCTTTGCGCTTCTTTGCCAGTCATCGTGATCTTTCTGTGGAGGCGCGGATACTAGGCAAACCGGCGTTCGAGTCACCGACGTAGGCCCAACATGCTTCAACAATTGTATATTAGTTCTACACCAGGATACATATACGCGTAAGATAAATGTCGATGGTTTACAGTTTGAATAATATCCTGTCCTCTTTCAAGATACGCACGTGTATATTGTGTTTGAAGTTGCCTGACTTCTTCTTTATCCTTTAAAGTAAAATTCTATCGTGGTGCGCTACGAAACAACGGCTCCAAAATTTAGATAGACCGAGGAGAAAGAAATAACGGTGGTACGAACTGACAGAACTTAGGCTTAGGAAAATTACAGAACGTGGCTTTTCTTTGGCTTCGAAATAGGCAAGGCCATTGTAATTGAGTACTCGGCTTTTGTACGATACCAAGCGTTTGTATATAACTGCGTGGGCTGCCTGCAGCTGTTTTTCCTACGAAAACGACAGAGAGAAAGTAGCAAGGAATTATTCGCACGTTGAAGGTACAGTTCGACGTGTTTAGTTCTTTCAGTTTTCTGATTAGGAAACGAGCGATCTATCCTCGGCTGCTATCCTGTTAGGCTAATACGTATGCTACGTATCTCCTCGTGGAAGCAACCTTACGGTAAAACACTCGTGAAAGCGTGGCTTGCCAACGATTTACCTTCTGCAACAAATTATCACGCTATCGACCTGCAGTCTCCGGTTTCTCTGCTTAATTTTCAATTCTCGTGTATAAGGGGTAATGATAATTAGAAACGAGGAGAAACACATACCACCGGCACTCTGTTGCGCAATCAAGCTGATATCGTTAATGAAATTATAGAGGCACTGGTATTAACAAATTGCCCTGCGTAACAGCAACCAGTTTGGTAAACGAAGTGACTAAAATTCGTCGACTAAACCTTACGAATCACCAGTTATCCGACTGTCCTATTTAACGAAAAATTATAAAATCGCGAAGGGAAGCAACCCGTGATTTCCAATTCTTTCGCAGCGATGTACCGAATTATCGCGCGAGAGAATTCAGCGAAGAAAACTTCGTCCCTCAGACGATACGGCGTGTTTACCGAGTAATTTCACGACTGGCAGGGTTCCCGTGTTTGCCACGAGGTCTGTACGTAGACCAAGGATGTAGACTGCACGCTTAGATTCTCGTTCCTTTTACTTCGTTCCTCTTCTTACCATTTAAACGCGCTGTTATCGAGAAAGTAACAGATGTCGCATTCTGCTGTGAGACCTGGCGGTACGACGAAATTCCAGCAAAATCATCGAGCTTTCTCCATCGAAGGATTCACGCGCGCTCAGATTTCATACGAACGCGTGTTTTACCAGCCAACATCGGCTGCAAGTTTCTAACTCGGTCAAATCGGCTCGACCGATCGCCTGCAGCAAAGTCGAACACCATCGGACAATCGAGTCGGTTTTAAAAGTTCCGAGGCGTGGTTACCGCGAACGTAAGCGCAACAGCTAACTGTAAATGCAGCCGCTTTCCGCGGCCAGCCACAGAACTCGTCCTTACGTCGCGGGAAAAACGTCCACGCGTTGCCTACGCCACGCAACCGATACTCGTTCGATGCCGACAGAAACCGTTAGCTATCTCTCGTTTCGCGTAATTGGCAACGACAAATTTTGCTATCAGTACGGAGACCACATGATCTTTGTTTCGAATTAGGCTGGAAAGATTAGTCGGAAGATTCGACGATTCGTTTGCAGGTATCTGGTTCGACGAGTACAATAAGCTTCCTCGGGGCTAGCGAAAGCTCTTTGCTTAATTCCGTCGTAATACTCGGACTTTTTATTGGAATTTCGATGCCGGTTCAACCGAGAGGACTTTTAACGTTCCCCATCCAGTTACAACAGTTTGTACGATTCTGTATTTTTAACGTATTTCCCTCAAATTGGGGGAGATTTTTCACAACAGGAAAACACGATGAGATCGCGAAATACCTCGTGGCAAGAATAAACCAGAAATATCATCGATATTCCATAGACCCGTTAAAGGTAGCTTCCTGTATCTCGTAACGTTCTTGCTCTTGAAGAATTGTTCACGTTGGAACGTGGTTGCCATTGATTGATCTAAATGCAGCGTCCTGAGCGAAGGCGAGCTGGCCCTAACAACGAAAGAAAATCGAACGAAGGAAGACGTTTGCACGGCGGATGAAAATCGTGTGAAAATATCATTCGTTGGATATCAAGATCGGTATAAGGCGGGCTAATTTCGTTCTGAAGATACTCGCTAGGGAACGTAATTAATGGAGGTCGAGGATCTTTGTGCCTGGTATTCGAGCTGATGAAAATGCATGAGGGGTTGCTGCGGTTTGCCGCCCCTCCGTGGGGCCTCGATAAACATTTAATAAAGTTTTCTCATAGGCCAGGCACGCACCACTTTCTGCCGTCGAATAAATTACGGAATTGTGTCTCGTGGTCGTAGAAACACTGGCCGGCTAAATGCCAGCCGGTCTGTTTCATAACTCGCTCCATTCCAGCGCGTATTCCTCTCGATTCCGCCGCGCCAACAAAGATCGTTTTGTTCCTCGGAGCTTTCGTACGTATCGCGACTCGACCATCGAATCCGATTCAGATTTCGTTCCCGATTCCAGCTTCGAACGGTGTATTCGATTACGCCCATTAACCGCGTACGAATTAATCGCCTCTGCTTGAGAAAGCTCGCGACCAGAATGCAATGGGTGTTTCGATGGAAACTCGAACGACTTTTTAGCACGCGATAAAAGAAATTAGAGGAAGGTCTACAGTCTGTGGTAAATAACGTAACGCCGAGTGTATTTTCTGGTCGGACGATTAAACTATCGCGAAATCTTACGAAACTATCTCTCCTATAACTTGGTTACGAACTGGCGATTTCTTCAATATTTAATTATTGGCGGCTAATGTTGAAAGTAGCGCAACTAAAACTCAGCATACTCGATTCTACGGCTCCTCTACTACTGGCTCTCCTGCTAAAAACCTTCCGAATGAAGAGGCGAACGTGTAAGGAGAAGCGAATTCGCAGCGCAAAACCAGCACTCCGTGTGGAAATGTAGGAACCGCGAAAGCTGTTTGAGAACTATCGATACGGTGGGCACGCCTCTCCGTGCAAAATCGAACGTGGATCGAAGTTACATTTGGGTCAAGTACGCGCAAAGTATCGCCGCCATTCGACCAACTTTTTTCGCGTACGAACGTGCACAAGCAAAGGAAAGCAATGCGGCGAACAACTGGCGGAAAGAACGACAGGCGTTCTCGTCTCTTTCCGTGGAATCGTATTTACATCACCAACGCGTATACGTCAGCGTGTAAGAATACGCCAACTGGATAACGATGAAACAGAAACCGCAGTGTCGTTCAGCAATATACAATACGCTATACATACTACGGCACATAATACAAAGAAGCTGTGATCTAGCCAACCGAAGAAATTCTCAAGTTCGTTTTTCCAAAGAACCTCCCTGCCCTCGTTAAGGTGATCGGCACGCGCGTAAATCTCCATGCTGGTTAACTTTATGGCTCGTAGTCGACATTACCCTTCATTAGCCACGCCGTACGGCCGCATAAGTCACGTTCTTCCGGCCGCAATTATCGATTCTCGTGTGTGTGGCATGGCGCATAAATTCTGCGCAAATTAAGAACACTCGTTTACGGCGGATGATACGACCGATACGAGAGCCGAACGAATTCGATTTTTAGTCGCGCGGTATACGTTACACAGCAGACTGCGTGACAGAGGCGCTTGTTGAGCAACGAACGAGTTGCTGCGGCTACACTTTTCGTCTCTTCGATCAATTAGCACGTTAGCGTGTACCTCTCTGCGAAAGCCACAGGAGATCGAGATATATCACGAAGCGCGACGTTTCAGTTTTCTAAGAAATGTTCTTCCCTGGCTGGATGTGTACGTCAGAACGGACAGATGTTACAACGAAGGAGATTCTAAGGCCAATTACGTTCGCTCTGAAACGAAGTACACTGTGCTGGTTTAGCAGAAAACGGAGGATGCTGAACCTTTAATCCCGCTGTGTTCTCTCTCCACCGTTTTCCAGTCAATTACATTTTAGAAAGCTTACAAAATATCTGAGAATTCTTATCGCTGCGCGTGATTTCTCGTCCTGATTCTACGCGAGACGTCGTCCAAACGGCGTTACGTTACAAATTTTGTTTGTTCGCGAAAACGAGACGAAAATGAAAACGTAAAGATTCGAGGATCGTAGGCGGAGTTAGGAGGACGCCTATTAGCATTCGAAGCACGACTACTGATGCGTAATACGCGATAATAATAATAGTACGGGAGCATTTAACGTGCGATTTCAACGAGAAGCAATTAATTTAATTTAAAGGCCAAAATGTACTGGAAAATGCGATCTTAACCCATTTGCATCCAAGCGCGGATTAATCCGCGCGCTGCGACTGTCTTCTATCACTAAGCGCGGATTATTACGCGATTTTTACCTACGACCAATCGCGGTGATGGGGACCAGTCGTCGGTTGAACGCTGCTGATACCCTCAAATGTTTCCTTAGGTAGAGCCATGATGCAAATGGTTAATGATCGCGAATGATGTACATAGCGTTTCGAACCGCTGAACAGAGATAGCAGAAACGGGCGAGACCAACCGGCTTTCGCGATATTTCGCCAAATAAGAAACCAATGCCAAACCTGTTCCCTTAGCCCGTAACCTGATAGCAGTGATTCGCGTACACACGATACACGAAGTTAACCGGTCGTTGCGGTGGCGAGAGTTGAGTCGCGTTGAAAAACCATCGTCTCGCGGTTGCTTGGGATTCCGAAACGTGTCTTCGATGACAGAGCTGACACCCGTCGATTAGAGGTACAACACGGAGTAGAGAGAAGCTGGTGGTCGATGAGAAACGTGCTACATACGCGCTGATTTCCTTCGAGAATACGCCGTGTGTCACGGTACTTGCATGCAGCATCGTTCGCACTGTATCGTTTTAAACGCGCCTTCTTATACAGGGTGGTTGGTAACTGGTGGTACAAGCGGAAAGGGGGTGATTCTACGCGAAAAAAGAAATCGAAAATATAGAATAAAAATTTTTCGTTCGAGGCTTTGTTTTCGAGAAAATCGACTTTGAATTTTCGCTGGGTACGCGTGCACTTTATCGCGCTCGTTATAACGGATCTCACTGTACATCGTTGTCTCGATGGATATTATCGCGGTTTAAGTTTGTTTTTGCCGTAACGGAAAATTAGGAATACATAATGAAATAATATGAAGTAATCATAAAGTTTATTATTACAAAATTTGCTGAAAATGTTGCCCATTCTGCCGAACACATACTACTACTCTTCTAATTAAATTTCTATGAACACTTTCTAACGTGTTCGATCGTTTTAAAGTATGAAAGTGAAATGTAGTATGAAAGTATGAAAGAATGAAAGATCTACAGTGAGATCCGTTATAACGAGACGCGATAAAGTGCACGCGTACCGAGCGAAAATTCAAAGTCGATTTTCTCGAAAATAAAGCCTCGAACGAAAAATTTTTATTCCATATTTTCGACTTCTTTTTTCGCGTAGAATCACCCCCTTTCCGTTTGTACCACCAGTTACCAACCACCCTGTATACTTGGAATACATAGAGGAATCTTCTATTTGTACAGAGCTGTTTGCAAACGAGAAATTCAACTGCGACGCGTTCCACGTCGAGTCGTTTTCCAGCGAATCGGTTCTCTCGCATTTTCTGATCGGCAGAGACTACGGAGTCGTGGTAAATCGCATTAGGTTGCCCGAAAAATGTCTTTCTTTCTCAAACGTGCTTTTTACAGCAGTGCATCTTCGTGCAAACGTAAAACCAAGTCTGTGAAATGTCGCGGTGTTTATCTCAACAGAGCAAAATATATCGTACGAAATTCGACAAAATAATATAAAACAGAAAACGTTGTGTCTATTATTTCCTCATAAAAGGAAAGAAACTCTTCGTAAAATGTTAATATTAATTAAACGGTTAGCAGTTTCCGACGAGTATATTCGTCACGAGGAAAAATGGCAATATCTCACGCCTGAAACTAAAAAATAACACAGTCGTTTCGTTGCAACTTAAATTCCGTATCGTAACAGCTGCACGTACTCCGTGTACGCAACACCAAACTGTTTAAGAATCATTCTTTTAATGAAAACTCATGCGACTCGGTATAAATAACTGGAAGATCGCGATAGATAGATAGACAGAGTCGGGCAAACGAAGGAGAAGAAGTAGAAATACTGAAATAGACGAAGCGTTAAGTGGAAAGAAGGAAGGTCTAACGAATTGTTTGAACGATGATCGTCGCAGACGTAGAAAGCGTTGCGTTTTCTCGTGTTGTCAGCGGTGTCCACTGCGGCTCCGGCCAGCCGCGCTTCCCCTTCTCCCGTTTCACGAGAAACAACCGCGAGCAACTGGTTTGACTTGTATGTTCGTTAACCGGGAACGTTTCGGAGAAGCGCGGAGAGGGAATTGTAGAACCGTTGTCGCGAAAACTCTCGAATGCTGTGTGGGCAAGCTCGAGGAACGCGAAGAACTATTTGCATATAAAACGCGTGAGCAGAATCACGGAGAAGACTCGGAACTGATGGATCGTCCGATGAAAACGGAAGTCAATGAAGCGCGTACGCGCGGTCGTGTGTTACCGATAAAACGCACGACGATTAATTGAAAGACATCACGGCGGAGAAATAATACGCGACGCGCGCCTTGCAGAAATTACAGATCCCTTGGAGCCGCAGATACGACGATCTGAAATTACAGACGATACTGTTGGTAACGTGCACGTGCTCTTGCTTACGATCGCTCGAAAATAGTTGCAAACGTTGGTCGTCGTTTCGACGCGTTTGCAAATGTTTCTGGCCGCTAGCGAACGTTTACGGATATTGGCGATCGCATGTGAACACATGTGGCCACTTGCGGATGTACGCAAAGAAGAGTGGCCAGCGTTTACAAATCTGTGATCGCTGGCGAATAGGAAAAACCGTGGCGAAACATACACTGGCTACGAAAACTATTTGCATACGAATTGCGCTTATCGTAGAATTTCGATTATCAGATTCGAGCGTATCGAATCATCCAGCAGCGCTTTCGTGCGAGCGCAAACGTTTCATACGACGAGGATGAAGTGTAAGTACTTTTCGTAGTTGTTGTATATATAACGATTAATGTTACACCGCTGAGTATGCTCCGCGAGATCAAATTTTACGATCCGACGATGCACCGTGTTCTTCGTAATTTGTCTTTGACAAATAGAAACAGCGTCGGACGATGATAATTTTTCGTCGTAAGGCGAAATCAAAGTATTCGCAAGTTGCATAGCAAGAAGAGAGAGTTTGATAATCGAGTGTCTGCGCGCTTGCGGGGTTGACCCTTTGCAACCGCACGTGCCTCGTCTGTTATCAATTAATTGACTAATAAATATCCTACGCCCTACGAGTTCGCTGTTTTACTTTAGCTACTCGGATCTCGTCCGCTTGCAACATACGTGGAACGATCTTATTTAAAGCTGTAGCAGCGACGCTCGTAAATTGCACACTAGTCGCAAATGAGGCAGAACTCGCAGCTAATTACGCGCGAAATTTCTTCGAAACACGAAGCAGACTGGCTCGCAGTCGTGCGGCACGATTCTCTGGAAATTTTTGTTGACCCAAAGCCAATTAGCAATTGGAAGATCGGAGGAGCGCGAGCCACTCTGTTGCCATCTTCTGTGTTTTATATTTTACGCATACAGATATATATCTTATTTTTATTATATGAAAACATAATCAAAATAATTATATAATTATACGGAGACTAAAGGAACGATACTTTTCAAGCCCCGGATTGTCCTACTCGAATTTCATGCTGTTTGAGAATATCACCGCCTGGTGGAAGAGTAAAAAAGAAAATACCTGGTCGAGTTGTCTTAGATCACCGAGTACGAAACTTCGAGAAAAGTAACGCGACCATTGCCTTCAAGTTCGTAGTTAAACAACTGCGTCTAAAGGTTGACGGGGTACCCTGAGGCAACCAAAGTGACAGAAGCTTAAAAACGAGTCTTTCGAATCGAGCGAGTCGTTGCTGTAAAAATATTTCAAGTTGCTCGATTTTCAATCGTTTAGATCCGACCAGCTGTAGCGTGACGCGAACTCGAAAGTCGAAATACGCGATTCGAACTCAGCTTCTTGAACCGTTCGCCTTCGCTGTCACGATTCTCGGCTCAATTTAATTTTATTCGTTGGAAATGTCGCGTCATACTCGAGAGGGCAATGGCTTCGAACGGACGCGATAGAAATGACGAGCGTATCACGTCCGATCGAGTCGTCGTATACGTTCGTTGCTCCACGTGCATACCGTTTGGCGAACGTTAAATGGCGTATTTTTCGCACGTTTTCGCGCCACCGGTGCAACTTTCTCAGGACAACGACGACGAACAAAAGTCCAGTAGCCCGAGCAGTCGGCAACCGGTGACTGTTCTCGGGCCGAAAGTAGCTTTTGTTTCGCCGCGAGAACAATCCACGGTCTGAAGAGCATGCTGCGACCAACCTCTGTGTATATCGATCCTCCGTACATCTGCCGTTTCCGGCCTTGCTACCGGTACTCCGCGAACAGCCAAGCGGTCGGAAACGCAAGAATTCGCCGATATGATCGCCGCTGTAATCGTTTTATCCGATCAACGTGTTCCGCGGCTTGTCTTCTTCGCGTTTCTTCTCCTCGGCTCTACGTTGTTGTACATCCGTTCTAACTAACGCGATTCCTTCGTTCGATTCTCGATTGCGACCGGAGCAGCATTTTGAAGAATTTTAACGCTGATCTCAGCAGGTCCGATGAAACGAGCCGTTTGAAAATTTCATTTACGATTTTAATTCTTCTATCTTCTTGGTAATTCTTATATTAAGAAAAACTGAGATATCGATTAATCGGATGATAACGAAAGGAACAACAAGGAAAGTACAATTTTAGATTAAAATTGCGAAACCGGTCGTTCGAGCCTGGTTAAAGTTAGCGACAGATTGGCATATTTCTTTTCCGTTTCTTCTTCCATTCCGCTCTTATTACGTATCTATTCTAAAGTAATATTTATTCGCTCCGATAGAACGTAATATTAATCTTCTCCTTTTCTTTCCTTCGATTCTCCTTAAGCGTAATCGAAGCTTGCATAATCGTGCTTTGTCCGTCTTGCCGTACGATATCGGGACGTTCAACGTAACGATTCCTCTTCTTTTCGTCTTTCGTTCGCAGTTCCCTGCAAAACGAACGATTGGAAAATTTTCTTGTCACCTGACGCAAAAGGCACATCGACGAAAAAGTCTCTCGGACTTGAAAGTTGCCAAGGTTATTCTTTATTCAGCGGTAGCCAAAACGACAATTTGATCGCCGGATATCTCGCAGTCCCCCGTCCAACGAAATTCGTCAAGCCTGTTATTAACGTTAATTGCAGGAATATCGCGACGAGGGCATCGAGACTGCAGCCGATTATAAAGCCAAGATACACGTTGCGTTGTTAGGAATCACGCGAGCTCGAAGACGTTGGCGTTCTCTGTTCTCTGTTCCCAAGAGCATTGACTCACCGTGTGTAACTGACTTACTCGACAAGAATGTAAATGCTCGAGCGTTGGTGGTCGTATCGATGACAGAGAGCCGCGTCGTTCGCGATTACATCGCGCTCTGCCAACCACCGACCAGTTAGCCACGAGCGTTCGATCTTCCGTCGTTTCGACGTACGTATTTCTAAAATACTTTCATCGATACGAATGTTCAATCGTGTTAACGTAATTCGTTACAGCGGGCTACGTACAGGCAAAGGAAGGCTTCGAATCCGAATCGGATTCTCGGCTTTCGCGACCAACTAAATCGGAAACAATCTTTGTTACCTTAATTTTGCATAGAAAGCGGTCGAGGAGAAGAAGAAAGAAAGAAAGAAAGAGAAAAAAAAAGAAGAATAGCGTCGATACGTATATCGACTTGGCATTGAACGCGTTAATGGTAAAACGTGTTAAAAACACATTTTTTACCATGTTGATGACAGTCATCTGTATCATCGTAGCGACTCGTAATAAGATTTAGTTGCTCCTTTCGATCGTAACTACTTTTTCTAAGATTGTTACGCTTTTCCTATCGCCTTTTCGTATTAATTAACTTCAGCTCTTTAATTATCCTTCTTTTGTCCTGCAGCGAATATATACGCGTACGGGATCGTGAAGCGTATAACCTCTGCGAGCAACATTATCGGCAGTCGTGCATGACCAGTATGTGGTTTGATCGTTTCCAGGAACACGTTGATCGAGGAGAGCAATGGCGGTGTTTGGGCTGGTCTCGGCGGTGGCCGGGTTCGTCAAGGTACGATACTTGGTGGACAAGGCGATCATCGATAACATGGTGTTCAGGGCGCACTACAGGATCACCTGCGCTATTTTGTTCGCCTGTTGCATCATCGTCTCTGCCAATAATCTGATAGGTAAGCAACTCTTCTTCGCGCACTTTTGTGGCTAATCACGAAAAAACGCTTGCAAGAAGATTTTCTTCGAGTCGGAGCATGGGCGTTGTTGCCAGGTTCGCGAGAAATTTTCCAACTCGTCGTACGTACATGGTCGTCGTAGTCCTACGTGTTAAATGGTAGCCAAGGCGGTTGAGAATTGTGGAGGAATTACGAGTACGATTTTAACCGCCTCGCAGACGCGCACCAGGAAAAAAGAAGAAAGAAACGCTCCTACGAATACGTTAACAGTTTCGCCAACAAAGCTCGAGTTCCTCGTAACGATGATTTAACCGATGAAACGAAGCGGCGCGAGCGAAGATTTCGAGAATTCGAACGTAGTCGCGTACTCGGACTTTCGAGCGTATCATCCTCTTGCTTTCGTAATTAATCGAGCCATCGAGCAGCGAAATCGCGTTAATCGCAATTTCTATCGTACGCGGGTACTTCGAAGATGCGAAGATACGCGCGTAATGCGCCTGCTATTCGCGAACGTAAAAAGCATCGAAAAATACATCGAAAGTAAAGCGTGTCCGCTATAAAATTTAGCAAGCGAGACCAAAGCTTTACGTTCCGTTTCTAGTCATATTCTAAAAGATAGAAATATAAACATCCAGCGTCTAATCGTCGCTGTCAAAACGCAAAGTCGATCGCGAACAGTAGCATCCGAACAGCTAAAAAGTATATCAGTTAAAAAGCGACAGCAGCTCGTAACGCGGGAGTCGAAGCCAGCTGCGGAGCGAATGTGCTCAGCCGCGTGATTGTTTCCGACAATCAGTCGATCGGTAAGTGAATTAAGGAGGTAAAACGATCCTCTTACTTGACCCGTGGGAGCAACGGCGATGGGTCGCAGATGAAACGTCGTCGGTTGCATAAATAGCCGATACGTTGCGTGGCAGCGGGCCGTTTTCAGGACGCGCGTGCTTATTTATCGGCGGACAGAGCGTATGAGGGCCGATCACGGGTTACAGCCACAGCTGCTCGTCGCGCCGACGACAAGGCCCTCGGACCAGATTCGCAACGGTATCGTGCCTTATCAATTTGTTTAGCGAACAACCTATCAGCTGCGGCGCGCGATGCACCAGCACATGTTTCGCACATGTGTCGTAGCGAGTCTCCTCTCTCATCCTGCTCGTTCACAACCATCGTTCGATGTTCTCGCCGACAGGGAATCGCTGGTTGCATAATTTTACGCGCAATTGTGCTTATAATCAAACGGATAATGCACGGTCGTTGTCTAACGAGGTCGTTCGCGATCGAGGACGCTCACTGGTTCGCGCGATGTTTCGGCAAACATGTCCACGCGGTCCGAGCGTATTCGAATATCTTCGCTCGATCTAGTTGGCCGAAACTGTGTACTTCCTGGTCGGAATAGAAGTGAAAGCACGCTGCGAATATTTACGCGATTTTGTGTTTTCACGTTCGAAGGAATATGACTCTGAAAATGGAATTAAATCGCATCTGGAGTAGATCGAAGCATCGATTCTTCGAGAATCGGTTGGCGTACAAGACAAAACGTTACAGTTCTATTCTCGAAAGACGACAGAGACTTTGAGATATTCAAAAGGCCATTGCTTTCCGAATGGGCAATTTCCTACAGCTTCCTTTTCCATCTTTCATTGTCTCGAGTACAAGCGATCAAGATCTGGTGAAAGATGGTGGAAAGAGCGTCGAAACATCGAGCTCCGAGCGAATAATCGACGATGATGCTTACAGGTGACCCGATAAACTGCCTAAGCGATGGAGGTGTACCGGACAACGTGATAAACACGTATTGCTGGATCACGTACACGTTCACGTTGCCCCGCAACAACGCGAAACCGGTGGGTACTCACGTGGCTCACCCTGGTCTTGGCGGTGACTTTGGGGAGAAGAAATATCACTCGTACTATCAGTGGGTGCCCTTCATGCTCTTCTTCCAAGGTATCCTATTCTACATGCCCCATTGGATATGGAAGCAGTGGGAAGAGGGCAAGGTCAGAATGATATCCGAAGGCATGAGGGGAGTCTCGATCGATAACACGTCCGAGCGACAGGCCAAGTCTCATCGTCTGGCTAAATACGTTTACGACACGTTGCACCTGCACAACACGTACGCGGCTGGCTACTTCTTCTGCGAGGCTCTCAACTTCGTTAACGTGGTAAGTGGCGTACCGTGTTGCGGATAAAGGTTCCTCTTTATGGAGCGATCGTAAAAACTCGAGCTTTCTTTAATAACACGGTCGACTCGATCGTGTCTGTGTTTCGAGCGACGAGACCAAGACCGAGATCATACGGCTGCAAAAATACGAAAACACGTTTGTCATCTGCTCCGAGTTTTTGTATTCGGTGAGACGCACGTGGAGCAATAAATGGAAAGAGGCTCCATTCGCGTGGTTTCTCGAGAAGTTAGCAAAAATCGTCAGAGGATTGTGTGGTTCCAGGTTGGAAATATATTCTTCATCGACACGTTCCTCGGTGGAGCTTTCCTCTCCTATGGCACGGATGTACTCAAGTTCAGCAATATGAATCAGGAACAGCGCACCGACCCGATGGTGGAAGTGTTCCCGCGGGTAACCAAATGTACCTTCCACAAATTTGGTGCTTCCGGGACCATTCAGAAGTTCGACGCCCTCTGCGTTCTCGCCCTCAACATCCTCAACGAGAAGATCTACATCTTCCTCTGGTTCTGGTTCATAATCCTGGCGGTATTGTCTGGTGTCGCTCTGCTGTATAGCATGGCGGTGGTCTTGCTACCTAGTACCCGGGAGACCATCCTCAAGAAACGATTCAAGTTCGGCACGTCGGATAACGTGAGCGCGCTTATCAGAGAGACACAGGTAAACCAGGTTCATTGATTTAAATCAACGAGCAAAGTGTCGCAATCGCGAAAGGAAATACGCTTGCGGTTTGGCATGACTCTAATTAGGCGGTCGGGATAACAGCGTTTATTTTCAAAACAACGTTCGATCGGTCCGGTTTCACGGTATCTGAGATATCTTGTTAAGCGTCAGAGGGAATTGAATCGGAGCGAGACGAAAAGCCACGCGATACTCTTTCTCGGAGACGTTTCTCGATAATAACCGGTTTGAAAGATAATCGCAATCCACGATACGTTTCGTGACGAGAACGTATGCATTGTTCCTACATATGTAAATTTGCAGGTCGGCGACTTCCTGTTGCTTCATCTACTGGGACAGAACATGAACATAATGATGTTCAACGAAGTACTGGACGAGCTGTGCCGTCAATTGAACCTCGGCTCGACGAGCGGAGCGTCACCGACCTCGGTGCCATCAGCGCCCAGCACTCTCGAGATGTCACCCATTTACCCGGAGATCGAGAAATACGCGAAGGACACCGAGATCTAATGCTTACGCCCTCTCCGACTATATTTCTTCTCTTTTGCATTGTGATAAGACCCAGGGTGATCCTTTTCCGACACCTTTGGTCTCTCGAAAAACGTTTGTACTATCGACGGTTAGTTCGCTCGTAACCAAGGAACATGTTGATCGAACACGCGACAGAAACGAGATCTTGCCACTTCCTTTTCGATCTATGTATCAACGCGTAGAGATTACTTGCCGTCCTACAGAAATAGTAAAACTAATTCGCCATAAAGTAACAGGTACATATCGCAAATCTGTTATCGTAGCCGTTTCTATTGTTTCTTACCATTTATAGCACAAACTAGCGTTAGATTATCGAACGAATATGTAACGTAGACGATAACGCGCGATGCTTTCGGTTCGACAATGCGTGTACGCGTGTTGTCGTCTATCGCTGTTAAATTATAGTAAGCCGAATTTCACACGCGCAAGCGTTTCGCCGATTATCTTTAATATTGCGTAATGATATCGCGTCCGCCACCCTATGGTTAGGGACGCGGTCGTCGAGCACGATAACAACACCGTGAAACGATTGCTATGGAATTTCAAACAGCGAACGCGATCAACTCTTTCTCTTCGACAAAATCAATTGCCGTTACTAGTCGATGCTCGCATCGATCGTGTTCCTCGATTCCTATTTGTGTTACACATACACATTCCTTTTGTATTAATTTGCGTGTATCGTGATGAAACAAGTGCCTTTTGGGGAAGTCTATCGGGGGTATCTATTTTTCGTTCGACGCTCCGTCGCCGATGGAGCAACTACGATATTATTATTCGTTTATGGTATCGATAAAGTTTTGTCAAGTAACATTCCGGGCTACTTTCGATTCGTATCGTTTAAGAAAAACGAAGCGGAAATACCGTGGTATTGGACAAATCGTTACTTTTTGAGATAATAATAGTACGAGACTGTGTAAGTTTTTCTAGAAATTATAGAAATAAACACGAGAGTATTTATAAGGATACAGATTGCCAACAGCGCTCTTATATCTTTTACGTATTAGTTTTTAAAATAACTTTTCCGCTGTTATACGTGGTCTACGTATATTCTTTTCTTTTCTTCTTTTTGTATTCCTCTGTAACTGGTGCAATTGCCATAACGAAGTTAGCGTGAATAACGTTATATTTTGTAGCGAAGTTAGCGCGAACAATGTAAAACTTCGTTAACAAAATTAAACTTCAGGGGCATTCCTGATTATTCATAGCAACGTTTTCATTTTTCATACAAAATTTAAGTATACACATACATGCGTAGTTTATATAATTAAATCGCTACAAATATTTGTGAATAGAATCGACTTAAGAGTTAAATGATTCGAATATTCGAGTTTATCCGATTTTCATCGTACCTACCGTCGCGTTTATATCGTTCAAATTGACTTATGCGCTTCTACATACATATCTACCAGCGAAATTGTACGAAGAGTTTATATCGGACAAATTAGAAGTGCACATCGATGAATATATTCTTAAGAATATTTGATACGTTTTCGTTTTCCAATGTCTCGAAAGCTACGTCGAAAGATCAGGCGGTTTACGACGAAACGAAATACGATAACGCTGACGTAAGTTTCACAGCAACGTTAGAATCGTTTGAACCGTTCAATGCTCACGTTCGTTTCGCACGACTAACAATTTCTCGGATTGCTCGCGAGGATAATATAACGCTGCCGATGATTATATGCAATGACAATAATAACTTTACTATTAAGTAGTTTATCGTAGTTAGTAGGTTGTATCGCTAATATTAGTTCTGATTCAAGCGATAGATTAACGACAGATGTATAAGTCGAACGAGACGGATGTGCCTTCTTCATAGTATACCGAGATAATTGTACTTTAGCGCTTAGGATTTCTATAAGATGTGTTTATAAATTGATAAATGCTCATATATAACGATCGTCGCCGAAGTTAACACGAAGACTGCCAATACGTGCAACGGTAGATGTAACGGGAGCAAAAATGGAAGAATCTAAAGAGCCAATTGTAGAATAAAGATTATACTCTTTCTATATGAAGAATCGGTTGGTTGCTGATTGCTCGTTTTCATAACCAGTATCCATCGGTCTAAAGCAAACCAGACTCGTCCGATCGTAACCTGCCTGATGGCTGTTTCTCAGCGAGTCGAACAACGAAGCAAGCAACAACGATAGGAGAGGAAGTTCGTAATCGTTCAATAAATTCCATTAAGTATACGGCTGAAATCGGTGAGGCAAACGCGGCATTTCGCTTTCGACCAGCGACTCGATCGGGCATGTACCATTATCGGTAATCGTGCTGTCGCGTTTATTGTGCACGTTCGCAATTCTCAACTTTCAGTTCCAACTTACCGATTTCCCCAGTCCACTTTGTTGATAATTCGCAACTTGAGTTCCCGCGTTTGATCGGTAGTGAGCGTGCCGGCCAAAAGTTGTCGCCGCCATTCCAGCAATTCCCGCATCACTTTGCGCAGCGTGTCGAACTTGTAGTTTACCCGTTCCTGATTTCGTTCCAGCGAAAATACTTCAATTAGTAGGGAAAGATAGAAATACGCGCAGGTTGTGGTAAGAATTAAGAGCCGAGCGGGACGACGAAAGCTCTGACTTTACGTACGCTTGCGCGTGTATCGTGATTTTTCCCTGCTTTCGAGTTTCTACTTGATAAGGAAAATCCTTCACGGCGGTACGCTACGAACGCTACTCTGTTCATCGTGAAATCGCGTACGTTCTATGATACAAATGGCGGGCGTATGGCGTAAAACTTATAAAAATATGAAGAAAAATGCTATTGGCAAGTCGAGATTTAGAAGCTAGCTCTGTCTTTTCTTCGTAGCAAATCGGATTTCGACCAATCGCGACAGTGGAATTGTTCGTGAACGCGAGCTTCTTATATTCGCGATAGATACCTCTTGATAGAAACTTGGAAAAATTTGCTGTTCGTTCAGATAGTTCTCCACAAAAGACAAACCTGGCCCTTAAACTAATCGCCGGTAGCATTTTTTACGTATGCTTTCGACCTTCGTAGCGTGGTTCTTGGCACCGTAGTAAAAGATCCGCGCAATTCCATTATCAATCGAACAGCGTGCCTTGTCGGTCGTTAAGAATTCAAACGAGTCACGACGACGACGTTCCCATTCTTTTCCCTTCGTTCCTTTTCGACCCTTCGCTGCAATTTTCATTACACGAAAGTATACGTGTCGTAGAGCTAGTCGGCTTTGTCGTAGAAACCATTTCCAACGACGAGCCATTTGCCCTCGTTGTCGCGAAAAATAAGCGAGCACGAGCAAATGGAAAGGGGTCATTGTAGCGTAGAGAGTCGTCGGCTCACTCACCACGTAGAGTCTCTTCCATATACCGCCCCATTCTCGGAGCACGAGGGTAACTTCTCGGACCACCGGATCTTCCAAAGGTATCACCGACTCGAACAGTCCCTCGTTCTCGATTTTACATGGTTTCAGATGAACGTACGAGCTAGGGAAAATTCCTTTGACCGCGCGATTCTTGGTCGAAAAGCCCCTGTACCAACCTACAAGCAATCCATCGTTTGATTCGACGTTCGATCGACTCGTTCACCAACCCGATCCACGTTAATTCGTGCTAAAGCATTCGTAAGCGATACGTGAAACCACGAGCGATCTCGTGTCGTTTTACCTGTGCATTCCTCCAGGATCTGCACGGTTTCTCCGATTTCCAAGGGAAGGCCATAGCGCGTGTCTCCTCGCCAATTGTAAACGGCTGTAAAAAAGAAAAGAAAGGCAAAGATAAAATGATATTGTCAGGTTCAAGTTGTACGAGTTGCATCTTTTGTACATTCGATATACGTGCATTAATTGCATTGTAGAAGCAGCGTTCCATTTAACGTAATATCGACGATGTACTTGTACGATATACGCGGTGAACTGTTATTTCGAATTAATCGATGGTGCGTGCGTACTTATTATACACCGTTGGGATCTCTTAGACGAAATAACTAATGCAACGTAACTCACTCTCTCTCCATCTCTCTCTCTCTCTCTCTCTCTGTCTTCTGTTCTCTTTATCCGTGTATCGACCGCGTCGCACCACCGTGCAAATATTATGATTCGTGGCGCAGATGGCCCATTGGGGAGGAAGCGAAATCTCCTCGACGCTCGGCGCACTCGACGCTTCGTAGCGCACGAGAGATTGAAACGTATAGTCTTGGCTCGTTATATTATATCACGTTCTATCCGAGGATTCACATTTATACAGAGGATACAAGCCCTTTAGAAAGCGCGGCCGATCGACGTGAAATTTAACGGATATTATGGAAAGAAATTGGCAATTTGCGTTCGAACGACGCGATTCTTGTTAGTTACAAATATTCTACTGTATCTTATTTCGTTTATCACAAGTAGCCCAGTGGCATTGTTGGTTTGATCCGCCTAATCTAATCTGATATAGCAGTCATTGGTCGTTCATCGACCGTTTCGGTCTTCAAGCTCAACACGCGCCCACTTCTCAGCTAAATACGTTGATCGAAAATTTACGATCTTTCTATATATAGCGAGAAATTCGAATCGCTTGCAACGTGATTCGAAGCTATAAAATCGAGCAGCTTAGATAGGTTTCGATAAGTCCGATCGATATCTCAGAGGCATTTTGATCAGGAGTAGCGGTATCGTTGACTGGAAAAATGAAAGAAAGTCTGGAATATTCGAATGACGATAAACGACGAGACTCGTCGAGAGTCTGCATAGTTTCAGATCAAAGAGATCGTGTTCTGTCGCTACGTATGCGATACGAAGTGTCTTAGATCGCAACGCTAGAAAGGAGCGAAAGTGTAAGAAGTTCGTGGACGAAGGGTTAAAGATGGGAAGAGAATCGGCGCGTGTCCTTTCGTGGAAGTGTCAGGCCACGATAAACGAACTCCGGGGCACCGGATACGCGTGACGCTGCACGCACGACGAGCCAGCTTCCGGTCCTCCGGCGGAGAAACGCACGCGAGACGCATCTGAATGAGCGCGTCTCTAGCCTCCGCCTCGTGTGTACACGCGTACGTTTCACCGACGACCGGCCACGGAATGTGTGTTACGCGTTTGCTCGCCTACCACCGCTACACCGGAACAATGAGCGTAGATACTGCGACCAGGCTTTCGTCCATTTCGAAACGGCCTGGCTTTTTCTCGCCTTCTCTAAAATGACTTTAACGTCGTCCTTTCGAAATCTCCTCGTATTAGCGTCGGAAGGAATATAACGTAGTCGTAAATGATAATAAACTGTGAATGTTTATGCTAATTCACACTTTCATGAATATGGACAAGTACATGGTATTTAAAAATATGAATAAGAAGAGATCTACTTCGCCTACCAAATATTCTGATGAAAACTGGATACTTTTACGAACTCGTACGAAATTCATACTTTTACGAACGCGACTGGCAAAATGGTATTTAGATACAGATTTAATTCATCCATCAAATATTCTGGTGAAAATTGGAATGTTGTTATATGTTGTTATATGTACATCAGGTAGAAAGAATATAACGGGTCACAAATAATAATCTGCAAATTCATATTTTTATGAACGCGACTAAAAAAATGGTATTTAGATAGAGGTTTACCTCATCCATCAAATATTCTGGTGACAATTGGAATGTTATATGTACATCAGATAGAAAGAATATAACGGGTCACAAATAATAATCTGCAAATTTATATTTTCATGAACGCGACTAGGAAAATGGTATTTAGATAGAGATTTAATTCATCCATTGACTACTTTGGTGAAAATTGGATGTATTATATGTTGTTATATGTACATCAGGGTAAAGAGAATATAACGGGTCACAAATAATAATCTGCAAATTCATATTTTTATGAACGCGACTAGGAAAATGGTATTTAGATAGAGATTTAATTCATCCATTGACTACTTTGGTGAAAATTGGATGTATTATATGTTGTTATATGTACATCAGGGTAAAGAGAATATAACGGGTCACAAATAATAATCTGCAAATTTATATTTTCATGAACGCGACTAGGAAAATGGTATTTAGATAGAGATTTAATGCATCCATTGAATGCTTTGGTGAAAATTAGATATATTATATGTTGTTATATGTACATCAGGTAGAAAGAATATAACGGGTCACAAATAATAATCTGCAAATTCATATTTTCATGAACGCGACTAGGAAAATGGTATTTAGATAGAGGTTTACCTCATCCATCAAATATTCTGGTGACAATTGGAATGTTATATGTACATCAGATAGAAAGAATATAACGGGTCACAAATAATAATCTGCAAATTCATATTTTTATGAACGCGACAAGGAAAATGTATTTAGATAGAGATTTACCTCATCCATCAAATATTCTGGTGAAAATTGAAATGTTGTTATATGTTGTTATATGTACATCAGGTAGAAAGAATATAACGGGTCATAAATAATAATCTGCAAATTCATATTTTTATGAACGCGACAAGGAAAATGTATTTAGATAGAGATTTACCTCATCCATCAAATATTCTGGTGAAAATTGGAATGTTGTTATATGTTGTTATATGTACATCAGGTAGAAAGAATATAACGGGTCACAAATAATAATCTGTAAATTTATATTTTCATGAACGCGACTAGGAAAATGGTATTTAGATAGAGATTTAATTCATCCATTGAATGCTTTGGTGAAAATTAGATATATTATATGTTGTTATATGTACATCAGGTAGAAAGAATATAACGGGTCACAAATAATAATCTGCAAATTCATATTTTTATGAACGCGACTAGAAAAATGGTATTTAGATAGAAGTTTACCTCATCCATCAAATATTCTGGTGAAAATTGGAATGTTATATGTACATCAGATAGAAAGAATATAACGGGTCACAAATAATAATCAGAAAATATTTGTGCAAACTCGCATTTTTATGACCTGAACCGAGAAAATGGTATTTACATAGAGGTCTATTTCATCTATCAAATATTCCGATGAAAATTGGATACATTATATGTATTTACAGAAAGAATGTATTTGAAGGAAGAATATAGCCGAGTCACAAATAATAATCTGCGAATATTTATGCAAGTTCATATTTTTACAAACGCAATTAAGAAAATGGTATGCAAATATCTATGAAACTCGCTTATTAAATATTACGACGAATATCTTGAACTTCCATTTACAAACGTCATTCACAAATTGATTTTTAAATCTTTTAATGATAAATCGCTCGATCTTCCAATTAAAATTTCATTATGTTCCATTGTATGGAAGCTTCCATTTAAAATTAACTCTCTCCTCCGTTTTCTATTCCTAATTACAGTATCTGTAAAAATGAACTTGTGCAACTGCAAATGGAAAGAATTGATTTCGATAACGAGTTAAAATCTAACGCTTGCGATAAGACTCGAGCGTTTTATCTTCGCTCAAATCTTGTCTCTGTTTCAAAACTCGTGCACTCTCAGGCCCGATTAATTTTATGACCATTTATTATCTCTTCCATCAGGAAGTACGTAAGACATTATGACGACTACACAGCTCTGATAAAACGTGTTTCTGGTCTATCGTTCACACGAATCGAGATAAGACCATTACATTCTCACGAGCCGTAAGATTCGATAGTTTCCCGTGTTATAATAGACATCGAATCGAAATGATTAAACCCTCAGGAAGATACCGACTCACATACAATATATCACGAACGTACGCTGCTCGAAACGATTGGCCGATTCGATTAATTTACCCCATCAAACGATCGTTCGGTTCAATTAATTTATTGGAAGAATCAAGTAAACCGGAGCAAAAGACATTTACGGATACATCAGTTGCAGATACATTCGGCATTCTCTTTGAGCCCTAATAAACCACTGTTCTCCCTGGACTTGGTGTTTCCCACGATGGAAACGCGTCGAAGACAACGCGCCTCGTGTATGTATATACGCACGATATATACATAACCGTTCATAGCACATACGCGCATGGTAGTGAGGAGATGGGAAAAACGGGAATTTTTTGTCGAAGCTTCTCGAGGGGCTGACAGACGCGAACAAAGGGAGACGTCGAAACCTTCGCATCGAAAGTCCCTTTCCCAAACCGTTGCCCCATGAGTTTTCCCGGGAAATTAAATCGATAACTCCCGTTCTACCGTGTAAAACGGACGCGACGGAGGGTGCCGTGCTTTCTCTCTATCCTTCGTTCGCTGCTACGTACGTACGAGGTGACCGGTAATTCTAGAACACCCTCTATCGAAAATCGAATATTCCAACTTTTCCACGATCAATGCGCAGAGTCGTATACGGTAAACTGGACACGTCCGACTTTATTTCGTTCAGCAAATACGCCATGGGCCACGATTTACGGTGGTCGGACAGATTTCGATGACACGAAGCGCGAGGATAGAAAATCGCGGACGTCTAAATTGTGGCGCTTTCGCTTTCGAAAATATCGAGCCTTGCAATTGTTGCGATTGAGTTCGATGGTACTGCGATCCTTGAATTTTTATCTTCTCGGTATATCGGCTCTTATTGATAGAATATCGAAAGAAGAAGTGACGATAAACGAGAATTTGTTCGCAGCTTGTTCAAAGTTGGCAGATTTCTTGGCGCAAGAAAAATACGAACCGGTGGGAAACGAGACAAAAAGGCAGCGCTGGAAAAATATTTGTCGAGTGTACGATAACGAAGGGACGTGCCGACAATTCTTATTTTATTCTTTTGTATTCTGGCGATACTTTGCTCCACGACCAATCACGATCGTATGGCCGAACATTTACAAGCGAATCGAACGATCCATCGACGATTTTGCAGTCTCGAAGAGCCAACGTTTCCCTTCGAGGAGAGGAAGAAACAGGACACGATCGTAAACCTAAATGGCCAATATACCGAGGCACAGAGAAGGAAAATGTTAGGAACGTTTGTTACATTTCTACCGCGTAACCGAAACACAACTTTCGAATCTCATAATCGATCTCAGAATCTCTGGAATAGGAGATCGAACGATCGGTTCTTTGTCACACGAATCGAAGCCAACGGGGTGTGTCTGGCGGAATATTTGCTGGACGTTGAAAAGAGCGGACAGAAATTCGACGGAATCTGTGTGTAGCGAACCGATAACTCGTTAGCCTGGAAAATTTGATTAGCAAAGTGGAGTTTGTTGGCAAACTGTGGACGAATCGTAGCGTAGTTTCCGAGGGCAGAGAGGAACAAATTGCTACAACTCGAAGAAGAAGGGTAAATATATAAAGAAGAAAGGGAAGAAGAGGGAAAAAGGTTGGAAGACGGCAGGAAAGGTTCAGTGGTAAGGAGGCAGGAAGAGGAATGAGAAGCAAGGAAAGACGAAAGAAGGGCGAAATGGTCGCATTGCGGTACGTGAACACGTGCGTGCGTGCATAAATGAATAAGTAAACGAGATCAAAGACTGATACCTGTTAAATGACAGCACTTTATCGCTTTTTATTCGCTCGCAACGTTACGCGATCGCGATATCAAAGTGCCAATGCGTTGCTTGTTTTTGCATCGAAGAAGAAAATTACACGAAGACTTTTGCGCGAACAATTACGTAACACGCGACCGAGTACAATTCTTGTCGCCTAACCGTTTCTCCGAATCAGATTTGCTCGAGTTAATTGTCGCGTAATGGCACACCGGCGTTCAAAAGTACGTCGGGTGTTGCGATATGAAAAATTAAGCAAATCTGCGTAATCGTTAGGAAACTTCATTTGGAAAATGAAAAATGAGGAAACGTAGTAAACAGCTGGTAATTTTACGGTGAAATCGTCAACCACGTATGCGACGTATAATTAAATTAAATTTCTTTCTCGTTTATATCCGTGGCGCCTCTTGATCGAGTGTTTCCACAAATCTCACGATGTTCTTTATTTTATATTAGTTTATTGAATTATGCACGAACATAATAATTCAATGAAATAATATAAAACAGAAATTCTTCGTTATTATGAAATGAAAGAAACGAGTTAGAGGACAATAAAAATCATGCTGTTGTATTGCCACGGAGTATCAAGATCGTTAAAATACACCTAATGTAAGAATGAATAAACTCCGAGCGAAACAATGCAACCATCGAACGAAAACGAATTTGAGTTTTCCGACTCTCCCCCGACCAGTATAAATAAGCGGACGTGATCGCAAGGAAAGGAGTTACACTCAGTCGTCGATCAGTTATCAAGCAGTTATCAACGAATTAAAATTTAGCGATCTAATTAACGTGCCATTAGCGATCCTATTTTACGACTTTACACATTGAACGAGCGTCTCGGCGAATATAGCCTGTATACTAATTTATTATTTTAAATATATTCGACGATTTCAACGAAATTTAATAAATCTCACGATCAAACATCCTACACAAGTCCTCTATACATTTTAAAAACAGGACCCGTATTCTGACAGACTTGTTACCAAGTTAATGCTTAAGAAAGTCTCAGTGATAAAACTACCAAAGTATAAAATTTGTCAAAGAAATTCAAACAAAAAGTATATATAAAAATATACTACAACGATGTATACAGAAAGATATATAAAGAGGAAGAAGGAGCGTTTATCCCTATATATTCTACAAGATACCGTACGAATCCTTAAAAGTAGACTCGTACAGAGAGAAGAGGGGAAAGAAGGAAAATCGATGGACCAAAAGACGAGAGGGAGAGCCAAGGATTTTCAGGTCACCCCAGAAACGCGTACACACGTGGTAGGTTGGAGCGCGTCAAAATGCTTCCCAGCCAAGGGTACGGAGAAAGGGTCTATAATGGCTTTAGGGAGACCAGCCTACGAACACCAGCCTACGAACACCAGCTTACGAACACCAGCGTAAAAGCAAGCACGGACCCGGAAGAAACCGTAAACAATGACATCTGAAATCGTTCTATCGCCTGCTTCACCGATTGAATATCGTTCTCGTCATCTTTCTATACGAGCTCCGCCTTTATAGCGAAGAGACCGACCGACCCATGCTTCTTATCCGCTTGGAGGCAAGAAACGTGGAAACGTTCGACTCCGTGTCGACATATTCTCCATAGTTTCTCCATAGTTCGACAGATTTTCATACGTTACGTCGAGCACATTTTATCGATTAATTCTACCGTGCTAGAAATTTACACGTTTAGAAAATATGTCAATTATGGAGGAAATAAGAAGCTTCGCGGTAATGGAAGATGAGGCATGAGAAACATAATAGACATCTTGCAACATGTTCGCAAGAGACGCAGCTAAGCAACTCTCATCACGAAGAGACGTAATGGAAATATACGATTTTTCTTCGCGAGTTAGTCAAAGTTTCGGAAAGGCGATTTGACGCCTTTTCCTGGGATGTTTGCCTCGAGGCAAAGCTTTCCTCGAACGATTCGATCGAGCATGAAAATGTAGCCGGCTCAGCTCGGAAATTATCGTGGCGGAAAATCTGGGAAGACGCAGACTTTATCCACGTCCCTTGAATATAGTTCGTCTGAAATCGTGGAATACGTAGTCCGGAGAAATTCCGAATGCGGAGACGTGTATCGATCACCTCTGACTTTTCCAACCACGCTTTTAGCGATTCCCGATAAACTGATTCCGCTTGCGTCTCAATTCCCAGAGTTTCATTCGTCTCGGCTTGTTCGTGTTTTAAAACGACAAACCGCAAACAGAGCGAGGGAAGAACCTTAGCTTCGTTGTGATCTTCCTACTCTTTTGTATTTCGATCTTGCTCGTAGTTTAGCAGATGCGAAAGACTTTAACGTTCGGAGGATACTCTTAGCATCGTACGAATGTTAATATTGATTGAAACAGTTGTCCAATTCCAGAATATTATTTATTAATATTATTTACGATTAATATTAGGTACGACATTTTTCCTTTTATATTATTTCATTCAACTACGTATGATCCATTTTGTTCTATCGGAACAAAAGATATTGCGGCAACCTAACGTCTATAATTGAATCTAAATTCTATAATTATGATTCTTATTATTATAGAGAGATTAAAAGAATATTAAATTAGATAGTAGATTATAGAATGTTTTGTGTTACATATATGTAATTACAGAAATAATTATAGAATTGTAATTATAACTTCTAAATATGATGCAACTTGAAATCTTAGGCTAATCGACTGTTGGATTTCTTTCTCGAAAAGAATATTAAATTAGATAGTAGATTATAGAATCTCCTTTTATATATATGTAATTACAGAAATAATGATAGAATTATAATTATAATTATATTTAGAAATTATATTTAGAAATTATAATTATAATCCTATTTAGAAATTACAGAAATTATAGAAATAATATAGAACTATAATTATAATTTTTTTTTAAATTATATTTAGAAATTATAGAAATTATAGAAATAATATAAAATTATAATTATGTTTAGAAATTATATTTAGAAATTATAGAATTATAGAATTATAATTATAATTATATTTAGAAATTATAATTCTATAATTATATCAGTAATTACATATATATAAAACGAGGCATTCTATAATCTGCTATCTAATTTGATATTCTTTTCGAGAAAGCAATCCAACAATCGATTGGCCAAAGATTTCAAGTTGCATCACAATTCTTAACGATTTTGGTAGTTTCTTAATAATTATTCGGACGCTAAGTTAAGCTTCTCGGGGGAAGCGCCGTTGCTTATTAACGGAAGCGTTGGCGTTGAAAATTATATCGCGAGAAGGTGAAAGAATCGTGCGAAAGGAGAAATTGGATGCAAACGAAGGCAAAAGTTAAATCGAGACTGTGAACTTGGATATAAGGCGGCTCGTGGAAATCATTAGGAATTCCAGGTGGAAGTTGTATCGTTTGGCGCGAATAATCCGCGCATCGGACCAAAGACATCGCGGGGAAAACGTGGACAGCCTTGGAAACAACTTGCACAACAACGTGTCGCGAAACGTAATCACGAGCAGTCTACGCGTCACGGCAATAAGGAATCGAATTTCCTCTGTATATTTAACGAGAACCTGTTAATCGACGGTCTACTGGATCGATTACGGCAATCGCGAGCTCGTGCCAACGATAAAACGATATCTCCAATACGAATTATCGCAAATACGCGTTCGCTACTCTCTCCAAAAACGTACGTATCTGAAGCTACGTGCACCTCAGTGATTTCGAATTTGTCGTAAAAGTCAATCATTTCGAGCTACTTTTTCCTTTACGTACAACCACCGCTCGACCTCAGATTCCAAGTGAAATTCTGTCTGTAATTGTGCGCCCGTGACAGCGTATATATCAATATCTCGATATAACAATTATTTATAATTAATTACAATTTATAGAACGTAACAACGCACAGATTGGGATTTTTGAAAAATGCGAAAAGGTAGAAACATTGAATTTAATTCATCTGTGAAGAACAGTGGAATACAGTAACGCGTACATCGTTGATTAAATAGTTAATCTAATGTTAATTTAATAATTAATGTTGATCTATGTAAAACTAACGATCATCGATGCTGTTTTAAAGGAACGCGAACCAACTTATCCCGCAACCTAATGTTTACTCGTTTTGTCCTTCTAATTGTTTTACACGTTGCAATTACCACGGTTCGATCTTATTCTCCGATATTTCAAAGGAAAAACATTGCTGCAGCGCGGCAAAACTATTTCTCGATCGTAGTCTACCTCGTAACAATCGCTCAATTAACTCCACCTGACGCAAGCATTCTGCTCCTCGCGAATGGAACCTTAGTCGAGTCTCTTGAAAATCCATTTTCCACCGCGTTCCTCCGCGTACGTATCTTTTAGGGGACAATCGTAATTTTCGTTTTTCTTTCGTCCTTACCGAACGATACGATCGCCAAAGATATATTCGTTCGCGTTACTCGTCGTAAGCTTATTCGCTGCAACTAACGCAAATAACGTCCCCAGGATATCCTTGAAAATATAATAGCAAGAGCCGAACGAACTTTATTATTCTGCTTTATTAATTGAATTATTCTGCTGGCAGTTTGCACGAAGTCGCTGCATTTTCGATGATTCGCAAGCGGGCCGCTTTAATCGGCCGAAACCTCGCGAGAAACGATCGATAATGGTGGTCAAATCACAGACGAGAGAGCATTTATCGGGATTATTTGATATTAAATACAGTGGAAAGCTCTGCCGCGTTCGATATCACTCGAGGGATTCTGCATAATTTCGTTGATCCCTGGATTTGCAACGTGTGATACAACCAGCGCGTTCGCCGCTTCCACCATACCATATGAATAAATTTCAAGGAACTCAAAACGTCCCACTTACGCAACTACTTGTCCTTTTCTATCGACCAATACCTCGCACTTTTCATTTCACGTATAGAAAAATACGCACCTACTTTCTCCGTGATTCGTAGGGATCCAGTCGTACGCTCGCATCATGTTTCCTCCGCAAAAACATCAAGAACGACGAATAAAAAGAAATGGCCTTGGAAGATTGTTAAGTAGAGGGAGAACAATTTCAGGAAGCAACAATTTCTTCTTCTCGATATCACCTGTCTTACGTAATCTCGAGCTAATTACCGCGGTGGAAACCGCTGATGTAATCGTGGCAAACTTTTAGAGGCGGACGTTCTTTGAAAGAACGTCGGATAGTTGGGATTATTTTAGGTCGTGGAGAAATTGGTCGCGATGGCTAATGACAATTTGTCGGCTGAAAACAAGCGTGGGCACGTCGAATCCGCGAGTTCGGGGAATCGAGAATTGCATCGTTGGGAACGTCGCAACAAACGCATCGACCGAGTCAACGAAGGATCGCACAATGCTAATCGGCGAAAGAAACAATACGCGGGAATGCAGCCGCGACCAGATCACCGTGCAGATTGTTAGATTGTTAGATTGAAAGATTATAGTTTAATCGTGGCGCGGACGCGGCTCTGTACCCATGAAATAGGTTTATTGACGCTTTATCTACGCTGCGCTCTCGTCCAGAAATTTAGGACTCCGATCTGTCCTTCCACCTGACAGTGAAGGAACTGGCGCAGACGGCGACTACGGAACAAGGTGAAACGAAAGCTTCTACCTGTTGTTGAATATTCCACAGCGGCTAGAAGCTTAGGTCTTGGTGAGTTCGTAATTATTAGAGAAGATGGTACAATCGTAACAGATTAAAGGAGATTAAAGAGGTTGGCGTAATGAAAACTTTTCTCACGTTCCACTCGTTAGAAACTTCTACTAATCCACTCAGCACTGAATTAAATCGCGTAAACGTACAAAAATTCGCCGGCTAATATTTAGTAACAAAGCAGAAAGAAAAAAGCATCCGAGGGAACGTTATTACGAATAAAATTCTTTTTATCGCTGATTATTAAGAAGAGAAGGTTCGAGGACATCGAAATATGCAGAAACGCGCAGAACGCAGGAACGGTAGCCGAGTAAAAAAGTAGCGAAAGTAAAGAGCTCGTTACGATGTTCAGTGGATGGAAGAATCTCTAATTGGAAATTTCCATTTCTTCAGCTGCGTTCGTAAAAATATGAAACTACGATAGAGACTGCTGCATCCGCTGTCTGCTCTATGAACGTAAAAGTAGAGGATTTATTATCACGCGGAAACGTATCTTAAGGCCGTTCGATTAGAGCCGTTCGTATCACGAGTTCGACGACCGTCCACTTACATTCGTATCAGACGTTAAAAAGCAGAATCAGTAAAATAGCGACGGTACATCGCGATAGGTTTTGTCGACGAGCGACAGACTCGTTCCTTTGCTACAGTTTTCTCGAGATCGCACTGTGTTCATTGGGAGATGGGCTCACCGGAAGAGGAATAATAAACGACGACGATAGCCACAAAGAAACACAAAGCAACGTGCTCTGTTCTTTGGCCGCTCTTTCCAGTTACCTCTCTCTCTCTCTTTCTCTGCTTTTCTCTATGCAAGTTCGACGGCCGTTTTCCATGCATCGGAGAGACAATAGGTAAAGAGGCGGCGGAAACAAGCTTCGTTTTCGACGTATCGCGTCGAGTCGCGTCGTTCGTACAAACGGCCGCCGTGGTTTCACTCGGAAAATGGATTTCTGCCTTTTATGGCAGAACTGGAGCGGGACCACCAGGCAAAAAGTAGTTCGGACCACTTTAACAAGGACATTTCGAGACGGAGGACGAGCTGCTCGTCCAGCCGATGCAAATCGCTTCGACACTCGTCGTCTGCTATCGAGAAATTGGAATATTTTGATGAAAAAAGGAAGAGTCGCCGTTTGAAAAGACGGCCTTTTGTACGTCGTAGAGCTTTCTATAGGGACGATAGGAACTAACAGGGACGATCGAACTTTCGGATAATAAAGCAATCGCTTCTACGATACTAAATTTCGTTTGTTCGAATAGAGACGAAGGAAATTGTCGGTGCGTTTCGATGTTCAAAGAACCCGTGATCTTTACGATATCGATAAACGACTGAACGTGTACCATAGAATTTGAAAGCAGTGGATCGACAAGAAAAACGCGTTTAAAGTTTACACGTCATATCTTATGAACTGTGTACCATCCTCTCTGGACTCTATCATAATACTCTATATATAATTTCTTTTACGCTACTCTGCACGATTTTATAATGCTAACGTTACGCGATAGACGTAATAACGTCGCAGCTGATTAAGAGGACAACGTTAAAAGGCTAAGCCAGACTTCTATGCCGGGGCTTACCAAGGCGTTCTTGTTCGACGTTTCCGTGGGATTATCACTGATTGCTTATTCATAATGTGGCAATCGAATCGAGGAAACGAGTATGTTCGATAATTAGAAAGGATGCGAGAGCGACAACTATCAGAGTTTGTTCTTCTCTGACGCACAAGGTTTCTAGAAATATCGTGCGACAGTTGCCGCGACAGTTGCCAGAAATTAACGATAAAGCACGGCGCAACGAATCTGAGGAATGTATCGACGTATCTAAAACAAAGAGCAACGATCTTATCGCTGAAACTGATACAAACGCTATACGTAAACCGTAGAAACACATTGCGGCGAAATGATCCATCTTATTTCTATTATACTTTGGTCGTAAAATATCGAAACAAAGAGCGTGATTAAACAGGTTGTGTGGTGGAAAAAATTCGCAATGACTGTACAGAAATCAAAGCGCAAGGTTAAGAATGCGTCAATGCAGTTCTTTAATCGCGAAAACGTGAACGAAGACGACGCTGCGTATGGAATCGACGCTTTATCGGCTCCGATGTCGCATTCCTTCCTCAAGCAAAGTATCGCCACGGGCAGACATTTCGACGCGGTAGACGATTTAATCACCACTAAACGTGACGCGATACAACGCCAGTTTGCGTTCAATTCAAAGCAGCGGCAGCGTTTCCGGTTGATCGTGGATAGCGCGCTCAATTGATCCTTCGACATTCCGATTGTTGCTCCGAGCAAAATTAGTCGGAACAAACAAGCGACGCGTGCGATGTAATACCAATCGGAGAGGAGGCTCGTGGAAAATATTTGAATCGCTGAGAAAAGGAATATTTCTTTTTCAGATGGTCAAAAACTCGACTTTTAAATTCGGACTAGAGATTTCGCTTCGAAATTCTGGAAAAATGCTTTCTGTCTTTAGGGACTAACTATATTGCCAGAGGATAAAAGCACATGGCTATAGTCAAGAAGGAATTTTCAGAAAATCAGATTATTTATCGAAATGAAAGTCTCTAGCCGGTATTAACACCAGTCATCTTTGAGGAAGAAATTAAGTTTTTATTTTATTTTATTTTTTTTGTCAAATTCATATCATACGAGTTATTTGTAAAAAAAAAAAAAATGTTATTTCCTTCCGAGAGTTTCGGATCGTAAAAACAGCAGAAAGTTTCGAGAAGTCTCGAGATGTCGCGTGTCACATTCCTAATATTCTTCTCTTTCCTTTATAAAAATAACAACAACGGAGCAAAGAGTAACGAGATTTTCGTGTAGAAAATTTGCAATTCTTTTGTCATGCAGATTTCACGTAGAATAGGATACGTGGTTTAAATAAAGGTCTTTTGATCAAAGGTTTCGCAGTCGCGTTTAGCACGTTCGAATCTCAACGACGCTACCTCCATGCATTTCACGCGCGTTTTTCATCCATCGTGGTCGTTGCACCTCTCCAGAAGAGCAATACGTGTCAAGCGTGCATTCTATTAAGCCGTATATCTTGACGAGATTTTCAACGAAAAATTGCTCGAAACCTCGAGTTTTCATCGTTTAGCATCGCTCAAAGAATGGAGTGAAACGCGTGAATCTTTTTATTGAAAAAAGAAAGTGTTTTACGATACGAATCTCGATATCTAAGATTATCGTGTAAATTACATAATGATTTACTTGAAGAAAAATTATCAACGAGAAACGGAAGGAATCGGTCTATTTGACGAAGATGTTACATCCGCCTACGGTAAACATGGACAGAGGTGTAGACTGTAGAGGAATTAACATCAAAGCGGGGAACGCGCGCGGGCGTGCGCTTGCCGATGTTATGTACCCCAGACGAAACAGACAAAACAAAATTAAGCGGTCGTAATTCAAGGATACTCGAGAGTGGTGGACCTCTCGTTTCAAAGAACCATCAGCTGACTACGAAATGAGACTCGGTCGAATATTTGATTTGATTTGACTCGCGATCATCGATATCAACGTAAATTCGCAACGGTCAATGGTCTAAATTTCGAAGGTCGCGTACCACTTTTCACCAAATTTTGGGACACGAATAGTTTTCCCAAGTGTAAATATAGATGCAAGTAAATATATAAAACGAAAGAGAAACACGCGAGATAAAAAACTGACGAAGAAAATTAGTTCGATTTATCGGACTCTAGTTCCTACTCCTCTACGATCAATGCATGAATGGGAGAGTCGCGGTACACTCAGCAAAATAGCGGCACACATACACTCGTACAGCGACACGACACGGCGGCAGCATCATACCTACAACGTATTAAGCGGCATGTACCCGAAAGAAGTCAAGACGCTGGTTGATCGAATCATTGACGCTGAGATACCTGACGCGAGAGCGGAAAACCGCGACGCACCGTGTATATAATAGATGACACGATGTCGATCGTTAAGCACCTATACTGGACGCGACTAGAACTCGTGGAGAATCGCGCGGATCAGGACACGAGCAGTTTGACAGATCCGCAGGGTCGATGCCGCGCATTAATCGCGAAAGAACACCTACGAGAACTCACCGACGCCGTATTTAGTTGTTTTCGTCGTCGTCCACATCTCGAGCGGTTCGACAACGGCGCTACATCCCTTGCTAAACTGCCACCGACCACTCGTAGTATCACGAAAAATTCGAAAACACAAACATTGGGTGTGTTTGCCGCACAAGTGCCACCCTCAGAATTCTCTCTCTCCCTGCCGTCGAGCAACGTTGCCGATGGCCGCTGCAAGTCGTGGCTAACTGCCGCGCCGGCAACGCTGCTACTGCTGCGCCGATCATGTGCTCTTCAGGAACGTACCTAGTTCACACACTTCTGTATGCATATATATTTTACCTCGACTTTGATAGTTGCTCGCTTTCACCAGTGTATGTACCAATCGTATATACTGCCAATATTATTTTATCTTTAATTTTTATACGCTGAGGTTAAACATTTAGTACATTTATAACAATAATAAACAAGCAAACAAGTATACTACCGTGTTCTTCATATTTTACGAGAAATTGTAGTTGTTTCTTTTAGGAGACTTTCATCAAGATACGATACAATTTTATTTATACGAACAGATCGAGGAACAAGCAGTTCTAATAATAACAGTTCACTATGTATATTAATATATAATATATAGCATGATATAGCTATAGTTCTTTTTATTATTTTAAATATTATGATCTAACTGTTAAGATTTCAACTTTCTTCTTCGATACATAGAATCTAGTTTGAACATAAAATAAATAATTGCATATATTATAATACATTCATTATGAAAATTTGCTTATACGTGTAGAATTGAAATTACACACTACTTCGGATAATAGGTACGTACGAGCTTCTATTCTATTTTGAAAAGTTTATTAAAATTTCTCTAAAGACGGGAAAACACAATAGTATATTTGCTTAGTTGTTTATTACTATTATAAGTGTACTAAATTTTATTTATGTCTAATACACGATGACCAAAATTACTATAACTTACAAGGTAAGACTCTTGTTAAGGCGGATGTTTTTATGAAATCAGGAAATGGAATTTCAACAGTAACATAATAAAAACTTATCTCTACTCTTAAGATTACCGAAATAAGATGTCACAAGGTTACAGACATCCGGTTTTATATTCTTAAATATATTCGATGAATTACCAATTTATCTATAATAAATACAATAATAAAGCAACAAAAATAAATCTACTATAAAAGATGTAATATTTCCATAAATTCCTGTATATACTTTTATTTACAGTTTTTTTCCTTATATGATTAAGTGATAATGAGACCTGGGAAGGTGCTAGAAGTGTACCGCGACACATTTGAAACACATTTGAAATTAAACGTAGACTAGATCGAGGCTACGATGAATCAAAATATTAATGTTTCATAGATAATTTAACCATATATTTAAAAGTTGAGAGGTTTCCCGAAATATGCAGCTAAATTGGCTTCCTTGAAGGCTTCCGCGAATGTCTATAAGAACAATGATAAAATCAGTGTCCAATATTCAACATTCGATCGAATATCGTTTATCTACTTACCGGATGAGCGTGACATGTTCTCGCAACATCTTCTGCACTTGCTCCATATTCCATTGCAAGAACTGCCTCATTAATCAATTCACCAGCGTATGCGCCAATCATATGTACTCCCAATATTTTGTCTGTACTCTTATCAGCTAAGACCTTAACAAAACCATCTGTGTCTGCATTCGTTTTTGCTCTGGAATTTGCTATATGTGGGAATTTTCCAACTTTGTATTCGATACCCTCTTTCTTTAAGTCTTCTTCCGTTTTTCCTACCCAACCAACTTCTGGATGTATATATATTACAC